>NC_047153.1:21241211-21899961 GCF_009819705.1 Hippoglossus hippoglossus
AAACTTACGTCCGACTTTGACTTTGACCTGGAGCCAGATGACTGGACGGTGGCCACAGCCAGCAGCACGTCCAGCAGTGAGCGAGGCTTGGGAGATGCCTTCAGGCTGGACTTCCTTAATGCAGATGTGCTTTCCGATAGCTGGGAGTTTTGCAGCTACCTGGAGGCTGCTGGAGGAGCCACACGCAGACCCGGTGAGCAACCAGGGGATCTACAACCGGAGCTGGGCCATGGGACCATCCCCACCCAGACACAGACCCCGACTCCACCCCCCACCACTGCCTCGGTGTACTCCCAGATGAATGGCGGGCTGCCCATACCCAACGGGCCCCGCATCATTACTCCGGACTCCTCCAGCGAGGAGGCCAGCAGCTCCACGCACAGCCACAAGACTTCTCGTACCTCCGGCACAAGAGAACGAGTGCGTTTCAGTGACAAAATTCTGTACCACGCCTTGTGCTGCGATGATGACGAAGAGGAGGAGGAGGAGCAAGACGGGTTAGAGGAGGACAAGAGTGGCTGTGCGACACCAGAAAGCGATACTGAGCCCGGTCCCCTGGCCAGCTCAATGGCCCCCAAACGTTCTTCCTCTGAGCACTCACTCCACCATAACTGTCTGGACCCTTCCTACGTCTCTTCACCAGTGAAGGGGATGACAGGAGCTCACACACTACCCAGGAAAGGTCTCTTAAACCCCGGCTGCCGCAAAAAACTGTTACGAAATAGCAGCACACAAACTGTCTCTGACAAGAGCACCCAAACTGTACTGCCCTATGTTCCAACCAAACAGAAAACAAAGGACCACTGAGAGAGCCCCGATTTTATCTTAAATCTCATGAAGAGGACTGTGCATTATTTATTATTAAATACATAGCTCATAGATTAATACACAAATTAATTAATTACTAAATAAATAAATGATATATGGGAAAACACTCGACTACCTAAAGTCATTCTGAGGCTCAGGGAAAACAATGAAATGAAGTTAAAGCAGATGATTTTGATGAAAGTTAATGTTGGACCAAACGTTCTAAGGTTTAAAGACTGGATTCCAGGCGGAAATTACAAAAGCAATCATAACTAATAGTTCAAAATTGGGATTGGCGTATGAAGAGGTCCGTCTCCTTCCTCATTCCAGTCACAATAAATTAGAAAAATATGCCTGTTCCCATAATGTGGTAACAAAACACTGCACATTCTGTACTCTGAATCTGTATAAATGTCTTTTTTTCCATGTTCACGTTTTTTCAAATGTCAAGGGGATCATTGCTTTCAGAAGGGAAATGTATCGAGATGCACATGTCAACCCTCTTCCTCTTTTTGATGTCGACAAACAACTTTGAGTGAAGAGCCAGAAAACAACTCTATTTACCTGCCCTTGGTTTGATAAATCATCTCAATGCGATCTCTTCTTGGTTTGCGGCAGGTGCTGGAACACACGAGTGGCAGGCAGAGAAAATAGATACATGAAGTAATTTGAAGATATGCGGTACACAAAAGTTACATTTCCTATTTTATTTCCTTCCCCTCCTCCCTCCTCCATGCCAGCCATTGACGTCATAAGGCTTAGGATCTCAGCTAAATGGCAGTCCACTAAAAAATTGTAAAAGGTTTTGTCTGTCCGTGCATTCGCCCAGCGGGGAAGTGAACTCGGTAGAGCAGCATTTTATTCACAGGGCTAAAGCCAATAGCCGTTCCTGATCAATATGTTAGAGGGAGGTTGCAGTGAGAGGTCTCTCTGCTGAGCGTGCATGCCACTCTCCTGGGATCTGCGAACAAAAACTCACAGTCAGACCTATTTACTGACACTGAGTGGAACAAAAATTAGAACTGGGCCCCTAAAGAACTGACATTTCAATAAATGTGCGTCCAGGAGCGAGAGCATATAGTGGAAAGAGTGTTTCTGTTCAAAGATTTTTCTTCTATTTTTTTTTTTTTTAACCAAGCAATAATGTACCCTGGGGGACAGCTTTGTGAGCCTTCTCCCCTGGTGCACTCACCCCTACTTTCCCAATGTTGTGTTTTCAGTTTGAAAAGCAAAAATGCAGTATAGTCTCAAAGAGGAAAAGTGACTCCTGTGAAGCTGACCTTTGTGCCTCTGATCACCTAATGTGGGCTTAACCTTCCGTGGTGTGGAGAAACGGTCAAAGCATCTTATTTATTCACACAGAAAGACACTCGTTTTGACTTAATTCCTCCACTTTTTGTGAAATTTGTTAGGTGAATTAGAGTTTGTAGTAATGAAGATAGTTGAACATACTGTCTAAATCATTATGTGCAGTACAGTACATTATATCTGAGAAGTCAAATTGTCATTCAAATATTTAAACCAAATTCACATATAGAAGATTACAGTCAGTATTAATGTTCTCAAATAATCTACAACAGGTTAAAGCAATACATTTTAATTCAACTATAAAGTATAAATCAAATGATCGTGCTTCTGTAAACCAGTCTGGATATTTGCTTACAGCGGAATAAAGGTACACAAATTTTAGATGATTCAAATCTCAAAGAAACACAAAATAGAGATTTTACAGATTACAAAACAAAACCGAAAATGGGGTTTGGGTCTTTTTGGTCATGCCATCACCTCCTGGAGTGAGGAACATGTAGAATGCAACATGGGTAATCAATTATAAGCGTTGCTAACAGTGTTTTTTTTCAAAGCTACAACTGCTTACATGTGTAGGAGATGAGCAATTATTTGTGCAATCTGCAACAAACAACCAAATGCTCCCTGTTTACACCTGCACGCGCATTCCCAGTGTACATGAGTGGTCACGTGATATGCGTTTTAAGATGTGTTAGTATCAACAGGGATTCAAATTGATACGGAATCAAAACGCAGTATCAAGGTAGTAGCATGGATGTAGCCTCCGTCGTGTCTTGGAATGTGCCCAGTCCTCTACAACTGTCCACTGCAACGCTTCAAATTATTAGGTGGTCCAGAGAAGCTAATCCATTAACAGCTTTTGTTTGCGTGTTCATGTATAACAGTTGCTTAGTGTACTACTTAGGGGAATTACAGCTGTGTGTTTAGGCAGCATCAAGCCTCAAGAGCCCGATATAAGGGAAGCCGAGTGAGCACTTCTCCACACCAGGCAACTTGGTAGAAGCCACACAAGCATCAATTAGCCTGGAGCTGCTGTGCAACATATGCATATACCAATATACAATATGGTGAATTTATATTTTGTTATTTTTGCTGGTTTTGTGGCATTTTCCTTTGTGTTGTTCCCGGCTCGGTTAATCCCAAGTACCTGTGAAGAAAGAGCCACTGAAGAGAGATCAATGGCTCACTCCCCAAAGCATTGGCTGCCATTTCCCTGCAAGATTGGGGACCAACAGGTCATCACATCCATTAACATAAACAAACAAAGCTATGCTGCCACACAGGAAAATCATCAAGCACAGACAAACAAACTAAGCCCTTATTGTGATGCCTAGACACCCGCCAGACATTTCAATATGAGAGGTTGTTTTTCTCACTTCCTTTTCCAGTCTAAGGATTTTATGAATCACATCTGCAATGAAATCAGCTCTTCGTATATACCGCAGTTTTGCACCGGTGCAGGATACATTATCATCGGGGTCAGATTTGATGTATTTGGACAAAACATTAGCAACATCTCTTTTGCCAACAGGCTTATTATTCATCTACTAGGGCAGAGCTTTGTCCTCTGTGCTCTGTAGGACAAGGATGGGAGGCATCCAAAGGTTATGAAAACCTGAGCACACTGATGGGGGGGGGGGGTCATCCGCCTACCGGGAAGATTGTTTTGTGAAGTCACTGCATAACAGATGTTGTGTGTCTGTTTACGTGAGCAACATACGTGTGTCTTGTCTGTATGTCCACAGCCACACTGTGCAAGGAGATCACAGATATATTCTACAAGTGTTGATTTTCATATTTCACTGTCACAGCAATTAATGAATATAAAGACGTAATTTGTCCAGACTTGTCCATAAGACAGGATTAAACCAAATTTCTCTGAGGAGGCTGCATAGTGAGTCATGCCATCTGTGTTTTGACATCAGCATTGGGCAAGTATTAGTTCACATTCCTGATCAATCCTCTAATCACTGCCAGCGGGACACTCTGCTGACTGACTGACAAATAGTGTGGAGCCAAACCACTTTAAAAGTTTGATTATGACTCTAAAACACAGACACGTATGCCCCCAGCCCCTTCCTTACCCACCTTTCATATATAATTACCGCACCTCGCTCTCGCCGCCTTCTGCCGCCATCAGTGAGCAGAGGAAAAGAAATGACAGCTCTCTGTTTTCTCTGCTGATTGGTGAGGGTCCGTGAAGGTAGAGTTCAGTGCAGTCTCACTGATTACTATGGATTGGCTAAAGGCCGTGGCTACCCAAGGTTTATTTGTTTCATCTTTGTGCCATTTATATCCTGCAGCTACAAGAACAAACTATTTATTCTCCACCTCCCCTCCACCTTGTCCTACCTCCCAGATCTTTCCCTGTACGCACCCCTTTCCATTCAGCACACTGCTTGTAATCTACTGCACATCTTCAACTGATCCCAGCAAGAGATTGGGCAAAAATGTAGTCTCTCAATTTTAAGTTTTGAGTTGTGGAGCAGAATTGAATGGAAGCTGTACCACAGCTTGAACTCAACAAAACAAAGATCACCTGATGGGACAAGGTCATAGACAGCAAAACAATCTGTTGAACTGCAGGTGCATTGAACAGTTGCCACAAAGTTGCATGGCACCATGTGTCCCACGTAGAGGACATTATCGTGTTTATGCACACACAGCCACCAGGATCTATTGCACATTGTGCCCTGGCCAACCAAAGAGCAGCTCCCAGCACCAGAGGTATGGCCGGACAAGGCCACGTCAACCATCAGTCACCATTTGATTGGGCCGAGGGAGTGATTAATGAAGAGTCTTGCAATGGCCGCAGATAAGATTAGACCTTCACAGGTGATGAAGGACAGGGCCTGTGGCTGCGAGTGGGGGGCTGGGCGGTTCCTGGGACAAAACGCTGCCTTCAGACGGCTTTAGCACACAGTAATTAAAGTTAATGAGAACCCTGTCACTTTCACGTACACCGTGGCATTGTGATTGAACAGCGTGTCAAGCAAAACAAAGAAAGGTAATAGGAGGTAATACTTATTCCATGATAGGTCAAAGAGAAGGCGAGCAAAAGGCCTTGATCAAATAAAAGGTCCCAAATCGTTTTCATGGAATTGGACCTTGGTTGGGGGAACAGTGATATTAATGCAGTTCAGCTAATGAGCATAAAAAAGTCCAAAAACTTGATGTTTGACTACTTTCCTGTGCTTGTCCAAATTTCACTGCACTGACTTGAATGCCAAGTTGACCTCTCTGTCCCCTTTGACAGGTAAAACTGGTTAAAAAATGTAGTAACTAATTCTGTTTGGCCTGCTTGGTCATCATACACTGTCAGTCCAGCCATAAATTAACAGAAAAAAATCATACAATACCTACATCCAATAAAAAAGACATAAGCCAACGGTTGGATATAATTTCATGACGCAGTACACTTGGGAAGAACTGATCAGCACACACCCGGGCTAAAGTTACCATATTCATCACATTACCTGACTGATAATTGCAATATCTCCCAATGTGAAATGAAAACGTGGCATGGCCGAGCAAACGCAGAGGAGTGCAGAATCACCACCGAGGCAATTTCTGCTAGCGAGTGAAAAAGAGAGACAGAGGGGGAAATGATTGCTGCAGAAATGCTCCCGAGTCCTCAAGTTGAACCACCACAGAAATATAACCTTGTTGCAAACCGCATTAAATTGCACACAAATGATGTGTGTAATGACATGCTCAGCTGAGCGAGGAATACATCAAGAGACAATTGAATCGATCCAGAAAAATACAGAATTACAGGAAAGATCACTGACCCCGACTGCAGGAGGGGACGAAACATGGTGCAGAGAGTAGCATGATCAGGAAATGTATATATATCACTGAGTTAGCGGTGAGTTTTGAAAAGGAAAAGAGTCAATGAGAGGAAGCTGCTATTAAACAAATTTGTATCTGAAAGGTGGACGATGGATTATAATTGCAGCTGAGTGCCGCTCAGTGTGTGTTCATCAAATTTTGCCGATACATGGGGGAAGTCAAATAATAAGGTGGCTGCAGTCTTTTCCAGACAGCTCCAGTTTGGCAGCCTGTCAGCATTTCCATGGCATTTTACAGGTAAAGGCCAAGAAGGCAGCGAACTGCTGACAGTTTAGTTAGACCAACAAATATGAGTTAAATGGTGATAAGACAGGTGCAATGTACAAGACCAGTCCCTAAGTGCCACTTATTTCACCTAACAAGGGGCTTTTCCCATCGCTCATATTTACTACTTTCTCTATACTTTCCGTCTCTCTTTCTTTTCTCTCTTTGTCTCTTTCCCTTTCTCTCTCACTCATTCACACTCTCCTCTATTCAGTCTTTTCTATACACCTGTCTCCTCTGGCTGTAATGAGCTCTCCACTCCAGCCCAGGAGGCTGTGACTGAGGTCTTCATCAAACGCACCGCAATTCGCGAGGTGCCAAGGACAGGCAAGAGTCATTCTTATGAGGCTGCACTGTGAAACAGAAGGGAGGGGAAATAATTGGAGTTTGGTAATGCCATAGCACCGGATGATTGATTGGGCCATGGACAGGTTCTCCGTCCTCAGCACTTCTTGCAGAACTCAAAGTGGACCTCGGAAACACAAAATGGCTCTGATTTCAGTAATTACAGTTGTACATACCTTGCTCCTATTAGTAAACTTTTTTCAGTAGTTCAACCGACTCTAAAGTGGCTCACCAGACAGAGGGGGGTGCCTGAATGTTGTGCTACGTTGCTGAGCACTTCCAATAAATTATAGCAGTGATCATTCTCAAATGACTGCAATTAGTCAAATGTCAGGCTCGGTTTGTGCTCTGGCGGTGCCTTGCTGACCAAGTAGCTCAAAGGTATGTCAAAAGATTAATAGCTGTGGGATTTCATTAAGCCAGGTGCTTTAACAGCAGGAGGAATAAACACAAATTAATTAAAACCTCAGTGCTTTCCCTTAAGTTCGGTCCACAATTAGGCACAAAGGGCAGAAAATATGTTTCACAGTTCCAGACATTGATCGAGGCATGTTATAGTTTATATCCCCAGCTGAAACAGGTCATTACTACCTGTCCACATGTCAGCTGATGTCAGAGACCAATGATGGAAAACAAATCCCATCGAAAAAATGCCCACCTTGTCCTAAGCTGTAAAACTTAAGGAGACAGATTCCTCGTAATTTAACTTTAAAAAAAGTATTCTATCCATTTGCCCGTCAGGTCAGGGCCATCACTATTTAGGACGTTAGTCATTTTTTATTCTGGGGTTATTCAGCTCTCTGACAATACATCTATTTGAATAGTGTGTAGTTGATGTCTTCAAAGGGTCAACATTTTGGAGCAGTGGAAAACCTGAACGAACCTGATGGGCGTATTATTAGAATTAATTATAAAAGAGGGAGACCTTAGCACACGCGCCGTGAATGGACCAGAGGATAATTACACAAAATCCGAAAAGCATTAGACCCAAACAGACCCTAATAAAGAGAGAACACAAACTTCAACAGAAGTAGTATGGTCTGTCAGATATTAAGCAGAAATAAAATACTATCCTTACAACTAAAATTAAAGAAACGCATTAAAAAAATAAAAATAATATAAAATCCTCTTTTCACCTCCTGCACCAAATATAAACCATTGCCAATTGGATAATACATAGACAGACAAGAGATAATACATCTATAATATTATCATCTAATAATAATTGTCATTTCATAGAATAAATAATTTATACAGGCTACTGACTTCCTAATATATTTTCTCCTGTCCCACATGAGCAGATACAGAGTACGACATGGTCCATTCACATCCATTTGTTAAGTTGAAACAGGGACTCAGGACATTAAAAGACCGAGTATAATTTTGACTTGGTCCAACTATGGTCAGTATCAAATGGACCCGTGAAGACCCATCTCCTAAAAGTACAGTTAAAGTAGTATTTTTTTACATAGACTATTTGTGTCCTGTTCCTGTTTATTCCTCTGATAGAGGTATTAAGTAGAGGTAAGTATGGCATATAGTATGTTTGGTGGGATGCCAAGTTACGTCACAAACAAACATCACTGCTTTTCGATTAAAATTGATCCTAAGGCAGCAAAAGGCCTGTAATGTAGCTCGGATAAAAAGCAATCAGGCAGCAGTTTTAAGTTATGGCCTCGTCCAAGTGGTCAATAAATGCTCTCTTTTGCTTGTGTCCTCAGTGCATCAGCATGGGCTATAAAGCCTGGAAAGCACAGCCGTTAAATGGCTGTGCGGCCCTTTTGCTGGCCTGGTGTCTGGCAATCTGGCAGGGGTTTCTGGCACCCTCGGTGTCGGACCAGGACTTTAAGAGCATGTAAAGTGTAAATCTCCCAGCTGACAGTCTGATCTCTGCTGTCTTCAAACCGGATTTACCACTTTGCACTGAGCTATAAGAATCCAGCTGTAGCAGGAAGAACAGCGCCAATTTACAATGTCCTTCTCCTATAAAATAAAGAAACTGTTCCATAATGGCAAAATAATGTAGTCCTAATTTGTTGTGCAGTTTACAGTTTGAAAATAAGCAATAATAGAGAAGAGGGCGTGTGTTTAGCTGGTAAGTCATTGTAATTTTTTTAATATAAATATATATAGTAAGTTTCGATAACTTAAGTTGAGTTTTAAGTTTGAAAGACACGTATCCAGAAATTTTATTTAGCCCATTAAGACATAAAGGGTCGAATAGAAATGCCCTTTATCTCAAAATGAGAGGCATGCAAACGTTGCAATGTCTTAATGTTAAATCGATGTTGCATCTACAATAATAATAATAATAATTATGATAATAATAATTATAATAAGACTATATAATTTTATAAATTTTTAACATTGACCTTGTAGATTCAAGGGCTGGATAAAGATAAAGCCCTGTGAATATCAGCCACTCTGAGAAACACTGAAGAGGTTAAACAATGTTGAGTGCAAAAATTGTGAGCAGGCCATGGAGACAATAAGTGTCAGAATGGGCAGATGTGATTGGTCATCATGGGCACTGGGCCCCAACACACCCACAGAAGATTAATGGTAACCAAATGGTCTCATTCTCACACATGGTTCCCCTCCTCCAAAATAGTTGTAGCGTGTTTTACAGTGAAGTGATCACTAAGGACTTTATTTATTATGGCTCAATATTGCACGGCAGCAGAGCTTAGTGAATCACAGGGCGCATTGGACATGGTGGCCCTACTTGTGCCTGAGAGAGGTGTAAGTGTATTAGCAGTGCAGAAAATAACAGTGAGAAACAGGTACGAGTTATCATTGGGTGTGTAAGAAGCTGGCATTCAGCTCGTCTCCCCTTTAAAAGCTGTAAGCTGCATGGTGTCCGTGTCTCGTTCTTCAAGGTCCAAAAGGGACATTTCTTCTTTCTACTACATCAATGAGGGCTGCACTCCATTTAGATGTAGCATAGTCCTGCGTGTGCATGATAGCTTTCAAACAGAGTGGAGTCAAAATTATTTGCTATTAGTTACTTAGCTACTTTTCCTACACTGGCAAGTCAAAATGTCTGAAAAGGGCCTATAAGTAACACCCAGGCCTCAGTATATTTCTATACACAATGTCACCAATGACAATAGTGCAGGTAAATCGAATGTGTTTAACCTGAATCTACATTGAGCATTTGAACCAGAATTCAACCTGTCAACATTCCAAAGCAGAGCATGCAGGTGAGCGCATATTGTCTACCAGATCCCAACCAATATATACTAGGCCAATTAATTGGTATCAATCAAAGATCCATATCAGTCAGCCTCTACAGTCTGTGTTCATACAAACTGGATCATATGAATTACACTTTAAATGTGGACTTTGTGGCCATTTTAGTTAAATGAGCATTGAACATGGTTTGAAGATTTATTTTTCCAATTCTACAATATACCATGATTGTGACAATAATTAACTGAATACCCTGAATTTGTATACACCTGATCTATTGAGGTATTATTGTTGCACCACATTATCTTTGCCACAGTCCTTTTTGTACTGCAATTAAAAATAGACTGCTCGGGGCACTGCTAGATAATGACTGTGGTCACTGCTTAGGTCTTACTCGGCTTTAATGAGGGGCAGAAAAAATACTCACAGCATGATACCTACACAACAACATTTTTCAACATCTTCTGATCGATGTTTTAGTGTTGCCATGGTTGCCTGATACAGTGTCATACAACTGTTTTCTGCCAGTTTGGATAAATCCCAATCCTTTGGGGGGGGGAAATAGGTATATCATGCATCTACAAGTTTTACATTTAGTGTATGTGTTACCTTGTCATACAAGTGATATCATTAGGACAAGCTCTGGGTGCTGTGGGATGAGAACATGAAGCTTGTATGTTACTTGCATGCTTTTATGCTTGTATGCTGAAGCAAGGACTGGTGGGCAACAGGGGGTCCTGTGTGGGTTTATGGTTGAAGACCGGAGTCTGAAAATTCTGAATGCTTTGGCTGTAATGATGGAAGAAAACAAGAGGGAAGCCCATCATGCAGTAAACAGGTGGTCGCTGACAAGTAGCTATTAGATCCACCCAATTATTTCACTCAGCTAAGACCTTAAAAAAGGTCACACCTGAAATTTATGGTAAAATATTGATAACATGTCAAATGTAGGAAAAACAAGCATTTACATACTTTGACAAGTGAATCCCACTCTTCACAGATGCAATGCACTTGCATGAGAGTCACCCAGAAAGTCTGGCTTCTAACATGGCTCCACTGGATACAATTAGATCATGCTAGTAATGCTTATCCAGGGTCACCAGTGGAAATCTTGTTCCACAACAGGAAAATGGCTTTGACAGGATAAATAACTATAATCATTAATTCAACAACTACAGTGACCAACATGAAAATGCCTGTTTGAAATGGGCTGTTTGCTTGGTCCTGTGGTGATGCTGGTTCCAGTTTTCTTTCAGAAACCACGGCCTGCAGTAATTGAGCCACAGCAACTAAAGACCGAGCTGTTCACCTCTTTGTTTAAAGTCCAGTGAAGCTCGACTTAGTACGCAGAACCTCGAACTGGAGAATCACTTGTTGCTGCCATTTTTCACTTTGATGATTCCAGACGCCACTGCTACAGAGAGCAGCTTGCCTGTTTGTTCAAAGTTGATTAATATTGAACATATCGCGTGACCAACTTCTACACTGCACTTGGGCCCTTAACAATACACATGCCAAGTGTGAAGGTGATAGGATAAACGGTTCTCAAGATATTCGAGCCACACACAGACAGAAAGACAGACAGACATTTGTGGAATTATTAGATAGATGATGATTAAAGTGACAATTCAGTTCATTATACACAGAACAACAGGAGAGGTGGTGCATCTAGTGTTGTGTTTGTGAGCTAGCTTCACCTTTCTGCTGTTGTTACACTGTGTAAATGTCACTGACTGATGGAAGTGTTTGCGGAAGTGATGTAGTTAGACGGCGCTGGCATTGTCAACCACATAGATGTGTAGATACCAACAAGATCATCATATCTCAGCAGCAGAATACAGAATAGACTGTTCCCAACCACAGTGCTATTTTAGTGGTTCACCACAGGTAGCAATTAATAATTACATATTCATAAAAACTATTTTAGATTTCACCTTTATATGTCATGCTTTTCCAAGAAACAGATGTGCAGTCATGAATCCATTGTCTTCCAAATTAAATTTTTTCACTCTGCCTTCCATTTTATTGAGGCAGCTGCTCATGTGCTTATACATCCATTCATCCGCCCCAAAAGAAGTAGTGAGTTATGAAAAGGAGATCTCTTTCTCAGGCCATTACAAACTTTTTCCCTGAGGTAAAAACCTCATCACAGTGTTTTTAGAGACTGTGAGAATAGGACTTGGCAGAGAAGAAGAATACATTTCTGCTTAATTAATCCCATTCCTTACTTTGGGTATTAAAAGGCAATGGTCTGTTTAACAACTTTCGGGGACACTAAACGGGTAATTAGTCACAGCCTAATCATTTTTCATACATTTTATGTGTATGTCCTGGGTCGGCTGTGCTCCCCGGAGGGTCATCCCAACTCGCCATCTCACTTAGTCCACGCCCTTTCCACAGCTACCGACCTCCACACAGGATTCAGTAATTTCCTCTTTTCTCAGCCGGTTTCTCATTAAACACGACGTGCACTGCGCTCAGATTACAAGCAGCTCAGTCGTCCTCACCTCCAGGTCTAACAACCTGCTTCTGATCGCGCCTGGGACAAACCTGCAGTTCCTCGATGTGGGCAAGCTAGAGGCAGTGTGGTGTGATGTAGAAACCGTTTTCTCCACCATGAGGAGGGGAAAAAAATGAAATGAGCGTGGGTGCCTGGGCACGATCTATTATGGCACACTGACTGGCAGCTTGTGCCAGCTGTTGCAGGCAGCCAATCCTAAAGATGAATACAGCATTTGTGACATTTACTTAAATGTTTGGGAAATTAGAATGAAATAAATGGTGAGAGCCGCCCACTTGCCCAGGTGTAAATAAGATTTCAATAATGCTCTCTGTTCTCTATATAAGCACATCTGTTTAGACACAGCCAGGATTCAGCATTAAATGCATGGTGGTGGCCATGTCATTCTTTTCACTGATAGAATGTGGACTAAAATAGCTTAACAGAGCAGTGATAGCTTTTATCTTGTCCTGCTAATAAGCTCTAACCACTCACAGAAGCAGAGGCTAAAGATACAATCAATGAAACAAAAGTGCCAACTTCACACTCAACTCCAACATCAGTCTGAGAATTAAATTGAGCTAAGTACTCTTAATTCATGTAAAACAGCATTCACATACTTTTAATGTCTTTTTTTTTTCTCACTAATTTAATGGGTTTGCCTTATCTATCCAGACAGAGTGCTATCAATAGATGCAGGTAATGAGACCCTCTATCGGTCGGCCCGACGGCTAGAAGGTCAGCTGTGCTGCTAGGAGGTCAGCAAACATTGCTCCCTTTGTTGAATTTTCATTAGGTTTTTACTGTCAGTAACCAAACTACCAAAAATCATTTCCACCAGGCAATTTCATTATGCTAACTGATGTGAAATCAATCTTAACATATCAATCACCTCTGAACAAGCCAAAGCTTCAACCTAGATCCTGGGCTATTAACCCATCAAACGCTGAGGTCATCTCTGAGCCGCTTATGCAATGCAGGCTCATGCATCAAGCAGGCTGAACGACCCCCGAGCACATGTCACTAGTGCTAATGTCACATTGCTGCATGCCATCTGGAGTGGCTGCGGCAGTTACACTAACGTTGTTCCATTCCTCACAGCTCTGTCCATTCCACACTATCTGTTATCTTCTTGTAGCAAGCATTTCAATTTGTCCGCAGCTCTTCACGACATTTGTCTACAAATCAATGACCATGACCAGCCATGTGTAGCAGTAAAAGCCACAGGTGGTGTGACTACAGTCATCATTAACTTTGAAACACCCGGGAGACCTTTTTCTCGTGGCGGACATTCTGACCTGCGGGGAAAGCACAGGTGTAACTACTAACATTTATGATGGCATGTGAGTGAGCCATGCCAGTGAGCCACTTATTAACAATGCCAGGGGCAAACGAACAGACAGGCAATATTACCTTATGTTGCCAAGTGTCAAAGCTGACGCTGTTAGACATGTCTGTTTACAACACAGGTGTCACAATTACATTCGACACTGCATATTAAACAAGTCTCTGTCTTGAAACTAGATCTTGTAAAACTATCCTTACCTGCCTGGAACAACAACCATAGAAGACTGTACCTATGCCCGAATTCATGATGAAATGACAGAAACCATCTTTGGTTAACATTTACTTGACGTGTATTTTTACTTCAGTTTAGTCCATGCCCGCCCCACTAACATGGAGGTGATGTGATTTATAACCTTTACTGCAGCCAGTCACTAGGGGGCGTTCAAGATGATTTGGATTCACTTTTGGGGAGCTGTCATCTTGTTTATCTTTATGTAAAGTCTGTGGTTTAGCTTCATACTGATTCAAACTAAAGGTGCCTTCAGACACGAGGCATGAGTCCAGGTTGACAGTTAATACATCAAAAACGTTCATCTGGCTGACCAAATGAAGTCCAGGCTACTAACAAGAGCAAGTAGTGTAAATGTTATGTATATCTGAATTGAAACACAGCTTGAGTGGTGAAGAGCAAAGAGACACACGGACAGAAGGGGGACGGCTTTCCGACAGTTGAGAACTACATGCTTGTTGCGTAAATGCGTACAGTGAAAGCAGCATCTACAGAGTTTAGGCTGAATCCTGCCAAAGACTGTAAAACCTTTATGGATGTTTTGATGGGCAACAACGTGGGTAGAATCTCTCTTGGTGCTGCTGGTGGTCAAACTGACTGAAAAACAGTCAGTATGTTTATGTAGGAGAGAAAGGGTAAATGAGCAAAGCCTCTGTCCTACTGGTCTTTTCGATGCCTTTCGATTTCAAAAACTGTGTCTCCCGCAATTTAGTTTGCGGCATTAACTATAGGATGCTCACCTGCATACACAGTTACTCTATCTGTACACACAGCACACTGTCTCATAGTGATGGCGATCAGCTATGAGGGGATGGCATAATTTACAGATTATCAAGGGAGATGTATCTTAAATCACTTTGTTTTTAAGAGGATGGCATCCCCCCCATCCCCCTGCAAATGGCCTATTGCGGCCACCACTGATTTTTCTAACTGTAGAATTCAAATACAGCGGCCCTGTCAAGTAAAGTGAGAACGCAAGTGTTTTTGTCCTCTCATTCCATATGATTTGTCTGATCGCAGCAGGGACCATATTCATTTATTATTAATGGTTTTGGAAAAATGTCAAAGCCCCTGTCTGTTTATTGCTTTACAAGGCTCCTGTGTTGTTGTTAATCCTCTTGCCTTTAATTAACATAACAAAATTATTAATGTCTCCTTTTTATCTTTATTATCGTGTCTTAAATCCCTTTAGCAGCTGAGAAGCATGCCTAATCACAAGGAAATTGGTTGTGATGTGTGTTATTTCCGCTTGTTTTCTGACTTGAATAAACTAAATTGGGGCTCATATGTTTCCCCTGTCTGAGAAAAGGAAATTAGTCCTAACCGGCCCAAAATACGATTATATTTGTTCTTACATTTTGACTTGGACCAAAATAATTTTAATGTTTTTTATTCTCTTTTTAAATAACTAATCACCTCTAGGATTTAGGCCAGCTTCATTGCTTGGGTATTAGATGCTTCACCTAAAATGTTATTGTTCTCTCCATATTACATTTTATGTAAAAAAAAAAAAAGTAAATGCTGGCTTAAACTGTAATGTCAGCCATTGAGATTAAATGTAATTTGTGTTGTTTGTATCAGTTTATGTCAAATATATTTTTAGCTACTGGCTTGTCAGTGAAGCTGTTTTATTTTCAGTGTGCAATCATCATATTCCCAGCATCAGTCTGAATTCAGATCAGCCTGTCAGGCTGTTGACTGCACACTGGAACCACCAAGAGACAAGACTTGTTAAAAACCTAGTATATGGCGGGACAGTGTATAAGCATGCAAAATGTTCTGCTTCTTTTTCCATTTAGACATAAATTTGGCATCTTGGTCAGAGCGCAGTTATAAAATCCTACTGGACCGTGAAGATTCTCTCCTGACGGAGTGCTGACAGAATTGTCAGCTGGTGTTAACACTGGTTGTTTCCACGTTCCTGCATGCAGTTCTCAGCAGGCAGGAAGAAGTCAGCAAACACCTGACTCTGAAGAGTATCGAAGCAGCCAACAGAAACAAGTCACTCTCCCTGATTTAACTGTGGAAACAAAATCATTTTAAAAGCACAACAACCAACAGAAAAAGTCCTGCACCAGCACTCAGCCGTCGACCAATAGTTTAACTTTGTCACTCAGTCGGTCACAGATATTACAGGACATAGTGCTGCTCTTGCTCAGTCAAGCCACAACTACAAACCATTAATATGATAAACAGCTTAAGCTCCTTCCCTTTTAGATGAACAATACATTCTTTCAAAACAGCCATGTAGGGATGGGATCAGATCCCCTCTTCTTCCTCCTCCACTTGTCAGTCCCTTCAGAGTGTCACAGCCTTTTTGGGGAATGTTGAGGCCTAAAAAACCTAATTCCACAGCAGCTTTTCTTAAATAATTCAGTCCATGTTATGATGGTTTGTTTTGCAAAGAAAATGCTGGAGTAAAGCAGATATAGCATGTGGTTTGCTTGTTTACACTTCCACACCATGTTTTGTCAAAGATTTGTGGTGGAGGCTTGTGATTTAAACTAAAACTAAACTAAAATTACCACCAATCATGCATGAATATTCTTTTTTTTATTAATACAAATACATTTACAACATTAACCTTATTTATTCTAAAGGCTGTAGGCTTCCACATTTCTGCCATTCTCCTGGTTTTGTTCTGTGGTAGAAAAGTCTGTGTTTCTCAATATTACATGCTCTTCTAGACAATTCAACCCCCCTTGCATACTAAATGTCAGGAAATTGCCTTGCACCATCTTCAGCAGTAATTTTTGATGGTAAATGTGAAATGATTGTGCCACACGTCTACATCGTCATTACCATAAGCAAGGAAGTGAGTTTGGTATAGTTTACTTGAATGATTGGTTGAATTTGCATTAGGAGTTGCAACATCACTGCATCCTCAAGGGACTGGAATGTATTACATTTATATTACACAGACCACTGAAATGCTCTCACTGACACACATTTTACATTTTCAATTTGTTATGTATGTTATCAGTGTTCCTCAATGCTACCTGTTAACCTCCAAACTACATTTCTACAGCAAAAAGAGTGAAGCACAGACGCACGCCAGGTTTGTGATGTGATAGTTTGCAAGAAAATCTGTTGAAGCAAAGAGGAAGTGAAGTCACGCAGTCTTTTAGCTCTGCTGCATAATTTACTGAGATAAAAGGAGCTTTTTGGAGCTAAAAGATTGGGTGGCCACACCTCCCATTTAGTCAAACAGCCTGAATATACAAATCTAATTAGATTAAGTTCGCTATTCTTTTTATACACAATTAACATGCACACCAGTATTCAAACCTTCTGTGAACAGAATGATCCCCTACTAACCAAATAATGTGGACATATGAAGTGAGCACATTAATAAATATGTCATCCATACATCAACACTTTCCTTTCAATTTACTACAGGTGTCACCCCTACAGAACCAGTGCAGCGCTCTTCTTTGCACCTTTTGTATGAGTGTATCAGTGTTTAGTAGAACACATAAAGCAGTGTGAATAGCTTCCAGATTGTACACCACATTTCTACCTCCTGAACTGGAAGTGCAGCCACCCAGATAATTGCTGACCTGTACAAGAATCAGACCTGCAATTAGAGACCAATTAAGGAGGACAAGAAAAGGATGTTCGAACAGGAAACATGTCCGGTGTCACCTATGGGTCCGACCGACAGCTGTGAGGCTGGAATGTGGTTAAAATCTTAACTGCATGGCATCAATATGTCTATGACGGGCAGATAAAGACAAGATGGAGCTTTAGAGGTGAGAAAAACTATAGTGTGTGTTTGTGTGTGTGGGTGTGTCTCATTGCGGCAGAGATAGAAAAAGAGAGAGAGACAGATGTTAGCTGATGCATACCGACACTGAGAAGATTATCTGTATGATATCCTGTAGTCGGTGGTGCACTGCCAGTTTCCCACCTTGTGGTTTGAGTGTGTGCACGATTTGAGAATAGATAATCTGTGAAATTTCTCTTTCTGTTCATGGTAACACCCACGAGCAGGCAGGAAGTTAAAACTCCTCTAATCTGAGCATAGCCTTAAAAGTTTCACGTTACAGCTCCACCGTTAAAGGAAACTCTTGACTTTGTGCATCTTTTCAGGGAAGAGCACTAATAAATCAAAATGAATGTGTAGGTAAACTCCTGCGAGTCGGTTTGCTGTGACATTTAAAAGAGTAAATGAGCAATAACCAATTCTGAATGAATAATATAATTGTGAAATAAATATAAAATACAATCATGAATCATTAATGAAAATTTTCATTATTGTGCTGGTGGCAAACCACTTTAATTATGAATCTCCTTTTCAAACACTAATAGCAGAATTCAGCGCAGTGGTAACCAAAGTTAACTTTGGTAATTACAACTGTTGGTTTTGATACACAGAATATTTAGCATAGTGTAAATACTTTGTGGCAGCTGATTGGAGAAATAGTAAAGCTTCTTATATAATATTTCTTGGTGACATTAACGTGAACAATAACTCCTAGGTACCTGTTGAGTTTCTGTTTGATTTTTTGGACCCACTTAGAGCAAACTGTATTCACATATATTAAAAACAATGACTCATGGTTCACATTTTTGCTGTAATATGGCTAAACAGCATCTATTTATTGTTTGCAAGGTTGCTTTTGTAACAATTACCTCCAACAAACAAAATCTCCAATAACATGTGAGGATGTGCTGGTGGAAATATGAGTAATGAGAAAATATTGAGAATTAAAGGTCTTTCACACACCAACTCCATATTTTCCTTCTAAAATTGTTGAACGTCTAAAAATAAATACCACCTCCTATTGTGTCAGTGACGTTTACACACTGATTCCGAATCTTTCGTCATTAAAGTTTTCCAAACAGGTTTGATTTGCTGAATTTGTCTCATCCGTCAAAGGCATTACAGAAAGTTGTTTGAGCTGTTCAGGATCAACTGGATCACAGAAAGTTGTTTTCTTCTTTTTAATGTGCTGTCCCAGTGTTGCTGGTAGCACATAAAACTGGACCACTGAAACCCTGAAATAGACTCAGGAGCAATTGGAATACTTTTGCAGCTACATGATCAGAGGATGAAGTTCTCCTTGTTCCTGACGGCTTCTCACGATTGGATGGACCCAATGTCTTCCTTTTCTTTGTTCAAAAAGAGAGGACCACAAAATCATCGTAACTGCTCGACTCCATTTTATCTCCTATCGCAAATTTCTGCAACGAATAGAAAAATAAAGCGCTTGGTAATTGGTATGCAAGGACATTTTTATATGGATGATGGATTTAAAAAACCTCAGGTGAAAAATACAGCATTGCCCCAACTCGTCTATAGAGTTTGTTGCCATATAAAAAGGGAACAAGATAGACCCATTACTGCTACTTAAAAACATGTTATTTGGTGTATTGAAATGTGGCTTTCATGTGTAATTGTCTGAATTACTAATTTGAATGAGAGGAATGCTTTGTTTTTTCCATAGGTCATAGTCACATTAATCTGAAGTCTGGCCCCTGACAACTGTCTATTTGTTAAAAAACAATATAAAACATGTGGAAAGTAAAGTTTTATCATTGCTCCAGAAATATTACTCTATGTGTAAGCAGTCTTCATGCAGCTTTGAAACCTGCATAAATCACACAGTTACAACCCACTCAACTATAACTTCACAGTGGGTCTATTCATCAGGTGCTGTGATGCATAGTGAGATTTCCAGTGTCAGCACAATGTGTACAGAACAGTAAATCAGATAGTCTATGTGTGTGTGTGCGTGCGTTTCTGTCAGGGGCTACCTTTGGGGACAAATTTCAGACTAAACATCTAAACAACAGTCAACTGGGGACAGCTTGTCCAATTGGAGACAAAAGCTGTGTCCTCAATTGAGAAAAATAGATATTCGGGTCAGTGTTTAAGGTTAGAGTCCATTCATTCATTCATTCATTCATTCATTCCCTGGGGACTGTGTCGGAGTGTGTGTGTGCCCAGTTTAGTTTAACTCTTTAGGGCCTTCTCCTGCATAAACACTGACCTGTAAACCTCATGAAGACCAAAACCTGGTCCTAATGAAGCTAAACATAATTTCTGAGGTGTTTGTTAAGATTAGAGGTAAAGTGTGGATTGTGGTTAGGTTAAGGTTAGGGATGAGTTAGTCTTGGTTAAGGTTTGGGATAAAGTTTTGGTGAGGCTAGCCACAATGAATGGAAGTCAATCCAAAGTCCGAACACAAACCTGTGTGTGTGTGTGTGTGTGTGTGTGTGTGTGTGTGTGTGTGTGTGTGTGTGTGTGTGTGTGTGTGTGTGTGTGTACTAACAGACAGAAACAACTGCTGACATTCATTTTAAAGACTATGCAATTACAAGTGATTAACCTGTCTGTGGTGTGTCTCAATGGTAAGATACAGAATTAGAGGATATAACCTGTATACGTTGTTTAGAATAGAGTCTGGACCCATTATGATCACATTGGTAAGTCACCGCTTCTTACTTTCTTAATTTACGTGAATATCAATAACCTCTGCATGTGCACATCTCTAAGGAGAGTTATATACTCGCAACAAAGTTTTTAATTTCATTGTAAATAGATTAGTAACCAACAGAGATTGTCAAATTATAATGAGTGATATTAATCATAGTAAGTACCGAACTTGCTGTTCATTTTCAAAATCTTATAAACACATTTACTGTTGATGACACACTTCTCACATTACTGCCTTCATTTTGCTTGGCTCTGTAATATAGGTTTATTTTTTATGTAACTGCATTATGGCCTGAATTAACAAGCTTTATAATAGTGATGATGAAGGGCTTTGAAGCACACAGCCCTAATTGTGTTTCTGGGCATCTTAATAGTGGTGTGTTGATGTGAATTAGTGATTAATTCAGCCTCAGCCGAGATGCTGATGTGTTTGACACGGTCCCCTGCTGTCCAAAAACATCAGTCCTCCAAGTTACTCTAGCGGGCTTTGCATAAACCTGAAGTCCAACATTTCAAACTGAATTTTTAATCCATTTATACCAAAGGCACTAAATAAGCACACACTGCCTGCATGAGGTATCTTCCGGACTTGCAATAGCAATCAAAACCTTGTTAAAACAAATAAAGCCATCTGAGCCGCCCCTGAGCCGCGCTGCTCACACAGGCAGTGTGGCCCGGGTGTAAGCGTTGTTTGTAAACGACCCACTAAATTCACAGGGTATTCTGAGGAGACACCAGAATTGCCAACGTTTACAACAACGTGCCTTTGAAGCAGATGGAGGCATGAAACAAAAACAGAATATTTTCTTTAAAAACCAACAAAGAGGACCAACTCATCGAGATCCCCCCCTTCTTCCTCCTCAAACATCTCACTTACTGACTGCCTTGGTCAGCAGGGTCGGAATCTTCGTCATTGTTATTTTCATTGTCGTTTTCGTCAATGAAAAACTCTGCTGTTATCTGCTCCCATCACTTAGCTCATCAGCCATCGTCTGAAAGGCTACTTAAAAAAAAAACGTTTCTGCAGGCGAACAGTGCTTTAAAAAATAACAAACTACATCACAAAGTATGTCATCAATCACACGTCTTGAAAACGACGACATTGCTGATGAGACGCACACATTGTATCCAGCTATAAAGACAGAAGCACATAAATGTCGCACCCAGTCTTAAAGGTATATACACGCATATATTGCATCTGCTCCTAATGGGTTGAATACCACAGACCATGTAGCATTGATTGACAGGATGATATATGTATGTATGACATATGGCTTGTGTTTTGAGTAGTCCTGTTGTGAGACACTCTGCGAAACAGTAAAGTGAATTACAATCCTCAGGATCCGTGCTCTCTACACACACACACACACAACAAACATTATAACATGTGTGTTAACATATGGAGATACGAGGTGAGGTCATCGACACTCTCATATTGCAGGGTTGAGTGGCTTCATTTAACATTTACTCTTGCACCATTGGGTGAGATTAGCCTACTTTAGGCCACAGCAACACAGTCAATTCACTGTGAGGGCTGCTTCCCAAGTAGTCAATATAATGTATTGGATTACATGCTGGTAATGATGAGGGGAGCGGTCTGAAGATAATGCAGACTGAAAAGCTGCATACCTTAGAGGGTTGCACCGAAATCTACAGTGTAATATGGGAAAGCAGAAAAATAACAACCTTAGTCGGGTGGAGTGAGATCAGAGATCACACAGATAAGCCACTTTCTTTTTCACGACACAGCTCACATCTCTAAATTCCTGCATGGCACATCATCCCTTCCCTATTTGATCTCTGCTACTGATGCTTAGCGTACAAGGCTCGACTGCGTTAGAGGACTGTGATCCAAGCTGAAGCTTAATTAAATTCTTAATTACTCAATTGACCCAGGCGCTGGTGATCAGTGGATATGAAGCATGAAGAGAGTGTTTTATTAAGACTCGTAATCTTAAATTATAAAAGCACCGTCACCTCAAACGTACATTAGTCTGCTGCTGCGTGATGCTAATGAGAACAGGAACTAAGTACACATCTTAATAAAAATCACAGTTAGTGCCACCGTCTGGTGCTTGCACGGTGAGTAAACTTCGGCATTGATGTCACTAAAACAAATAGATGTTCTAAAGACTGGTAATGAAATTACAGACAGGACTACATCTGGCTGAGACCCAGGAATAACTGGGGAAAGTGAATCCATTGGCTTTTCAAGGAGGCTGTCCCTCACACTCCATCCTTTGATCCGAGCGTTACCAACCGCTCGTGGCACCTGAGCTACACCACCACTGAGAGCCTGGCACACGAGGAGGAAACACTTAAGTAGATATTTACTCCTCTTCAAGGTCTTCGCCGTGCATCGCGCTTTTTCCCAGTGTCCCAGTGTAGCGGCGGCGCTTGTGTTTGTCAACACGTATTTTCCAGCCGACTGGGAGCTGGAGAGAGACCTGATTACAGAATCCCGTGTCGCGCTTTCACTGTAAAGACGGCGTTTAGATTTTGCTGTATCGTTTCACAGCAGAGCTCACATGCAGAGTGGCATGAGGCCAGGAGCATTCTTCTGCTTGTGGAATGAAAACTTGTATCTCTTAATTCTTCCAGGACTTAAACCCTCAGACTCTGAATGCAGCAGTAACAGTAACCCCACTCTCGGCTTAGTTTAAATTTATATTTGCTCCTTAGTTCAATGGATTTACAATACTTCTCGCTCTTGTACTGAGCTTTTGAGGGCTTTATTAGGGAGTCGTCCGCCTACTCACTTGTGTAAACTAAGGTGAAATGCTGCTCTTCCAGGTTTTCTTGATACATGTTTAAAAGCATTAAATGGATTCGTAGAGGACTGCGATTCCTGCGCTAACGTTCCTCCTGCTCAGTGACATGGGGGTTGGGGAAGTGACAGTCTCACTGGAGCCTGAGTGTTGATAAAGGCCAGATGTTTCCTTCCAACGCACATCAGCACAGCATGAGGAGTATCCCCTGTGGAATCATGCTGCTCATTATCCTGCCTGATTGGACCCTGCTCTGACACGCAAGTCCAATAAGTGGCACATTTTACTTGTATCCTCAACCGTAATTACCTCCCCCACCAACCTGGAGAGAAGAGACGGCCAGATTGCGGTGATTGTGGTGAGTTTACAAAGTGAACCTGCGTCCTGTTTCGGCATTTTAAAACTCCTGCTCCAATTCATCAAGGGATCACATCTCACTTTGATGTGTTTGCAGGGAAACACTTGTAATTATCTTGTTTGTGAAACATCACAGGTTTTATCATGAAAGAGCCATTTGATCATCTTAAATCTTTTGATAAAGTAGACCTGCATGCCAGTAATAACATGAAACAGTAATACAAAGAAGAAATTTCCACAGCGTTGAATGCAACATTATCCGGTACAATGCCTTTGGAAATGTATATCATAAAATGAATATTTAAAGTCATAAGCTTTCTTCTAACTCTTCTTTTCAAGTGCCTGTAGGACACTTAAGCTTACCGGTTCTATACACAGCTCATTCTGAGAGCTGCCTTTACATTTTCATGCAGTTTAGACATTGATATTTGGAAGTCAGACATCCAGCATTTCATAAAGGTCAGCAGCCCGTGTGCTTCTTCAACCTTGGGCGTCCAGCAATGTCTTCAGCCCCTCGCCGAGTGAGAACAGATGGAACCAAATCAAAACGGCGGGAAATGAAGTAAAATACATTTGAGTCATATGGCCAGACAGGACTTGGCTCGAGCCAGACAAGTCACAATGTAGCAGGAACCGTTTTTGACATATGTGCTGCTATTTCAGTGCGCTCCTGAAGGGTGCATTTGTCATGACGCACGTGGTCCGATATCCTGCGAGCAGACCGGGATCTCACAGACCTGGTGGCGTTTGACAGGAGACCTGAGAGTCAAAAGCAAATAATGTATGAGACCTATTTGCGATGTTTAATATTTATTACTTCTTGTATTTGATTACCTCGCCATGTGAATGTTAGATGGAAAACAAAAGGTGGCTCTATTCAAGCTGTAGGTGATTGTAATCAAACAAAAGCTACAGCAAATAATTGGTGTTTACTGAGCGGCCTCGGATCAGTTGGAAATGTGTGAAATGTCAGGTGAATGCTATCAGTTGTGTGTTTGTACTGGAATTGATTTAATCAACCAAATACAAAAACAAAACATTGATGATTGAAAAAATACAAGAGCCAGACTTAATTTACAAACAGGTGCAATTATAGTTACAGAATATTCGCTTCAACGAAACCTCACTAAAGGTTTTCCTAAGAATTAATCTAATGACTGACATCTACTAAGGCATGGCCTGCATCACATTACAACTCATCACATTACCCTATCCTTTGTCTTTCACTTGTCACCTAAAAGAGAACAAGTGAACGTAATAAAAAGACAAACAATCACAGCACTCCTGAACCTTTTCATTTACTAATCTGTTTGTATGACAAATGCACAACTCTCCCAATTGCTGAACAGCAAATTGCAAAATGATGACATTTGCCCCATATGCTGTGCTGCAGCAGAGGTTGTAGATTCAACTCGCTTAAATTTTGTTAACTTTCCTAACAAAATTCTACGATGGACCTCAACACACAGCAAATAGACTAAGTAAACATCATTTTAAAGACACTTTTTCCTATCAATATTAAATAATACTAAATTGATAAGCACATATCACACTAGGTTCTCCGATGTGATTGCTGGAACTGCTTTTCTTTAGCGATGATAACTTTTTATTTTGTACCAAGTGGTCAATCTAAGGCTCCTCACGAGAAATGTCAGAGATAAAAATCTGGCCACATCCCTCAGCCGAGTGTCACCATTTGGGCTTGAACCTACAGAACTCTTGATAACACAGGAGAAAAAGCCTCAGCTTGACCCCTACAAGTGAAGGCCCGCTCCTTCTCCTAAGGGCTTTTAGTTTGGTTAAGTGGGTTGAGCCTTGGAGCAGATGGTTGTACAGAAGTGAAGGACAGACAAAAAAAAACAACATAAAAAAGCCATGAATTCGGTGACCTCTCTGTCTCCCTCTCTAACGGATGATTTGAGAGGGATGATCTGAGATTTCCCTGAGAGCCATACCTTGGTCTCAGAGTGACACATTTATTGCCTGCTATCTCAGAGAGGAGGCCAGAGGAGAGGAGACAAGTGTGTGTGTGTCTCCCTGTGTGTGTGTGTGTGTGTGTGCATGCTCACACTCACACACACCCCCACACACAGGGAGACACAAAACAATTCAAGGTTGTAAACAATAAATTTCACTTTACATTTTTTCTTATCTGCATGAAAGCCCAATCTAATTCAAAATTTAGATGGCAGATTTGATGTGGGATTGTTATTTTTCCCGATTTTTGACTAAAGGTTGGAGGTAAGCATCACTGCACTTAAACCTAAGCCCAAAGTGTAATGCAGCTGGCATTTAATAATGATGAGTCCTGGTTGCAGTGACAGCCGTGGGTTCTATGTGAAGAAGGTGACTAGCAGGGATAAGACAGGGCTCCTCTCCCCACAAGAATACACTTGTATCTTTTACCCTGGACAAATAAATAAATACATTCCACCTTCATCAATTATCCCTGGATTCCCTTAACAAAACCGACGTGAGAGGAGCATCCCGTAAATAGAATAACTCATTAAATATAATCGTGTGTCTTTGGTGCCTAACACAAAGTGTGCATTAAATGTATTCCCCTGCGGCGCTATATTCTAAATATTATCAATAATTCACCCAGGAGGAGTAAGATCCACTCTCATGTTAAGACATCGAGCCTTACCACAAGGAATGCCTGCTTAAGTTAAAGTTATGATCCGACTCTATCGCATAAGGATAAAGATGCAGCTTTGGTGTTGAGCTGGTGGTGTAGTGTGCGATCCGGGTGTGTGTGAGTGTGTCTGTGTGCAGGAAGGCACACATGCATTAGCTTCATGGAGTTATGGTTCTACCCTGAAATGAGACAGCATAATAATGGCATGAGAGTAGTATTTATCACATGAAATAACTGCACCCCCCCCCCCCAACACTAGAGCAGACCTTATCCCTCCAAGCCATCTGCAAGAGAGGGAGCACCATGCACCGAGAGACCATAAAATCCAATGTTCATCTGAGCATGTAATATAATACCATTGTAAAGATTACCCGTGTTGGCCGGCTCCTGCATGAGCCAACTGCGCATGCACGCGGGCATTTATTAAACCACAGCTCCTCTAAAGGAAGGTTGGCAAATACTATCTACACTTCAGGAAGTCATTATCTTTGACTACAGAGACAGGTGTAGATCCATGTTTCATATTAAAGGGGAAATCAATAGGTTCCCACAAAAATGCTGCAGGCTCTAATGGAGCTGTAGATCCAGTTTACGTCTCAGCTTTCTCACACCGCTGTCTAACTTTTTGTATTATGGTACTAGAATGCCCGTATAGGCTGGAATGCGTCTAATACAGACCACAAATTACGTATAGTTACACCTTTTTACTTTGAGCACACCATCGGCAGTGTCCCTCCCATTACACACCGTCACACTGATACTTTACACTATATCACAGTAAAGTGGGCTGAAAAGCTAAAGCTCGTTCGGAGACAGCTTATCGACTTGGATGTTTTTGGTATCTACGTGTGTGTGTGTGTGTGTGTGTGTGTGTGTGTCCAATGTGTGTTATCCTCTGTTTTCATATCAGGCCCATAGCAAATGGTTGTCATGGAAACGATTTCCCGAGTATGACCCCTACCGAGTAACTATACGTTGACCTTCAGAATTGAAATGACAGTCACATGGTGGATAAACAAAAGCAGCAACCCCCACACTGTGGTGCACTTCCTGAGAAAGCCTCTGTAAGTGATGGCTCACGTACCAGTCTGTCATCTTGAAAACAGCCGTGAAGTACGAGTATTAGAAATAAAAGACGACAAGGTTAACGGAGGCTACCGTGAAGTCGGGGCGCATTTTTTCGGACAGAGAATCATAATGTCTGCCGTTGCAAAATCAAAGGCAAAATCCCATAATTGCCTGAGGGAGTTTTGTTACGAGCTTCTAAAGACATTTTTATTTGATACATTATGATGCTGTTTTATGGCGTCCTCATTTGCAGATAAAACATATAAATATTGCAAACTTGCCAACAGTGGTCATGTAAAGTAAAATCAATCAATTAGGACTGCAAAATTAATCTTACTGTGAAATATTACTGTACTAATTACAAAAAGAAACACATTTGTGAGAAGACACCGAAACTTTAAAGTCAGAAAGTTTTAATGATAAAACATAAATACTACAGTATCCCAACACATCATTTTCTTCAACATAGGCCATTATCAAAATGACTAAATCTGTCCCTTTAACAATTATTTATGCTACATTGTGTTTGGACTGGGGGGAATAATCTCTTGTGTATAAAACGTCATGAGCTTTGAAAGTTGCGAAAGGGAAAATAAATAATTTGAGGATGAATTAAAGAATTGGTAACTTTGCAAGAGGCAATAGCTATAAGAAGACACCAGCAGAGGAAAGGGAACTAATAACGTATCTTTGCATAGTGCAGATATGACAAAAGAAGGACGATATTTCACAAATATAAAAAAGTAGGATTAAGGAAAACAAATTCCACAGGACTGTTTTAAATTACTGAAGCATCTGATAAACTCACTAACAGCCTCAGTGGCATCTGGCTTTTGTCTGCAATGGGAATTGAGGCAATCGATATTCATTCAAATGACTCTGCAGTAGACATGGGTTTTTACTGGCTCGATTGGCACTGATGGAAATGTGACACCCGGATGAATGCGCTAATTTGGCAAGACAGCAAGGTGAGAGGCAAACTCCTCTGCTGGCTAGGGGAAAGGAGTCAATCACCTTTTATCGGGTTCAAATGTATTTAGAAGCTTGTCTGTACCTGCTAATTCTGGTGTAAAAAAGGTGTTCGAGTACATAACTCTTAAGTGGACCTCACATATAGTGAAGTTAATCATGGAGAGTAGCCACATCCTGATGTCCGTGACAAAGCATTAGTCGAAAGAGTAACATTAATTCGGCAGGGCGACACTCTCTATTTAGAAGTATTAGGAGACAATTCAGGAATGAGGAGCTATCAGGCAAGCCAATCTCTGCCTCTACTCCTAATTCGTCTCATTGTCATTTCTTCTCTCAATCACCGAGATGCCACATACATTACAGGCAGGCCATGGACCCTGCAGCGAGTGCAAACAGTGATGGGTATCAGTATTGACATTGGTCTAAAAGGATCAGTTAGCCTTCTCTTTACCCTGCAGGCCTCACAATTCCCTATTTATACAGAAACAGCCTGCAAATGGGCTTCTCTCCCTGGTGCTCCTACTCTCTGGTGATCTCTAAGAAAATACAAGGAGCACTACTGCCTAATGCCCCATAAAATTCTGACATCACCTTTCCACAGGAGAGGAGGACACACTCGATTAGATGGGCTAATTGTGTGTGGCATATTTAATCAATGTCTCCTGAACGACAAATTCCCACATGCACACTCCCAATGTCGCGTGAAAGCCGTTGAAAGCATCAGGGATAATTGAATTTACATTTATTTATCTTTTATCAAGTGATTTAGTCATTACTGGCAGATACCTGTCACTTTCCCTGAAGGGAAGATGGACACCATAACAGCAGTGCAAGAGGGACAGAGGGTTGACCTTCAGTAGGGCGCAGAATGCAAAACTATCAATGATTTGATGGCAAGAAACACCGATCCTTGATATTAACACGTGATGTTTCTGTACGCAAAATCTAACAACTTTGATGGACACAAGAGATTGAAGGAAAAATAAAATAAAACAGCTTTTTTTATTCTTTGCTGTGTCCCTAATAAAGTGCATTATTTAAAGGTACCCCGTGGAACACCAGTAGCACAATGGAGCACTGTGTTTTTATGAGTCCATCCAGCCTCTGTTTGTATTTGCACGACACACAATTCTGCTGCAGGCTTTTGTTTCAGTGTTTGAAAGTGTGATTGAAAGAGAACACTGCAAGGTAGTAAACATAGATGTAAACAATGCATTATGTAAATATGTAAAAAACAATCACCTTTGCAAATGTTTCATGTAGATGGAAATCTATTCAACATGTTTACTCGACCTCCAGGATCCTCATGGTGTGTTTCAGTGTGTTTTTTGGTTTGTTTACAAAGAACCTCCACAGGGTTCATTTAAGTGTAATCAACATATGATACGAATATGTTTATTCATTTGTGCATATCTACAAATAAAACTACAAGCTTCAGTGGACACATAGCAGGGCAAAGGACAATCTTTGTTGTTCTTGTCTGCATTCTTAATGAACTGCTTTATTAAATAGATTAATGATGTTGATATAACACTGGGATCTCGGGTAGGTCTTGTTCAGTCGTGCACCGTGTAATGTTGATGCAGACAGAGCAACTATGAATAGCACCAGTGTGGCAGTTTTGCCCATTGAAATCTTAGAAAAGGATGATTCAAACTCTGGAGGAATGAAAGACACAGATATATAATTGTTTTACCCTTGAGTAATTTGAATGATCAAAGCATTAACTGCAACAATGTAAAGGTGAGCAGGAACAGTCCGTCTGACAAAATGAATGACTATATCTATGGTTGACACTAGAGGTAAAATGACAAATAGGCCAGTGGTAAATGTTTGGGTTCAGCTATCATCACATTAGCCCAGCGATTGAATCCTGCAGTGGATTGGATTTCCATTGCTCAGCAAACAGATCAATTTTAAACGTCTCTTCACTTAGTCGTCGCCTCCATTATGGAAAAAACAAGCCATCACTGTCTACAGTTAGTCCTGCGCACCAGTACCAGCAGGCTACGTCCTGAGAAATATCTGGAGAAAGCTGCCTAACAACATTTGAATGAATCTTACAAGCATAAAGCAGGTCAGTGGTTGTCATTGGTGTTAGTGAGACTGTACTGTTGATGTTAAACTAAACTGTGATTAACGACAAATTACTCTACACCGATTTGAAATTTCACTGATTGGCAGAAATTGCTGGGAGTCGCCTAAATGAAGAGTGACAGAAGAGATGGAATGTGGCAAAGGAAGATTAATTCCACGCTCCCTTTTCAAGGTCCTCCCGAAATCTCAAATTATTAATAAGTCACGTTTTCCTGCGTACTGTGGAGAAAAATTAAGACACATAAATCACACCCAAAGTATCTAAAGCTATAATGACAATTATACTCACATGTTACAACTGTAAATATTGCTCTGACCTTGTTGGTTGTGTGATTGTGCAAGAAGAAAAAAAATGGTGGAGGTACAGAGAGAGGTTTAAATGTTTTTGCCACTTTGACATTACAAAAATAGCTACAGGGACCATTGGGCTCCAGTCCAGCAACTTAGTCATGGGGGATTAAAAGGTGATTTAAAAGTTGTAAAATTAATGCAGAAAGCACATTCCAGTAGATACTGGGGGAGGCAATACCATTTTCCAAGGTTAGGTGTATTTTATTCATGGAAAGGCACATTTCTTGTCTAAAGACACCATTAGTGTAAGATTAATGAGCAGGGTCCGAAAACCAAAGGTAAAATAAGCAAAGTAATTACCAGTCGAGGGTTCTTCTTCCTGTTCTGTAATACGAGATTGTGGATGTGGATTTGTATCATTGTTTTTGGTCTCAGTTTCAGGGCCATTAATGACTTACACACTATCTTATGTTGAAGTATAATATTCATGTTCCCCATTGGATCACTGTGCTCTTTCCTCAGCAAACTGTCAACAACAGGCATTAAAGAGTAAACTAGAGGGGCACTAGGAGAACCCAAACCACCGCCAAGGCTAACGCCATATCTCGCCATGATAAGGAATGCAGGAAGAAAAATCCTGGATCAGCCACATCTACTCCATAATATAGAGTTCTTCATTTGGGGCATGGACCACTCCTCCAAAATAATTCATAGAAATAAGTTCTGTTGTTTTGGAGCATTCTTGCCAACAGTCTGACAAACGAGCAATGGTAACACTAAGTCCCCTTAAGTTCAGTCAAGCTGCATTAAAATGCACATTCATAGAAACTAGTCCCCTCGATATGCCAGATTTTTTTCCATCAGGATCTATGCATCTTTGAAAGATCCTCACCAAAATTGAATGGGTTCTTTCATGGCCCATGTCCTACCCTTCCACCAAGTTTCATGGGACTCCCTTCAGTAGTTTTTGAGTAACACTGCTGACAAACAAGCCAACCAATCAAAAGGGGCGAAAACATAACCTCCTTGACAAAGGTAAAAATTGAAATTTGTATAAAACACAAATGTCGCTCATAGAGTAATAGACTAGAAGATTCATGAATAATATTGAACACATGAATGTGGTAAAGAAAACACAGGGTATATGAAAGCAAGAGTAAGCCTAGACTTCTTGGAAAATGGATTTACAGTTTCATTCATGGCCTTAAGCATCAGAGGAGCCAAACAGTGTTTTCCATCTCATGTTATTCATACACCGATAGCTGCAGGCAGCACCTTGCTTTTACATTTGTTATTGTGGTAGCTACGTGCTAGTGGCTGGCAGCCTGTGATCTAGGCAGCAACAACCTCACAGTGTTTCTGTGTAAAAAGAGATTACTGACCAGCAGAAATGAAGAGATGCTGCTTGACATTCTTTCAAAGCGTATGAGGCGAAGCGCCGTACGGAGCTGGGTGTCTGACTTTGGGAGGACGGATCCCTTTGATGGTTGTAAAGATCAAAGGGGGGAGATTTGCTACTATCTGCAGTAATTTTAGACACCCCCCTCCCCAACACGCACACACAAGCACTCACGACACACACTCATCCTGTCTTAATCTATTTTTCTTAATCCAAAACAGTTTATGTATGTCAGAATAATCACATCGGAAAATTTCACATCAGTGGCTGCTGTTTCTAATTGATTAGGAACAACTAAAGCAGAAGTCCTACGTTAGATTTTACGTCAAAACAGTCTCCATATTAATTCTGTTCATTTTAATTCAGAGCCTGACACCACAGAGTTTCCACCGACTTGACTAAAGTCACAGGGACAATAGACTTCTTTTCATCACAGTGTGAGCTCCTCTCAAAGAACTAGCAGTAGTTGAACTAGACACGGAATAGCCAGATGTCATTGCACTATCATGCACTGCCATAAAACATTTATGAGACATTAGACTGCCGTGCCAGAGGATGCTGCCGCTGCTGCTTATGCGGTCTGAGAGGCATGGGGAGGGGGGAGGGGCACACGCCAGGTGAATTTAGCCAGAGCGCTCGTTTTCTTCATCAGCGTACCAGGGAATAATTGCACATGCAGGCCTACATGTGAATAAGTCACTGAGGAAATTGTGACGTTAAATCACTCGTCGCCATGAGAGATGAAACATTTCCTTCATCTGTGAGACCGCACCGTGAGTGGGTATCGCGCAGCCCTCTTCACTGCATCATGTCAGCTGAGAGGCCAGCGTAGATATGGAAGCTAAAGCCCTTTTTCCGAGGGATTTCTCTGTAAGAAGGTGATTTTGTTCTCTTGGTGTCTGTTATATTACTTTCAGCATTTCTGCAGCTAAGACGAGATCTCATTCCGGCATCGTGGCTGAGAGAAGAGGCTTAAGGGAGATGACAGGCCTCTGTCAGAGCCTCCGTGCCAGGAAAATTAGGGTTACACAATTACACAAGCGTCACCGAAAAGCCCTCTCCGTTATTGGATCCATTTAAGGGGGTTTAAAGTCCGCTTCTTTGAGAGATACAGTTAGAGGAACCCTGGGAAGAAAATTCAGCCGTCTCTCTCTGTCTACATCTCTTTTGCATTTAGACTGGCCAGAGTAAAAACAGAACAGCAGCTAAGTTAGTCCTGTCACATTCAGTTGCACTGAGCAGATGCAACGTGTCACACTAAATCGGAATAATTGTCTCATTTTCTATTTTTAGTTTTGTTTATTTTTTTACTTGACACCTCTTTCATGAGCAAGAGACAATGATATCACAATATAATGCCAAGTACTGTTCATAGTTTCTATTTTAAGTGTTATTAGCTTCTCCACAGAGACAATTGTCTAACAAAGAAAGCTTTGATGGACAGATTTAATTGCGCCCCGTGTTTTCTGTTCAGCCTGATCAGTGGCAAGTGCAAGTCAAGATTAATGCTTTTGATTTGTGAAAAAATGTATACGATCAAGTTCTATTTCTAAAAAAGTTATGGGTAGACATTTTCCAGCATTACCAATTTAATGTTTTCACATGTGAATACCTCTCTATATATAAGTTAGTGAAAAAACCATTCAGGTACCATTTGTAGATTTAACTTATCAGATAGAGAGCTCTTGCTTCAAATTAATCACATTCAACATGGTGAAATATTGAAGTGTCTTTTCCTATGAAGCAAACTCAGGGTGTGCAATGCATTTATCAAGCTTAGTGACAATTTGTTATTTGTCCCTCAAAATGTGTCTTTGCAGCACAATGAAGACATTCTCTGTGTTTGCTTTAAGATAAGTTTTATATATGGGAGGGAATGGGACACAATAATAATAATCATAAATGTCTCTTTTTGTTCTTTTCTACATAGATAGATATATCGTTTTCGAGTCACTTTTCGAGGTAAATAAAAATGCAGTTATGGCTTTAATCTTGTCAGTTATGTAAAAAGTTTTTTTTTTATTTGAACATCTTCCCTTTGTGTCCACACGTTATCTGAAGGTCAGAAAATTGCAATTAAAACATAATCTCTGGGGTATTGGCCCGGGCTTGTCTTGAACCTTTATCTTTAGATTACAAATCATGTCTGTAATTAAAAATTATTAATTATTATTATGAATTATTATTACCTCTAAAGAAACGTAACAAATGACACTGAATGGATTCTAATTCATTGTTCCAGTAAGATAGACCTGATGTTATAAATAATGGCTGCTAACATATCCCTGAATAAAATACCACAAAGAAGCAGTCACATAATTCTGATCCGTGTTTTTTGCAGATGGTTGTCGTGCAGCATGCTAAAGCCACAAGTGAGGTTCCAGTAGATTAAAATGTATATTAAATATTATAAATATTCTTTCATTAATTAAAGTATCTCACTTTCAGATTCATTTTAAGTTTTCAAAACATAATTTTGCATTTGTTAATAGATTAATTTTCTGTTATGTCTGAAATATTTGCAGACGCATTGATGTGGGCAGGAAGGCATGTCGGAAATGAAAATGAGTTCCCGCGCACATGCAATGGGTCACAGCTTATTTTTGTAGCCTTTTCCCACTGTTGAGGTGAAAGTAGAAGATGAGCCTTTAAAAGCAGAATAAAAAGTCAGTAAAACACAATGCAATTGGCTGGCAGAATTTATGGGAGAAGGTCTTCCTCGGCCTCTGGGGGATACAATGAACAGGCCCAGCTCAGCACCGCACTGCCTGAAGATCTCATGCTGAGCCTCTGCTCTTAGGAGGTGGAGAGATTTTTTTGGGGGGGGGATGAATAAGAAGATTTATGAAAAGGTTGAAATAAATGAGTGCACAGTACATTGAATTCTAGCACAATCTATCTACATGGAACTATGTAACAATCACTCATCAGTGTTCAAAAGAACAATTAATGGTCGAAGAAGCAGAAAAATCTGCCCATTTGTAAAAATGTATTTTGATAGACCGATCTACACAATGCAGCTCACATACTAATTACAGCACTCAATCTTTAATGTCAATGGAAGGAAATACATTCATGACAAAGCGGGCTATCATTCCTTTCTTATCGCAAAACGTCAACTGCATGTCACCTCGTATTCCCCTGGGTTTTTATTACGGCTCCTGGGGATCAAACTGTCTGGAAGACCATAAAGGTGATGGCAGTGTTTATGAGAACTGATTTTCAATCAGGCAAACGCGACAGAGTGACTTTCCTCTTGAGCACAATTCAGCCCTTCACACGCGGAGTGCTAATTGCAGCTCATCGGCAGAGGAAGGCTGTTTTCACGCACTCTCCCTCTAGGTGTATTTTCTGCATTTGTGACGTTTGCCATTTTGGATCAATTAACCATTCATCACTCAAAGAGGCAGTAGAGCACTATAAGATAAAGTTACTGTTGGACAATGTCATTTCCCTCAGGCAAGGTTTAACTGTGCGTTTGTGCCTGACAAGGTTAAATATTTTGTACATCAGTGAAAAGAAGATATTTGGATCCGTCTGTGGTTTAGTCAATGTTGAGATTTAAGAGAAGAAAGTGAGCAACACACCACACAGGACACATCCACTGTAAACCCACTCACACAGCCAACCTGTCACAGTTATTTGCCTTCATTAAAGTTCCTTGCCGTCCCACCCAGCCCCGACACATTCAACCCTTCTTCCTCTCGTCATTTTCATCAAAACATTGCAAATGAGGTCCTGAGCTCAATTAATGATCCTGCAGCCCCTCCTCAACTGTACCCCTATTAATCACCAAACACACCACACTGCAGGGCCGGGCCTCAGGAACCTTTCTGTCTGGGTGTCCATACATTACAACACCCAATTGTCCTCGCCTACACACACCCATGCACACACACACATACACACACACGTGCAGGACTGCCATTCTTGTGCCTCAATGTACTGTCAAGTGCTATGTTGATTTTAATATTTTGCTGGTTGTATTTAGGATTTTCAATGGGCTGGCACATAATCTCTGGAACAGTTCAGACTAGAAACGTTGAAATAATTCCTACATAGTCCTAAAGTCCTACATCTCCTCATTGGCTTTCAATTCAAGATGAGTTTGAGACCTTGATAGGTATATTCTTTTATTTTCATATTTAAAGACTTATCAGCAATTTTGTCCACATACTGTGTAAATTACCTTTGACTTAATTTGACTTAATGTATCTGGAGAATCACAGTTGGGCATATGTTAGGGTCTAGCTTATGTCCTGTGGACAGCCTGCTGAGGATGATCGCACACGCACAGGATAAAACAAAGAATTCCACTAGATCAAGCGGCGATTGTCCAATCATACCTCAAACATCACACCTAAGCATGGCAGACCAGTAAAGCTTTTGATTTCTTTGGATCCCAAAATAGAGCGTATGAAACAAAATATCAGCTTGTATAAAGGTAATTTGTCTTTGTTTGTCTGCAAATAAGGAGAGTTTATGTTTATCTGCTCAAACTAAGCTGCAAACATAAGCATGTTCGGATAACTGGCTCACTATCTACAGATGTAACCTGACTTCACCCGACAGCAATATTAAGTGAGAAAAAAAACAGTTCTTAACTAAAAAAAGATCAGATATATGTTTATACTACAGCAAATCCAGCCAAACGTATTGTTAGAGGTTACTCATCATCATAAAATCATTTTCCCTTGAGTAACGTTTTCTCTTAAAAAATACAAACATCAAGGCATATCTAACCACCGTAATTCCTGTTCCTGTTATTCTCTTGTAAGCTCTCAAATCTTCCAAGTCATCGTTGAGCGGGTAACGTTTTGTTTACATTCGCCTACTTAATACTTTTACACAGGCTACTAGCTCTACCCTGCAATACAGAACAAATTCTGCTGCAATGTAAAAGCTTGACAGTTGGAGGTCACGGCTCAGCAAAGGGACGAGTGACCAACTCTTCCAACAGGAAAAGACCCAAGTTTGCCCTTATTCCCCTCTGACCCTTTCTTCTTTAAATGCATTAAAATAATTGTAGGTGTATTAGCAACAATCCAGTGAACAGCAGATTCAAATGTTTTGGATATTTGACTGGAAAAACCAAGAAAACTAGAAAAAGGAACCTTAGAATATTTTGTAAAAGGCCTCTTTAACTGTAAAGTATGTCCATAGAAACTGTCCAAGTTTCTATTGTCATACAAGTGTCCCCATTTCAAGGTAACTGATGTGACAACAATTGCTGAGATTAGACCTGATATTGGCCTAATTGGTCGATAATTATTTATTATCCCCTAACTTCCTTTTGGTCTTCTGGTCTGCTTTTAATGGAAGGAGATAGTACAACAGCTTGAGAGGCAGGGGCAGCTCGCTTAATTATAATAAATTTGTGGCTCTTATCTGTCCTTAGTCAACCTTGGCAATTTTTACTGCACTCCTTTTACTGCTCACTCCTCCCAGGCACAGAAAACACCCATCTTCGTGTCAAATATCTGCTTATAACACAAGACAAAGCCCTATCTACAGGCAGCTGTGAGCGTGCTAAGAGAGCAAATGACTCAGCGCCTCAGTACAGCACAGCTTGGACTCTGATGCATTGGATCGCTCAGCATTCGGGAGACGGCGGACTCATTATGTGAATGGACTTGTTTAAAATATATCTTGATAATACACAACACATCTGGAATATCAACAGACTGCGCACTCACGACAGCTGAATTCCTATAGACCACAATGATACACATCAATAAGCTTTTTCTTGCGGTGTTAAGAGACGATACCTGCATCTCTCACTTGTTATGACTACTAAGCAACAATATGCCAAATATGGAGCTGTTGTCTCAAAGGCTGCCGAAGGAGCAAGGAAATAATAATATCCCCGCAGCGACAGAGTGGAGGGCAGTGGGGCTGGAACACCGGACCAACACACGGAAAAAAAGAACACAGCAAAAACACCATTGAAAATTCATAAGTGGCCTATGTTCTTATCTCCTGCTGGTGGAGTCATAGTAAAAACAACTCATGGTTTCCTACAGTGACACTGTACAGTGTGCACCTAGAGCACTCGCACTGTATGAGTAGAGACATGGTTTAGGCTTTTTGGATTCATATACAGCTCACATATTTTTACCATGTAATTCCTCACAGAATAAGAATGCAGATAGCCTATAAGACAACTGCAAACACGTATTGTCAGTGTGCCAAAATGGCATATATCCAGGATGGCTCCATTCTGGATAGTGGGAGGAAGTGGACAGATGCGTTATCCATCCTTTATAAACAGTCTCGTAAAGTTGTCTGTGAAGTTATCAACTGGCTATATCTGACCAAAACAACCCCAGTGTGCACCTTATCTGGTCACTGAGAGGATGCTAGTGAAGAAGTGGTGAAGAACGCAGGGTGATAACACCAGCCAGTCACAAAACCAACCAGGTTACACTGATATGTAGCTACTGTAATGTTTTTTTTAGTGTAGACACTGGGTCAGAGTGATACTTGATAAGACCATACGCATGGTGCAATAACAGTTATTATAGTTTTAGTTATTGTTGTTGCAGTCCAAGAAAATCAATAAAAGAAGGGTTGTCGATGTCTGATCCTGAGAAACTGATTGAAGCTTGGAGCAGTGCAGTTTACTACTAAAGACATGTTGCATTTCTTTTAAAAAATAGCTTAATTCACTGTGACTTTACTGTGACTGACCAGTTCTTGTATCACTGCATATCTTAGGCAATGTTTGACATAAAAATGTAGATATCTAAATAGTCCATAATTGTAAATTCATGAATATGAATTTTATTCAGTGTTGCTACGTTGAGAACACGACGTCCTCCAATAGTTGAAACCTTGGAATTTGGTTTTACGCTCACATTCATTCTTTTTCTAATAAAGTTTCTTGACTCCACAGGAAAGGCAATTAACAGAAAAGCAGTGGTGTGCACATTTCCAGTGCCCCAAAAATCATCATTTGCACATCAAACAGCCTCCGCCTTCATCTCGGCCAATTTCCATATAATACCACAAAGGTGCATCAATGTCAAATAGAAGTCTTCATTCCATCTACGGTATGTCTCATCTGCTGGGATGCTGAGGTAGGTGCACCTGAAATACACAGAGCTCTGAGTAAAATCAAAGAATAAGGGGTCAAGTGAGGAGTAAAACTGTTTCTGAAATCATAAAGGAATGTGTGCTATAGAGCGCCCAGACATTTTTGTAATCATGTTGAATTATCACAGAGAGGAAGGCTGTTTTCACGTATCTAGAGTTTCTTATCATCAGGATCCAGGCTCTGTTTCATAGACTGTGCTCAGGATTGGGGCGAAATCAAATTGAAATCAATGTCCACCAAAGCGGAAGAACGGGGAGGTCGGACCTCTCGGCAAGAACCAATTGAAAAAGTCACCCACAATTCAAAGAAATTGACACATTCGGATAACACGTTATTAAAGAACTGTCACAATTAATAAAAAGAAATGCTTCTCATTGTTCAAGCTTTGGAACAAGAGAAGCAAAGTTTTGCAAGTTCTTGTACCCAAATGCAGGAAAAGCTTTGTTGCCATTATATGTAGTGATCTTAAGTGGAAGACTGTGACTATGAGCAGTTGGTAATAATTCTGTTATCAGTGTACGGACATGTAACATGTGAAAAACTTGTAATTCACGTATGCAGCAGAATTGATGTAATCGTAACTGAATGAAAAAAAAATCTCCATATAAAGTTCAAGATTTACTACAGTTCTTAAAAAAGATACAAACAATATCTATAATTATCTACACCTTGCAGGTTCACAAGGAGGCTGGAGCGTATCCCAGCTGACATTGGGCGAGAAGCATTGGATAGGTCGCCAGCATATCACAGGGCCAACCCACTCATTTACACCTACACAGTCAATTTTGAGTCTCCAATTAACCTCACACCAATCTGCATGTCTTTGGAGTGTGGGAGGAAGCTGGAGTACCAGCAGAGTACACGTGAACACGGGGAGAACATGCAAACTCCACGCAGAAACCCCCCAAAGGAATCTGGATTCGAACCAGGAATACAAACAACTTATCATGTATCATTTTGTAAGCATTTCATGGAGTGAATCTTGAATTCTGAGACAGTATATACCAGTGGCAAAAGTAGAAGATGAATCCGATTGAAAATATAATACATTTGATAGTCTACTCCACTGAAATCTTGGTAACTGATAACCTGGTTATAGCACTCAGCTAGGAGACATCTGTTTAGATTGTGTGTGAGAGACACACAATCTAAACAGATGTCTCCATCTGTCAGTCTAACAGGAAAAGGTTTCTTACACTTTACTCATCCAGCTAGCGTAACACACTAGTTTAGCTACATGCATTATTCATGCATTTTCTCTCCTCGGAAGGACACATTAAATATTTGTTAACTTATAAAAGCATCATGCAACGCTCTGCACCTCAGGACTATTAATTTTCCAAACGCGCTTCATTGTAAAGCTCCATCTGCTGCGCCACTGGTCCTATTAAGGCAAAGAAGAAAAGCCCGAATATTCGAGAGGAACAGTTTAACTTGAAAGATGGGGGAGAACACAAGGGAGAGGCTCTATATCCACAAATAAATAAGTCACTCTCAGACAACTATTGCAGCATCTGAGCTGCCACTGATGTTGTACATTGGCAGGAAGTGCACAACAAAAGGAGACATGTGGCTTTGATTTTTATACTTTCAGTTTAGTGGCTCTGTTCATTTCTTGTGGACAAAACAATGAATTTTGTTAAAATCAAATTAAAAATCACAGTGTTTGTTTTGTTATGTCGAAACTGGGAACATGTTTTCCTCAAATTCAACAATCTCAGGAATAACAGCAGGGTGAGCACTGCATTCCTTATTGTTTTAATTCCTATTCTTTAAATAGTCCCAATAAATCATCTTTAATCACTAAACACCCCATGTTAGGATCCCATGTTTCATTCTATGCATGCAGATAGGCTAATTACATTGTTTTACTAATAGGATTTGGTTCTTTTCTGCAGTGATTAATTAGGTTCAATGTTGCTTCATAGAAACAATATTGTATCACAGATAATATCAATGTCATGTTCAGACACAAACACAATTCTATCACACACAGTTCTGTGTGTTTGTTTTTTGTGTATGAGGCCAGAATACTCAGAACACATAGCGCTCTGAAACACGTTTTTCTACTCATTCATTCATTCATTCTCTATCTGCCCCAGCCTCATCAATTGTCTCTACAAAACATGGTTCAGTGATAATTTAATTCAACCCTTGCAATGATTTGATATTTATGGGAAACCATACTTGGCAAACTGTGATGTTGCTGTGCAGAGTTGGTGGTATTTAAAATACTGAAAAATAAAAAAGATCAGGAGAAGAAAGCATTATGCAAGGCTTCAAGCTAGAGTCTGAAGGCAGGTTGGCCACTGTACTGTAACTATAGATCTTCTACTCATTTTGCAAAAAGTAACCTATCAAGGACAGTTGTTGAAAAGCAACAGTAATAGAATTCATAACCAACAAATATTTTGAATATATACAGTGTAAATTAACATGATTACAGTAATTCCCGTCATGATTACAGGCTACTTAGCACCTGATTAGTTCATTAAAATGCAGCTAGTGTAATAGCTAGTTCACATCTACCATGTAAACTGCAGTAGTGCCAAATATGCAGGATTATAAATCTTAACTTTTTTGTCCCTTGAACTACTTCCAAATTAGTTTGATAGCAACAGGGGCCATGCACAACACAACCTTTTAGCCAGAGTTAGCTATAACCCATTTGCATCTGCAGTCTCTAGGCAGGATAATATAAACTAATGCAGCACAATTCAATACTAAGGACACAAGTGACAAAATGTACTACTGCTCTACAAACACATTTTGCATGTGAATATGTAGAATTTGTAGGCAAGGGACAATAATGGGGCTGGTTAATGTTTCTAGATTGACTTATCACGTTTGAGCAGGCTCTGGTTGCCTGCAGGTAAACAGTCTGTGTGGAGAGCAAAGGAGGTGGAACACATCGACTGAAATGCATCGGCTATTGGTTTTCAGATTTATCTGCATTGATATGCAGATAGCTGTTGGTAGAGTATTAGCCAAAATGTTGTCTGAACAACAAACACCCACAAAAAGTATCACTGTTTGTGTTTTGTGTGGAGGAATGTTCAATTCATGTGATAAGCCCCAAAATATTGGCATTTACCTCCCAGAGCCAATGGGCTCCGAGATTGAAATTGACTAGTTGTACATCAGATATTAGAATATAACAATTTCAAAAAAATCGCCTGAATTTTCTACTTTTCATCTATGCAGTTATCATTTCTGGCACCTGAAGCTAAAAAACTGTTTTAAACCTGAACCTATCTGAATAATCAGCCCTGGTTGTCAGGATTTGTGAGGCAGATGGACCCAGATGCAGAGTTTGAACTAAAGTATTTTTAATAAACAGTCTTTAACAGAAAAATAAGAATAAACGCAGGAATCTCAAAGTGTAAAACTGAAGAAACAAAAGCACAAAGAAAACACAGGAGGCTTACACAGGTGAACAGGACTGGAGCTCAGGAGACACGGGATACAGAAACACAGGAGGACAGGACATCACAGCACTTAGACAACGACGATAGACAACAATCCGACAAGGACAAAGGAAAGCACAGAGGCTTAAATACAGACACAGGGAAGGCAGGGGCAATGGGACACAGGTGTAACACATGAGGACTGGTGCAGACAATCACAGACAGGAAGTAAAACTAGACACAAGAACCCAGACTACAAAATAAAACAGGAAACAGAACCCGGAGTGTGAAACATGAAACACAGGGATGTAAACAGAAAACACCTCTTCAAAAAGAGGTGGAACCCAAACCCTTACACTGGTTTGGTTTGACATGATGAGTAAGACAAATCTTTCATACAATCTTCATCCATTTTTATTTGTTTGACTCCTGATTGTGTGCCAGGATCTAAAAATACAAATATACTTTCTCTTACCAAGGACTTTAAAAAGGCAACACACAGTGAGCAGCAGCAGGAAGTAAGTTCTGCTGATTCGATCAAGCTGACAGTCATTCACTTTCAAAATTGCAAATAATTGTCAACTACAATAAATATTTTTCAAAACTTTAATGGGATATTTAGTGCTGTACGCAATACGCTGCTTTGTACAGCAGCGTATTGCATTCACTTGAGAATGCAATACAAAATAAAACAATTTTATTTTTAGTTAAAGCCAGTGAGTTGGTGATGTAATTGTTCAGAATTTGGTTAAATTTGTTTGACAAATGGTTTTGATTGCACTGCATAACCAAGAGGTGAGCTGCTTTGTTCCATACACCCACTTAAAATCTTGAAGCTTAAGAGGAAATGTGTTAAAAGCCGGCTCTGACATGCTCCTTCTTTGAGTCTAAAACTGCTCTTCTCGTCTGAAGTTTCTCCTCAGGACACAATCAAAGCCCCTGTTACATTTCAAATCTTGAAAAATTCCTCTGGTTTCAGTAGATGAGCCACTGCATTGTGAAGTCATTTAACACTCCAGCTCCTTTCCTCCTGGCATAATTAACACATCCAATGTGTCCCTAATCAAGCAATCTGGATACGCCCATTAGTAACATGTAAAAAAATACATAAACAATGAGAATATCATCACCCTTTTTTGATCAAATTTGATGGGATATCAATTTCCATCTCCCTGTTAATTGAAAATGTTGCAGAGATAAAAAAAATGCAATATATTCTATGCCCACAAGACATGATTATCCTCATGATTGAGCGTATCAGAAATACACATCAAGATGGGGAAGCTGACTTCAGAAATGTCAGATGATCATCCTGCGCATTGTCAAGACAGAAATAGGGCGCGGAGGATTTCAACAAGCTATTAATGTGATGTCTGGTCCGTCATTGTGCCATAAAAAGTCCACGGCACACAAAGAAGAAAGGCCACTAAACAAACAGGGCCGGCTGAGATTAGAGGACTGGTGGAGGCTGCCCAGAGGCTCATTAAAGCAGCCCCTCTCTCTCTCTCTCTCTCTCTCTCCCTCTCCCTCTCTCTCTCTCTCTCTCTCTCTTCTTAAAAGCAGCTCCACTGGCAGAGGCGCCAATAGAAACTCCAAACTGACAGAATATTTCATTAGGAGCCTTGAATATTTCATTTGAATACACATCTTCGGATGCGTTTCCTCTTTCCCTCTCATACATCGAGAATTAGGCGCTGCGACAATTAAACACACTAATCTGCATATGAAGAGGAGCCTGTAAAATCTGTGCACGGTGAATGAAATCCTCGCCTGCATTTTGAACAGGTTTAAACGAGGGATTTAAATAATGCGCGCTCCACACATTCTCAGGCCCGGGTGTAGCGGCGAGGCCCATCAGTGGCTCGTCAACGCAGCTCACAGCGCTCGTTAAGGCCGAGGCTACTCCTCACCCCGAGTCTGGCGTTCTGCGGCCCATAGAAACCGGCGAGCAGCTCTGCCGGCCCGTCTGCCGTGGCGTCACCATGGCAACCGCTCTCTTGTTCACAACAACTCGTTTTTTTTCTCCCTCTGGAGCTAAATTTCCTGAAGGCTGGTTCCAAGCTGACAGCTCGCCGTCCAATTGGTGCTAAAGCACTTCAAGTTGACAGTGTGAAAGTGTCATGTCTTGATCCCCCCTCCCTCTGGGGAAAAAAAAAGAAAGCGGTAAAATGAAAATAATTCAGGACAGCTGTGTAATCACCACTTTAGAACTGATTAATGCACCAATGATGATTAATGCATTCATAGAATGCACTGAAACTATTCTCCTGAAATGGGAACTGTTATATCTTTGCAGCCTTTTAGTTTTGTCTTGCTGCACAATGTCAGATCCCACATTCATAATTCGATCAAAGGCTTTCAGACAAACTAATCAGATTATATTCTTGTAGTTTATAATGAAAGTCCTAAAAAGTCTAAATGATCTACCTTAAAACCTAAAATGTCGGGAGAATCCTTTTGGCATTAAGTTTAGACCAGAAAGAAGACTTCTCAAAGAAAGAGGACTATCTTCTGTTGTCTACTTGAGGTATAAAACAAGTGGTTTATTCAGTGGTAGAAAGAAAATATTATATCTGAACACATACTGTAGTACAGTGATAAACCCCTCATATGCATCAAAAAGCATGAGGCAGAATCTTTCCTACACAAATGCTGTTTAAATAATGAGCAAACAGAAATTAAGATGTGCCACAGTGCTCATTTTAGGTCTTTTCATTAAATATATGAAAAAGAAATGTTAGTGTTGTAGCCACTGCAGGCTGTCTAATGCAGAGGCTTTAACTTATTACTAAGGTTTTTTTGTCTGCCACAGTGACTGTCCCCACCTGCTCCCCTAGCATAAGTTCACTGTGTGTGCGTGTGTGTGCGCGTGCGTGTGCGTGATATCTTACTCTTCTCACACTGCCATTGCTGAGCGAGTTATTTTGCCCTCCTGTACCTTCTCTGCTCTGTTCGCGTTTAGGGACTTTTACAGTGCGTACCTATCGTCCCCGCTCTCCCACAGCAGCAGGTATGTGTTACGTGAGTAGAGTGTAATTTGTTCACTCTGACCATTTGGATTTGGAGCCACAGAAGCCACAGAAAAGTGTTTTATTTCATCTTTAAAGTAGTTAATGGCAGATGTGCCCATTCCATTGATTTAGATTCATAAAATAAAACACAATTGTTGATAAGATGGCAATCTGCATAAGAAATAATCATCTGCTTATAGTGATTAATTTGACCAAGACATATCTGATCACAATAAACAGTTTCTACTTCATCAGCGGCATAAACAGGCAGCTATAATTCAATTTAACAGAGATGCATTTAACAGCCATTTACTGTAGTGACCTAGTTTAAATCCTTAATTTATTTTTTCTTTCTTGTTTAATAGCTTGAATATTTTTTTACTTTGGCGTAATTTGTCTCAGGTGGGTACCAGACCCCCCCAAAAAACTGTATTATGATCACTTTCTTTTCTACGTTTCGTACTCTGATCCACTTCTAGTCTGTATCTCCCTCCCTCAATTAATTTTCCTCTCTTCGCTGTCTCAGTGGACTGTTACTATATCCGGCATTCACTGTTCAAGCTGCACACGACAATTAGACTGACATGATGACAAGCTTTGTACTTACAACTTAACAGCTGCTGACACCTCAGCTCTTGTCGCCTCTAATATCAAAGTAACCAGCAATGACAACTCTGTTAACTTTAGCATGATGAAAACAGACAAAAAAAATACAAGGTTTGGACTGTATTGGTGATTTATTCAAATTGCACTGTGGGCCTTACCAATAGTACTTTCTGTTACTGATAAGGTCAGTCTTCTTGGGTCCCGAAATCTAAATGATAACTCCTGGACAACGCAGACTTTGGTGCCAGAGGTCTGTACTCAATTAGTTGCCCTGCTTACCGGCAACATAACCCCCCGGTGTGTGTAGTTCACTTTAGACTTAATTCTGGTGTTACCACACTCTCGACACAGCTATGGCAACACGTAACGTTAGCCTTCAGTTAGCTTCATGCTACCTCAAACTCAAGTCAACACAACAACAAAAACCCTTAAGTCAAACTGTTGAAAGTGAGGCTGTATTTCACGCAAAAGTATTCGGACACCGGGACATACAGCAAATGTTTAACATTTCATGTAAACTGTAAACTGTGCAGTGTAAAATAATCAGCCAAGCCAACTATCATATCAAAATGGTTTGTCCGTACCTGGCCTGTATTAGTTATGTGATTTTATAATCTTAAATTGTTAATTGAGTTTCGCACTTATTTACATTTGTAAATTTAAGACAAGTATACTTTAAACTGTTAAGTTACATTTCAAGTATCAACTTGCATTTGCATCTAAAAAAGCCATTCTTATCAGTGGCTGTCGTTTTTTGCTTATTCTTAAGGTTATAGCATCAATTCTGGTTTAGTCACTGGAACCATTTCAAAATTTAACAATGGTATCAGAAAAAAAAAAAAAAAACGATATCCAATACTCATAATAACCAATTCATTAGTTTGTATTGTTTGCCTCAAATCATCTGAACAGCTGGTTACTTACTAAGTATTTAAATAAACCCACCTTGTGAGAGGCTGATTACGAAGAACTGTTTTTCAAAAGCTGCAACACTTGAATGATGCATTAGATGATGCATATGAAAGCAATAAATGCTTTTTTCTGCTTTATTGGGTGGTATTTCACAACATGACTGTATGTGGGACAATTTAAAACTGAATAAATAAAAGAAACAAATTCTTCCCGCTGCTTGTTTTCCTGTTTTCCTGTTGACTATCATTAGCTTGTGTTTATGGTCATTTTAAAGCACAGTGCCGCTCTCGTAACTTTCCTTTACGATGGGGAGGGAACTGAACGCCAACGCCGTCTGGTACTGTTCCCACCTCAAAGAGAAAATGCTTCAGTCCCCACTGGGGATTGTCATTAAAACCTGATATGCCAATCTACAATGAATCACTAAAGGCAGTGAAGCCACTTTCAATTGATCCCTCCTTTACTGATGTGGTTGTCTTGATCTGTGTCGTCATATACACAACAGTTTTTTAGTGAGAAATAATAACTGCCGTGATTAACAGTTATGGTTGGATATTTAGGTTTTAAAGTATTAAAGTAAAATAAAAAAAGTAAATCATTGTGCTATAAAAACTATTTGAATATACACATAATTTTCTCTGAATCTGTACCAACACTAAAATCCAAATTTAGTTAAATAATATCGATTCTATTGGCTAAAGAATAACCTGTTCATGCGTGTACAGCAAGGTCTGTTATAAATGCCGTATTTATTGTGAAAGCATGAGGCCAGTTTGCAACAGTTGCGTCTATGGAAGTGCCTTTGTGGATAGTGTGATAAATAGTGCATGCTCAGATGTGTCTGGCTGGACTACATATGACAGCTGGGCACAGTGTGTGAAACTGCAGAGCATCTAGATGGTGCTTTTGGGTCAGAGACAGATCACGACGTCTCGGTGCAAAGAGGAATCTGGTATAAAAGAGCAGCCTCGCACAGGCGACACAGAGGAAGAGGGCCTTATCATGTTGGAGCCTGAAATATTTATTTGATATCACAGACACTTACAGTTGCTGTAGCTCAAGTGTGACACGATTGAAAACCACAGCACGCCATTAATGATTGAGGAAAAGATCAACCAGATCCATTTTTTATTATTCTTGTGTCAGCCTATTTATGAAGTCAAACAAAGACTTGTAGGTAGTTAATCATTTTTGCTCACTTTTCTCCCCCATTTTTCTGGCTCGCTCACTGAACATATTGTTTCAACTGAAGGCGCCGCCTTAAATGAATTCTTATTAGCAGTCTAAAAATAGCCTCCTGGTTTCAGGGTCTAGGCTGCCTATAATCTGACAAGCACAGAGGGAGCTTCATGACCAGCCAGCTGCTATAAGCCTCAATGAAAAACATAAGGAATATGGGCATTATATAAATCTCATGTGGGATATTAGTAGCAGTTATAAAAGATTTTTTGCTGATCATCCGCACTGGCAAATCAATATGAGGGAGACGGCCACGGTTTGTCTCATGTCGCACTCAGTGTGTACAGTATGTATGTGTACAGCTCGGCTGTTGATTGTTTTATCTTTTTCCTCCAAATGTTCCATAATCATAATCATCCCACATTAATTTGCCATTTAGTGCGGTACATCCACACAGTGAGAACCAGCCATTGGGGGTTTTAGGACATGAACATAAAGACAGAATTTTATGAGATCCCATCGCTGTGCATTTAAACTCAGGCTGAACTTGGGCTTGTCATTGCTTTACTGCATATGATGTTTTTTTATGTTCCTGTTGTGTTCATACTATGGCTCCATTATTTTTCCAATTTCCTCCCTCTCCCACTTTCACCCGTGCATGTTGTCCAAAACCACGTTAATTTGTTTTGTAGCCCTGAAGCCAACACAACAACGTGCTTTGTAAAGACACTGCACAGCCTTTATCTACTGTATACCTTCTCATTGTATATATGAAATGATGATGATAATAATAATATAAAGCATGTACAATACATAAGGGCCATGAATGTGAAAATAACATTGCATAAGGCACCACAATACATAAAGGTCCACTAAATACAAACCTGTCATTGGTGGTGACACTTTTGTGTTGACTTCAGGTTTGTTTTAAATATTGCAACAGTTTACATTGAGTCGACAGTTTTGCAGGTGTAGAATTCAACATCCCCACTACTTTAACTGAATAAGCAGATTGACCAAAGGCGGTATTTCCGAACTGTGGTAGCCATCCAGCCCATGCTCTAAACATACTGAAAAAATACAATCATTGTAAAATATCAATAAAACAATCATCAATTTCATCATCCTACTCTACTCTTTATTTTATTAAATCATACTTCTATTTTATCTTCCGCCTCCTCTTTCTGTTGTCCTGTTGGCAGGTTCCCTCCCTTTGTGCTTGTGGGTCCTTTGTTGCAGTTAACATCTCAGGTGTTAGTGACATGCTGGTGTAATGGCCGGTCTGGTTCTCTCCATTGCTCTGGACTTTCACAGGTGGACTTGGTTTGTGGAGGTTTTGTCTTTTCTTCTTTTGGCCTCTGTTCTTGGACTCATGTAGACTTGGTACTGTCTCTGTTTTGACTGGACTATTGTCGGGCCCTCTCCACATAGAGTCTGGCATCGATCTCAATTTTTCTAGGCTTATTGACAACAGAGCGATAGATGGCGAGCTCAAAAGGAACAATTGCTTTGGGAATATGATGCATTTGAGTGTAATCTATCTTCCTGCATTCCCTTCAGTCACCGTGGGCAAGTTGCAATGTCTGCCGTGGAGCGACCTGGCTTTCAGTCCACCGGGAAGAAGGTGGGGATGCAGGATAACAAACTGCACGAGGGACCTCAGCAAGGAATTGCTTTAACATATGCACCAATTACAGTGAGCACAGCGTGCATCCTTTTCCAAACACTGCTGAGCTCGCCACACACCCCCTGAGAAAACATCTGCTCCTGTACACAGATCCAAATTCCACTTCCACGTATGTGTGTTATTCTGGTACACCTGTGCACACACATACACACACATCAAATACAAATAAAATTTGTGCTTTTTATTTAAGGCACATTTTAATGTCCTTATTTCATACCAAAAAAGGAAAACAAAGATCTCTTCTGTTATTATCCTTATGCTCACCAACTGTGAAATTCAAAATAATTTCCAAAACAAACAGAACTAAGCTTCTAATTTAATATTTCATTATTTCTGTTTGAAAACAAAGGAAATAACCAGAGAATGAAAATCTGTGTAACTTTAACTTTTCTAGTCTGTGACAATCACATCGTCTGTACTAAAGGTCCAACAAGCATGTTTCCTTGGACATTGTATTTACCATCTGAACCTGTTTTTAATCATTTGGTTCATTAAAACAAATATGATGGAAAACACATATCTGCTAGAATTATGCTAAATCAAGCTTTATGCTTAAGACAATGGAAAAAAATACAGAATATAATTGATCACACCATGAGGCCACAACAATATAAGATTATCCACCTACTGTTTATCTGTGTATGGATACACTTGAAGAGCTAAGAATTAAGCATGTTAAATACACGTCCTTGCTTTCTTTAATTACAATATCGCATAATTGGATACTCAGCCTTCTTTAGATATTACATGTACCGATATGCTGGTGTGCCCACTCAATAAACCATCATCTAATTACAACCTGCTGCCACTGGATCATACAAAGACATAATGAGACCATGTGCGTACAGATGGAATATTGGGATGAATGGAACCCTCATGTTGTAAAGTGCTCACAGTAGCTCAACATCTAAAGACACGACACAGTCAATTATTCTACAGACCAATTCAAATTAACAACCTAAAAACACAATATACAGCTGATGCAAACACAAGTGCAAAATAGTTAATACTAAATAATTTGGGCAGAAAGAATATGTATTTTACGTTTTCTCTCTTGACCTATACCAGTAAAGTAAGTCAGTATTGTTTCACTGGTTTGTTACAAAAATCGAGGTCTCTAGCGAGTAAAGCCGTCCCCAGCGGACAATCAGGACAGCAAAGCATCTGAGAAGCAACGTGTGGAAGAATCTTGTGTTCTTCACCATAGACATAACAAATATAAGACCATTTGTCGACTTTGAACGAGGCAACTATAGTCTTCAACAACAACAAATCTGTGGGCTCGCCTGTTACCACCCATGTGAGGCATCGGAGGAGGCACCACAGATGAGCGGAGCAACGTTAAGTGTTTAACCTTGCTTGACTGTGTGTGGGGGGGTATTTGAAAACATTCAGTTTCTCTAAGTACAACACTTTCACTGTCCTGACCAATATTGTATAATCACAAAAAGAAATTACGCATTTCCTCGGATGCATATCTGTTACACCGCACTAGATATTTCCACGAATATGGCTGCTGATTCAGGCGTTGACCGTTGAAGAAAGTTTCAAACAAAGCTGCAGTCAGCCAGAGACAGCGTCAACTTCCTGGGAGTTGTATTAGAGGTCACCCTTTTCAACCAGTCAGAGCACAAGTAATATCTGCACTGCATCTGCTCTCCCTAATTTAAGGGACGTGCTCTTTTCCCCCCCCGAATCGCAAATCACAACTCACGAAGACAGGGCCGACAATTTAATTTTCCAACCCTGTATCAAGTGCTGGCAGAATAAGTGCATGACCTCGTGGTGTTTTCCCGCTCAGCTAACACAGATTCCAAGTTTATACAGTGGAATCATCCACACTCAGATTATACAGGGATCAATGCACACTGAGCCCCTGAAAGATCTCACTACACTTTTGTCTCCTTACAAGCACAACTACAAACCATTTTCTCTGGATAATGAAAATCATATTTTATGTCGTGCAAATGGGATTATTACGGAGGCCTGTCAGTTTATGAAGTCATAACCTATGCCCTGAGCAGACTGTATTCCTCTTCATGCAGCATTTACAGCTATGCTATTAAATAAAAACACACATAAATAATGTACTACAGGTTGGTCATTTTAGCCACATGCACAGATGTCACTGCCCTCATTACTACTGATGACTTGTAGTAATTATTTGTCGCAACAAGATTGTTCGATTTCACAAATCAAACAAGGTCATGATCTCCTCATGTAGCATATTAAGGGTGCTGCTCATATATATTTTGAGTGTTACACACATAATTTGTGCTTTGGGACTTCGTTCCTCCCACACAATAACCATTTCCTTCAAGGAGAAAAGGAGACTATTATTGAAGACCACACTGGAGCAGTGGGATTGCAAAGTGATGCAACAGTCAAAGTCTGGCAGTTTTCACTTTGAGTTTTCTGTTGTGGAATAAAATCAAACTTGTCACTAATTGAATGAGCGCTTGTCTAAGTTCCCTGATTTGTCATGACTCACTGCCAACTGTGTGCTGTCTCAGCACATCATAGTATGAACGATGTGTGTGGGCAAACAGAGGTTGGTGGAAATGGTGATGGTAGAATTTCTGCTCTGCTTTTCAAACTAGACAATCTTTATGCACTGAATTCTCATTTCCACCCCCCTAAGTATTCTCCCCATCCTTGCCCTAACCCCATAAAACTAATTTTAAAAAGCATAACTCAAAATACTTTTTTTTAATTTGTTATCAACATTATTTATGTGCAATAATTTCATTTTATCTCAGAGTGATAGACACTATTAGAGCTGGGCAATACATAAAAAGATGTAAAAAGATGCCCTGGTCATATGAAAATATTCTCTTAATTCGCATCTGCAATGACTCCCTGATGACGACCAGAACCCACCAGTCAGGGCTGCGTTTCTTCACCCACAGCACGACACCGGCCAAAGTGGAGGACACATTGATATTTACTGTCGCTCTCATCTCACAGTCCTGGCAATAAAGTGGATAGGCCAAATCCACAACGTGATGTTGGCATTTAATAAGCTAAGCACGTATAAGCCAAAGCGGCGTCATTTTCAATAGCCACCGTGAAGGAATCAAAATTGCCGGTAGGCCCTATTGTTGCAACAATGGTTATATTAAACGTCACAGATGCCAGGCCACACAGCACCTTTATCTGTCAGCGGGATACATGTATTTATCAAGTATATGGGGATATGAATAACCAGATTTCTCAATGTTCCATGTAAACACGGCCTAATAACTGGGATACCAGTGCACATGTAAACAGTCATAGGAGATTAGGATGCAGTGACATTACTCATTTCACTTGACCACATTACTTGACTACATAAATGTTGTGGGCAGGCAGTCCATTAAAATGTTCACACAAAATTATATCATGATTAAAAGACACAGCACACAACTTATGTTCCAGGGCATCAGTAAGTGACGTGTGGTCCACACGGACAGATTTCTGCTCTCAGTGCAGCTCCTATAAGTTGACAGGTTCATAAATGTAAGAAGAATTGTTTAGCATGAGAGAGAGCCACAATACACTGGCCATAAGGCAGGAGTTCCTAATTACTGCCTTGTGGGGCCCCGCATATCATCAGCAGCAATTTTTGTGTGGCAAATATTCCCACAACAGCCTTTGATGTAATTACTTTCCAAACAGCTCCCCTCTAGCCAATATCCTGTTCTAAATTCATGGCTCGGCTTGTTCGCAACGTCACTGGAACACACACGTTTTTCATTTGTTGCCCTGTAGAGAGCAGAGACGCTGCAGCAAACCACGCGACATTCACAACCCAGTAGAGAAGGTAAAGAGGTGAATCAATCAATACAAAAATGTTGTCATGGTCAATTCAAATATTTTAAGTTTAGATGTGTGTGTAATCCGTGTGGTCAGCAGCTGGACTATAACCACAATCTGGGAGCAAAGGCGACATGAATTCCAAATTTCAACCACAAATGTCACCGTCTGCGAACCATGAATGTTGGAACAAATTGTTGTGCCAATCCATCCAACATGTTGATATGTGACATATTTGACCTGCTGGGGGCACCACAGGAAAGGTTGGCACTTCACCAGAGTCATTAGATTCTTCTTCAGGGCACCGTGGATGTGTCCCAAATTTCGAGGCAGTCCATCTAAGAGTTGTCGAGACGTGTAACTAAAAACACAACAAAAGTCAAACTGCCGGTGGTGTTAGGGGAAAAGTTCGGGGATCATGAGAGTCAGTAAGTTTTCCTCTGCCAGGCACCAAGACTTTCTACATAAAATGTGTGTCTTTATCTGTTCCTATAGCTGCTGAGCATCTTGAGAGTACTCCGTCCCTTCTGTGCCAAGAGTCTAACTCAGCTACCTGTTGTTTAGATATTTCAGTTTGGATAAAAGTGGTGGATCAACCAACCAGCAGACAGAGGACAGAGTATAAATTACAGCCAAGCCACTATAGCTTAAAATAAAGGAAAGGTTGTTGATACCTTAGACATAAGCTCCACAACATCAAATTGGTCTGTACATGTATTTTCCCAAGCAGCTACTACTCTCCATCATTTCTTTGTGTAGACAGTGTCGTCTTCCCCTGCACACTTCGTTTAATGGTGGCACTATTATTTGTTTGCTGTCAGGGATGTTTCAATAGAATACAAGTTAATTACATTTTCTCTTCCCCACCACAACACCTTCATTTTAATATACCTGAGCAAATCAGCAACTGTTAATCAGTAGCAGAGAATTAACAAGAAGTAAAGTGAGCGTCCACGACAACACGTCAGCTCCATGAATCAAACACCTCCTCAAAATGCTCAAGAGGCTTCAAAAGCATCCAAAAGTGTGTCCTTTTTCACAATGGCTCTTATTCAGGAGTGCTTACTGAAGAAAGATGTGTATGAGTAGTCGTGGGAGCTTTGCATGCCTTTACCATAACATATTGTCATGTGAATAAATTAAGATTGATTGTTTATATTTTCCTTCAGCAAACTGCCAAAGGCTAAATGCTCTTTCTGTGCCTCCTCTTGAAGTCACTGCCACATCACTTTGTGTTTCGAGGAATTAGGTTGTTAATTGGAAATGATCTTCTGTTCATGTACAGTTTCTTGTTTGGATTTCAACCAAAACAAATAGGTTTCATTACAATAAAAAAATAATTTAAGTTTTTATCACATTTTAAGACTGTGGCAACTTTATCTGGGACCAAAATGTTCAGCAGACAAGTGCAAAATCCAACTCCACTCCTCGCTTTGAAAATATGATAATTTTAAACATACTGACATAAAATCCCCTCGTAATTCAAAAGAACACTCTGCGATAGCCAGGGTTTGATTTTGTCACATTAAAAATTGTAATGCCTTTGCTGCAAGTTTGCTGTCACACACTATGAAATAAAGATCACAAAGCAGAGTTTTTTCAAATGAACGTGACCTTTACACCCGATATTTGTCAGTGCTTTCACAAACGCATCACCATCTCCATAATGACTTGATGAAATATGCTTCAAAGGACCGTTACATATTTGGGGTGGGGTGCAAAAGGGGGGACGCATTTCTGCTCATGTAACTTGACAAATTGTGCTTCAAGGTTTCTATTTATATCGTTCTCATCTCACAGGGAGGCTAGAATCTTCCCAATTCCCTTGCCATTTGCCAGGGGCTTAGCATGACATATTGCTAATCTGGTTATTATGCAATTTATCAGCCGTCTCTCTTTTACAGCCGTGCATGGATATTATGCAGGTTTCTTATGAGCCTAACTGCAATAACACTGCAAGGAGCTAATGAGCAGCTGCTACTACTGTGGTAATACATCTCAAGTCACTTCAGGGTACTCTTGTTGCAACAACTTGTTAGTCTAAGTCACTCCATTAAACTAACCAAATTATTTTTTGCTAATGATATGGAGAGCCTCTCAGGCTGGAACCAATGGATTGTGAACAAAACAAGCGAGGAAGATGTCATCGGAGTCCACAGTTTGACAGCGAGTATTTTCAAGTAAGGGAAGTTAGAGACGGGGGCCGCAGACCAAAACCCTCAGGAAGCCGATACCCTGAAAGTGAAGCCCGTATCTCAGCGACGATTCATTATTGCCTCTGGCATCTCTCAACATATGAGGTATGGCCGCAGCCAAAAGAGGAAGCTGCCTTTGCAATGTGAGCGCGGCTTGATAGGGATGATAGATTCAGAGTGGCCGGAAGCAAACATCCTCCTGAGCCCTCGATGGTCGTCGGCGTCCTCGTCCTCGGAAGAAGCTGCATTTCTGCACCATCAGCTAATTAACGGGGGCCTGTCATTAAAGACACGTAAATCAGACCTTAATGTGATTCTAGAGTCTCGGTGAGACACTGGGTGGGAAGAATGGGGTCCTCTGATTTAATGGGGCCTAAGCTGAAGGGGTTATAAGTCTTGATAATGATGGCCAAGTACAGTGTATTGATCACCGCTCCCTCCGGTGTCTATGTGGGTTAAAGCAGCCAGGAAGGAAATTGAAGTGGGATTTCTCAGCTGTGTAGAGCAAGCTTGCACAGAGGCGAGGTGGTCAGAATAACTTGACTAATGTGTTTGTGTAAGGCCGCTGCGGTTCACTTTGTCATTTCTACAAGATGCCCACTCATTCGTCCATCTGGCCACAACTGGAAGAAAAATCCAGACTGTGTGGGGATTTTGGAAATAGATCGTTCATGCTACATAAAAGTGTTTTTCTTTCTTCGGGGGGAAAAAAAACACAAACTTTGGCTCACTTGCGGATGACAGCTGTGACTTGTTACTCTTTAATTGTCAAAAGGATAAACATTCACACACAGGGGATGCCAAGAGCTGCCTTAATTGTAAAGTCCTCAATGTGCAGTCCTGCTCTGTTCCACACACAACTCCCCTCCTTGTCTCCACTTCCTCATGAAAGGGCTGAATGCTGGCACAGGCTGCACTGGGAAATTGTTAAGACCGTTAGAGTTTCCTCTAATTACAAGACAACAGCAGCAAAAGTTTGACAGTTAGTGGTTTGGCATTTTGCATTCCCATCATTATTGAAATGAAACATTAAATATCTATATGTGAGTCAGAGGATCATTTTGCCCAGTGCCATTAAGATTTTTGGGTTAATTATCATGGCCCATTGGGTCCAGCACCTCCTGCAATGTGCTCTGTCCATTATCCACGATGCAATTATCAACACACTCTGTCTTGCCACCATCTCAGCGTTTGCTCTGGGAAACGTGTTAATAAATACCTCAAGATGTTGATTTGGAAAATGTTGAAAGCTGGTTTTGAAATCAAGGCGCATTTATGGACAATCTAATTAGCTGTTCCTCCAGTTCGTAACTCAGTATTTTCAAAACTGCTACTGCAAAATCTTCTGCTGCAATATTTTCATTACATTGATATTTTCAAATTAAAAGTAGAATAACAAAGTGCTCCCTCTGTGTTATAGTAATCTACTTTCCATTAGGCTGAACAATAGCGTCTTTAGAAAATGATAGTATTGTATTACCAAATAAAAAGAGTCTCTACACAACAGTGTCAGTAAATCCATCACTTTCTGGTGCACAACATCCAGAGAAAGATCTGATAAAAACAACCCACCGGATAAGACTGGCACAAATCTGAAGCCGATCTTGGGCAGAAGGATCTCACTCCTGAAGTATTCCTGTCCTGAGAGATAAAGAAATAAAATAAATAAATACATACATACAAAAAAAAAAGTAATAAAATGACAAGTGTATTTTTGGGGTTAATATCATAAAATGTTGTGAATGAATGTACATACACGATGAACATAAATTATATTTTATGTAATCATGTAGCTAGTAACATTTAATATGTCCGGAAAATGTGACGTTGACGTTTTCTTTTAAACTATAGATTCTGGTTTTTTTTCCCCCACTTCTGATGTTACATCCATAGCTTCCATGGGACTCCATTATCGGACGGTGTCAGTCCGCAGTGAAACTCACCTGAGGACCTGTTCTGAGAGAAAAGAGTCCGCGTCTTCCTCCAGGTGAACTTATCCACAAACAAGTTGGATCCTCGGCCGTGTCCTCCACAAATACAGGCTAACCTCCAGCATGTGTTCAGGCCGCGTTAGCTGCTAACCGAGCTGCTGCTGCTACTAACTACGACTAGTTCTGTCTAGTTACCACTTCAGACCCTCACGAGCACGTGTCAGTCCGCTGAGTCCAACACAAACCTGTCACACGATCCGCTGTTCAGTGCACGTGCATGTTTACGCCACTGACACTTCCTGGGCTCCTGGGACCCGCGCACATCTCATTTGCATAAGGGTCAAAGGACAATTGACACTGCCCTCTGATTGGTTACCACAGTCCCGTCCTCTGATTGGCCAAAGGAAATATCAGTTTATTTATGATCTCCGCCATTAGTTAGTTAGTTAGTTAGTTAGTTAGCTAGTTAGCTAGCTTGTAAACAAAACAACTGAATTGTTTACCACAAAACTTGGGGGGAAGATGTTTTATGGGTCAGGGAAGAACTCAGAGATGTTTTTCAACATTTTTTAAATTTCTCAGAGAATAATTCATTCATTCGAAAAAACATCTGACATGATTATGAGACTAATATCTATGAGTGTGTGCAATTTGGTGCAGCTTGATTGAATTAGAGGGGACTGTTGGGCCTTGATAGAGGTGATGAGGATGACGATGATGATGATGACGATGATGATGATGATGAAGATGATGATGATGATGATGATGATGACGGTGATGATGATGATGATGATGATGATGATGATGATGATGATGATGATGAAGATGATGAAGATGATGACGATGAAGATGATGTAGGGAAAATAAACAAACAAGAGTTTAATCACGCACTGAAGCTGACCTTTATTTAATTTTTGTATGTATTTGTATTTATTGTATCCCCTACCATTGTTGCTGATTGATTAAAATCTGCAGTGACAGGGGGTGTAAAAAAAAAGTCAAAAAGTCAAAACGTTTGTGAACCACAGTACTAACTCACAAGTTCCACTGAACGTATAGAAAGCAAGGGACACCATAGACTGATGATATAATCCTGCACAAGTATTCAAGGATAGAAGTTCTCTTTAATGTCAGAAGGCTCATTAAAATATTGCCTTTGACTTCCTCCAAGCATTTAGCTGTAAGGACAACATTTCTGTGGAAGTTTAAATAAATATTAATATTATTTGGCTGGATCTGTCGGAGGAAAGATTCATGAGCACATTTTTGCATCACAGAGTTGGAGGCTGTCATATGGCTGAGAAACAGTTCTGTCAGGCCCCCAGTGTGTCCAGTGATGACAAACAGTGGGAAGGATTGAACGCAGTCGGGCTTTCCGTTGCCTCATGCCTCTGCTCCTGCTGGGCTGCAACTGCCGGCGTCTGAGTGCTGCGTTTCCATGTAGCATGTTGCCTGTCATTTGAATTAAATTGCCAGTTGTTAAATACATGTCATGTTCATGAGCCTCTGTAACATGTTGCTCTCTGGGACTCCTGACGGCGGATCCAGCCCGGTCAGATGTGAGTGACCAATCCTCCCTTCTCTTTTCTCTGGGTCACATATCCTGCCCTGATCACAAAAGCCATATCTGGCCATCTGGTCAGTGGTTTGCTGTCGTCAGCAAGTGCAAGTAATGAATTCATTTTTGTGTCCAAAAAACCCCACATTCAATGCCCATGTCATTTGAAAATATTGAGCATCACATGTGCAGTATTGATGAAGACAATCAAATGTAATTTCCATTCGTGGATGCACCACCTGATGCACAAAATCTAATATCGTAAACATGCATGTCAAATTAGGAGTAAATGTTCAGGTCTGTTTGTTTCTGGACTTGATCTCAGGGACAGAAAACAAGGTGTTAGGGTAAAGTGGGTTTATTGTCAGATAAAGGGGGATGGTTAAGGTGGTGGAGATGAGAGCCGGGCTGAGGCGGAGGGCTGGCAGGCAGATGAGCACGGAAGCCGGCTGGCGAGCTGGACTGGCGTGGGCGGACGAGGAGACAAGGGAAGGGGGTGGAGGGGATCTGAAACACAGAAGAACACAGGAAGTAACAGGCATGAGGAAACATGGGAAATTACTCCAGCACACAAGATACACGAGCGGCCAAGAGTGGGACTATACCAGTGGGGTTGGGAGAACAAGCTGCTAACAAGTGGGTGAGGAGCTGTGGTTCTTGTGCTGCTGGGAAGGATGGGCTGATGGACAGGTATGGAGAGGAGGAGCCACACCCATGCCACACACACACACACACAGAGAGAGAGAGAGAGAGAGAGAGAGAGAGAGAGAGAGAGAGAGAGAGAGAGAGAGCGAGAGAGAGCAAGAGAGAGACAGAGACACACAAGGGAGACTGGGAAAACAACTGGTGTCGCGGCGGGAGTCGTGACAGTCAATAGGTTGACTGGAGGGCAAACCACAAACTGCCTCACCACAGCTCTGCTGATTGCGTGATCTATAAGTTTACCATGATAATTGTAAATGACAGGAGAAGGCTTGTAGCACTTCTGGGAATTTATTCAGAATGAATGTAGTGAGGCGTGTGCACTGCAGTGGCTCAGTGGAAACTGTTGGAGGCATCATCTTGAAGCCGACATCACAGCCTTCATCCCATGCGTTTCCTCTCTTCCTGTTTGTTTTGCTCATATGCTATAGGTTAGTGTTATGTCATGCTAGTTTGATGCATGAAGACGTGAAGCAGTATGAAGTACGACAAGTTGAATATGTAATAGGGTTGAAGAGTGTAATCTGTCGTTTAAACTGTGTATGAAGATCCCTAATATTTTAAAATTTAAATTGACATTAACATATTTGAAATAATTTTTCATGTGCATGTAAATACAATGCCATTTGCATCTCTGAACGTGTGAATTTGTATAACTTCAATGTGTGATCAAGAGTTGCAGCTGTAAAATAATTGTGTGCACGTGTGTGCAGATGTAAGCTGTTATCCTCGCGTTAGCCTCATGCTCATTATTAGCCTGCAAATTCAAGTCATCTGACTCAAGGCCATGTTCCCTGGAAACACTTGTTTGGAGTATTTGGTTGTGCTGTGAGGAGCTGGTTGTGTAGTGAACTTTTATTTGGTCGTGCTGTGGGTGTTCGGTTGTGTTGTGAATATTTATTTGGTTGTGTTCTGAGTATTTGGTCGTGGTGTGAGTACTGTATTTGGTTGTTTTGTAAGTATGTGGTTGTGTTGTGATAATTTGGTTGTGAATACTGTATTTGGTTGTTTTGTAAGTATGTGGTTGTGTTGTGATAATTTGGTTGTGAATACTGTATTTGGTTGTTTTGTTAGTATGTGGTTGTGTTCTGAGTATTAAGTCGTGTTGTGGGATTTGGTTGTTTAGTGAGTATTTAATCATGTTGTAAGTATCTGGTTGTGTTCTGGGGTTTGGTCCTATTGTTAGTATCTGGTTGTGTAGTGACTATTTTATTTTGTTGGAAGTATTTCGTTGTGTTGTAAGTATCTGGTTGTGAGTATTTGCAGGGTGTTTTCTATTTGCCACACATACATTGCCAAATTGATAAAGAAGTTTTTGCATGTTCCATTTGCATGTGTTTTGTCTGTTTGTACTTGTTTTCTTGAATTGTAGTGCATTGAGCTCTCAGGGCCGCTGTAAAAAAATTAATATTGTAAGGTGCACAGAAGTACAGTTTCAAATGGTTCACTATTATTTTTCTTGTCCACTTTTAAGCACACCTCTGTTACCTTCTGGCTATTACCTAAACAAACTCATTTCACACGTGTTATCCATAAAGCTGGCCTAACTATAATCTTTGTATCCAGTATGGCAGTGGCTCCTGTGGCTGTCAGCATTCATCAGAAATTAATCAAATATGAAGCAAACACACCGTGACTGTCTCTTCACTGCTTTTATTTGGTGGAAGCTTTACTGCAATTTCGCAGCAGGTCAGTACTTAAAGGCATACAAGGTGGGGGTCATAAATAGTTTCACCAGTCCCACTCGCAGAAGGACTGGGTTGTTTACATCACCAAATACAGCTGTCAACATCCAATAAAAGTTAAATGACCTGAGTTTTATTTTTCTCCAGCTAGAGGAGAGGGTCATGAAGATGAATGTCAATGACCAGCTGCATTTATTCATTATTCTTATCCAGTGCGATAATCCGCAAGTTTATCTGATATGGATTTCTGAGAGCAGAAACACAAGCATGAATAATTTGGCAGAAAATAGCAAGTGGCCCCAACACCCCCGCCCCCACACAGGGCCTAATCTTTTATTGAACAACCTGAATAACACAAATGAATTCCTGCATCTTTATTTGTAACATTCAAAGGGACCAATCACTATCTTTTAATTACTCGTACCCAGTAGTAGGGCCCATTAAAGCAGAGTAATTAATCTAACAGTTTGGCGAGGGAGGGGATCTGCTGTATAAACAATGAGTTCATCGAAACCGATTTTGAGCGGTAATATTTACACATGAAGAAGCACTGAATAACAGATTAATGACACAAGCAAGTGAGGCAGTACAAACTGCTGAAGGTAGTCATCTACACAAGGCATGTGCCCAACACAATAGTTTATCAGATGCTGTTGATTTTTTGACATTTCCACATATTTTCAGGCTCCATCACTGAGGAAAACACTCCTGACACAAAGGCTAAAGATAATGGATCAAAATGAACCGATAATCAAAGTGCAAATATATTTGGATCACACACAATGCCTTGTGTGTCTCACCTTTGTCCGCACACAATAAAAATGCTATTTATATCCCTTGTTAACATATTAGTGTGTGCTCTGGCTATGTTGATGATTGATTAACATGTCAAATTAAATCACTGTCAAAGTAGCGTTAGCTGCACAGATATTCCAAACAGTCCAATTACAGACATTAATTGACTGAACCCACTCAGTTCTCAAGGACAAGGGGAGACGACCACAAAGATCGGATTTCTCCGTCTGCATCCAGCGACATCTTTGGTTTGGTTTCTAAAAACATTCAATCAATCAATGTTTAAAACATTGAAAACATTAAAACAACCCAACAGCTCCTGAGCCACTTTTAGTTCTTTGAAGCCGCAATTTACACTTTCGTCTACCCAGTTTCCTGCAGCAACGTTTTCATAGCAAACAATTGCAAAACTATGTTCTTCTAGGTACCTCCTCAGCACCACAACACAGACAGTTAACATTCAACAATCTACCAAACCAGATGTTGTTTACAAATTCTTACTGAACAATAAATTGGAGACAAAATGGGTCCAAGGAAATGCTAACTTTTCTATCAGGTAAGATGTTAGCTATTCCAAATAGAGGGGCTAATATGTCCGAATTAGTTAACCTGGTTTCAGCTTGTATTCTATTTTAAAAAACAGCTGAAACTAACGATTAGTTAAAGGAACTATGGATTAATTAACTTGTACAAATAAATAAATATGGAATACAGTGATAACCTTGAAAGTTATCAAAATACAAGTGTTAGAAAAATAGCATTACAGTATAGTCTTGTAGGCTACTAACTGTGTAATGTGATTTAAAATAACGATCTGTTAAGTATCTTGGTAGCTGATGTTTTTGCTCATTCAGTGTCCATGATAAACACCAAAATGTCGGTAACAAGAAAGGCTGGTAACTCTGGCTGTAACATCTTCACTATTTCCTATATCTGCAGTGGGTCTTAAAAAAGTTCAGTATCATACTGCTGGTGCAGAATCCATTTCACATGTTGGAAGTGGATATTGCAGTATCGATTTGCCATTTTTATATCCCACATCCAATTTCTATAGTACTAATAAACACCTCAGAATGGATTTCACACAAACGTATGTTTTTCTGGCAATAATCCTGCGTCGTGAGTCTTATGCTGCTTATGGTAAATACTGTATTATAATGTGACTCTGTGCTTCTGTTGGTTCCCAGTTTGCTGAGAAGTTTGTTATTATCATCCATCACTAAAATCATAAAATGAGAAAGTTAGATTACCCCACAAAATGATATAATAACAAAAATATGCCTGAGCTTTATGACAGTAAAATAAAATGAACAGGCACAACTAATTACACTGTTTTGCTAACTTTTTTTTATTTCTGCCTGAGGAAAAAGAGAAACCATCATCTTCGTCTGAAGAAAACAACAACGCGCGGCTTTAGAGGAAGATGGTTTGGAGATTTGACAGCCCCGTGGTAATTTGTCTGGGTCGTTCGCCATGAGTGTCTCAACATCGTCCCCGCACTTCACACAGGAAATGATTCATCTGCATCCAGGAGAGCAGCAGAGCGCCATTTCTAAATTACCTATGAGTTATCTCCTCAATAACTTCTAATCAGACAGCTGCTGTTTCCTCCACTGTAAACAAAAGTAATTACAGTAGATGTGATGGATGGAAAGAATAAGACAGCTTCTGCATGCTCAGGACCAGCCTGGGACTCTGTAGAGCAGAACACTTTAATTAGGGACAGCCTAGCCAAGCACAACTGAATGAGTCTGACAAAGCACACGTTCCAGTTGCTAAAATAAGCCTCTGACTTTTGTTTTCCCGACTTTGGGCCAGCGATTTACTCCAGCACCTTTGAAGAAGTTGTTTGGAGAAGCGGAATGGAATCCAACATGATATCACTTCATCCTGATTAAAGATAATGAGATTCTAAATGGAATTTGGGATACAAATCAAATCGAACAAAAGCTGCAGTTTTCATCAGCCAAACAGGGCTGTCGTTATTTATCTATCCTTATTGATCATTATTTATGAAATGTAAAAACTTAGGGAAACAAATGAACTCCATATCTTGTGGTTATTCAATATTTCTCTATATGAACACGAAGTAGAGAAAAGATACTATATTCATTATGCAGTTCATCAGGTAGTGGAGTGGGGGTGGCATTGTGAGAACCACCAAATATAAATATCAAACAAAGATAATAATAATGAACATGTTATTGCAGGAATCGTAAATATTTGTTATATTATCTGTGGATGAATAATATTCAGTTTATAATATTGTTTATGAAGTCTAAAATGGAACAGCAGCTTCAGCTTCCCAAACAGGAAATAATGTTAATTAAGTTATAATATATTATAATATCCATCCATATATCAACTCATTATCTACACCAGATAATGGATTGATGGGGGGGCTGTCAATATGATTCACATTTACATTAAAATAAAGAATCTCCATCTAACCTAACCCCCCCAGCCTGTGATGTCTTTGGACTGCAGGAGGAAGCTGGAGTAAAAAACAACAAAAACACAGAAGAATCAACCAGGAACTTTCTTGCTGTGAGACAACAGTGGTAAACACTGCACCACCGTGTCGCTCTATATTATAACATATTTATTGCTGGAATGAGAACAAGTAACATCAGAGTCAACAGAGGCTGAGGTCGACTGCTGTGGGGGTTCCAGATGCCAAAAACTGTGTGACAGTATATGAAAAATACATGTTGATGATGCTCAGTTGTCGTCTTTATAATTCAAAAAGTCCTCACATCTACAAACGTCCTTCGATGCCAGTGTTATGGGTCTAATATTGAGGCAATATTATTTGTGTGTGTGTGTGTGTGGAAAGTTGTGTCACTGTATCTTAATCAGTGTGTGGAATCGGATTTGTAAATGTGTGCTGAAATTTGTGAATGCGTAGAGGAATCAAATGTGTATTCACAATCTATATGTGTAGTCACACGGATCTGGTTCGGTCACATTGTCTGGGCTGTCTACTTGATTTTTTATGCTGCACGTCCCTGTAATTTGGGAAAGAGATTAAACTCACATTGGGTTCAAACAGAAAAAAACATAATGCCTGTCTGGTTCGAGTTGGGCTCAGATCATTTTGGCTCAGGCTCTGTTGGGTTCGATCACAAAATTGCATTCCAAGCTGCTTTCTATTGCATTGTACAGTATATGTGAAGACACATTAGTGAATGCCTGCGATAGATCTGTGAATGTGCCAGTAGAGTGTCCTTTCTGGTCTGTGACCTCTTAAGGTTCGCTCAAGTTTAGGCAACTAAAGCTAAAGTAATAAAGCAACCACCTTCATGGTTCAAACAAATTAGTTCTTACTTACTTGGAACACAAACCCCCGTCTCCTGAGTCACAGTGTTGGAACAATGTCATGCCTTTGCTGCTGAGAGAGCACAGTCATTATTTGCATGGCCACAACAAACAACTCATGCACTGAAAAACAATCTATGTAGCCACTGTGTGGAAGAGAACTGATCCAAATGTTAAATAGTATTTTACAGTAGCAGACACATTGTGACGTGCTGAAGTGATGCTGCTGAGAAGCAGCGGCGCCTTTGATTTTCACTGCTGCTCTGGGGTATCCATCTGTGTGGCTCTGCACACCCTCCACAGATTTGCTCCCTGTAATACACATTGACAAAGTTAATAAAGGAACCTGGGACGGGAGGTATCGACCTGAACTAATGTTACCGCATGTGCCGACATGATGTGAGCAAAGATAAGTGGAGATTAAAGTTTAATGACATGACAAGAAAATGCTTTTACTTCAATGAAAACCAAACATGCAGAAATGGAAGAAGGATGTAAACTGAACCAACACAGTTGTGTGTTGTTGCATTAAATTTGAATGAGAGGTTTTAAGGTGTCAGAACACACTCAGGAATTGAGTTTGGTTTGTATACATCAAGATTTGGTGGCGGAATAGTTCAGCTATAAAACTTTAGGAATTGATCATGAGAAGGTCTTCACTACATAGGTACCCAACTCATTAAAGCTTAATAGCTGGCTCTGTCTTAATCAAAACTGTGTCTTTTAGACTTAGTGCTTATATACTGTCTCAAGATATATTCTTCTTTCTTTAATTTATGTTTGACCGTGTGATGATTCTAATTTTTATTGGCACTGCATGACCTCTCCTGTTTTGTTGGACCTTCATAGACTTTGAATATGAAGGTATCTCCTTTGATGAGAGCTGTAATATCAAGGGATGTTCATTTCAACAGTGGACTATATATTATACAGTTTACCAGTACAGGAGCCCACCCCTCTGGGTTCAACGAGTCCAGCTCCACTACCTGTTGTACCCACTGCACCTACCTGTCTTTGATGTTTATTTTAAACATAAACCCTTACAGAGACCCTTAGTGTGTTTCTAGAAGTTTGGCACTAAACTGCTGGTTGAACGTGAGACGCACTGAGAGAGTACATGTACGTTGTGTTGCTATAGAGAGCACGCAGCTGTCATTGTTCATTTCATTGTGGTGAACTGCTGTACCAGCTTCAGTTGGTATAGGGGTATTTAGCCATTTTATAAATGTTGGATCAATGGCAGCGTCAGGTTTCAAAAGAATAAGTAACATGCACGAAAACAAGAATAACACTAATGAGATCACATGCTTCCACCAAGGCCCAACAGTCCCCTTAAATTCAATCAAGCTGCATCAAATCTTACACAACCATAGATATTAGTCCCCTAAATATGTGTAATTTTTAATATCTAGATCCATGCATTATTCCCTGGGGAATTGGTGTTGCAATGTTAATGAATCCTGGATCCACCCTCTGAAAACCATACCACATCCTTCCATTAAGTTACACGGTAATCTGTCCAGTAGTGTTTCTGTATTGCTGCTGATTTAACAGACATACGCCGATAAAAATAGAACCTCTTCACCAGAGGTCAGGTGCACTGTGCACCAGTGAAGTAGGTAATCTGTGCACATTTGTGAACTTAATGTTTGAATATACAGAAGACAGGTTGTTGGAGAGTCACATTTTTCTGATAGAGAAAAATCTCTTGTATCTTTTACATCCAGCAGCAACACAACACCAGGGATTGAGGTTTAGCTGCGTGTGACCCTTGATACATGTTTTCAGCATCACTGGCTAAAAGAAAACTGCAAATATTTGTGTTTTTATCAATGTTTAATAATTCAATACACATTTCACTCATTAACTAAACTAAGATCAAACTGAGAACCATACATAATGTCCCAGGTTGTAAGCATGCACCTGCAGTACATCAGCCAGATCCTGAAGCCCCTTATGTGGGATCCTTCCCAGGCTGATGGTCTCCTGGTCAGCCCACGAACCCCAAACACCTCCACAGGGAAGAATCCAGGTTGCATCGTGAGCAGATGCTCGTACACCTCCACTGACTTTGCACTCCGAGCTCACCGCAGACATCTGAAGTTCCTGCCCCTGTCCCTCACAGTGAGCCAGGACACCACGTGAAGGAATGCTATCTCAACTGTCAGACTCTGCAATCCTTCTTTTTTCCTCTTTACCCAGAGTTCATGATCTTCAGTGAACTTTTGAACTAGTAAATCAAGAGCTCTGCCTCCAGCCTGAGCTCCCTCTTCACCACGACAGTCTGATAATATGCTCACCTCCATTTCAATGCCAGTAATATTATTCTCTCGCTGCTGTAAATATCAGTCGTCTTTAAGCAGTTTTTTGACTGCAGCGATATCAAAAGGTCTGACGTGACAGTTCAATCTTGCAGCTATAGAGAAATCCCTTCAAGGAATTCTGTGTATATTCACAGCTGGTATTCGGAAAAGTTGGACTGAGCCTTTACTTCTTAAAAACATCAATTATTTGTTGCTCTTTATTGTGTCGTGGCATGTCTGCCCTCCCAGCAGGAACCCTTATTGTCAGACTTCAAATCCTTGTGCCAACACCTCATGCCCACTAAGGCTGTTTGCCATTCACTGAGGAGTGTTATGAATTCAATATTCTTCACATCATGATTCCCTCCAGGAAATTGATCTAACCTCAAACCAGCTCTTTGGCAACTGGTAAAGACACCCTGGTGTGAATGTGCATATATATAATACTATCTCATTAACAGTGAACGGCTGAACCTACATTGATATGAACTATCATATGAACAAATATCAATCAAATTACACGGATCATATATCACAGATTGTCAATACAATATCTCAACATTACTTTGGTTGTGGAAGACAGTGTGTACCCAAGAAATAAAATGTGTAGGGGGACAGTAAGTCATAGTATTGGCCTGAGCTCACTATAATACAATATGGTCAAATATGAGTTTTAAATGCTCATGTTTACTCAACAATAAACTCACAGTACATCGTGCTATAAAAGAAGCTTCCATCAGTTTCAAAGGAGGTGCTGAGTAAACAAAAAAAGTATTTGACGGTTTCTGTTTCTCTAAAGGACTTTAGTCAAACTACATCTGATCTATTTGTGTCCCACATCCCTCCCAAGCTAACTGCTCCCAAATCCTTATTTAGTTTAAATTATTTAGGCAGGAGAGTTGGACATTGGCACAATTAGAGAACAATATTGATTAAATGTTGGTATTTCAATGTGAAAACATGACCCTTATACAGAGTTGACTCAATGGGTTTTTGCAGCATATAAATTGTTACTGTTGCTGCTGCTGTGGTAATATTGATTTAAAGATAACATTTTGACTTCAACTATAACAACTTCTCCATAAGTCAGTGTTGAATTAACAATTGTTTTCTTCTTCTGACCTAATATAGGGATTAATAACAGGGCAGTTTCAAACTGTGATAAACACTGAAGTGTGTGTTGTGTGAAGAGTGTCTTTCTGGATTGAAAGTGTTTGATTATATATGATTATAAGCAGTATCATCATTTTCTTTAGGCTCTCTTCTTCCCTGTTTTAGATTATAACCCCGATTCCTGTTTCAGTCCTATTTATTTTGCCCTCCTGTCACTCTCCAATCCACTCACCAGATGTGCTCAGACTCCATGTCCATGTCACCTGAGCTTCACTGCCCACTCTCAGATTCTTCATCTTCTCAGCAGATCGCCTGTTTGTTCTTATGTTTCCCCGTGTGTCTGCTGTTAGTCCATCTCTGTGTCCGTAAGCCCGGTTTTCTCCACTTCATCACTTCAGGTCCCTTCACTGAACCTGCCTGCATGCGTTTGTGTCCTGCCGCCATCGGCTCTGACACACTCTCAGCATCCCCATATTTGCAGAACGCCGTCGCAGCTGCTTTGCCTGTTTTATGTTTTGCTCTGGCGTCTGCATACTAAACACATTATCGAACCTCCTCAGGAGAAATAAAACACGGCGTAAAATGCTGGCACTGTTTTCTCCTTAAGCGGTGAACAAACACAGCAGATCGTAAAAATGATGCAAGGACACTCATGGGGAGCAAAATTCTTCGGAAGTGTTTACACACTGTGCTCACATCCAGAGCACCCGGCTACTGGCCGCAGCCCAAGCTATTTACATGCACCTTGATAACTTGTGATAGAGTATCCCCTGTTTCCATGAATAAACCAATTACACAGTGGTCTTCAATCCTGGAGCTGGCTTTTCCTTTTTTTTTTTACCGCCGTCTACTTAATTGCATTCACTTGCTTTCCCTGGTGTGAATCAGTCCCTGATTAGACTGCTTGAATGAAACGAGCAGAGTTGTGGGCTTCACAGGACTTGGACCGAGAGCCACTGACCTCAGGTGTCCCATCCTGAACACAATGTGGGACACAAGCAAGTATGAAAAGGAAAAGCTGCCAGCTGCCTGCTCTCTGACTGAAGCTACTTTTAGTGGAAGCGGTGGAAATTATTCATGTAGCAGTGAAATTGTGTAAGAGGTACACATGCATAGGAAATATGTGTTAAACAAAATGCTTAAAATCCTAAAGTGGAATATTTACTGGAGCACACTATGCATTTAATGTGTGCTAAAATTTAAGGAGCACAACTGGTCATATTTGAGGGACTACTTTACTTAGACCTCCCGTTCAAATCAAGTCAAATGCAGAGCAGCAGAAGTGCTAATATGAATTTATTGTGGTGTTTGAACCATAGTCCGAGCCGCGGGTAAGAGAGCTGAGTGGAGTGGGAGCACAGCTCTGTTGTTTTGCCTGACTTTGGAGTAGCTTTTAGAAAAATAGGAGCGCCGGTTTTCTCTCTCGCTTCTAAATATTGGATCATCCCGTCTGGGCTGATGACGATTTTTCGTTCTTTTTTTTGTGCCTGGCTTTATTTGTGAGGATCTGACTGCCGGAGTGTTTGTTCAGTCTGTGTTTTTAGCCACAAACAGCCAACAGATGTGTTCACAATAACAACATGTACCAAGGCCGTGGATGAAGGGTGTCTCTATGTGTGTGTGTGTGTGTGTGTGTGTGTGTGTGTGTGTGTGTGTGTGTGTGTGTGTGTGGCAGTTTAGACTGATCAAAACTTATCGGGGACTGTAGTCGTCTCTCCTCTGGCACCTGTTTCTGTACATTCATGGAGCGTAGACTTGGGGAAGTGATCACAGGACACTCTGAACAGGACTGGAAACAGCTGACGCTCACATATACTCTGCTCAGCGGCTGAATCAACTAAAAACAGGTGGAATAAAATATGAATAAACAGAAATTTCAAAGACAAATATTTGACTTGTTTTTGAACATGGTTTCCCACAGATTTCAGCTTAGAAGATAAAGACCTGGTGAAAATAATGGAGCGTGTAGACTGTGCCCACTATCACAAAAGACAAGCAACTTTTATATGAGCAGGAATCTATCATTTCAATCAGTAATTTCATTTATCAAAGTGGTCCAAGTTTCCAATAAGACCAGGAGCTGCAAAACTACGAGTTTGTTTTAAAAAGTAACAGAGTCAGTGTGATTCAGTTTCACCCCAGGGACCCTCAAGGAAGACACACTGTGCTTTTTTGGGGTAATGCATCATTATTTTCTCATCTTGTAGTGCGATTATATTTGGGTTCAAGACTATTAAATCTGTGAGATGATTGTTTGTGTGTAACGCTGTCTGAGGCTTGGCTGAGGGGCAAGTCAGAACCCTGCCAAGGGTTTTATATTGATAGATAAATAAAGACGTGACATTAGCATCTTAAGCATTTATCCTCTTGAACCCGGGTCTGTGAAAGGTGGCATTTACTGTGATCAATTACGGATGTGGAGCGAGTTAAGTGCAGAACTATAACTCACTCGGCCAAATCAAGCGGGCTTCCTCTAAATAAGTCTTTTTAGTAAGACCGCAGAACCTGTGTCCGGTAAGTTAGATGTTTTATTTATTAATTTATCAAAGTAATTTTTCTTTTCCGGCACATTTCACTTGACAAAATGTTTTTCTTCATCCTCTTTTTGATTTCCAATGGATGGTCACTTGCCACTGAATGTTTTCTAAAGTGACTAATTTGTAATTAGGGACTACGAAAGGCTTGACAGACTTCCAAATTAATGAGGGGCTGGCATTTGCTCCCTCGGTCTCGTAAGAATTATTTTAATTGAATTCATAATTTCCTTTCGTTCTCAAGGTGTACATCCAGCAGTGAGCTGCCGCTTCCACAGAATTTCTTTCTTTTTCGTTGCTATGATTCATTTATTTATTCTCTGTTTTTTGCTTCGTCGCACTCACAAACCTATTTCCTCCGCTCCTCTGTCCCTTCGTCCTACTCTGCAAGATTTGGGAATCTTTACAGACAATTCAGTTTCAGGGCACCACTGGTCCCGGCGCTCGCTGTCGGAAGAAAGAAAATGTCTTGAAGACTGGCATTTTCTTCCTTAAATCCCATGACATTTTTTTCAGTCCCTGAATGGGAGAGTGAGCGCTTCTCAGAGAGGGGCCAACCAAATAAACCCCTCTTTGGGCCTAGAGCCACTAATCTGTAATTTAATTTCAGGCGGGTGTCTGGGCCATGAGGACACGCAGCAAGGTCAGGGGCTACTGTACAGAGAGATCTGCGCACTTGTGCAGAGCCTGGGGTTTGATCAACAGTCTCATCCAGCTTAGGCAGAGGACACGGTATGAGAGCGTGTTCCTGTGCGTGTGCGTGTGTGTGTGTGTGTGTGTGTGTGTGTGTGTGTGTGTTCGGGAGATATCTCTGCACTACTTATACAATTCAGACTTGATGCAAGGTAGCTATTTCACATATGACAGCAACAAACAATCACAGTGAAAATCCATTATTCAAAACAAGTAAAATGTTTGGGATGACTGAGCATCTGCAAACAGAGAGGGATTAGCCCTAAAATAGGGCCGCGTCTAACTGGGAACAATTCAACTTGTCAGTGTTGATCTGCATGTAAATGAAATATTTGTATTACTCTGACCATAATTCATGTTTTAGTCATTATGTAGAGTTGTCTATTCGGCAACTCATGAGAAAAAAAAGAGGAGGATGAATTCGAGCAGCGTGGCTCGTCCTGCGGGAGAAGAAATGTCTGTAATAAACTCGACCTTGTTTTGCTTGAACAAGCACAAAGTTGCCCTGACAATGGGACCAATAATTAACAATGACCAAGCAGTTTAAACAAGTCTCTTTAATGTAAATAGGCACTGGGCTCTCTGACACAAATGGCTTTGGCATTCATACATGGACATATGGCACAGGGACTTGCTCAAGTACCAAAAAATAAAAAGAAGCAATAAAACGACTTGTACGGTCCCCGGCCTGGAGGAGATAAAACATTGCAGACCAACTAGCTGAGATAGTCTGTGTTCATTAAAAACTATTTCTTACATATAAGGCTGTCAGGTCAGTGAGAGAATCAGGGTGTATCCCATGCACCATTTGCAGTTTGTTGGAGCTTAGCTGGCATTCAATTTCAATTCCTTCAAGTTGCTGAATATAGGAGAGCGGCACACACTGACAGGTACAAGTTACTCCAACGACAGACGCTAATTAGCAAGTGCAGGAGTAATGGGAGAGCCGAGCTCTCTCCCTGGCAGAGAGTCAGTGATGGCAACTGAGGCAGGGTCATTTCTTTAAGTGTCTCACTTCCTATTAGACAGGAGATCTCTGGCACATGCCCCATCGAAGCCCATACAGACTGATGTCAGCGACCGAGAGAGGATCCTGTCACATCCTGTAGTTCTCAAACAGAGCGTCTCCTTTGCATACTGCACAGAGGACGACCCGCTCAGCTGCATTCACTCACTGCTGCGGCCCTCCATTGACAGAAGAAAAAGGGAGGGCAATAAAAAATAATGGCACATGATGTGTTTATGTGTTTTGATGGAAACTCGGGGGAAAGTCTTAGAAAGAAGATGATGGACTCATCTTCTGCTCAGCGCGGCTTTGACATTCTGTAGGGGACGCTGGAAATAGTCTCCAGGTTGATGGATAGGTGGACTGGGATTACCCGCCAGGCTCATCTCCTGCTCGCCGTCTGGCCCCGGCTCCTGGAAGGAAAAAAAGGACACAAAAACACAATTCATATAATGTCAGGTCGTTCACCGTGAGAGAGGTTATTAGCTTTGAAAAATAATAAAACACTGCACGGCTGGTCACAATAACCAGCAGCTGACCCAATATCTAAAGCAAACAGAGCAGGTCAAATCTGGGATCACAAGAAGATTACTGATACATTTGTATTATTTCTAATAGCAAGTGGAGAAAACAAGCACATTTAGCATCAATACAAGTAACCAAAGCCACTAATCTGACTAGTTAAAGTTAAGGGATATTGGATTAAGGCAAATTTAAGATTAGAATCGTATATATTATTACAGCATGAAACTGGAATCAAAGTAGGAATTAGTTGGAGATATTTGTAACAGAAGACCAATAAGTAGCTTTTTGAATAAACAGCTGAAAAAGATTAACCGTCACGTTCATCTTTTTATTCAATTAATAGTGGATTAATTGAAAAAACATTCCAAAGATTAATCAGAGAGGAAGAGAGGGTCGATGGTTTGATTCCCTGCTCGTCCAATCTGCAAGCTGAAATCTTAGGAAGTATGCGTTTAAGACACTAAACCCCAAATTGCTCGTGAGGCCTGTTCCTGCAGCGTGTAAATGAGATGCATGACTGAATTGGTGAATATCACCTGTACTGTAAAGCAGTTTAAACGGTTGTTAAGACTAGAAAAGTGCTATTTAAATGCAGCACATTTACCATTATCTCTGCTACACTTGGGTGGTAGTTAAAGGTTTCAAGCCCTATTTGTTACCGTACAGCAGAAACCACATTCAAATCCACTAGATCTGGATTTGTATTTGGATGTGCACCAAATTGCTCACACTCCAAGTTGTCTTCCCCCTGAAAATGCCGGAAAACATGAAAAAATAACCTCCTTGTTGGAGGTAATTTGGAAGCTGTGTTTCCAAGGATGTAACAACCTTCAATTCTTTCTCCTTCGAGTTATCCTCCTCGCTGCATCACACGCAACCCATCGTTCTGAACTTCTGATGTCTCTCCTCACTCGTAGCCCCTGTGGACCACCCCCCCACCCCCACAGCGAAAAGAAATTGCTCTCCCTGCATCATTTAACACATTGAATTAACTTGGGTGGACTTTAATCATGTCACACATGACGCTCTCCTGCTTGAAGCTTTTAAAAGCAATACAGTTTGCTATAGGCCCTGAGATTCAGTTTTTACATACATTATTCAAGGCAGTCGGCTATATCAGCACGCTGCTGCACTCCTAAATGAATACAGTGGGTTTGCCCATCAGGACTGTGATCTTTTAATTTCTCCTTCCTGGTGAGCGATGCAACGTAAACACCCAGTGAGGAGCTAATAAGCTCTGCCTTGTGGTAGTGGAAACACATGCTCTCTGTTCCATTAACACTAAAGCCTTTTTGTCTAGACCTTTGTCTAGTGGTGTCTAGACCTCTCATCCCTGTTTCAAATATTTTTTTACAGTTTTTACCGGCTCTGTCAGTAATTTACTGCTCCTCTCTGCATCTCTATCATTTGCGCTGTGCACTACCAACCGAATCGAGTCAAACAGAGTGCGCTCCGCCATCTCCTCCGGCTCTAGTTTACAAATTCTGTAGTTTTACCCATTCTGAGTTTACACGTGTCCAATCACAGAGAGAGATGAGCTGAGTTAATGAATGAATGTGCAACTATGAAGAAAGATTTTACTAATTTAAGAAAAGTATTGATCACTTTGTGATGATCAGTTTAGATATTGTGGCGTCATTTCAAACAAATCAATGTTTTAACTGTAGCGGGTCAGAGATGTCAGCTGAGTTGGTGTCGGTGTGTGTCTTTGTGTGTGTGAGTTTGTGAGTCAGCGCAAGAGAGAGAGACAGAGAGAGAGAGAGAGAGAGAGAGAGAGAGAGAGAGAGAGAGAGAGAGAGAGAGAGAAAAGTGAGCAGCGGAGTCAGCGCGTGTTCATGCGTGAGTGCGCAATCTGATATCGTCCTTAACTTAAAAAACGCTATTACCTTTCCCTCAAATTCTGGGACTATCATTTAGAAGCTACGTGATTCAGTTATAGTAATCAACCGCTTATAGTTAACAATTTGGCCCGGGACAATCGTGATGACTGTGAGCTGTTTCCATTGTACGATAACATGAAAAGTCAGCGTGCACTCACTGAGCAGATGTATTCTCATGTTTGAAGCACTAACTGTGTCTATCCTAATATTTCATCCCAAGAAATACAAGAATAGTTCTGCTACCGAGCATCTTCCTACTCCTCCTAATTGACGCTCATTATCATCCTTTTATTACATTTCACTCATGACAGGCTGGTGTGATGTAGATAAATCCTAGATGAAACCCTGAGGGCATTGCCAGCAGCTTCAAAATGTCAAAGCAAAAACTGATAGAGTTATAAAGTCTGTCATGTCCTAAATGATAGGAATCCTCGCAAATTGCAAAGCTCACTGCGAGGATGTCTGTTTTACGGAGCAGTGCTGTATTTGAAGTCTGGTTCCTATTTGCCTCCTGACAGAGAGTAATCCAACTTGTCAACTCATCCGTCATTCAAATGAAGAGTACAAAACACTGTTTTCACACATATATCTTCTTACCTGATTTAAATCTACCTCTACTCGCCTCCAGACTTCGGATGAACATCCTCAGCAGAGATAATTAACATCTTAGAAAATAACAGGAACAACCAGCCTGACTTTTCTGGGATTCTTAAAAAAAACGCAAACTGCAACGCAAGTGTTTAATCGACGGCTTCTCTCTGTCTGTGAATCCAGAGCAGCCGCGGCAGCACAGCCGCTCGTCCACTCCAACACCTGAGACACGAGCTGATGGACAGATTCATTTACAGCAAGTTCACCAGATTTCACACTAATTTGCCCCAGCTATAGTACTGTTCATGTGAAAGATGCAGCGGCACAGTGGATTCAATCTAATGCACCATTGTAAATCCACACTGTGTCCGTTTCTTCCCTAATATACATTGAAATGCGAGGGCCATATCTCATTCTGTCCACTGTGTAACTTCCCCTTTCTTTCATATATTTTGTTTATATCTGGAGCAGAACAAAATCAGCAGGCCTGCTGCTTTCTGACACCGACAGAAACAACAACAAGCAAAGTAACTATCAAAGACAAACACCAGGCGTGGGACTGTGAAAGAAAGTGAAACAACCTTGGAGAAGTATCTGGGATAATGAGAAAGTCACCTAACCTCGGTGATACTTAAAGATCACCATCAAACACACTGTGAATATTTAATGACGCAAGAATGGATAATTACGAAGCACAACGTATACTGCTCAAAAAATGATATACAGATTGTCTTTCATGGAAACATTTACATTTCAACAATTACTCTAAAAGCCTCAAATAGAAAGAGGATCCCCTGGGTCCTGCAGGACACAAGTAGTGAGGTGTATATACATAGCCTCCAAGTAAATTGTATGGTTTATGCTTCAAAATATGCCACCAGATATAGTTAAGTGTCGCTTTTTCATTCTCTTTCACAGCCCCCCCTCTTTTAAAATAAGTTGTGAAGTCATTTTTACAAACATGTCAGGGAATTTGTTGCTAAATATTTTGTGCGAGGAGTCGCCAGCAGGATAAGATGTACCTTGAGACAGTCTCCGTTATTAAAAAGATAATAACAATCCTGACATGACTTCCAGTGACCCAGACTGCCCCTCCAATGTAGTGTAAGACTGAGATTTTGTATCTGTTGTACTTCAGGTTTCTATATAAGTTGGGCCAAGAATCTTTTTTATATAAAGATCTATGTCGTAGAGAAGTCTTATATTAGGGCACCTGATACGTATAATGTTGCTGTTGTAGCATCTGAGAAACATTTAAAGGCTTTTAAAAGGCTAATGCAAATTTTTTGCTCATGCTAATAATCAGCTAATGTACACAGTTGTATTATTAAAGAAACAGTTTGACATTTAGAACAATAAGGTTTCTTACAGTTGAGCTAGATGAGAGGATTGATACCACTATCATGTCTGTATGGTAATTATGAAGCTAATGTAGAGTAAAGTCCAACTCATGCTTCTGCGTCGAAGCTACGCCGTAGGTACCGGGCCGAGCATTCATAGTTGGCTTTAGGTGTGTTTGAGTCGCGCTGCAATTTAATGGCAGAGTTTCTATGCTGGTTTTGAGTGCCGTCCAGTTGGAGCTGATAGATGTTGAAGGGCAAAAACTTTTTCTCAAAGAACTGCAACGAAGAAAAGAAAGACGTCCTCCGTGTTCGTTCCTTCGACTCAATAAAAAAATGGCGGGGAGTCTACCGGAAATGCGATGCTCTTGCGGTCTGCGGCGCCTCAACGCGTAGTAACATTTTTGGGGAGGTGCAAGTCAGGGTACGACGTAGGGCTCTGGGTAAGGTACACATCTACTCATAGCCTACGGCTTAACGTCGACGTAGAAGCATGAATTGGCCTTTAGCAGTTGGATAGCTTAGCTTAGCATAAAATCTCGAAAACTGGCTGAAAAACCTTCTAGCACTTTTAAAGTTAATAGAATAACACACAATATCATATTATTTCAACCTCTACAAAAAAATTAAATAATAATAATACAACTGGTTGTGTTTGCGCCAAAGATCTGAACTAACCTTTCCTGGCAAAGAAACAGTCTGGGCACATAAAGCCTCAGTGTAGAACCACAACTAGTTATTTTTGTAAAACATGACATAACATATAAATGAGCTGCTGTTTCTAGTCTCTGTGCTAAGCTAGGCTAACAAGCTGCTAGCGCTAGCTTTAAATCAATTGTTCAACAAGAATGCTCCAAACTTTCTCATTTATCTTTCTGAAAGAAAATGAATGTGCATTTTTCAAAATGTCAAACAATTATTTCAGTCGACTGATGAATTGAATCAGGGTAACATGTGTCTTTTCTCCTGCAGGATAGGGGCAGACAGTTACAATGTAGAAACACACAAATGTGAAGAACTATTTGCAGAAGCAGGTCTATGGAATTGACAAAAAAAGGAAAAAAAAGAAATCTGTTACCACACTAGTGTTGTTCCAAAGCCACAGCCTACACCGCACACTCTAACAATCTTTTATCAGCTCTTTTTCTGTGGTTGAGGTACATCACCCTTGACCTCTCTCCAAAATCAACCTGCAGCCCCCTGGTGTTAATTATAAGACTTTTTCCCCAAGAGCCTGGGTGGGACGTGGAAGTGCATTAATCTTGATTCTTCACTTCAGTCTAAAGGATCGTTTGAAGAGACTCCTGCGGTAAGCCCCAGAGGCGAGGTGACTCAGTACCGGGAGAAAAGTAGGAGGAGGGGAGAGGAAGAGTCACAGTTTATTCTGTGCTCACACTCACACACAGGGCACCTCAGTGGGCGAGTCAATCATTTACCCTATACCATTTATTCCATGAGTATGTTAATCTGGATGAATATCTAGAGTCACACGGGGTGACATGCCATGACCATCTTCCACCTGTGTTGTGATTTATTTGTTTGCTGATGCAGCGTGAAGGTGACTGTCACCTTATATGCTGAACTGAACAAAGCTGAGGGACTGTGACATGTTTACGTCAATGAGTTTTCATTCAGGAGCATTTCATTGCACACTTTAGATTATCACCGGTATACAGAGGTCAATGCCAAACTAATGATTTTGGTAACGTATAAACAGACTATATTAGTATGTCTTTTAATGACTTTCAATCATGTAAAATAACACTGCTTGACAGTGTGTAAAAATAGTTTGCTCCCTATTTTATAGCAATAAACAATTGCTGCCTGATGCACAATTACCGATACCCTACTGTGTCTGTGCACCTTGTTGTTGCCAATGTCACAGACTGTAAAATAGAGGGATGGAAATGACACAGACAGTCGTGTAATTGCTGAGAAAACATTGCAGACTGGAGGCAGCAATGAAAAAGGCTTAAAAAGATTATAAGTGACTAGTCTGAATACACTGGGTTTTTCAAATAATCTCTAACCGCAGGACAGGAAACTGACTAAGGTTGAATATTTACTGGTGCACCACCAATCGACTACACTATATTGATCGTACCTGATTCTTTAGCTGTAACAGAACAACCTCTTCCCGAAAAACATTCTGAAGTCAGAAGTCAGAACCTGGTCCCTATGGTTAGAAAAATGTGGGTGAGTAACTGAATGGTACTTTTGGTCCAATAGTCGTTCCCATCGGTCCAGTCGGACCAGTATTCCACAAATTGTCGTGTATAAGGGCTTTTTTTAGATTGGTAAGTGAGACTCTCCAGAGACTTGGTTTGCTGCAGAGAGAGAAGCACAGCGGGAACAACTAGCTGCTGCACGGCTGCGAGCGAGTCTGCAAAGACCCAGAATAACATTTTTTGCTTTTTGTTGTTGAAAAAGCACTTTTAGTGGACATTTTGTGCACTGTCACAGTTGCCCCATAAGTTTACATTGTAGTCACTGCCATAACGTTGCAGCTACTGATACAGATCTATCAGAGCTATCCACCAGACTGCTTCCAAAAAAATCTTTTTAAGTGCCATTCATGTACACCCCCACATGTATTAACATTGGGCCCAGGTTGAAATATACCACAATTCCCCCATAAGTGCCTTGATCACAGCCTTCCTTATCGCATTAGTTAATTTACTGCTACAGTAAGTAAACTTAAGTAGCCTGCAGAGACGTGCACGTTTAAACTCTATCTGAGCATGTGGAACTTCACGATTATGTGTGAACACTTCAGAAAGCTACACATAAAAGTCATCTCGCCATTCAGCGAACAACATGTTTAGCATATTCCCATCGCAGCGGGGGACTGCTCAGTGTTTAGGTTTGTGCCATCTGTAAATTCTCTGGTGCTGAACATATTGTCTTTGATAGCCATCCTTTGTAAACAATGGGCAGCAATCCATTGAAAAACGCCAGCTCCTGCTTGTGACAATGCTAATTATAAAAACTATTCTGGGAATTGTGGGTTGCTGCAGAATGGGACAGTTCAAAAGAGCAAAAGTTCAGAGACCCCATGAGGGGGACTCCGATGCCAAAAGGAGCAAAGAGGCCTGGCTTTGATGAATAGTCAGAAAGTGTTGTCGTCCTTCATTTATGCTACCTCAGACACGTTGGTTAGGAATGGAAAGTGACAGCAAGAGCCATGAGTGAGGAATATTAAGTGATGCTAATACGCTATGATAAAAGCCACAGCCTAGTGACCAAGCATAAAGTAATTACCATGGAGCTCTTAGTTGTTCACAACAACTGCAAAACATACACCTACTTCAGGGTCACAGGTTGCAGTGCAGCTGTTGCATTAGTTTGTATTGCTCCATGTGATAAAGATGTCCACACTTTAGTGGATAGAACCTTATATAAAAACCTAGAAGACAATCTACTTGTGCGTTTAGACAGAGGCTGTTCAGATTTTCCCAATAATCCCTTTATTTTGATTGTTACAGACCTCGTAACAGCTTTTTTTGATCGTCTATACATTGATAGCATATCTCAGCATTACAATGTTCCAGTTGTCGGAGCTCATGCATGCACTTCTCTTTGGGTGTGTTTTCCAACATCGCCAAATCGCTCCTCTTGTACACAATCTCTCATCTGCATCATGAGGAATCTATGGTAGCTAATTGAGCCCTGAGGCAGTTGGTTTCAATGAGGGCTCCTGTGCTTTTCTGGTAAAAAAAAACAGCAGAAAAAGAGCTCTCTGGAGAAGGCAGCGCTCTGTCGAGAGGCAAACAGAGCAGAACTCCTACCGTGTTCATTAGTTGTCATCGATCAGTGATTCGGCCGCTGTGCGGCTCCTACCACAGCTCACATATTACCAGTTTCATGTCCTGAAATTAATATAAAGGTAAGAAAGTGGAGCCAGCGCAGCATTCTCTGAGTTATATTTTATTTTTCACTGCACTATTGCAGTGTGGATGGATGTTTGACAAGGTTTTCAACAGTATGCAGAGATTGCTATGCAGCACACTTTTCTGATATCAATATGAGCTACTATATTCTGTTATTGGCTTCTCTCAGAGGCTATCATCTCCGCAACCTTTTCCATCACAGGTGATGTACAGTAGAATGAGGCTGCAAAATAAAAAAAAACTGATAAATGGCTGAGACAAAAGCATAAATAATGCAGAGATCAGAGATACTGGAATAGTGAGTCAAACACCGCTTCAAGACGCCCTGCACCTCCCCGGGAAGAAACTGAAGAAATCACAAATGTCCTGTCAGACATCATCACTGTCTGCCAGACCTCATCTGCCACATGTAGCAGTCTCTTCCAATCCTTCTGTACCCTTCCCACCAACTTAAAAATAATTATTAAAAAATCTGATCTTTAGAGGCCTCAAATCCCGTCTCCTACACCTGACTGCAGCAGGCTTTTAATTACACTTATGCTATTTTCCTCCTGTTAAACTTCACTCTATTCCCCCCCACTTTCATCTCTTCTCCATCCTTCGAGGACAGACTCCCTATACGGACTCTCTACTTATAAAACCATGACAGAGTAAACCCTAAGCTATTACTGCTTAAAAATGTAACAATGAGATATATTCTTAGCATGACAGTCCAGAGTTTAAGTGAATATATAGTAGGGAATTAAATCAATATTTCACAGCTCTGCTGAAGGAGCAGAGGGAAAGTGCTATTATGTAGCACTAATTGCACCTATAGGGCCTATCTTAAAAAAATGTAATCTGCGCTCTCATTGGAATTCATCGTAAGTCCTCAGGTAGATGACCGGGTGGTTCATGCTGCTCCTCATTTCACTGAGTTTTCTTTTATTCAATTCATGTCTGCCTTTGAATATTTATCCTCTTCTGATTTGCAGCCTTCTCTGGCTTGGCCAAAGTTCTGAACAATGCCATTCCTTATTGCCCTCTTACATACATAAAGAACAAAAAAAGACTTTGTAAATCCTTGTAAATTGTGAACCCAGGTCAATCCAATGCATAATTTCACCTGGAAATGTATAAAGTTTCTCAAGATACTGTTACTTCTAATAAATTATTTTTATGTCGGATGAGTCCGTTGTGGGGATATAAAAAATGTTCAAGGGTTGCTGGAACCAGCATTATTCGGACAGTGTGGTTACACAACAGTTGGTGAGTACACATCCACTGGCAAAACAAAGGAAAAGGCTGAAAACTGAAAATAACCAGTGACTCACTCTGTTTTCTGAAGCATCATGTTAGCTCTTGGACTTATGTGGATTATGACCCATATCTATGACAGCGCTCTTGACATTGACTTAACTCTGCTGCATCAGTGGGAAGAGAAGGATGGATAACAGCAAACACCACCATGGTTTGCTTACAGAGGTTTATTATTGGTTAGAGGATCAGGGGGAAAGACAATCGTGATCAACAGCCACCTGAAGGAAATGTCTCTGTGTTTAAAATGTGTCTATTTCATGGTGGCCCTCAGAGCTCAATGCACTGCAACTTTGGAAAACGCATGCAATAAGTGTGTAACATTTGATATAACATACAGTAGGTCTAATGATAGCCACAAAGCAGTGTGACATTGAGTGGGCTGCAGACAGCTTTTTACTCTGTTAGCTGTGCTTGGCTGCTAGTGATGAAATAATAAAAGTTTGAGTGGATAAACATAAGTCATGAGCGAACCTGTGTATCGATAACATAAAGGTTTATGAAAACAAAGTGCCCCTGACTCTTAAACGACTTAATTAAATGCAGAACCTGCTTTATTAAATAAGATATGCTCCACTCTGCATAAATCCATTAATCGATAGCAAAACTGCCACACAAATATTAGAATAATTGATCCAGGATGATTCAGCAGCGGAGAGGTCTACGGGCGAGGGGACATTACCTAGCAGTAACAGTCTCCGAGAAGGTCAGTGGATACTACAGAAATGACTAATGTCCTCTCTCTGGCTCCCGCTGGCCAGACTTTATTTTGGCTAGTTACAGGAAATTACATTTTTGTATTTTCTATCACCCTTTATTCACCTTCTCTTGTATTCATCAGTGCCTCATAAATACAAGTTGTAAGTGACACGTCAATGTGATAAAAGATAATCACACATCAGACACCGAACCACTGGTAGTGTGTGGGTCTGTACTGTTTGCTAATGTGAGGTAGCAGTGAAGTCAGTATGACTCATAGACAGTGGTGTGACTAAGCAGCATCATCCAGTTTATTTTACTCTACATACACAGACATGGACGCCAAATATAAACAGTGTGTCAAATCTGTTTCTGCTTCTGAGGTGCTGCTAAGTCTTGGGAATATAGGGGTTTCCAGTACAGGTTCCCCTTTTTAGAATGAATGAAGTAGGAGTGGTTTTAAACAGCAGGAAATATTTAAAAGTAATCGGATACATTTATCGAACTGTGTCTCATTTCTGACAGAACAGAGAGCAGCTACACTTTCCTGTTATCTCTCCACAGCCCCAAAACACATCAGTGGGAGTCAAATCAAAATTGATGGAGTGCCTCTGAAATGTCTTCTAAAATATCACCAATCAATATCAAAACATCTATGTCACAACAAAACGGAAGAGATATTTTTCTCATTTGAACAGAAAAATATCCTGAGTTCAGTGAGGCAGATCTACCCTGACACAGGCTGAGGGATCATATACTGTGTAGGGCCGCTCCCAATCATCACACAGGGTCCAATACTGCCAGCACCTTGACTCTGACCACTGTGGGAAAGGCCTGCCTGCCTATCACTGAATTACTGCTGCTGTTTGCAGGTCCAGGTAACCCTGCTGCTAGAGTCGAGCCATTAAAAAATCATGCAGCCATACAGTCAACCCTCAGTTACACAGTATATGTGGGTTACTAAAAAAAAAAAACGCACAACATAATGTTTTGCACTCTGAGACTCAGCTACCTTCCAAACACTCAAATAGTAAATACAACGCTTCCTTAGCAACACGGAGACTGAGAAAATGTCAAGATAAGAATGGTGAAGATACTCAAATTGTACCACAACTAAGGGCCCCAAGATTCCTATAAAGTTATAAAATATAAATGGTTAAAGTCAAAATGTAATGTCTAACTATCCTAGTCTCCACATGTGGATTTCCTTTTTTTTACGGACACAGCTGGAAGATACAGACAGTGTGATTTTGTGAGGAGTCAGAGGAAGACATGGAAGCATCTCTGGCGGAATAATTCCAGATGATGTGCCCATAATAAATCGAGGACAGCATCTCTCCACTTGTGGTACAGTTTCATTGGTGAGGCGGTTGAACTGATGATGTTTCGTAACAATTAATTTGTTATGTATTATGGAGGGAAGAACTCTCTTCCTCAGTTAAAAATCAAACAGACCAGTCACAGAACAAGTCTCCTGAAACCAACAAGTTCTAACACTTTCACACATCATCCCCTCCCATGTCAGTGTAGGGAGTGTAACTGTCCATGGTGCTGAAAGTCTATTCAGCACCTCTTTCTCCCCAGATGAGGCTCTGCAATACACATCATACAACACACTTTGTCTTACAATATTTATTTTTACATATTTGTAGTGTTAGATATCTCTAGTGGGGGAGCTCTACTGTGTCCTTGCTATTACTCGCAGTTAAATACTGTCAAACTCAGGACTCTCATATGTGCCTCCACTTCATCCCCATTGTCTCCAGTACTGTATATACAAAGAGAATCACTATGCCAGACGGCAAAGAATCTGACTAGACTCACTGCAACAATCCCCACTCACTAATTTCTAAAATGAAATTCAGATCACTGTTGCCTCCAAACAGAAACAACACACGGTCTCAATGTGAATCTCAAATTTATCCACATGGATGAGGGTCTGCACCTAATCCTAACTTCTTGAAGGAACGTCGTCTGGTACTGCCAAACCTGCACACAAGGCAGTTGCAGTCTAGACTTTTCTAACTATTGGTTCCTTTTCCTTTTCACCATTTACGATCAATAGCCAAAATGCAGGTTCTAATCTAAACAGTTGATTTTTGAGTTCAAGTGATGACATTCCCTCAAGATGTACTTAAGATATCATGTTCAAGAAAGAAACATAAACATACTTCATGAGGCCACTGAAATCCAAGTTCAAGTGAATGTTTATACCAAATGTGAAAGAATTCCCTCAAGGTGTTCCGGAGATACAGCGTTCTTTGGAATGGGACGGACAGGCGGACGGAAAGACAACCCGATGGTGAGGGTAGCATATCCGATTTCAAAATTCACAGTGTTAATTTGCTAGTGCAGGCGTGCTTAATGGGAAGCCGCCAATAAGAAGAGAATGTAGTTTTTTCTCCTCTAGTTTTACTTATAAATACATATAATGCTCAACATGGGACACAACAAACAGTGACACATGGTGGTGTTCTGTGGTCTGTGGTCGGCTGCAGCTCCTCACAAGCTGAAACCAAACCAAACCTCATGATGACGTTGAAGTTTCCGAAAGAAAGAAAAACAAATGAAGGCTACATGAGTCATACATTACATATCTGAGAAGGACGTGGAATTAATGTTAGCATGATAGATAAAATATACTAAAATATAGATTTATAATATCAGCCAGTGATCTTGTGATTCCTTAAAATCAAAATGTCAAGACTTCTCATATCCCCATGTCTGCTGAATTAATGCAGCCGAGCCTCATTACAGCAGCACTTTTCCATAGCCCCCAGAGACACTGTGTCCTCCCAGAGCATTAATGCTGCCAAGAATACCGGTGGAAAAAAGAGAACGGAAAAAAGTGACACCTGAGCAATACATAAAAACTCAGATGTGCTTAAAGACAGATGCATATGTACGAATTAAAATCATGCTCACCTTTATTCTCTTGGCCTTAACTCTTCAGTGGTGTCATGGCTGAGGAGAGGAGAACAAACAAGAATGAATAAGTTCAAATACAGTGCAAATTCTGAAAAGTGCTCATGCTGTCATCAACTTTCATGTCCATTGTCTCCAAAGCATTATCACAGGATTTGCGGTTGTTATCGCATTCCCCCCTCCTTCTGCATCCCTCCTCCTCCTCCTCCTCCTCCTCCTCCTCCTCCTCCTCGTCTGCTCCATCTCTGTGCACCAACCTTGCCGTGGCTAACAGGAAGCAGAGGGCACAGCGTTTTATTTAATTAGTCACAGCAGCTGAGTGCTCATGTGGAACCAAACAGGGGAGGCAGATTGGGGTAGTGAGATGGATAGGCTCTCTCCCACTGGACCTTGGCTGTACTGTCAGAGGAGCATAGATTACATGGCAGAACTGGGTGGAGGGGAACAAGGCGGGGGTGATGGCAGAAGGATGTAAATGGCACCTGTGCAGGGGGATTTCTCCAAGTGAAGAGATTTCCGACGTACCCCTGTCCTCTCACAAAAGGATTCGTTACGCTATTAACGCGTAAAAACCAGCGGACAGCGGAACTGGCCCATTGTTGTGATGCACAGCAAACTGAGTCGTTTGAATGTGAAACTGTGACAACGCTCTTTATTCCGAATGATTTAGGAGCTGCCATTTTTCCTCTATCTAATCAGACAAAGATCAAGTGGCCTATTCCTCACAGACCAGCAGATACCCTCTGAGAGGTTGCAGAAGTTGCTCCGTGTGCAGCACAATCTTGATGAGTTTCTCTCCAAACTTTCTGAAACAACTAGCAATCCCCTGTTGTAATACCAGTGCAGTGTCCATTCTGAACAAGCCTATTTGGAATGAGCTGTTTGCTTGGCCTTTGGTTTTGATGGTTGGAGCTTTCTTTCTAAAAACTGCAAAAGTGACCTATGAGGATTTACTTAACTTTCATATGTTGCACGTCGGCTATTTCAGATGCAATACACATGCCAAGTGTGAAGCCGATGATAGTAATGGTTCTTGAGATACTGTGTTCCACATACCGACAGAGATGTGTGGAAATAGTAAACATATACAATTACACATTCTCATGTAGAAGATATGATCTATATAGAAATAACAAGGGGAAGCAAGCACAGGAAGTATCTATTTGTACATAATTACAGAATATGTTGCAGTGTGAGAACTATATGATTTATCTCGTACGAATTTTATAATTTTCCATTATTACCAAACCAGCGCTGCTTGGCCTTCAACAAGGATACAGCATCTCTCTGGGTTCCCCTTGGAGATAATACCATAGTAAACATGTAGCTTACTGTATGCTGCTGAACCAGCAAGGAACATGAGTGCACTGCTTAAATAACCAAGAAGCAATGGTGTGCAGGGAGCTCTTTTAATTAGCGCTCTTGAAGTTATCCGGTGACCCACATCTAATAATGAAGGCAACATGAATGTTCTATTTACATATGTTTAGTCAGTAATGTGTGACCGTTGGGAGAGCCCGGTGGCCGAGTATGTGGTGCCAGTGGAAAAGGAAGGACCTGTCAAGCAGAGCTGCCTGGAGCTGTTTTCCAGGGTCCCTCTAAATTCCTACTGAAGCAATGTGGAATAGTATATTAGTGACCTGCAGGTCTGGGTCATGTTATAAGAATTCTGTCTGAAATGTGTTAACAAGCCTTGGTCAGGCAATGCCACATATTCCAAGAAAAATACAACTCTATTCAACACTATGATTCAAATCATGAAGTGCGAGTAGTGTTCCTGTTTTGCTTATAACAGGTATAACATTTCGTTGACTGGACTTGTATTCTTGGAGTGAATGAGAGCTCAGTGGTGCAGGAGAACAGTACAAGAACCATCCAGCATGGTATTGTAGCATGTTTGAGGTAGATGGGTGGAGCCTCCAAGCATTCTCTGAGACTATGTTTTAGTTGAGTTGTGTTCTAAGAATATATGTTTCTTGGCAAATGCCAGAATTTATTATTATCATTATTGTAGGTACAGTTGCTGTTGTTAAGGAGACATTCTGGTACCGTGAGTGAAGCTATGTGCAGTGTGCACAGTTAGTAACACGCAGATCCGTGAGTGGAAAACCAACTGGTTTCAAACAATAAAAGTGAGCAATTCTCACATGATCATTCTCTCTGCTTAAGTTCTTTCATTTGTGAAATTGGAGTGGAAGATTGTTCATCATGGGTCACACTCAAAGCCATGCTCAAGCTACTTGCCTGGTCTGGAAATTGCAACATTTTCTTTACTTATACTAAAAGAGAAAGTATATTCTACTTGCCAATTTTTTGTTAATACTATTGTTTTATGTTATATTAACAATAAGGTATAAAGAAGTTAAAAATAACTTCAGCCTAATTGCATTTATTTACATTTTTCAAAGCGATCAGTTTCCTTGATTTTCTAAAGTAAAATCTACTTGTCAATTTTTTACAGTGTGTTGTTGTTTGTTCTTCCTTCTGAGAAAATATCACAGTCTTCATAGCGGATTCACAACAACCATCTTGGATATCACTGAAAATGCTTCAGCAGTGCTCTCAGTGAGCACTCCTCTATCAGTCATCGCATCAACCCGCCACATTTTAGAAAAACGGTTGAGATCGGTCTAACCAGTTTCAGCAAGGATAGTAATCGCTCTGAATGGGATGGGGCCCAAACCTATCTGCAGTAGTAAATAAACACAAGCTCTCTGAATGGTCTGGTTTGCAGACTAACATGAAACAAACAGCAGGATGTGAAATGCACCGCCTGCAAACATTGCTTCAAAAAACTACTCATGATCAAAAACTTCCCAGGGTTCCTTCAAGGTCAAGATCAGGGATAAGTCAGGTTTTACAATATAGATTAGATATTAACCAATCAATTTCTTTAGTCGTTACGAGTTGCCTACAGTCATCCCAGCCCCTGTAATGCAGTTTTATCCCTAAACGAACATGTAAAAACTATGTTCTTATAGTCATATTGACTATACGGTATCTGCAATGGATTATATGCTCAGAGGCAATAAAAATATGTAATTCCAAGGACCGTGCAGCTGTACTCCCAACTAAAATCTTTAAACTTCATTAACTCGCGATGCCATGCTTTGGTTCCCAAGAGAGACATAAGGTGGACATAATGTTCCCCACTCATTAAGGATGTCGTTTTTTCATAGTTATGTGAATAACTCAATACAGACAGAAGGGAGAACTAATGAACACAAAGGTGACTTTGACTCCGGTCTGACTTTCCTCTTTCTGCTAAAGAATCACCTTTACAAACGTTAGCGAGCTCGAATATCAACACGGTATTCAGGATGATGAGCTAATGGACTTCCAGCATTTTGGACTGAATACGAAAGGAGTCAGAAGAGCTTCTCTTTGCTATCTGCTCTAAAAGGCCTGATATTCCCAAACCATCCACCTTCATGGGACCTTGCCTCAGTTAACAAGGGTTAATAAACCCGTTTTACACACGCAGCTCCCATTTTAGAGGGCGTGTCAAATTGTTCTTTCCGACAATTCTTTTTCAGTGAGAGAACTGGGTCACTGACTAACTCTCTCTCTCTTCCGGGGGCCTGGTTGTTAAGGCCTGACGCATTAGGAGTCCAGTATTTTAGGGAGAGAAGGGGCTGGTGCACACAAACTAAAGCCAACTTCTGACAGGAGGAGCTGCACTTGCGTGACTGCCGCTCCGTCTAAACAGCACATCACGCTCAGATAACTGAACACGTTTAAGAGAGGAGGTGGGGAGGTGCGGGGTGAAGGCAGCAGGAGCTGTGCAAACTGTGGATGTAGATGAGTGTATGGCACTGCTCCTTTCTGTGTGAGGTGTTTGACCTTTTGCATGGAGTTGCGTTCCTATAAGTGTGTGTTTTGTGTGTGTGAAGGGGGTTGTTGGCGTCGGCGCCTGGAAATGAATCCAGAATTGGAGCCCCACTGTTTGTTAAACATTATTTGCCTCTGCTGTAAAGGTAACAAAGGGATCCTGCTCCATTGCGAATATATGAGCGCAGGTCCCTACAGTTATCACTGGTTATTGTTAAAATCAGGGCGGCTTTTAAAGGGGAGGCACGCTCTCCTTTGGACAGTTCATTAAGATAACACACAAACGTGGCTCCCCATCATCCTGGGTTTATTAAAGTGGGGCTCATTTCAGCTCCTTTGTCTCGTGTAGGAACCTCTGCCTTTGTCAGCGCAATTGGAGCCAGATGGCAAAACAAAGCTGCCTGTCTGAAGTGCTTATTGAGTGATCTCCGAAGGCAGAGCCATTAGCTTGACTTCACCAGCTCACTGCCCACAGCGTCCACCTGGACCAACCAGGTGCGAGGACAAAGACGGGGAGAGCGCGAGAGAGGGAGGCCGCGAGTCGCCGTCTCCTCGCTGTCTCCTCGCTGTCTCCTCGCTGGAACAGAGGCGAACAACGGTCTCACACTTCTGTTCTGCTTTACTCAGACCCCTTTAGCTAAAGCTGAACTGTTAAGTCTCAGTAGTTGTGGGTTGGCTGACCCCGTGCCTGGCTGCACAGATCGCCCTGAAACATTCATGAGAGAGGCATTAGAGAATAAAAGTCATTGTCCCCCCACTTCGCTCAGAGACTCCCCTTCACCTCTCAGCTTATTAAAATCACATGGTATTAACTTTGCTGTTCGCAGAAAGGCTAAATAATTCAATCAGACTAAAGAAGGAGTCAAATGAATAACTGTAATGACATTAACGATGGGGGAGAACTGCTCAGGACTGTGAGGGGTATTCACTGAGGCCGAGCAGGCAGAGGGAGCTTGCTCTGCTTGCTAATGGCAAAATTAATTCTGGACTCATAAGGTCACATCCATACTGAGCAAAATACCACATCCTCCTCATCACCCAAAAATAAGCACAAAGAAGTATTTCGTCGTGATTCAGTTACTTTAAGAGCAAAAGATTAGTCCTGAGCAACTTCTTTCAAATGAAAGGTTGCAAAAGAATAAGTATTGAAGGGATAATTCAACATTCAGAGGGACGTGCTCATTTGCTTTCTTGCCAAGAGGTAGATAGGAATATTGAACCACTCTCTCATCTGTACAGCAAATATATATAGTTATATATAGTCAGCAGCATGTTAGCAGAGCCAGGCACCGAGACTGGAGGCAGGGGAAACATCGAGCCAAGCATCGGCTTAGTGAACAGGATCATTTGAGTGCAGGACACGGCAGCACTATTGTTGGCATTTCGTGCAACTTGGAACTTGTGGAACTTGTTCCCATTAGATTTATAGACAAGATAGATTTTACAGTCGGAGCAGTAGCTTTGGGGGAAACGCACAATGTAAAACAGCTCGTTGGCATCACTAAATTAGGGCGTCTGTCTCCCTCTCGCGCACACACACACACACACACACACACACACACACACACACACACACACACACACACACACACACACACACACACACACACACACACAGAGTTATGTGTTAGAGTTATGCCACTAGGCTGCTGTGTTGAACGGATTTCAGTGCCTGGAGCTGGTCTCCTTTCTCACATGTGCCCTCCTGCTCCATCAGCGTTCACTCACAAGTCATTCAGGTACTTGTTCTGTTGGATCCTGTTACCATCCTGCCACCTGGACTCCATTTGAGAGCAGCCAAACTAATCTGTGGGTGATTCTTATGTTAGTTTGTATTAATGCAACTATAGCACAATAAATAAAATAACCTTTATGTTTGAAGAAATGCAGTTTTCAATGCTTGTTAGCACATGTTAAGAACTAATTGGCCTGTTTATAGGCTAAGGCAGGTCAGGCTGCCCAATTGATGTGGCAATAATCTCTATAAACAGAATGTTATGTGAATATCTGCTTTGTATTGTATTGTGCATCTGTAGGTGAGGCACAGGATTTTGGGATCCGGAAGCCTTTTGGTTTCAGTTTTTAGTTTGACCAATCACATTCGAGCAGACTCTGGTCTCCTGCAAGTAAACAAACCGTGTGGACAGCAAAACTGGGCGAACACATTTTTAATTCATCTACATTCATGTGCAGATAACTGTTAATAGAGATTTGCCAAAATGTTGTCTGGACCTAAAACACAAAACCAAAAGTATCACTGTTTGTGTTTTGTGTGGAGACATGTTCGATGTCAGACTGTAAACAGTGTATGACAAACACAGGAAGCCCCGACATATCGGTCATTTCCCCCAGAGGCCGATTTGTCATCAGAGGATCTGCCATTGTCTCTGAGATTGATAAAGCTCTAATTTAGCAGTCATCAGTGGATAACATGGACTGATGCTCATGATTAAGCTGCTGACATTTTTCAATGTGAGTTTTATCTGACGGGTGTAAAACTTTAACCAGTGGATTTTCCGACCGCTGCTGTTTCCTGACCAGCATTGGTGATCTACACCTGCACAGCGGTGCTGGATAAAACATACAGCGGGTGTCTGATGCACGCACCCGCTTGACCAGGTGTACATGAGCTGACCTGTCTTTGACTCCTCTTCTTCCAGCTCCTTGGCCTCCTCAGCTGTGGGAGGACAGAGAAGCCATTATCAGTGGGAGCCACAGCACAAAGGCAGACACACAATGTAGTCACTTCATCACAGGCCCATGGTGAGCTGATCCTTCACAGCTCAAAGGACACAGGCTGTGATGAGACAGCCTATATGACGGCAAAGCTCCGCACAATGGCAGCCCCACCACATCACACACACACACACACACACACACACACACACACACACACACACACACACACACACACACACACACACACACACACACACACACACACACACACACAAAGAGCCATACCCACCCCTTAACCTCCTATCCAGCCCTTTTCACAAAGTCAGTAATCACATTAGGCTTTAGCTGCTGGCTTTCTGAAAACCCACTGTCAACAGAGTTAGGGAGGCAACCCAGTGATGGCTGTCACACTTACATACACACATGCTACACTTGTGCATGTACGCACACACACGGGCTAAAAATAGTTTTGGGACAGAGTATCCAAGTGGCTGATATGAATTCTGTGACACCGTTTTCACTGCAATTGGACGTGAGATTAGGGCGTCAGATACATGGGATTCAACTGATAATGTGAACAAAAATTAAATGTCAAGGCAACACAATTCATTGGTTTGTATCCCTGCACATTTGCCTGATTTTCCTTGAATTTGACAGCAGAGAGTACAACCCTCCGGGGAAATTAACCCCAAAAATACTTATTATTACGGCAGCAGAACGTGCTGAGTTTCCAGATTCACACAGTCTGCATATGCATCTGCCCCCACCACATTCTTCAGTTTGTCCTCCTTTGTGTTAGACTGTATAAAGAAAAACACATTTTAAAGTGTTATGCATTGTATATGTGTGCACATTCAACACATCATTAGTCAGCTAAACGTACTCAGCTATTTGTCTTTCATTTTGGATTTTGAGGGATTTATTATGACTCGTACCAAGAGGATTTTTTGTAAGTGAATAATCTAAAATGCAGTTTTGGGTTAACCTGTTAATAAAGTGCACATTTTGAGAGTAAAAGTCACAGAAGTCCCTTTGGGGAAAAAAACTATACATATACCTCTGCCTCACATTTTCACAGTTGCAGTGTTACATCCACACATATATCTGTGAGCCCATTTACCTTTACCACTTCATACAACACCTTCATATCAACAAAAGGTCCCAGCGCTGTGGCAGCAGTGGAAATACCTCGGGGGGGTGGCAGGGCTTTGATAGGAGAGCAACATTTAAAGGCAACTTAAAGTCAGGCTGAAGACGAGGGCATGCACAGGGCAGGGGAGGGAGAACTGCTCCCCTTGTACGTCGAGAATGTTTCAATTTTATGCCCTTTTGGCCGCATCCCAAATGTGTGGGGGTGAGAGGGAGGGTGGTTATGGCTCAAGTGTGGAAGGTGGACAAAGCACATATAAAACAAGAGAGAGAGTCAGGGGACAGAAACAGCTACTCCCTGAAGCCAGGAGAGTGTTACTGTACCTCATCATCCTCCCTTCTGCCTCTCTGTTGTCTCTTAGTTTCAGCTGTGCCGCACTGATGCTGACTCTCTTTAAAACACTGCTGTGACATGACTGATTCCACTATAACCAAAGGCTGATGGCTCCAGATAGTGAACCTATATGTACGGTGCTATTAATACACTGATAAGTTTGCCTAATGAATTCATTTTTGCGTTTTCATTTCAAAATCTATATATTTTGTTGTATTTGTGTTTTCTTTGTATTCATAGTTATTTATTAAAACGATTATGTTAAACTATAAAATATAATTTCTCTGTAATAAGGGTTTGTTAATGACATCTTAGGAATCACAAATTTCTAAAATATACATATTTCGGCAGATATATATAACCCTAACCTTATATATGTCAGGTTCTACGAAAAACAGCAGTCTTCTTCTATTTGAAACCTTTGTGCATGTTAATGTTATTGTCTGTTGTCTTTGCTGCATATTCTGTTTCATCTATCTATCTTCTATTTATCTTCTATCCCTTCTAACTGCTCTTAAGTAACATTAAACAAACACAATGAGCAGCTTTCTTTCACCAAATGTTGAGAGATCAGGGGACTTTTACAAATGTCTGTTTTTATTTAGACTAAAATAAATCTATAGCTGCGTTCAGACATGCACTGAAGTCCGGACATTTTCATGAAATTTTCCAGAGGGGCTGTAAGTGAGAACGCAAATGTTTAAGTGCATGTGTCAGCTCCTGGGTAAAATGTTTGCAGAATGTCCAAGTGCAGCAATGTGAGAATACAATATACTGTGTCTCAGGATTAAATATTTGTCATACTAAAGAAAACTAAAGAAAACAAGTACATTTTCCTCGTGTTTTGAACACGTCTGACCCGGACAATCTTCTGCTGTGATCAACGGAAAATGTACGGCCTCAATTTTATGGAAATCATGTCTAAAAAAGACTCATGAGTTATTTCATGTGTTTTCTGTGACACATATAAAAAAATCAATCCCAGCATTTGAGCATAGGCAGAGCTGAGGGTTATACCCTGTGGAACATGTGCACCACAGTGGAAATAAAAACCCTTGGGGAAACACTGTTTTCCTTCAGACTTTCATATGTCACACAGAGGAAATCTGTCACATGTCACAAACACATCATCTCTCAAGAGTAGCTCTGATAGAATCATGTGCTTATTTAAATGTAAAATGATCTTTGGAGAAATGGAACAGTGGTCCTGAATAGGTCAGTGAAAGGGTTTATTAGATATATAGTCACAGCCATTACATAAGGAAGGATGGAGGACAGGGATGAAGAAGAAAAAAAAAACACATCCGTGCACGCTGGTGCTGGGACAAAACTCTGCCCCTGGAACTGAGCTTTCACTTCCAGCTGCAACACCACAAGCTGCTCTGCTCGGTTACGATACACACCCGGGTGCTCCACATACATTATGACAGCAAAGAAAAATGACTTACTCACTCCTCCACTGTTAGTGACCCTTTCACCCTCGCTACCCAGACACAGTGGAGAGAGAGTCAACTTCAATCAGGCCATACCCAGGAACACCATTAAAAGATAAGACAACCACAATTAGGTTGCACTTCCCTGCTTCCTGCCCTCCCCACAGCTCCGGATATGTGCATAGCAATCCTATTTTAAGCCCCATCCACATCTGTATTCATACAGTATCACTCTATCAGGAGTATAAGAGTTTTGCATAATATGTGAAGAAGTCAGCGCTCTCACTCTTCAGATTTATGCTCGGAAAAAAAGGCCAAAGACTTGCGAAAACATTGCTAGCAGGGGACAGAGTAAGACTTAACATTTGATAAGGCGGACAGTGGTTGACCACATAATCAATCCAGCCGTCCGTGTTGGAGCTGCAGGGGAGAAATGCAGCTCCTCATCCGACCCAGTCAAGAAAAGGCCCCGCAACCAAGCGAGCCCTTTGCCCGTGGGAGGAACTGCATTATATTCCTCGCTTTCCATTACATTTGATTTCATATGTTCCATGGAGCTATTTACTCTTGCCTCTGCGTCTGTGTCACTTCCATATTTATTTTTAAACCTCTGGGCCGTGGTGCAGACACTGGCTGACCTTTATTTAAATGTCTCCTCCACTCTGAGCGGATCTCATTACAGCAGAGCTGGTGGCTTTGCACTATCTATCTCATTTCAAAACTTTTTTTCTCTCTGCACTTGCGGCGATCCTCGGCTATCCCGCATTGCTAATTACTGGAACCCGAGTAATGATGTTCCTCTCTGCCAAAGATACGCGTTCCACCATCTGAGATGCTGCCGCGTTTAAGCGCCTACTCCTTCCGGATTTTTAAAGTTCCTTGAGCGCTTAACATCTCTTCGCTGCTTCCGGATCCATCTCCCTCGCTCTCGTTGCACCTCCTACATGATCGCCTATCATCGACCGGCCCCCGGCCCCGCTATGTCAAGAGTATAACGAGTCATTCTGCATTGTAATAAAAGGCCCTGAGGAGGCTTGAAAGGGCCTGAGAGTACGCTAGCTTAGTATCCATTATTCAGCAAGCCCTTGTACACAGCCTGAGAAAAACCGGAAAACATTTCATTACTTTTTTATCTTTGCGCATGAAGTTGCTGCTCTGAGATCCAAGTTTCATATTGCTCCTAATGAAGGCAAGACAGCCCCAAAACATGCCTTTATCTAAAGTTGGGCATTAAACACAGATTTCCCAGTCATCAACAATGATTTTTATTCCCTCTGAGAATATACTGTTGAATGTGCACAGTCACCTCTCCTGTTCCCCCCGCCCCCTCTCTCCTCCAATTCCCTCTACCTTCTCTCCTGGCCTCTTCGCAGCTCTCCTTGATCTTCCTGCGGCAGACAGCAGCCAGGGCGATGAGCAGCACCAGCAGACACACAGCCAGGCCAACAGTTACCCACAGAGCCACCGGGGGGAATGCGATGTTCTGACCTGAAGCAAAGGGCAGAGGGAGAGACAGTGAGTGGGAGAGAGAAGAGAGAGAGCGCCTCGTTATTCATCCTGCAGAGCTAAAATAAGAGCCAAACTTTCATCACTGTATCTATCACCGTTATTTCAAAATTGTCAAATTGTTTTTAGTATGTTGTCATAAAAAAAAACGGAATTATCGAGATTACAAAACACAGAATGATGACACTGATGATGATCATTGCCATCACCATCTCCGTCAGCTTTGCCGCATCCCACGCCGTATTGGGCTTACCCTTCGCGAACCTTTTGCTTTATGTAAACTGACTCAGATATTCTTTACTAGTATCCAATTAAGACACTTGAGCCTTTCAATTGGGTCCAGATGGCAAATAGCTTACCACGCTCATATGACTCTGTTGTCGTTTCACTCAAGCAGCACTGGCACAGCTTTAAGAGGATGTTGGCGCTAACTATCCCACCCCCTGCCTTCTGCTACACATTGCACAGATGTCTAAAATCTACAACTTCTTAATATCTGCAATATTATAGTTCATTAAATGGAATGGAATATGATTTTTAGATTATATCTTACTGTTTGGATATTGAATATATTACTGTAGCTATTATTATTGCTATTATATGTGTATACTGTATATATATATATAACCCCCATTTCTAAATGGGTTTTCTCCTAGTACACTGGCTTCCCCCCTCAGTCCACACACATGTAGACTGGGGTTAGGTTAATTGGAGACTTTAATTGGACCATAGGTATGAACTTGATTGGCTGTTTGTCTCTGTATGTTGGCCCTGTAATACACCACACTGCCCGCCTAATGTCAGCTGGGATTGGCTCCAGCCCCCCTTCGACCCTCAAAGGATAAGCACTATAGATAATGGATAAACAGTTGGAAGGATATTGATATGTATATTAATATATATATATATATATATATATAAACATCAAGATGCATCAAAGTTAATGACAGTATTTGCAAATTGTAAACTAATGAGGAGAAATAGAAACTGGTCAGCAGGACCAAAAAAAGATATTAGAGAAACAACCAAATTTCCCTTGAGTATTCAAACTGAACAGAGGGAGAAAAAGGGAAACAGCAGAGCGGAGCCACTGAATAGCTATGAGCCTGGCTTGAGCACAAACAGATCTCCAATGTCCAAGAAAAAAAAGAGAAAGAAAATACTAAAAAATGAGTAGAGTTGGAAAGAGCAAAATGATGAAGCATCTGTAAGGACTTGGCATCAGCTATGACAACAGGCAGGCAGGCTACAGTACGGCCCTGCCAAGATGGAGGGCAAAGAGAGGTGTCTTATTGGAGGTGATCAATCCTCAGATGGAAATCCAGTCCATCTGATGCTGAGAAACAAATGTACCTGATTGTTCCACAAAACAGACTAAACAAAGGCCACAGAGGCCCACAGACAGGAGGAGGATGAGGGACATGTGCGTACCAATTATAGAAAAGGGTCATTAAAAATTAAAATAAACTAGCAGCACCGCTCTGGAGACGGGAATGTCCGTCTGTTATCAGTTAGACCATCACTTTGGTCCAGACTAAAATATCTCAGCTATTGGTTCTGCTGCCATGAGATTTTGGACACACATTAATGTTTCCCATAGGAGGAATTGTTATAAAATATCTCAAATGCCACCATCAGATCAAAGATTCATTTTGGTTTATGACCAAATATCTGCAAAACTAATGATGGTCCCATAAGTGTGCTTTGTATTTAGTGCCAATTAGCAAATGTTACCATGCTGAAAGGTCAAACTAAGGTTGGGAGGATGGTAAATCATTGTGCACGTGTTAGCTACAGAGCCACAGAGCTGCTAGCATGGCTCATTGCTACTCTGTGCTTTCTGTTGTAACACCTGTCCTTAACTGCACTGGGTAGCAACATATTAAAAATAATGATTATATCGAGGCAATTACAGCTGAAGTAGACAAATGACAAATAATACATTTTATGTAATTATTATAATCAAATTTTAGGGTCACCTCAGTCTGTGTAAAGATATCTATTTCAGGAGAGTCTCAATACACAAGGCAGTATACAGACTCTCTGGTCCAGCGACTGCAAAACAGGATAAACAACCAAATGTCACAGAGAAAGGATAAAATCTGGAAAGTCAATCCTGTCATTTTGATGAAGCTGCGCATGCCTCCCCAGGCTAGTCATGACTGATGATGCTGCGGCTCGCTGTCCACCGAGCCCTTCACTCTGCTATATTTAAAGAATGACCATCTGAGAGCCACTTTGTAGTAACAGAGAATCTGCAAAAAAAAATGTAAGAGAAAGGAATAATCATACACAAGCTGCTCATGACTCATAAAGCCAGAAAAGTAACAAATGAGTCTTGCTCTTTGTGACGGGTAAAGCAGATGCCGTGTTCTTTGTTTCCATTGTATTTCTCATTCTCTTTTTATTCTCACACCTTCCCACCACGCTCTCCCTCCCTCAAGGCAGACTGATAAAGACAAATGCCATAGTCGGCTATCAGTGCTACACCAGGGCCCAAAGGGCTGCAGGATCATATTTTTCTTTTTCTCTTGTTTGATGATGTGATTTTGTTTTCCTCAGAAATAGATTTGTCTCTAATGGCTCTGTTTACCTATCGTCTCTCTCCCCCTTTTCCCTATTCCCTCTGTGCAAGGGCAAGGATGGAGTGCTTTGGGCTGCACTGCCACATTACCTAGAATCTGCAGAGAGCTGCACCAAACAGGGCCAACTTCGCTTCACACGTTTGCCTTTGTCTATATATACTGTGAATGTGTAGCACTCATTAGAATGCACATTTATAGTTGTACAGTAGAAAAATGAATGAATGTAACTTTAAAGCTGACTTTGCGGTGCACAAATGGAAAGCTGACCTGATATGATAACAGACCCTAAATGCCACAAACTCACCCGGGTTTCTGTTTGCTTTGACATCCTTCCACACACAATGGCAGTTAGCTAGCCTGTGCACATAAACCACATAGATACGCGGCACTTTATGATATTTGTTTTTAATAGATGGTATGTATGAAAGCAACTCGGTAACATTAGTATTTAGGCAAATCCATTATATTCCATGAGTCCTTTTGCATCGTTTTACTGTGACATCAGAACACTCAAAATAATTACTTTGCAAACATAACACATGAAAGCAAGTAATTCAGAGCGGATCACCTCCTTCTACATGCGCTGTTCTTCTGTACACTGTATACTATTTGACCTCCATCAAGGATGTTGTGTGTTTATTTGCATTAGTGAACAGGATTACGCAAAAACTACTGAACCGATTTCCACTCTAGGAAGAAGTCATTAAAATTTGGGGTGGATCCAGAAAAACGATCCAAAGATCCAGGATTTTCTTTCCACTTTCTTTCACATAGCGAGATGGGATGTTAGCCTTAGCAGTGGGGTGTGCTCTCCAAGTGCCCTTCTGGTTAAATTTGAAGAAAACTTTGCCAGTTAAAACAATTTCAATTAGCTCCTGGTATTTTTGTAATTCATTTATAAAATACGATTGTCATTGTGCTGTGGCCGCTATAAGGACCACAATCCACAGCTGTCTGAGCACATACAGGTCCTGTCTGTCTCAAACAGATAAAGATGTAGTAGGTGGACACAATTACAGAAACACCCAATATAATGCACATCAGATATCATATCTTCTTTATATTGTTCTGGTTTCATGGAAACATTGTCTGTGAGGCATTGAGTCAACACTAAGGCAGTTTTAGAGGCCATAACATGGTGATGGTGTATTATGTACCATTATATTGCACATATACTGTGATAGTGCTATTGTGTCCATTGCTTGGAGCTTTTTTGTTGTTGAGCACTATTTTAATAGTGCTCAACAACAAAAAATTATACATAATGAAAAAATATAATTGGTAGCTACAGATGTACCATGAATGAATGTGTGAAACGTTTTAATTGAGGTTATATCGGCCACACGCTGAGCTTATCCTCTACTGTTCCTTCTTATGCAAGGTGGTGTTTCACTGTAGGTTTTTTTGTGTATGATAGGAGGCCACAGCAGGCTGCTAAAGTAAAAATAGATATTTAATGGGGGCAGGCAAGAGAATGATAAAACACCACCTCCATATGGAGCCTCTAACACAGGGTGCCTCGCCAGTGAGAAATGAGGCTCCCCGAGTCTCGGGGAGATACTATAGGGGACTCGCAAGGGGCCGGCACAGGTATTGTTTGGGCTTCAGTGAATGTGAGAGCCAAGATTTGCAGGCGTTTTTACAGGGCTGAATGTTTTCTTTCCGGCACATTTGGTAGAATAAAGTGCTCCTTAGACTCCCTTGCCTGTCATATTGGTTCTGCAACGTGAAGGCGGTGGAGATCAAAGCTCCTTTCTCTCCAACTGTCACCCTAGTTTTACCTGCCGAGAAGAAACCTAGCCTCTTACGATGCGACCAAAGGAGAATAATGTCCTTTGACAGAGAGATGGCTTCAGGCTAAAAAGAGCCTCCAGGCTCATTGTAGACAAGCTGTGGGGATGAGGAGGAGGAAAGGAAGAGTCAATTAGGTTTTTCTTTCATTGTCAGGATGAACAACCTGGCCTTATCCAGCTTGGTTTTGAAAAAAAGGAGAAGAGAGAAGAGGGACTGGTAGAGGGGGAGTGTTGATCACAGAGGAGTGAGCTGGACTCAGGGCTAGCCCAGGGGTTGAGCAGCATCAGGGCCCGGCCCCGCTGTAGGGCCTGTACAGCCCTAGAGACCAGAAAGGCACAGCCAGACCCAGGAGTGGAAATAGGCTTCTAATATATCTCTCTAACAATGAGTCACATGGCAGAGATAAAGACATTCATTCACACAGTACAGTAAGGCAGGGTAGAAACAGTAAAGTGAATGAGATATAAAACTCAGTGAGACAAAACAGGAGCTCACACTTAAATCACATTCACCCAACACTGGTGAGGTGATTGATGCATACTACCTCAGCGAGTGCAAACAGGCTCGGCGACAGTGCTGATTTAAACTTCTTTATTCAGTTGCTGTGCAGCACTGGTATTCTCACAGGGAAGAGATTGGCAGAAACAATAACAACTGTGCTAATGGAAAGAAGATGGCCTTGGTGTCAGAGGACACGGATTAGCCAGAATGAAAAACATGAGCATGAATATTAGCTTCACATTCAACGAATGACTTTGAATTTGTTTCAGCTTCTGTTTCAATTACCAGCCTTTATTATCAACCTCAGAGGTGTCCATCAAAACGGTAAAACCCTCCCGATCCAGCGCCAGCGTGAAAAAGCTTGTGACCACGCGGACACACCAGCTGCTCTCGCAATATTTCTAGGAACACCTCTCCTCTCTGGGAGAGGACGAGAAGCTCACTTGCAAACTTGGCAAACTGAGATGGATGGCGACAGGTTTTTGTCCTGTCAGCATATTTGCTCTGAGCCTTCTCTCCTCTTTTTGCATTTCAATAAATCGCTTTTCCGCAAAGATACTACCTCGCTGTCTTATTGGGATGCAGAGAGGCAATGGGCTCATCTTCAAGACGACCTGCTGCCCATTAACTTACACAATTTGTCAGACGTTTGTGCCCTCCCCTTGACACCCCGGGCTCGTGGCAAACACCAGTGTATGATGTGCAGACGTGCACATTAAGACAGAGTAATGGCTCAGCATTTATAGGAATAAAGTTTCTAACTGCACACCCTTTTTTTCTCAGCAGGAGAGCTATAAAAGCCATCTGGTGGTGGTGGGAGACGTGGTGGAGGGTAAGCAGGAGAGAGGATGCAGTGAGTCAGTGAAGGGTGGAACGATGGATGGAAGGTGAATGACCAAACAACCCAAGTAGGTGAAAATAAACAGTGTTTGTTGGTTTACAAACAAAATAGGCATTGAGCTGTTAACTAAGTGAATGCAGAGATAACATTTGAATAACGTTGGAAGCATTGTAGCTGAGCCAACTACCAATCTAGGGGGTGAGTACATCTAAAATATAGGTTTTCAGTGGAGTTTTCCTCTAAGAAACACCACTGGGGGCTTTTAGTAGAACATGCAGACATTGAGCTACTCTTTATATATATATATATATATATATATTATATATATTTATTTACGCTTATCTTGATGGAATTTTTATTCACACATAAATACAGATTTAGAAATAACTATTATTTGCATGCCTGCTGCCCTCCTTGGATGTACTAGCCGTTTCCCAGGCTCCCTCACTGTTATCAAACCCTGATTCTCCATTTCCCATGGTCACCATGGTAGGCACACACATTACCATCGAAAGTTGACAGGGCAGACATTCAAATGAGACGTCACCACCACAAAGGGCCAGTGATCAGCTCGAAGTTATCTAGACTCACCAAAGCAGCACCCCGAGGGGTTTTTGGTCTGATAAATACACACGTCCCTGGAGGTCAGTATTCACTGGCATGTATTACCTCTGGAATGGCCACAGTCATCAAAGTAACATGAGAGTAATCAAAGAAACCATGACTGACTCAACACTACTACTACTACATTATGTTGCAACATGTACATAAAGGGAGATGTGTCTTCCAGCTGCAAGGAACATTTCTTGGTGGCTAACACCACAGAAAGTTCCCAAAAAATGCCATCTATTCTAAACAAATGGGTAAGACAGATTGTTGGGGACTCTTTTTGGTTATTGTCACAGTACATAAAAGCAAACTTACAATGACAGTCCCTGATTTGTCTGGGAGGGAGGAAGGGCGAGGCTAAAACACAGCCGCATTCAACGGGATGATTTCAAGTCTTACTCAGATATGCCAGGAGCAAGGTTACAGTGAATTCTCTCATCTTTAAAGCTGAAGGTAATCCCATACCCAGTAGACTGGCTAATTAACTGAATACATAGCTCAGAGCGAACTGTATGGCTGTCGTGTTAGTAAGACAGATAGAGGTGGGCAGTGTAACCGGCATAAACCTCACACCGGTGGCGATACATGCCCTGATGTGGACTTGGCTACCCCATTTATTCTGGTACAGAATGGATTTTAAATGTCACGTCAAAGTGCACGGGCGAGCATCAGCTTACTGCATGTTAACCAGCGAGCGTATGCGCTTCTCTTTTTACACTAAAACAAACGCACATTTGCATGCTCGGAAAAGGGCGGGTGAAGAAATGGAGTCAGACAGCACAACAGAGACGGGAGCAAACCGTGAGGAAACATGTCAGCAAGTATGAGGGATGTTTGCGAATGTGCTCCAGCTCTGACACGAGCAGCACTGCCACTGGTGAGAGAAGAAAAGCCACGGTGTCGACACTTTTGCCAGAGAGCCTGTCCCAGTGATGAGACAAGTTGGTTGTGGAGAGGCACGGTGAAAACACACAGGGTTCATGGTACATAAAACAGACTCGCAAATATTTCACCCAAAGCAAAATGAACTCGTAGTGCAGCAGTTGGGAGACAGTGAGGCAAACGGACACACGCACACGCACACGCACACACACAGTGTTGTCCCACCAGGTATGAAACTCTCCCCCACAACTGCTCTGAACTATAATATTAATGTTTCTGCAGGTTTTTTTAGAGCCTATTGAATGAAATTTATGATCTATGTCAAGAACGACAAATATGAGGAAATATGAGGAAATAAATTATTTACACTTCCCCATGGTTGAAGATAAGGTGAGGCAGCCAAGTGGAGAATAATCTTTGAAACACCACGTTATCTCACAAACTACAGGCAGAGACGGTAGGTATCTGTAGTCTTTACCAAAGCCAAGCCGAGTGTCTGTTTGGGGTGCTTGTAGATTATAGCCCCCCTTTCCACTGGTTAAACAACCCACTGACACCCACTAACATCTGTCTTTTGTCTGAAATGGGAATGGATCCAATCGGCATTCACTCCCAGGTGAAATGATTCCGAAGTGGACACAGGTTTTTATCAGCTCTGGCTTCGATCGGCAGTGATGGAAATGAGAAACCCTGGTGATCGAGGTAATTTGGCAAGACGAGGTAAGAGACCTTCTCAGTTTGAGAAAAAAAAACAGAGATGCAAACATGCTCTTTTGAGATATGGGAACAAGTCTATTGCCTTTTTTTTTGCAGATTCACTGCCTTTCTAAAACCTGCGTAAATCTGCTAAATGTGGTGTAAAAGAGCTGTATCAGGTATGGTGGTCTTGTTGGTAGTCTTCTTACAGCATGCACATTTCTGTACCATTGATAAAGAACTACAACACCCATTACAAACTATAAAGGCTGTCAAAAAAATAATTTCTTAAAACTATAATTTGAATGCACAATGGAAATAGAACTAAATTAATGTCAACAAAAAAACAAGACCCACCTAAACGTCCATTTACGTCGTATTTTAACGTAAAGACTTTCTAAGACCCCAGGGAAGTCCTGTATTAGATCATAACTTAAACATCAGGCAATAAATTGTTACTAAACCAGAGATTTGTCTTGCAGTTGAACCAAATGCTATTGAAAGGAAAAAATATATACCACAAGCCATATCAAATATACCAAATACCGAATGTATACCATGATATACAGAAAAAAATCCTGCAATATAAATTTCATGTCATGCTGCCCAGCCGTTGTCTGGAAGAGAGATGAATGTGGACGACTATATTGTCACACGACAGGTCTGCCCACCTCATCTAACACTGGCCTGGCTCGCTCTCTCCCTCAACATCTCCCATGTCCCTCCCAGCCCCACTGGGGCCTCAATTAAAAACTCCTCTGATGTCTAGTAACTGACAGAGACTCCATCACTTCCACACATCCCTCTCCACTGAGAGTGGCATTAAGATGTTGGAGGCAGAGTGGAGTATTGATTTTCTTCTTTTTTTTCCTCCATCTGGTCGCTCCAATTTCTTCAGCGGGCCATCTTTGTAATGCAGGTGGAACTCGGGTCCAATAATCAGTTTACAACGTTGTGTTGTCTCCATTTTTAATTGGCTTTTAAACAAGAGCTGTCGGACAGATGCTGAGGATGTGTAGGAGAGAATCACTAGTGACAGCTATCAGTACCAGAACAGACTATCTAGGCTGCTTGATAATGCCAAGTGAAGGATCTAAGAGCAGAGCGACAAGGACAATAAGTATGAAAGGACTAAATAGACATTTAAAACAGAGGATGCGCATCGATCCTGCCGAACAAACTTGATTCTTTTCTTGAGCTAACTTTGTTCCTATTACATTTTTCCTCTTAAAAGGAATATTAATCATTTTTTGACAAGCTGTAAACAAGACATTGACATATTTATGATCCTATTCCACTGTTGCTGAGTGTAAATGTTACAGAGACAGAGTTCCCTGCAGGTCCACATTCGGCAGACACACAGCAACATTAGCATTCGTTTTGCGGTTGTTTTACTGGCCACAGCACAAATGTAAGTTCAATATTCACTCTCCTTTTGGCTCTTTTCTTTTTATCCAGCGGCCCCTGGGAAAAATGTCTTGCTCTTTAGCTGCTAAATGCCTCACTGCTCACAAGGTAGTTGCTAGCGCTGTCAGCCTGCCATTTAGCGCCGGTCAAGTAGCCTACAGTGGGTTTATCAGAGCCTTTTTTTAAAACAGCTGCTTGCCGCTGCTGCTGCTGGAAATGATGAGAGCAGAGAGACTGCACCAAACAGTCCAGCATCAAAACAATGAACTGAAATGCACCCCAGAAATGATAGGAAATGCATAGTCAAGTGATAACTCTCTCTCGTTTTTTTCCACAGGCAGCTTCTTTCAAATTACATTTATTCATCTTATCCACTGTCGGAACAAAAACATTAATACTTGCAGCTTTAAATCATGATGCTGCTTGTAGCACTATTGTATGAGTGCATATTTACATGCTGATAGAGGGAAATATATGTATGTGTATGATAAGGACAGATGATGAAAGAATAAATAGGGCTCATTACACATAGAAAACATCAATGACTAATATTCAGTCCCTTTACTGCTGGAAGACCAACCAAACATGGTGGATGAGGCACCGTGCTCATCTTCATCCCTGAACAAACAGCAGCTTGAAACTCTCTGCAGTCAGTCTGTGAGGGGAACACACCTATTGCTGAAACAACTCCTGTGTTGCATCATTATGGTGCCAAGTGTGTGAGAAATATCATCCAGGATGTGAACTTTAACATGATATTTACTGAACCATCCATTTAAGTCAGGAGAAGTTGCACTTGTTTTTGTAGGTCTGTCACATTTGCTTTTTGTCTCCATATGCCTTGTTCACATAGCTCTGTGTCCCTGTGCGAGTCAACCAGAAGTGTATTCATTCCTATGGCAACCTCTGTGATCTCTGATGTGTTGCAAAACTCCCCCCCCCCCCCCTCCCATTTTTCGGAAAACAAAAACTGCCTCCTGGATTTCAGACAGACCATATGCACTTTGGGCAGCCGTAATTAGCTAAGAGGCTATTTCATTCAACTCAGTTGTTTGACACTGTTTAACCGCGTAATGCTATTCATTAATATTATTAAGCTAAACATAAAATTAATTGAAGTTCAATAAAAGTGGGAGAGTTCATTATTAGATTCATAAACATAAATGTATTTGATTATATTGATAGATATATTAATAATAATATAATCAATGTATACAATGTACTTTAAAGGTTCAGTGTGTAGAATTTATTGACATCTAGTGGTGAAGTTGCATGTTGCAGCTGAACACCCCTCACCTCACCCTCTCCTTCCAAACATGAAAGAGAACCTGTGGTAGCCTTCAGTTGTCATAAAAACAACATGGCGGACTCCGTAAAGAGGATCTGCTCCCAAGTGAATATAAAGTATTTAAATATAAAAGTAAACAAAACAACAAATCGTACACTTTGGATGATCACACATCACAAAAAATCTGAAAAATTGTATATTCAAATTCTGCCAATAGATCCCTTTCACCAAAATTTTACACACTGGACCTTTAACAACCAGTGTTTGTCTAAATATTGCTCCAGGCGCATTTTCCACAAAACCGGGCGGCAAAAAATGACAATATTAGAATTTCTCCCTTGTGGGGACTGCTTACACAATCTCTCTGAATACCAAAAGACAGGATATAAGTTTAACCCTATATCACAAGGCAATGCAAGTTCCATCTGAACCATTACAGAGCTGCCTGGATCTCTTCAAAGAGCACACGTCCTTAGTATGCTTCTCCTACTGCAGTATTACTAGGAGAATATATGATGACAGATTTTTTTTTAAGACATGTCTCTGTATGTCTTTGCCTAAGGCTCTCATTATAAAACAGCATTTCCCATTTTCCTCTGCGCTGCAGTCTTTGGTGGTTACTGAGACAGATGAATATTCTTAATGCACTCAAGATGGGCTCAGACTTTGGAGTAGGTCGGCTCATTCCTATTTGCCGTTCGTCTCAGAAACAAGCCGAGCCTCTTCACGTGATTATTTGTTTATTTTAGATGTAAACACTGTTGAAACCACGCAGTCGCTGCTTACAGAAGTCAGGACTAGCTGAACTGAACAGCACCCCTGGTGGCAGCAGGGACATGGCGTGTTACTTGAGGACATTTCTCCTTACCAACATTTTGAACTTTTCCATCATTCATCAGCTCTGCTCAAAGAAACAACAGTGTGTTCACTTATTCGAAGCATTTCTAAGAATGTGATGAGCTTGTCGGTGGCAGCAGAAAAGACACGTGGGAGGAGAGTTTCTGTATCCCTTTTTATTATGTCTACATATAACTTAAATTTGCTCATTAGTCTTGTAACATTTAGCTGGGTGTTATTTCACGTTGACATTTTCACAACCACTTAACTCACAGCTAATTTAATGACTGCAGCGTGTATGCTTGCATTTTAATTGTAAAAGTAACTGATTATAAGTAGATATTTCAAAGATTTTAGGCCTTTACACATGTCCATTACATGCTCAGCTACAGCATTTTAAATTACTGAATTTAAAACAAAAACACTTTCTTCACTAACTGATTGAATCTGCAGTGTTCTGCAATCTGTGGTGGTAACGGGAGTGCATTTGCACATGCAGGGATTCTGTCGCTCTCACATCAGCAGATTCCGAGTGACTGGTACACCGGCTAAAGAATGAAAGAACATTTTCAGGTAATAGAAATAACTGCATTGATGTCGCAAGTGCAGCTGAAACTCTGAGGTCTGACTGTCTGCGTGGACAGTGGACAATGGAACATGTTATGGACCACGGTGCGAGCGTGTGGCAGTTCGCCTTAGCAAGAGCAAGCACACGGCATAGAGCTCTGCAAATAGAGCTGTGAACACCAAGTTGTGGATCTCTTAGGTTATAATGAGAAGTGTAAAAAATGTTTTGGTTCATTATGAAACTCTGGTGGGACAAATTAGAATATTGTGGGCTGCCACAGTCTAGATAATTAATGGGAAACACTCCATTGCTTGAGGTCTTATAAAATACCTTATAAGCCCAAATCACCAACTTTAAACTGTTAAGAGTGTCATTATTTATCATAGAAATGACATAAAAATTTAACATTTATAGCACATTTACACAATTTCTTTATTGCAGTCATTTTACAAAAGCAAAAAGCTACTTGGGGCTATGCTTTGACAGTTCCTGTAGAAGGGTCCCTAACACTGTCTCTGAGCGGTTCCAGAATCACAGCTTCTCATGGCTTATTGCTTAAATATACTTTGTCTCCTTCCAGCACTTTTTCATGATATTGTGGACAGAGTGAAAAAAATGACTCTCTCTCTCTCTCTCTCTCTCTCTCTCTCTCTCTCTCTCTCTCTCTCTCTCTCTCTCTCTCTCTCTGTGTGTGTGTGGAGTACAGCTAATCGCAGTCTCACAACTTGTGGGTGGTAAAGTTATTTAGCCTTTGAAAAATGCTAAGCTGATGGCAGGGACTGTATACCAATGTCCCACAAGGGTGGCACTTTTCAAACTATACATTATGAGTAAAATGAGGTGAGCGAATATACAAATACAGACATGTATCATCACATTTACGATGTCTACACAGGGCTTCGAGCCATGTATGTAGGTTTTGATAAAGTCTAAGGGAGTGTTACAGTGATAAAAAAAAAGTAATTTCTGGCTGCTTGTTTTGCACGTCTGGCTGCAAGCCTTGAATAGATAAATTCAGAACAAGGTAAAAGAGAGAGGCAAAGTTTTAAAAGTTTGCATGGCAGAGAACATCCAATTGTGCTGCAGGCTAATGTTTATTTGTACTTGAGCAAGGCATTAACCCTTGAAAGTCTTGTGGAGGTGATAAGTTACTGGCATAATGAGACTCACTGGCTGTTCCTAGGTGAGACTATGTGAACAGGGTCACAATTTAACATTGTTTTCCCAATTTTAGAGTGCAAACTACTTCCAACACTGAGACACGATTAATTAAGCTGAATTTATTTTATGTGATGGAAAACGAGTCCAAATGTGTGCAATGCATTCTACACAGGTAGCTTTATAGCACATACACTACAGTGTGGATGATCATTTCCTCTCTCAGCAATTAGTTCCTGACACTCTGTTTTGTTCTTTTTTTAGTTACACAATGGACCCCTATGGCCTGAAAAGCTCCAAAATAACAGGGAGACCTTGAAGCACATTTTAAAATTGAGCGTGTCCTCATTTCATCCCTTTTTATCATATTTTGACACCATTACGATGCACGTTGCAGTTGTCTTTAAAGCTGTCGGCCCCTAGCTTTAAAGGGTTTGATAAATAAGAGGTAAATACTGGGATGAGCATTATTTTAGATGTTCTTGTGGAATCAGTGGCAGATTTACAATGTGCAGGATTACAACTTGAATCCTATTTTACTCTGTAACCTTGACAGCTTCTTCCTCCTGCTTTGGAGTACCGACACTAATTCTTCCCATGGTACGCACATAATACAAAACAGGACACACTTGCTTTCATCTCTGGATGTAAGTCATCACTCTGCTGAAGCAGCACATATTTCAAACCTATAACAACTTACATCAACGTGCTGACAATGTCATCACATTAAGTCACGTGGCTTTATTGAGATTCAGTGACGTACTGAAATCCAAGGACATCAGTTTTCAACCTTTCGAGTTTGCTATTATGTGTAGACACAAACTACAACGACGCAATAAATATGTGGGATCCTGAATGAGAAATATCATTGAGAAGGAGACATCACTTTAAAGATATACAACACATAGTGCAAAATATGTGTGATAAAACTCAATGTTACATAACAAGGTTTCTATCCCTAATGTTAGACTGACTATGGATATTAGATGGTGTTTATGATTTGTTAAAGGAAAATGTTGACACACTGAAACAGGCTTATTTGCTCTCTTGGTGAGAAAGAAGTGGTTACATTCTGATTTCTGGTTACATGTAGTTTGCTCCAGTCCTGACCAGCACAAAATAGGGTTGGGCAATATATCGAATATACTTGATGTATCGCGGTTTGTACCATGTGAGATGTCTAAAATGACTATAACGCGACAATCAATAATAAATTGTCATGTGAATGTTTTAAGCCGTCAACATGAAATTGTCTTTGAGATTCGCTTCTCTCTTCTCATGCCCCTCTTACAGCAGACTGCTCACTCCCCCGCCCATCCAGGAAATGTTCCTGTGCGCATGCGTACTTTTGTATCAGGAAAAATCTGAAGAAGTGGAACTCCAGCGTGCACAGGTTCTCCTTGCTACTTATTTCCTAGTTTTCTTCTTTATTCTCATAAAATGATGACATTAGTCTCATAATAATACGACTTTAGTCCAATAACATCACTAGAAATCTCGAAAAATTCTTCAATATGGTCTTGAATTGTGTGACTGACTGATTATTAAAGTCATACAAACCCTCTTATCGAAAATCTGCAACAAAAAGCAAACAAGCTTATTTCCCAAAATGTCAAACTATTTGTGTAAATAACGTTACATTTATCAGTAAACCAGTTAAATTGGCTCCATTTCCACTTCTTTATCAAACATCACGTCAGTTGAAGTGAATTTCTTGGGTTCACAGTCTCAGTCCTCTGAAACACTTGGGAGTATAACCCTGTTTGGATTGCTCAACCCCTCTAATAACCACATCAGGAAAACCACCCGACATTACAAATGGGCTCTTCATCCAGTAGAATAAGTGGCTGAAAGCATTACGAGAGATACATTATAGATATGACAGCGTCTTGTGGTGTGGGTCACTGAACTGCCTCTATCACTGAAGAGTTGAACTTTCTGCGGCATCACACATCACGAGGGCGAGTGATGAAATTAAACACAGTTGGCAATATTAATAAGGTGAGAGGAGCGAGTTTGTTTCCTCGTGGACAGTTTGTCTGCAAGGAGCTGTAAGTGGTCGGGCTCTGCGGAGGCAGGCGTGGCTTCTGAGTGCGAGGCTGCGGGCAGGATACTAATGTGACCAGAAGGGAATGTGAGTCATTGGGCCGCTGTCCATTCAAACTGGTATCATAAGGAGAATGACGGCACCATGGCTTAATCACAGGCATTAATGCGATATTTGACACTGGGGTTGACACAAAGGGCTGTGTGATAGGTGCGTTTCTTATTGTGCAGTGAGTCAGGGGCTGCTTACGTATTCACAAGTCAAGCTGTCAGCACGGAGGGAGGTGAGCGAGTTGAGCTCTACACCCACTCGAAACTTCTCTCCTCTGGGACACAGCCACACTCAGTCCGTTCTTAACTTCCATTTCACACTTGGCAATCAATTACTGGTCTCTGGAGCTATCGAAGAAAAGAGCCACCTATCCCGAGAATAAGCTAAATCTCTCAACGCCTCCTAATTGAAAACACATTATAGCGCTAGACAATGCTCTTTGTGTGTAGCCAGCCACTAATTTGGACTGTTTGCATGCACAGAACAAAGCAATTTACTGAGGTTGCAAACACCCTTTGCAGGACAATAATTCATGGTGTTATCAGGTGCAGAGTTTAAACATCAAATAAACGGGCTGAATAATTAAATACCCAAACTTTGAAGGCGTGCCCAGCCATTTGTTGGTGGCTATTCTCCCAGTGACTCTGAAACTAATATGATTTTGTATTGTGAAGCCAAGACTGATGCCAGACCTCCCGAAACCAATCCCTCTTACAGGATTTAGAGGGAGCTGTGTGAAATGTACACTGCAGGGCCCCCACCGGTCCCAGTGATAGTCCTTGCTCTGAGTCCAAATCAAAATGAACCTGATCAATAACAAAGAGGGCTTTTGTGCATTTACTGCCATCATAAATACAATGTCCTGAAAAGGAAAGCGAGGGAGGACAGAGAGAGTCAGGTTTCTACAAGGCTGTGGACTGACATAAAGATGTCAGAGTGCTGTATGTGGGAAGGTGATAGGGTGGGGTAAGATCACACCACTATGACACTAGTTTTGCTCACACCAGAGGACAGGAATACACTTATGGCGTATGCAAGTAGAAAAATGCAAAAAACTAAAAATTACTACTACTACATGACTACTCTTGAACATGAACAAATCTGCAGGTTCACCAATAAGCTTTCTACCCAAGTGAGGCAATGGAGGAGGTACCACACACAACATTGTCTTACTGCATGTGTGTGCGTGTGGGAGCATTTAAATATATTCTAATGAATTGCGCGTCAAATTCATTCAAACTTTATAAACTCTGACAAGCGTTTTCTTACGGAACAAACACAGTACAGAGGACAGGAGTAAATAGTGGGAAAATACTTAAATCAATGTTGCTTTTAATTGTGACAAACAAAAGTATTTTGACAATAAAAAAAAGCCTTTGGGCTTAAAAGCCAAGATGGCAGACAGGAGGCTAGTATAAAGGAGGATTAAATCCCATCACAAACAAGAGGAGCTAATTTTAACTTTCTGAGTGTGCCATTCTAAAAGAGCTACACACACACCAGAAACTGCCCACGACTGAATCCATCCGAACAATCCCTCAGAGCTGCAAACAGTAAGACGGGGAGCATGACAAATAACTTGGCCCTGGCCATAATACAGGGATAAAATGTCCTGTACTGAAGGCCCACTGGAGGAGGGTCAAACCTCTTCCAAGTACCAGCAGTGGCGGGTGGCCCGAGTTAATAATCCTGATAGGAATAAATGTGCTCACAATGGTGCCATTTCTGCCTACCTGAATGTATTTTAGATTGCCTACACTACTTTACCTGTCTGTTTGTTTTTTTTCCCCCGACTGGGCTCCTGATAAGACAGAGCACGCATTCAGCAAGAGAAAGGAAGCCTGTTTGTGCACTGGACACTAATTAATACAGTGCTCCATCGGGAAGGTTGCCTGCTTGCTGCTCTACTGAAAACAAATTCATTTATACTGCTGTTTTCTGCTTCTCCGAAGGCTCTGCTAATTGCATTTAAATTAGTCCTCATTCAGTGAAGAACAAAGAAGGGCACAGTAGTTTGCTATAGAAGCTGGATGCAAAAACATGATTTTAGGCAACAGATTACCCCAAAGTTGATTGACAAAGCCTTTGACGAAAGATTCTACCAGAGGAAGGTGCAAACATAAAATATTTCAAGAATAATCACAATTACTGCAATTTCACCACAAGATTTGCTCCAATTAATAGAAACTCTGAACCAGTGGATCTCTGGATTTTTCTGTTTGGCCCTTTTTCAACGCTTGCACAGAAATTATTTTATTCTGATTGAAAATGTTTTAACTGACACACAATATTTTCTAATTCCGTTCAAGAAAAAAACCTAATGTAAGAGACAACATTCAGAGAAAACACTCACTGAGGACCTTATCAGAAACAATATTGTTGCTGGAGTAAGCTCGGCAGGTAGCTATTTAGATGGCAACACGCTGTCAGGATCAAGCTTTGAAGACATAATAATATAGTGAAATAAAAGGGGCACACAAGGAGCTGACACACATCTAATGGAAGAAAAAAACAGCGTAATGAATGGCTTTATACTCTCATGTAGACCACCTACCATTAGCACCTGTGTTAGACTCCATCTCCAAGATAAAGGTCAATGTTTATGTAGCAATTAAAGATGTTTTTTTAACCTTGATTTATCCACTGAAGGTTGGTTTAGCGCGCATGTGCTTCACAATACTCATTCCCCTTGGGGAAATGTGCCCCACAAAAACAGAACTATACCTGCTGAGGAATAAGTAGACTCAGAGAAAGACTCACTGAGAGAAACTGGAATTATCTGCCTTTAAAGTGAGAAAGTATGTGAGTGAATGTGGTGGAGAACACACAGGTGAAAAGTACAGCATGTCCCTCTACCAATTATGTTTCTTAATGAATGAGGGAATGAATGTGGAAATAAGTGTGTATTCCTGCACAGGAGCCTTAAAGGTTCAGTGTGTAGAATTTAGTGACATCTAGTGGTGAAGTTGCATGTTGCAGCTGAACACCCCTCACCTGATCCTCCCCTTCCAAACATGAAAGATAACCTGTGGTAGCTTCAGTTGTCATACAAACTCAAAAGGTGTTTAGTTTGTCCAGTTTGTACTACTGTAAAAAAAAACATGGCGGCCTCCGTAGAGAGGACCCGCTCCCTATGTACATATAAAGTATTTAAATATAAAGGGCCAATACTAGGGCAAAGAAAACAACAATTTGTACAATTTCAATGATCACACACTAGTGAAAACATCACTAGGATTATTTTATATTCACCTTCTGCCAATGGATCCCATTCATCTAAATCTCACACACTGGACCTTTAAAGTGGATCGCGTTGGGCAATCCTTTTAGAGTGTGGATACCAGTCTAGAGCCTGTTGGGACCCATCGGCATCCGTCAGGTCCAAACCTGTCAGACAACAATTGATTGACCGTTGGGTTTGGGTCGGGTTTGATCAGGTTGGCGGGGCTCTCTACTTCATTTTTTATCCTGCACTTGCATGTAACTTCAGGCTTGTGTTGTTGACATCAAAAAAACTGAATCCCTTTCGGGTTCAGGTTGGTCTCGGTTGGTTTTCTTTCTGGCTCGGTCAGGTTCGTAAAGAAAATTGAGTTTGGAGTGTGGACCAAAGTAGATCCAGGAAAGATTAATACTGGAGAGCTGGGTGAGGGTCCATGACAGTTGATTATAAAAAATTTGATAAAAAAGGAGACAGTGATTGATGCAGAGAAAATGAAACCATGCCCAAACAATTTTATCCAGTCATGCCACCTCTGCAAGAGAAAAGGGAGAAATCTGTGTGCTGACTGCAAGACAGGGGCGTAATGTGTAGGAGCCAAGTGGCAACCCACATGACGTCCCATATTCATTTGTGAACAGCTGCTTTGAAGCCTCGGGTTTGTTTTTTTTGTTCAACGCCATTTGTTTTTTTGAAAACCTAAAGTAACCATATTTGGACGAATGTGAGGTGAGTCAGACTGAGAGCTCAAGGACACCTGCGACCTGCAGCCACTGGACGGTAGAAACTGTCAATGACAGTATACATGCCCCAAGGCATATGGTCCTTTGACTCTAAATACGAACCATAATTTACTAAATGAATATCATGCTGTAATAAAGAAGACTTGAAACTAGCGATTAAAACCATGAACTCTGCAAGACAATGTTTACTGACTTTATAAATTAAGTGAGAATTAGAGTAATTTTCTCATAGACTTCTATAGAAACAGACTTCTTTTTGCAACCAGTGGAGTTGCTCCCTGCTGGTCATTCGAGCGAATACAGGTTTCAGACATCTGGACCTGGAGTCAAGTCCATATATATATACAGTCTATGGCAGGAGCTTAACTTGTAGCCAAAGGCGGAACTCATATTTTTCTAGATTTAGCCTTATCCTTGCCTCTAATGCTAACACCATCCCTAAACCCGATAACGCACACTAAATATCAATGGGTATCATGTTTGATATGGTCATTAAAACCGACCAATTATATCTATCAAGTGGGTGTGTCTTGCAGTCAGCAGAATAATACTATTGGAGAAAAAACACTCTGCTGACATGATTTTCTGAAGTTTTCTATTGTGTCTGTTGAAATTTGACTATGAATACTGGCAGTAGTACAGTCTTTCAACTTTTCAGAGTGTCCTTGTGTGTCCCTTGTCCTCCTGGACTAACTCACTCCTGCCTTCACAGAGGGACAGAGCGGAATCCTAACAAGATTTATTTGTTAGGTTTTGGCCACTATCATCATTTCTTTGATCCACATTAGCTATGAGAGTATTGTTTTAGAGGAGAACTCGGCTGATTTAACACACAAAAGTCTGTTTACAGGATTTTTTTTGAAGTGTGAAGAGCTGGGTAAGGGCTGATAAACAAGTTTGGAATGTGGAGTTAGAAAGAAAGTGAGCTCACCAGACCTCTGCAGTGTGCTACTCATCTCTGCTTGGGGCTAGAGGCTAAACGTTAGTCACCACAAGCATAACATATCCAGATCTCCCACAGAACTGCGAGTCCGTGAGGTGTCGGAATAATCTGAAAAATGATTACCAGACTCAGAAAATTCACGTTAACTTCATCTCAAGTCAGAACAACAACTTGGAAGGTCAGCAGAATTTTTGGTACACTAGTTGCCAAGATGCTGAAATTATTAATTATCCTAAACATTAACCAACTTCACAACTTGGGTAATTGGATCCTCCGAGCAGCACGTCAGTCAAGACGCATTATGGGCAGTGTGGGAGCATTGAGCATAATTTATCTTGCGTTTCAGCTAATATTTGGTCCGGTGGACAAACAACTTTTAAAACTAAATGAACATGGACTTTCTAAAACTTTTGTCCACCTGTATGTTTTTGGAAGGTGTGAGGAAATAAGGGGCATATGCTGGAAAACCACAAAAGCCTGGTGAAAGAATGCCAGTGCCACACAGACTGGACTGAGACTGGGAAGCAAATCTGGAATCCTCTTACAGTAAAGCAACATTGCGAACAACCGAGCCACAGCACTGCCCAGTGAAAACCAGCGAATACCGGCTATATGTGAAATTCAGCAGAAAGCCTCCTACACCATGTGGGGTGATCTCCCTTCCCCGTCAGCGTGTTCATCTGCTGCTTGTCAGGCTGTAGTGCCACAATTCTGAGCTCAGCAAACGTTTTCATCTCCATCTTGCTCCCTGTCATCCACTTCTCACCCCTCCTAACCCTGTCTCCCAATAGCTCCCTCTCTCTATCGCCCTGCCTCATCTCTCTATCTCCTTTCTTTTCCCCACCACTCTATCTATCTCCATCCGCTCGCTGTTCTCTGTAAATGCTGTGCCAGCAGAGTGGTGCTGGGGAAATGGTGCCATCGAGAGAGAGTAAGCAGACGGCGTGGGGGTCGGTGCTGGGGGGGTGGCGGGTGGCGGGTGGCGGGTGGACTGTTCGGTGACAGGCCCTGAAACACAGCCATCAGACAACAAGCCGCAATCACACGGCTCCAGTCGACAGGATACATAGCTAAAGCTCCACATTCAGAAAAGGATCACTAGAAAATTATAGGATATAGACTCTTGATCCACCGAGACTGCAAAAACATTCTTCTTACTAAGGAGAACAAAGTGGCCAGAATAGGCTGGGAGTGTGAGACAGAGCAAGCCAACAGGACAGGTAGAGCAGGAAGAGGAGGAGGAAGAGGAGGAGGAGGAGGGGGGCGTTGGTACACAAGCAGGCTGACCAGGCGAGCAGACAGGCCACGGTTCATTTGAGGACTGAGGCTGTTCCTTTCCAAATTCGACTGTTCATTAATACCAGCTGTTTCTATGGGTCTCCCCGCAACTAAGCCATGCTGCACTCTGCCACATCCATCAATATCCAAGCAACACAAAAACACTGTCTACCCCAGAGTTTGGCTACTGAACTGACCAGCCTTCTGCAGGCTGTGAGCATTTCAGCCATGCATTGGTATCAGCATTTTGGATTGCTGATATCCGCTGATATGAAAAACCTTTATTTTTACATTTTACATATAAACTTCAAGTTCTACATATTTGGTTATATTTGTGTTTCCTTTAAATTTGTAGTTTTACATGATAGAGTTTATGGTTAAACTGTAAAATATAAAGCCTCAATACATTTCTTTGTCATAAGGGTTCGACAATGACATTTTGGGAATAGTTGCCAAATCTTTTAAATATATATAACATATATAATATATATGGTATCATCAGTATACCCCCTAATATCGGTAACGGCATCTGCCACACAAAAGCCAAATCTGTCGGGCTGATATGATGATAATAGTGTGCATGGAACGTGTGCATATGTTGTTGACACTCAGGATGTTATCTGGCACGGTGGTTGAATCGCTGGTGACTATAAAAGAGGTGAGATTAACATGGAGGACCTAACGCAGACTCTGGAAGTGCGGCTCCTGCTCGTGCTCCGCTCAGTGTGGGTAAAGGGTTCATTTTGTCAAAATTAACCTTGTCAAACTCCTGTTCTGCCTGGGGGAGATTTGTATTACAATTGTAATTTTTCAATCAGAGATTGGGAAGAGTGTGAAATGTTAACACGCTTGTCCTCTGTGCCCCCCCCCCCAGCCCCCCATCTCGCTCTCTCTTTTCTTACTCTCCGCTTCCTTCACTCCCTCTCATAGGCCATTTAAAATTTTAAGCAGATTTCAACCACTCTCATAATAGGATTCTCCAGTGCCGGAGTGTGTGTGGTGCAGCGGTGTGTGTATACAGCGGTGTGTGTATACAGCGGAGCGTGCTCACTATATCAACAAAAGCTCGGCACACTCCACACTCTGCTACTCCAGCAGAAGAGTTCTGCTAGGTCAAAATTAATTACAGAAGCTGTTAAGCACACACCAGCTGTTGTAAACAAACGTAAATACATTTTCATTTCAAACAAGCCTCCTTGTATCGCGGCACACAAAAAAATACTGTAAATCTTCTGTGTGTTAACCAACAACTTTGGCCATCCTCAAGCTGTGCTCCTACTGAGAAATGACTCTTATTCATGTTCACCCTGTCGCTGGAAATCACCAATGTTTTAATTAAGGGTTTTGCTCCGTTTATTTGCGCATTTGCTTCTTTTGCCGTCTTTTTTTCAATCGTTAAGACGTCACACTTCAACAACATCATTGATCTTTAGCCAGACCTCTTTTTTTAAGTCTGTTTTTCTCTTGGTTGTTATCTTTAACTCGGTCTGTACACACTAATTCCTTTATTTTTTCGGATTTGGAAACAGCAGAACTGTGAGACTGACTATGACCATAGAAAACAGCAATCAAAGCCAATAAAATGGCACAAATATTGTATTTAATCCTCCCAGCAGACTACTCCTTTAACTCTGGTACATTGAAACAGATCTATAAGAAAAAGTTAACCTGGGTGGGATTGTGTCGCCTAGTTTCATGCAAGTGCACCACATTTTAAATAATATATGAATTAACATAAATCATAGATAACGTGCTAACTCAAATAGCACCAGCACAAGGTGCACGGTCAGGATGGCAACAGGTCTGAAGCATAGACTGTCCAAACGGGAAGCCAAAGTGTTTCAATCGCCACCTAGTGGCTGGCTGCAGTACAGGAACAATATGCTGCCTTCTCCATGTTAATGGATGGGGCAAAGACCAAACTAAAAAGTCAAAGTCCATGTTAAATAAATTTCTGTCATTTTAGGTAGTTCTTATAACACTGTTTGTTCTAGGATTCAAATATCCTTTAAGATTGGTTTTAATTAGTTATTTGTTGCTAAAAAGTGGGATGAAATGTCATGATTGACAGCTGAGACTGTCTCATGATAGTTTGAACACGTATATCGTTGGAATCTCGATACTGCGGCTGCATCATCTGATCACTGCTGAGCAGACTCTGGCTTCAAATACACAAGATGGCAGAGTTAGTATCCGTAATATTTTGGCTTCAAATCTAGATATTGGGAGAAAATGGAGTTAGGCCATCCATCTATATATACAGTATATGCTCTAAAGTTAAACACAAAGAGGATTGGTGGTGACAATGCAAGCTACCAGTCCACTAACTCTCTTTGTACTGCTGGTGAATCACTGCCAGTGAAGAAAAGGAAAACATGGAAATATCTTTGTTGCTGTTTCACATCACTTCACTTGAAAAAAGATTAAAAAAAATACATGGCAATCTAAATCACCAATCCAGACACTTCAATCATTTTTCTTTTAAAAATAAATCTCACTAGACAGGAAATAAGGGAGACCAAAAAAAAACCTGACATGAAAGGTAATAAAGCAATCATGTCTGTTTTGAACAAACCTGTAATAGTGCGTCAATCCAGCGAGGCGGGAGAGGAAATAGCAGTCACTAGCATAGTCACAGACGATTTCAACACTGTTGCATCTCACCGTGTGTTTATCTGTGCTGTTTCGAAGGTGGCCGACCAAACCGTTTGAAAGGCCACCCTCCGTCGGCCGTCCAGCAAGCCTGAACCCTGCCAATCGGCCGTCCCGTTTCCAGACAGCACAGTCATTTCCCAGCCCAGTGGAGCAGCACCCTGACCTCTGCCTTGACCTCCGCCTCAAACAGCCCCTGCTCCAGCACCAGCTCCAGCCCAGAGAGCAGGCTAGGGCAACCTCAACTTATTTATGAGCCATTTTACACAGTGCTGCTCCCATTAGAGACCCTGCCTTGGCCCACCTTACATGGCACTCTCCTTGCACTTAACACATATAGTACACCAGCAGGGCCAGTGGGACATGGGTGGTGGCTGGGGTTCAGGGGACCATTAGATCTATCACTTAGGGGCTGTCGCACACTCATGAGTACATCAATCAAAGCAAGGCAAACATCTCATTCTACTTCTTAGTTTGCACATTTCCTGCAGATTACCACTGGGAAACCAAGCACTTCAACATCGTTTATTACTGTTTTACCCGTGTTGTACATTTCATTATTTCTCATTCATTTCTTTGGAGCTGAACTTTTACTTTAAGCAGGAAACATTCAAACTATGGTGGTAACAGGGTGCACATGAGGGCGCACCAAGATTACTCTCACGTGCATCAGATCCCTGAGTGACAGATACACAGACTGAAGGATAGAAACAAAGAAGAGAGAAAGATAAGTTGTCGCTTGAAAGAAAGACCTGCATTGCTTGCCACAACTTGAGCTGAAACTATGCGGTCTGACTGTCAACGTGAATGGTAAAAACGTTATGGACCACGGTAGCTTGTAGTAGCAAGAGGATGTGGTAGTGCGCCAGTGAGTGAGTAGAGATCCCGTGTGTTATAGTGATGAGTGTAAAAACCTTTTTTGTTCATTATGAAACTGTGGTGGAACAAATTAGAAAAAGGCAGGCTGCCACAGAAACACTGTAAGACTTAGAAAGACAAAGAGAAGTTAACAAAGTGAAAATCAAATGACAAGATTGATTCATGACAAACATCCATCCATCATCTATACAGCCTATCCTCTGAGGGTGGCAGGGGGAGCTGGAGCCAATCCCACCTGACATTGGGCGAGATGTGGGTACACCCTGGAAAGGTTTCGCCAGTCAAGTCAACAAACAGAGACAATTCACACTCATTCACTACTACGGGCAATTTAGAGTCAACTTAACCACAATCTACATGTCTTTGGACTGTGGGAGGAAAACGGAGAAAACCAACAAAGACACAGTGAGAACATGGAAACTCCACACAGAGAGATCTGAAAACATGCAACATAAAGAGAAACTTATGCATGACTGATCAGACTACTCTGAAGTGAATTTCAGCCCTTTTACTTTCCACTGGATTGGAGTTGACAACACTATTTAAAAGAGCTCAAATTCATTGATAAAGAGAGATGAAGACCCACACCCACCTGTGATTGTGACAAACGCAAAGCCCTCCTCGCCCAGTAGTGGATTGATCAGTTGGCAGCTGTAGGTACTATTGGGCTCCAGTACAACCGACAGCATACTGGTCATGGTGAACAGCCCTTCCTCATTGGCCACCACTGAAGTAGTGATATTATCCGTCAGGTTGTGCCCACGCCCGTCCTGCCATATCACACCGGCCTCAGGAAAACCACCGTAGGCCACGCAAGTCAGGGCCACCTCGTCACCTGGCCGCAGGTTGGATTCCGGCTGCAGAGTCACCACAGGCTTGGAGTAGGGGGCTGAGAGAAAGAGGAGTTGTACACAAAGAGAGGAGGAGATCGGTGGGTGAGGATTCAGGAGGGGAGGGGCGGAGGAGAAAAAAAAAGGTATAAGAAGGGGGAGAGGAGAGCAGTAGATACAGACTGAATTTAGTTAGATTCTCTGCAGCGAGTCACCCTGGGAACTGTTTGACATGATTCCCATTAAATTCTTAATTATACTTAGGGAGCTTAGCATAACACAGTGGTTACGATCCCACAGACACAGACAGCATCAGTGGAACATCCTGAAGCCGCTGCATCCCTGCACCCTCCACACAGCCCAAAGCACTGAGCCACTCCCGGAAAGGAAACACACTGCCAGTCGAGGGGGCGGAGGTGGACAGGCCTCAGAGAAAACTGGCATGCACAGAGATTTGGGACAACTCAGCCTATGGCATGTAGAAAGGCGTGGAGGGACGGAGGTGAGTGGCGAATCGTCAGCCGAGGCCGACATCACACCTCTCATTTCCCCAGAGCGAGAACACGAGGACAGAGGTGGCGGAGAAGGAGGCTTTTGTGTTGCCAGAGCCAGAGCCAATCAGGGCACAGCAAACAATGGGGTGGAGCGGAGAGCCAGATGAGATAAATTTGTCTAAGCTGCTTTTGGAAAAGTGGGCTCTCAACACAAAGACAGCTTTAGCATGGTACACACTAACTTTCAAATGTCCATTTCACTGACAGGCAGATTTCCATGGAGGGCTCCTTTCATTTTCTCCCACCATACAGCAAATAGGAAGTCTTCAGTGTGAGCTGTAAATGCTCGCTAAAAATAAAACATATAAATCTAATGTATTCAATTTTAGCCAATTTGTCACTGTTGGAGTCATTGTTCTCCCTCCCCCAGGCCCGGAGAAAACAAATATTATTCATTAACGCCGCCTAACGCACATCCATCCTTGGAGAATACTGCAACCATCTCACAACAGATATAGAAATGTGAGACAGAAAGGCACACAGTATCATTATAAATAAATAAAAGGCTCTCAGCTGTGAAGGTGGGGATGTAGTCGCTCAGCAGAGAAGATGTTAGCGATAGCGGATTGACCGTAACAACAGCTAATAATCAAAGTCAGCACATATTGACCATGACAGAGACCACAATCAGCGCTTATTGACCAAAAACACTGCTCAGCAGCCCTGAGGAGACTGTTTATCACCTGCTTACATCCTGTGAGGAGAAATGATCCTAAATCACAGTCTACATTAGCCAACGTACGACATATTTTACTGCGTACTATTAGTGTATATGTGTGGATAAGCACTGGGGTCAAATATCTTTCAACACAATCAATTTCAAAGTGTTGAGGGAAACTATTAAGATAAGATAAGATAAGAATGGGACTTAATGCTAATGTAAACGTAGCAGATGTAATGTGGTGTATAGAATGTCTGGCTGAAGCTTAATCTCAGCCCTTTCATTGGTGAGTGTGTTTTTTGTGCACGCGTCTATTTTCTGCGTGCAACTGCCTATAACAGTCCATGTGCATTTTCATCTGTTTGTTTCTATACAGCTCTTGACTCACCGGCCACCTGCAGCAGCAGAGAAGCACTGCCGTAGTCCTGCACCCTGACGAAGCAGGTGTAGCTGCCTTCATCCGCCACCACCACCCTGCTCAGCAGGAGCGAAGCGTTGCCCAGGCCCAGCTGGGAGGGGAACAGGCTGGTGCGGTTGGCGAAGCGCTCGGCCTGGTCCACCAGCTGGTCCTGTCCCGTGAACCCGTGCACGTTGCGTTTGGTGTCTGTCAGCTGCCAGAAGATGCTCAGATCGGACAGGTTGTAGGGGCTGGCGTGGCTGAAGGAGCAGTTGAGTACGGCGTCCCTGCCGTGCAGCGCCACCACTGGCTGCTCTGGGACTTGTACTTCCATCACAGCTACAAGACAGGAGACGTTGCACATGAGTGATGTCAGAAAATAGTCAAAATCCTTGAAATGAAAGGGAAAAATAAGATATAGTGTTTTTCTCTACTTAGAGTGATGTTTTCCTTTATGCTGGAGGATATCAGGTAAGCTGTCAACAAAAGAAAAAAATGCAACATCTTCCCTGCAAACATCTAAACTCAGAGGACTTGCTTTGTCAATCTTCTTTGCCAAACATAACCCATTTGTCACCAAGGTAAGTCAAAACATGTCCCAGGTTTCATGAAAACATACAGTATTCACTGAATAACAGCATTAATTTGTGTGTAATGTACCAGACACCTACTCGAATGTCTTTGAAAGAGAAATCAATGCAGCATTTAGAAATGTATGCAGCTAGTGCTTCGGAAACATCCACTTTGTTTGTGCAGCATGGCAGCAGAAGTGAGACGGGATGAAGGCGAGAGGGTAGAAGAAGAGGAGGGATCTGGAGGTAAGCACGAGGACTTTGTTTGTGTTCCTATAGGCTTTGCCTCCTGGCGATGGCTCAGCATGCTGAAACTCAGAGATGGAAGCAACAACATCTGTACAGCTTTAGTTCAATCGTTAGTTAAATATAAAAAAAAATAAAAAGCTGGTGGGGCGGAGAATAACTGCAGCAAGACTCCTGAGTGTGTGTGTGTTGTTGTGGGGATGAAAAGTGACAATTCTACTCAGAAGCTGCTGACTTTTCAGCGCACCTGTAAGATGTATATTAATATATATGTGAGTGTATATGTGTGTGTGTGTGTATTGTTTGTCTAGACTAGGCCAAGAGCAAAGAGTACACTGCATAATCATCCTGGATTAGTAGCCATCTCAGGCAGTCCAGAGTACATCTATAGTCATCTCGAAAGTCAGCATTATCCATTGATCCCTGTCTGCTGTTATACAAGTCGGAGACACTCATCGGCATCACAGGGGAGGAAAATAAAAAGAGCCACTCGGAGCCCTGGAGCAATACACTCTGCTTTACGCTCAGCCCCTCTAATTGTTATAATCACAGTGGCATTTTAGCCTCCTCACCCCTTTTGAGCTCTGTCTATCACACGGCCCAGCATCAATGTGGAATCACTTTGCCATGAAGGAGATGTGACTGAGCAGCAGAGGGGCCAAAATTACTTCCCCCATTAACAACAAACACGTCTTTCATCTGCGAGGGCGCACGTATGGATGGGCATTGCTAAGTCGAGGCAGACCTATTTGCAATCATATTCAGCCAATCCCAGCAAGGTAGCCTCCATCACACACACACACACACACACACACACACACACACACACACACACACACACACACACACACACACACACACACACACACACACACACACACACACACACACACACACACACACACACACACACACACACACACACACACACACACACACACAACCTGCTCATCTGTAGGAACAGTGCCACCTACTGCCTAAACTCAGAAGTGCAGGGCAATGGGACAGGGGGAATGCACCAATTCACTGTGAGGTTCTTAGGTGTTGGGATCTGGATTGGTCACTAAAAACAAATGTGTTTTTCACCAAATTTTTTTAATCAAATAATTATATACTTAAAATAATAAAATGTAAAACAAATAAGAAATATAATAAATTAATAAATACAAAATATAAATTCTTTCCTTCTTCAATATTGCAAAAATAAATAATATAAAGAGATTCGACTTCGAATAAATGTAAAAAAATATGATGAAATAAAAATAAATGAAAATATGTTTTCAAAGAAATACGAGAAAAAGCATAAAAACTGGAAAACAAAAACTGCTTGTTTTGCTTTCACAGTCCACTTTTCATGTCATGGGTTCATGGGTTGGCATTACACGTCCTGACCTGGAACAAATCAAAGTCTCTAAACCGACCAAGTGCCAAACACAACAATTCTCCGACCCCCGTGGTGAAAATAGCAGAGGTTTTTTTTTTCCTTCTTTTACTGTGATTACAAAAGCTCTGCTGCTGCTGCTGTGGGGGTTTTTCTATCACCCCCATATTCTGCCAACATTCAGCCAGTAGCGCGACAGCATGGCAAACAATACAGAGGAGGTTATCAGGCCAAAGCATGGCAAAGGCAGGCGGTATTGTGCCGCCCTCAGTGGGGATAATGGAGCAAATATCTGGAGTGTGTATTTTGGCCGTCTTTGGAGGTGGCCCAACCTTCGTGGTAATGAATAGGTCGGCTGTTTTTTGTTCCTTTTTTTTTGTAGGAGTGGAGGGTCAGTGACAGCCCTCTCTCTGAGACGTGCATTTTTGAAGGAGGAGGAGAGAGAGCAATTAAATCGCTCCCCGAGCAGCCTAGGATGACTCACACCACTGAGTTCATACAGGAAGGGGGATGGGAGAGAGAGGGAAACGGAGGAGGGAGGAAGACGGGCCGGCGTCGAGCTCACACCTAAAGATAACATCTGGAGACAAACCAAGGAAGAGGCTGCGGTGGAGCATCGCACACTAATCCCTCAAGACGGACCAAAGCCGTGTCAGAGAGGAAACCGTGATAGAAACTCCTTTTTGTGTTATACATCCATTCTACATCTTTCACTCATTGCCCCTTTAACCAGTGACCCCGCATCGCTCCCGGGCCCTGTGAGGACGCAGCTCGACACATGTATGTGGAGACACACCGGCCGCTGTGGGAGAGAGAACACAAGGGGAGCGTTTTGCATCACATGGAGTTGAGAGGACTGGACAGGAGGCTGGCTGACGTCATGGAAAAAGGCACATCTGATGTCCTATTCGTCAGAGGTGACATTCCACGAGCCAAAGTGAATCACTGCGCACTTGGCTGTTTTTGATCTGGTGCTGCTTACAACAAACAGCAAGTTTTGCACAATAGCTGACCGCTTCACCGTCTACCCCTGGGTCTCCTCTCGACCTGGAAAAAAAACATGTTTTCCCCAAAGAGGCGAGTGTCTAAGTAGTGGAGGTTAAAGATTATAGAGTAAGAGGTCTTTGGTGGGAGGCCTGGGCCGTGCCTCATAGCCCAGGCCCCGTGGTGTCCTCTCAGGGGGTAAGTGGGGATCTCGCCTCTCCCTTCCCTCTCTCGATAAAGAGGTGCTCAGGAGCCGTAGAGGGCAGGCTGGGAGACGTCAGGCTGTGGGGATTTACACACTGCACTTTGTGTTTATGGGCCTCAGCTCTGTTTGAGTGCTTGCGAGACAGAGACGGGCACTTTCACAGCTGACATGAAATAAACTCATTACAGCCTTTGCGAGCGCTGGCAACGGGCCCCTGCTCGGCAGCAAGGCACAGTGCGGGCTATAGGAAAGGTTGCAAGTGATCTTCATAGCGCTCTCCACTCTATTTTCAAGACTACTCACCACCTTGTCAATATCGACACCTCCTCCTGCCTTGTGCTCCCCCTGGTGTGCAAGGCAGTGGTGCTGCTGGAGACCCAGAGATTTTCAGAATGGGGAACTGAGGCTAGCTGGGCACATGAGGCGTGTGAGTGGGACACTGAGAGACAGCGTGGGATGTAAACAGACAGCAAATAGGAGGATCGCAGCCGTCATAGAGAGGGGGCATGCACGATGATGCCTGACACAGTTGTTAAATAAAATCAAAGTTGTTAAATAAAATAAGATATTTCACATCCCCCCTGGCAGATCCACAGATACAATAAATGAGCGCACATGCACACATCCACCTGTACTTGCAGAACGAAATCAGGTAAATGGGTTGCAGTTATTATCATTCACCGGTCAGTCCCATCTGATTGTGATGTGCACATGAAATGAAATGAATCATATCTGTGTTAGCTTTACAACTAAATAAACTCAAATGTGAGAAAAGAATACAAACACAGGTGCCTCTAGTGTTTCTGGTGGTCTTAAAGGAGAAAATGCATCTACTAATTCCAGAAATCTCAATCAATCTGTCTGTACATGGAGCACATGTCTCTAGAACCGTCTTATTGCCTCCACACGTCATGTGCACAAGAAAGTGCAGAGTCAAATTTGGTGCGATTTGGTCACGTTCAATATTAATAAATATCGACCAGCACTCGTGGCATAGACTCATCAACATAAATGGTGTTGTTAATCACGAGTGTGTCCATGACAAATCAAAAAGAGGAGAGTTCACTTAAACAATACCATTGTCATAGGTGTTTATACATATATCACATATTTTGATAATGAAACAAACTAAATGTTGATCTGTCTATTCACTGGTAAAAACACTATTATAACTTATAATATAATAACTTATAATTACTTATGGAGTTGGCCAACAATTTTCCTTTTAAGAATTTTTTTTACTTTCCAAACTCTAACTATTGTTTGGGAACAGTTTAGAGAACTGAAATAGAAATTGTGCATTGGGCAGAGTTTTGGCAAAAATAAGACTCTTTGGAACATACTGAGAATACTGATCCACAGCAGACAAAGTAGATGATGCTGCAAGACTTTTGTATTATCGCTTGTTATTTTTCTACGAAGTGAAATCAAATCAAACTTTCTACAGACACATTTTGCATCTACAAAGAGTGAGGGGGATGATACTCAAATTAAAGCAATTTAATGGTGAGAACTTGAGGGAGAATTGAGAAATAGCACCGCTGTGTCTTTCTCAGAGGCTGGAATCACTCTTTTGATCATCACTAATTTATATCCATCGAAATAAGCCCAACCTGAGCCACGACCCGCTCCAGAGGTATCAAACAGATGATCATTGCAAAATATTATCAGCGTTTCCCTTCTGAGGGAAAAAAAAACTACTAATCATGCTAATGCCTGACATGATCAGTTCTGTGTGATTTCATCGCTGTTATTTCATCAAACTCCTGACATGTATCGACTTAATAAGAAGAGATGAATGGTTTTGCATGAGATCTTTGTGTAGAAACAGGTGATGAGTTGAAATAAATATCAAAGTCTTGTTGTCATCAATAAGCAGTTTAAATGGAATTGGTATCAAAGTCTTACACACACACACACACACACACACACACACACACACACACACACACACACACACACACACACACACACACACACACACCAATCAACACACACGCAATTTCATAGGGAAAGGCCAGACAACCCCATTGATATTCCACACCTGCTTGACTGCTGACAGCTCCACAGCAACACTCTGTCGGAGATTTGGACACGAGGTGCTGACACTACAATGGAGATGCTGTTACAAAGCTGCCATGGAGCAGAGAGGTTCAAATCAGCATCACCAGCAAAGACACACACACACACAAACAAATGACAAACACACCTCATGGTAAAATTTTATAATTTCTATAACTATCTGCATTTTTTCCACGACTCACCGACCTCAGATTAACTCCATCTGTTAGTCAAAGGCCAATAGTATACACACACACACATGCACACACGCGTACACACTCCAGTACCTTCCTGCTAATTGAACAACACAACTTCCCTTATACTTGACTCGGTTCAATACCAGCCAGCCACACAAAGATGGCTTTCTCACAGTCTTTCTTCATAAAGGTGATAATGGCGACAGTTCAATAACTGAGCCCAGCTATTCACACCACTCCACCAGTGGAGCCATCCGTTCAACACAGTAACTACACTGTTTCATGGGTGTGTCTGAGGCTCTGCTGCAACATATGGCACGTGGGAGGAAACGTTAATATATATATATATGATTTCATACATAAGAAAAATCAAACAGCTGCACTGGAGGGCAAATTGCAGGAGCAATATTGACACAGCAAGGTAAACAGGTGCAATACCAACAGACCGCAATGACAGCAGGTTTTAGTTGGGCAAGGAGACAAGCTGGAGAAATCTACTTTTACAACACTGCCCCCCTCTGTTGCAAAATGTGACTGCAGCACAAGACATTTTTTTTAACGTGGACAATTTTGCACCTGAACATCAAAGTCTTCTGCTCAAAGGAAGTGTGAGTCTTCTCATACCGATTATTCTTATGATAGAGCGTCTGAAGGGAGAGCTAGCTTTTGATTTCATGCTGTCAGGAGCAGATGCAAATGTCCATAATGCTCCCATTCCAGAAAAAAAATCAGCATCTGAAAAATAAGAAAGAAGCGATGGCTGTGTGTGTGTGTGTGTGTGTGTGTGTGTGTGTGTGTGTGTGTGTGTGTGTGTGTGTGTGTGTGTGTGTGTGTGTGTGTGTGTGTGTGTGTGTACATGAATTGGTGGGAAATTACACATCTGAAAAGTCTTTGTCTTGGGCAGTGGTTTTCAAATGGCCTTTCGGTGAAAGAGGCACAATATGGATGAGATTAAGAGCGACTTAAAGCCTTCTGCAGTGTAGAGGGGTCACTTTCAACATTAAGCTCTAAACATAATCTCTTCCTTTCCCATCTTTGCTCCAGGAAGTCATCGCCGGGTGCGAGTACCCTCGCTCGGTGACAGATGCAGGTGATGGCAGATAGGCAAGACAAGGACTTGCTTATTTTCAGCAGTGTCATATACCAAGGTGGGAACACACACACACACTTCTCTATTTTGTCTCCCCTCTCTGTCTTGCTTCCTTCAGAGATGTATGCCATCTCATATGCCGTCAATAACCTGTTAATGGGCTCCTGCACTCAGATAATAGTGCTGGCTGAAGAACAGCGAGCAGATAAGGGCGCGCCTCTGGCTTACGAGCCTGAGAGACAGAGAGCGTTTGATGAGCGGGAGGCTGAGGATGGATGGAGAGGAGCTTGGAAGGCGGACGAGGGAGTAGCTCAATGTAGCAGGAGGGTCACAGGATTAGATCTGATGTGAGTGCAGCTAATTTCTAGTAAAGACAGGCTACATTGAGATGTATATAAGGCCGTCATTACATAGGAGCCAGAAAGAGACGATGAGGAAGACGGAGTGGCACAGAGGGATTTTCCAGATCCCTCAGATGAGGCAGAGTTTCAGCTCTTAAACAGGTTCATATCTTTTGCTGAGTCATAGTTTCAAACCCCAGGACGATGCGAGGTTACGCACGGGTCAGTTTGTCACCAGCTGTATGTTGTCTGGATGTCAGAGCCCACGTGCCTGACATCCCCGCAGACACTTCACAGAGGCAACCTCCTGGAAGTAGGTGTCTCCCTGTGTCAGCTGCCGAGGTGCTTCCTCAGCAACAAACAGTCGCTGTGATGCTTTCCAAGCACAGATCAGCATCCGCTCAACCCATTCATCACAGCCCACTAGACACACAGCAGACCAACACATGCCTCCAGGCCCCTCTGCCCCTGCAGAAACGCTATCTCTGCATATTACCCATATCAATTTTTTAACAATCCCACAGGGCAGGCTTTTTAGGACTTGTTGAAATAATCATGAGGTGCTTGTTGGGTAATGCACTCTGTTTCAATGAGCGGCCTGTGAGAAAAGATGAGTCGGGAAACGGTGAGACGGAGGCGAGCCAACAGAGACCGGTCATTATGTATGCATTGTGGCGAAACCAATCTTTGTTGAGCCCGTCCTCGATTGTTTTTAAAAGGATACTTCACTGGACGCAATCAAATTAGCAAGAACATCACTGATACGGGGTAATAACCCTAAATTGAATTTCTGCACAGGCTAAAGTGTCCCCTCACTGCAGAATCAATTGCTGTGAAAAGAAAAGGAGGACAGGAAGGACATTCATAGTTAGCAGACCTTTAAAAAGTACACCAGAGATGCAGCCATGAGCAGGCTAGTTTCACGCTCCAGGGCTCTGCCAGTATGTTCGCCTGCCGACTACCACACTAGATGCAATCTATGCAATTATGCAAATTAATTTGAATTACCTTACAGCTCCCGTCATTGACAGAGAAATCAGGTCAGTTTTCCATTCCTGCATTTGCATGAATACTATTCTTTTTCAGTGTTTGGGAGCTAAGAGCTGCACACGGTGAGCCCTGGCAGCCGAGCGGCTGCACTAACTGAACACAGAGCATGACAACAACAAGCAATTAGCCAGACGGCCTCCTGTTAGCTCTGCCACTGGCTGACACAGCTGTATGCTGTGAGCCAAGGATGTTGCTGCACTCAGCTACTGTTGTAGCTCAGTTGTAACTGTACATACACACTACCGGTCAAATGTTTTTGGTACACCTCCATTTTACCAGCTGTTATTTCAGTTAACATATTCAATGTCTCGGTGTTCATGAAATTTAAGCATAAAAACGGAACAATTGGAGATTTTATACAGTCATGGGAACAGTCATGGGAAGTTATTGTTGAACTATTTATGAATATGTTGATGTCACTTTGATGGAAAATGTGCTGCTGTTCTTTCCACTTTCCACATGTTTTGCCTTGAGACATGTGTGATTATCTCTTGTGTTTAGGTGACATTCAGTTTCCTTCAGAAGTTGTGTACGTAGGCAACTGGTCCTGCTTGTGTGTCACTTTCCTCCTTGAGGGATGAATTAAGTATCTTTTATCATAACTTGCTTTCTCCCTCTGTCCTGTCCAACTCAAAACAGCTCAATGATGTGTTCATTTACTTCCTGCTGTACAGTGTTGTCCTAAAAATGCATCTGGAAGTTCAGTAACACAATTTGTTCAAAATTGCATTTGCACAGAGAGAGGGATTGTGCTCAAGCGAAACTGTTGCACTGTCTGTTTAAGCTTTCAAGGCTTCACTTACTTCCATTAGCACAGGAGAGAAAATTGTTTTATATTTTATTAACAGGATGTTTCAGTTTTTGGTGATATTACATTTTTTCAATGTTGGTGAGTTTACCACTTAACCTTTGCACCATTTAAGGTTATTCACTTGGTTAAATGTCAATAAAAACTGGAAAAATGCCTTCTATCCTTTTAACAACCTTTTATTCCAACAAAGGTTATTATGAGCTATACTTAAGCTGTTGTAATCAAACAGTAAAGGGTCAAAAGGCAAAGCCACAGTTGGTTGGTGTTGTAACTTTCCACATTACCTGCCACCTCAATAGCAAATATAACCACACACAACAACCCCTCATCGAAAACCTTCTTCACAGCTGGAGCGACAGCACAGCTGTGCAGTGCTCATGTGTAACATCAGGATGAGGTTTCACTGGGAATGATCCATCATCAGACTCCTGAGTCATTTTACAGCTCGGGAGCTGCAGAGACAATGATACTGTGATGGGATGACAGTGTTGTCATGTGCTGTCCCTCTGTTTTTCTTTACATAAATACTGTTCTCGCAGGGAAGCATCTTGACTGAGACCACAAAGGGTTTTTGTGTCTATACTGACATGGAAACTTGCTGGAAGTTAGTCAGCAATGACACGGCTGAATACGAGGAAGATTACAGCCAATCATCCCAACAAGTGGCCTGGAGACCTCAGTGACCCTGGATCATATCAACACAGACATGCACAGTAACAAACACACACACACACACACACACAGGGCTGCTCATGTCACTACAGACATCTATAGGCTCTCTGTATGGCTAATGAAGAAAAATGACAGGAAAGGCAATCAACCTGATCTTTCATTCATTGGTTAGTTACCCAAATAATTACTACTTACAAATATAAATATATTGTAAAAAATATACAATATACATTTGGTCCAAATGAAATCATTGTCAAAGTCCTGTGAGGGCCACAGGACTTCGTGCCATGTTTGACATCACAAATGCACAGAGATCTGAGGTGCCTCTCTCACCTCATTGTCTGCTGGATTAGGATTTTGACCAGTGGGATAGGGGCATCAGAAAGTGTTTCAGAAACAACTTACCAACTTTAATTTGTCAAGTGCATATAGAGCTGCACCTAATAATATGAAGAGTTTAAGTTGTGTCATGCAGTGTTTTGTATCATGTTACAATGTGGACATACAGACTCCAGCTAAATCACCTATTGCTCAAGTTAGCAGAGAGAATCTGATCCATTGTGTGAGCTACAATAGGCCATTACCCATGAGTTAAAGAGCTCCATCAGCCCCCGACACCTCCTCCTCCTCCTCCTCCTCTTCCCTCCCGGTGAGAAGGGCGAGTTAGGCGGTGGATGCCACACAGCCAGTAATGAGCAGGCTGCAGGCCCATTTGTGCTGGGAGAGAATAGGTCCCTAATGAACCACTGAAGACACTCAGGTCCACTGAGACAAGACTGAAATGTGCCACTGATGGCCAATAGAAGTTGTGTCAGCTCAACCAGAGAGCAGAACAGGCGAAAAATTGCTCTCTTTTTAAATGATGGTCTTTTGGATGATGAAAGTTCTTTGAGAACTTTGTGGGTTTGCCAAAGTATGTTTTACTATTTTGCTTTAGGCACTGAGATAAAGCCTTTCTCCCTCCGCTTCAGGCTATACATTAATATAAAGATATATCAGCCGCTATGAGATTTTAATTTACGTAACATGTCAGCCCCAAATCGACTGGGAAAAGGGTGATATTAAAAGATACGCACTGCTGATCCCTTCTTTGACATGCTCCAATTCCCTTCTGTTATTTACTTCCTCGTGAGATGTTATCAAGCTGGCCCAGACTATTTGTTTCTTTTTTTATGATGACACACGTTTTCTTTTTCTCGGAGCACCATTTTTACTGAAGTAAACTTTTGAGCGTGTGAGTAATGAATCATCGATTGCAACATCAACCACAGCCACACTGTTTCCCAGTGTTATAAATATAAGAGGATGACTTGTTCAACACACTCCCTGAGTCAGAGCAGACAAACTGCACTTTCAGCCCTTTCCACCGAGGTCCTCACCCTCGCCCCGAGGCCTCTACTCCTCACCTGTCTGGAAAAGGTCAAACCTATTCAGTTTTATATGCTCAATTATGAGGGGAAAAAATACATACTCCCATATCACTGAGTTGTAACCCTATAAAAACAAAAGTTAAGGGAAGTATTGTGAAAAATGTATTTTTAGGCCCCTTAGACAGGATCTAAGACAGAGCATAAATAAGACTATGCTCTTTGTCAACTCGTCTGGACTGATGAGAGGTTCAGAGGTTTGTAACTTCCTAACGACTGGCACATTATTTTTTGGCCAGCCTCATTTAAACGTCTGTTTTGCACAGCGAAGCTTTTCAAGGTTGATGACTAATAGGCCCTGCAGGGTGTATTGTTTAACAGGCAGTGGCACCTCCCACTGTGGTGGCTTTGATCTAATGGTGGGGCTCGGTCAGCGGCGGCGACACTCACCCGTAGCTTGGACGGCTAGCATTACAGGCAGCAGGAGGGAGAGCATGGTCTACCCGGGGGGATTCAAACCGCAGGTCAACTTCTTCAGACACAGCGCTGCAAGGGGGGAACAAAAGCACAGATGAATAAGGAGCATTGTAATAACACAGAGGAAAACAGTGCAGCAAAATAAGATGTTTGGATAGAAGGGTGATTAGAATGAGACAGTAACAGCCGGGGGCGTGTTTTATGTCTTTGTTTTAGTTTGGTTGGAATCTTTGGTGGGTGTAGTTGGAGACAATGAGGCTCTCCGACATGTATAATGAGCTAGAATGGCACTCAGTAGAGCCCATAGCTCCGCCCTTCACCCAACAGTCTCCTTATGAAACCACATAACTATAATCAAATTTTAGATTCAGATTTGGATCTGCACTAAATTGCACACATTTATATCTATATATATACAGTATATATGTCCCCTACACATGCATGATGTTTGAAATCAAGGACAATTTTGAAAAATGCCCAATCTCCTAGTGATAAAAAGTGTGAAAAAATCTTCTCTTGGATATGCACCAAAATTGTATGGGTTCTTCCTTTTGGGATACCCCGTCCCTCCATAAAATTTAATGGAAATCGTTGCAGTGGTTTTTACATTATCCTGCTAACTATCAAACACAAATGTAGAACAAAACATAACCTCCTTTGTGAAGGTTACCAAAGACTGTTTGAAATTCTACATTTATTTCTTGGGACTAATCTAAAAGTCTGAAAGTGTCTCGTTCAGTCTTTTCTCTGTGCCGCTAAAGGGTTTTCTCTTTCAGAGAGACTGGACCCATGATGACAAATGGGGACTTCCACAGTTAAGAGGAAGGAGCCAAATCCTTCCATCTGCCTTCCAGAGGGGAAAACACCACTTTAACAGCGAGTATGAGACAGACAAAACTATCCTCTCCTCGTCTACTTCCACTCCACCACCGTGCATGAAATATTTATGAGATGTTTATCTCACGGAGATTGGTGGAGGTCACTATTTGTATCTGTATTTGCTGAGACAAAAACTAGAATGTGTATTGTGGATAATACTGAAGGCTTTGTTCCAAAGATATAAAGCAATTGTTCTACAATCACTGATTATAAATAATTTATCATATCAACAATATAAGAACCAATAGCAGCTGAAAAGCATCACTTTGTATGTAAGATGTTATAAAATGTACTATGATGACAAAACAAAGCTTCCTCTACACCACAACAATGTAGTCTGTAAATTCAACTGTATTACCACACTGATTAATAACGTAAAGCAAGATATCGCTGATTTCCTTGTTTATGTAAAAACTATCTTGAAGTTAGGATGATAGAATTTTGATATTTTTTGCTTCGTTAAACCTGGAAATAAACAGATGTTTTTTTAAAGTAGAGGATAATTTATGTATATATATATAGCTAGTCCCCAGAATATAGAGTTGAAATGCTGGGGACTTTAGCTCCTGTATGTGTTCTGCATTGGCTTCTCATTCCAAGTAATATAGGTGGATAAACTGTGAGTACTACGTGCAAGTGGGTGGGTACAAAAAGAAAAAGAGGAAGATGAAAACAAACAAAGGAAGAGAGACGGAAGCAGTTTCCTATTATAAAACATACACACTCAGCATTATGAAGCAAATGAGGTATTTATTATAAATAAAAAAATGTATAATCCCACTGTATGTACATGTATCTAGAAAGATTCTACAGTCATTGAAGTCACTGGATATTTCTGCCAGATATAATCATTGTCTTAGAACAAGCTATATTATAGGTTTTTGCTAAGAGACATAGCCTTTAGCAGAAAAGGATGTGAGCAACAATCTAGCAGCTTTTATACGTCAGTAACTGAGTTAACATTACATCATTTCCTGATGGTGAGTTGCCACGTCCTCCTGTACTCTCTGTCCCTCTTTTCCTATTAAGTCTGGTGTCTATATAACATGTATACTGAGTGACAACTTTAAGAACAGCTATAACTCATTTTTTTATGTTAATAAAACAAAGGAAATCATATTTGGACACAGAGAGGTGAGAAATAGTGAATCTGTTATCACCAGTGACGATGCAATTGAAAAAGTATGTTAGGAATATACAGTATGTTGACATGTTGACTATACCTGTGTGCCCGGTAGACTGCTCAGAGAATGGGACTCAGATGGTTTGGTGTTGGTACTGAGTTCTTGTTAACATTTTAAAATGCTGAACCAAAACGTAGGGATGAAACTGTAACCAGTCTCACTGTATACAATGGTAAAATTACCGAAAGTTGGACCGTTTAAAGGCTCAGTGTGTGGAATTTTGTGACATCTAGTGGTGAAGTTGAACGTTGCAGCTGAATACCCCTCACCTCACCCTCCCATTTCAAACATAAAAGAGAACCTGTGGTAACCTTCAGTTGTCATAAAAACTCAAAAGGTGTTTAGTTTGTCCAGTTGGGGCTACTGTAAAAAACATGGCGACCTCCGTAGAGAGGACCTGCTCCAGATGTAAATATAAAGGTCTCATTCTAGGGTAAAGGAAACAACAATTCGTACAATTTAGATGAAAGACACTAGTGAAAACATCACAAGGATTATTATATTATTTTACATTTAATTTCTGCCAATAGATCCGGTTCACCTAAATCGTACAAACTGGACCATTAATTACCGTGATGATTTGGTCAAAAATATCCAGCATTGCCCAAAATTAGCAAGTCTCCAAACAACAATATGCATTTGTTGTGTGTTGTAAAAACATGGTGGAAGGAGCCGCGGACAGACAAAGGCTGTAACACCAGAGAGCTGCTAGTGCTCTGGCCAAAGTGAGAACATGCTTGCATCAACTGTTGCCAGATCAAACACTGATATTTTGTCCTTACTCTGATAATTGGGGACAACATCTGCTTTTAACATAAGTTGTCAACCTTCTCTCCTCCTGTCTGACAAATATTTTAAATATTATCATCATTTTAATTGATAGTAAATATATAATTTGACCGTGTGTGTGTCAATTTTCAGCACAATTTAACAATACCGCCATAAAACTGACAACAATGATCACTTTGGTTTTATAATCGTGATATAAATCTTCACAACGTTTCATCTCTACTAGAGTGCATCATCAGTGTGGCACATTTTCAGTCCATGTAAAAGTGAGAATGGATAACATAGTTAAAAGGGGCATTAATAATGACAGTAGTAGTAAATAAAGAACGTCCATCCCTTCATACCAACGATAGAATTGTCATGTGATATGCAGATAAAAACCTGATGGACCACATCCATGTTTTATTTTCTGAATATTCTTTTGGGTTGGCAAGTGTAAAAGTAACCCCTATCGCTTTCTCCCAACGTCCATTAAAAAACAAAACAACACGCTAATTCTTGACTACATCCCATTATAATCTTATGGTTGTGTGATTTCTCAGGTTTGACTTCTAACAGTTTGAGGATTTCTTATTGTCTTATGGTTTTATGGTTTAATGATTCCTTATGCTTTTATGTCTTCCCTCTGCTTTATTATTTATATAAGTTATGTTTTTAAAACCTGCAGTTCTATAATCTGCAGTGATACTTACAATGTGCAATATTTCTTGTGTATATCCTCCTTACTATGTTGCATGTTTATGACTCAATTGTTGCACTAATGTAGAGGATATACTGTATATATTAAGTAAATGTACCACAACATTTTATCATTGTATAGCCAGTAATAGCTGTGTGCATGACTATTGACCAACATAAACTTCTCAATGGGACAGTAAAGCATGGCTGAAGATAGCTGCTATATGCATAATTATTATGTGATTATTTCAAATTATTCTACACAAGCTGTTGATAGGTCTGACTAGGTGTGTGTGTGTGTGTGTGTGTGTGTGTGTGTGTGTGTGTGTGTGTGTGTGTGTGTGTGTGTGTGTGTGTGTTTACTAGTGTGTGTGTGTTTACTGGCACTGGGAGTCACCAGAGACAGACAATTTCAAATAATGTAGGCAGGAGCCAACACTAAGTAGAGTCACAATCAAGGAAAAGGACAATTACCAAGTAAAGGAAACAGACTGTAAACAGACTCATACTGTTTTCTATCCAAACTACAGGGTTTTCAGAACTCATTTACATGTCAGTTGCTCCTGTTACTCGATTTGATGAACTAGAGTTGGGCTTCTTCTGATTTAATTCGACTTTGTTCTCAAAATACACAATATTTTAAAAGATCTTCCTCCTCACACATTTTTACAAATTGCTGACCCTAATACTTTTCCATAGCTTGGCCATTAACAAACAAAAATGCATCATTATTATCACCATTATTTACAGAGTGTAGCTGAAAGGTCAGACTGTTATGGTGGTTCTGCTTAATCTGGTCGTTTCAGCATCGTAACACTCAACTCCTTTATAAAATCTGGTTTGTCTCCATAAAGAAAAAGAAATATCGATAACAACACTGGACTGGCAACACTTACGCAGAGAATATGATGGGTTTGAAAACAAGTTGTGAGTAGGATTTTAAGTTTTCTACAAGCCCTGTAATATACTGAACATCCTTTCTTTTCATTCACTGTTGAAACTATTTTGAATTTAGAGAAAAGGGTACTATCAGTTTTGCACACTGTTTACAGTAACCACAGCTTTGAACATCAATGTGTGGGTGAACGCTGGGTTACTCTCACCACTCATGTCATGAAACCATAAGACTGAGCAGAAGCGTGTCTGAACTAATCCACAACTGCAAGTTCAGCATTCTTATACGTTTCAGTCATATCGAAATAAATGCAGAGGAAGCACATCAGCTGTGGTGGTTTGGTGGATGGCCACTGAATCATTTTGATATTGCTGTAAGATGTAGAGCTCCACCTCATGACTCAACCAGAACTTTTTCCATGAGGCTCCATTTATGGCTTCAGCAGAGAGGATGTGGCCAGGAGTGCAGCTTCATCACAAAATTTCCACAACAGCAGCACCAGTTGATCTCTGGACTTTCAGGAGGAGGCATGAGGTCTGCTACAGACCAGCTCAGCTCACAATGCTGGAAACTTCTGAATCCTCCTGGATATTTACCCTCAGAGAATTTGCAGTTATTCAAAAATTCACATCTTTAAATATATCTCCAAATGTGCATAAGTAAAGCATTCACTGCACTATGCCAACACACCAAACCACAGTCTGACCCTGTCTGTGTTGTCCAGACACCAAGAAGCCATCAAAGGGTTTTTTACTGAATGACTCAAGTACTTTACCAACGCCCCATGCCAGCATGTACACGCTTCTGTTCTTCCGTTCTTTAACGGTTCAGCTTTAACGATTCACTTCAGTGGCAGAGATCAAACCAAGCGAACCAGGTCACAACCTGAAGAATATAATGACGCATAAACTGTCACTGGGGAAGATTATATTTTCTTAAAAAGTAAATATATCCATCACTATGTTACATCAAGTATGTGCAGCTCTTTGATTAGTTTAATGAACTCATTGATGATGGGCATTAGCTGAATGTCTTGCAGGGTGTCTACAGATATAAACAAGTTCAATTTAAGACCTTTTTAATACAACTTGAAATTAATTTTAAGATCAAACTTGAAATGGAAACACAGACCAAAACTGAAAATATACATCTTCCAAGTAAACAACCTTATGTCCATTAGACCCCACCACTTGACCCAAGTCCCCAAGACTTTGACACAGCGCTCTTTGCTTCATAAGCACTTCCAGGTTTTGTTTTTAATAACCAAGTCACTTACATTTTGCCATATTCACAAACTAGGAAGCAGACAGTTTAAAACAAAAACTTAACTAGAGACAGACAAATGATGCAGCACATAGCGGAACTATTAATTCGTCTTCATGGTCAAACAGAGGAGTGAACTTTTTGCTGTGGCTTTTGGTGTGATCTGAAGTTAAGAAAATGTTATACTTTTTAAGGCCTTTTATTTGTAAATTGGGTGGGGCTCCAGCTGATATCTGATTGGCCCCTGAAGTGCCCCTGTCCCTGTCAGTAGTCTTAAAAAAAATTGTCAGTTACAAACTATTCAAACAATAAAGATGACAATTGATCTAAGCTCTTTTGAAGAACACAATGTGCCTAAACAATTTTCAAAATATATTCAATGACGTGGCATTTCTCAAAGCTAAAGAGTTAACAGTAAACAAAGGAATCACTTCAATGTGCACCTGATTAAATCAGGAATTGTACACAGATGTTGGACATATAATTGGCCTCACTGTATAAATTGTGGCCCAAATCCTGGATCCACCACGGTCGCAGCAGTGTCGAGTTAGTGGTTAGTGACTATTCTTAAGGTTTCAAGCCATAATAACCGGTATATTTCATTTTGACATGGTGCTAAGGGTTATTAAGCTTCTAATTGAGGTCAAACGATTCTTCAAATATCACAGAACATTAATTAACATTGACTTTGGCAACTGAAACATTTCTTTTCTTTGAGAAATCTTTGACAGTGGTTTTCAAACAGCTGGACTCGTCTCCTCTCCTGCTCGACAAGGCCATTCTTGAACACTATTAATGTAATGGATCTGACTGACCTCCTGGGCTCAGACGTCTCATTGGCATATGGCCGCCATCGTTGCCAACCTTCTTGAACCATTGGGAACCATTCAACCCTTGATGATGGGCACATTTCCAACCTGTGTGGCACCAGTCCCATCGAGGGGGAAACTGCGTCACAGGATGAAAGCAAACCTTTCAAATCCATATGGCAGCAGTGTTTAAAATTGACCAAGCCCTTATTCATGTGGGGGAAATGTACCTGCATACCAATTTGTACATTACTTAGTCAAACAGTACATTAGTTTGACAAACTGAGAGGAGAAGAGCTCCATAAACTTCAAGAAAGCTTTACGGCCAAGAAGTTTTATGAACTTGAATGCCAACTTCCATTCAAAGTATGAAAACTGTAATCTACGGTTCAAACGAGGCCGAGCATCAGCCTCACACAGCGATCCAAAATAAGGTACGAGAAGGCAGCACCAGACTGTACAGTTTTATCTGACAGATAATTAGGTGAGGCGCCGACAACTGTAAAGCAACTGCATCTTCTCAAGAGCAGCAAAATGCATAGGATCGGTATCTAATGTGACACATTCTCCAACCTCCTGCTCATGTGAAGCACCAGCAGCCACTTTAGTGTAACTTTTATATGATGACAGCTTGACAATCTGTACCAGCACTATCTGTGAAATAATAAGCATAAGAAATAAGGGTATGAACCAGCAATCACATCCCCGGCAAAACTTGCAGCGGAGCATCCTGTACAATGTCAGATAATATTATTATCTCTCCGCTGTATCAGCGATCGTTTCCCATACAAGTTGTCAGAGTGGTAAATACTACATCCTCTTACATCCCACGGGAAGCTGTACCTGCCAGCAGAGCACTGCTGCACTATCATGTGATAAGAGCAGCATGAGGACAGGCGACATCCTCACTGCAAGCTGAAGCACAGCATCTCTGTCCCAGTGGTTCCACAACCTTTTTTTGGTGGTAAAAATAGCAATGATAACATGAAAGTCTGAAAAATAAGCATAAGTTAGTGTAACAGATTTTCCCCTATTTTGAATATACTCTTATTGATCAGTTTAGTCTTGTGACCGCTTGTTAGTTCTCAAACAGCAGGTTGGGAATAACTGAGTCTATCCTGACACGTACATATCAAACCTGCACAGGTCTTAATCCAACTACACCCTGTATGAAGCCAGATATATATGAATCTCCATGTTGGCATCCAACAGTACCTATGTTTTTACTGTAGTCTTAACAAATAAGTAATCTTTTATAGTAAGCCTTCTCACTGTTTTTATATGTTACACCTGTACATACTTGTACACACTATTTTAGTATGTTTTAATATATTTTATGTATCTTTATTTACAGGGCAAAATGACCAGAAATAAGATTAAAATGCTTTCTTTATTCAGTCGTTGTTGATTACTGTCAGGAAAAATGTCACATGTTATTGAAAGTGAGTGAAAGTTAAGGTTTTTAACTCAATATTAAAAGCACTTATGTATTATACCTCTTTATCATGCTTACACAACACATAAGCAATATATCAACAGGAAGACTTTGTTATATTGCTAGTGATGAAAATTATACTGGGATAATTATTGTAATCTCTTTTTAATCGCCCAGCTCTATTTGTTTGTATCATTTAATTCCTTACTCTAATTTTTAGCTGCTGTCAGGTGTATTGTCTGATGTGTTTTTGTTCTCTCTGCAATGACAATAATAGAAATTATACCATATTCTATATACATTTACAGAACATACAAATATAAATTGGCCCTGTTTATAATCTAAGTCATACACTGGGTGCGGGTTTATTTTTTGGGCAAGTCGCCACGTCTTGTGTCAGTAAATGTAAAAGCACCTTCGTGGCCCCATTTTGAATTATGATAGTTGCACTGATAAAATGCACTGATGCAGTGTTCCCTTCTTGTCGAGAGGAGGCGCAGTACTTTTCAGTCATGACTGTTACTTGCAGCATCTGAGGAACAATATAACACAGCTTAGCACGTATCTGCAGTGAGTATTTATAGTTTATATATTTATATATATATAGAGCCAGCAGAGCAGATAGAGGATGGGGCAGAGAAGAGGGCTGAACAACCAGCTGCTCTGACCTCATGAGCTCTGGGCTGTCCAGCTGTTGCTCGTCTTCACACATAACTGAACTTTACTCTTATACTTTAAGTTGATCTACATAATAAAAAAGCTGCTCGGGTTCTCCAGTCTTACCATGTTAGTAGAAACCAAACTTAGAAACAGCTCCAGCAGTCCGGCGGCGGGGACTCTTCTCCAGTCGACGTGTTCCCCTCAGTGGTTCATTCCTCTGCGGGGGAAACAACAACAGTCCCGTTCCTCTCAGGGTGTGTGGCGGTGGATAAAAAGTACAGGATGTAGTTTGTATCTTCACACTCTCTGGGTTTGCTCCATTGATCTGAGACGCTTCTCTTCACTGAAACCACTCCTTGCTGCTTTGTCCAGCACTGACGTCATGCCGGGGGGAAACCAGGCTGCTCAGTGCAGACCCCCGGAGTTAACTGTTTGAACGCACCGGCCGTGAACGCACCTCCACTCTGCTGCAGTGGATCATATAATCAAAGTTTGTGTTTGTGTGTGTATGTGTGTATGTGTGTGTGTGTGTGGAGAGACACTGTCTGTGGACACCCGACATCACTTTTAATATCTATACCATTATGGTGTGACTTTGATTTATCACACGGTCCATGAACGCACCACTGCAGTTGACACAGTTTATAGCTGGGTGATGTTTTATTTTCTATTTTCTGTTTTTATGTCTGAGCACTTTGTAAACACGTTTTTTAAAAGTGCTGTATAAAGTTTATAACTATTTCATATGGTCAAGGTAAAAGTCATAATATCTGTCTCGTTGATAAATAACACAATATGGCTGATATTATGGCGATATCACTTTCTTTTGCTTTTGCATTTGCATTGTCAGCGACCTTTAACTGATGCTGTTTGATTTGATCTGCTGTCTCTGATTTTAGATTTCGTACGATATCATTTGCTGTCTTTGAATTTGAAATAGGTTGCATTGATTTGCTTCTTGTGTTTTGTATTCTTATATTTATTTGTCCTCTTTGTGAAGCACTATGTAATGGCTGTTTGAAAGGTGGTGCAGAAATACATTTATTATTATTAATATTAATACTATTAATGATAATAATAATAATAATAGTGTTGTTAATAATAATAAGAAGAAGTAGAAGAAGAAGAAGAAGAAGAAGAAGAACACGTTGAGAAGAAGAAGAATATCAAAATAAACTATTCATACCAGTCTCGATGTTGATTATTATCACAATACGGACGATATTGTGGGAATATGGCAAAAGGTGTTGTGACATGTTTTTTTTCTCATCATTCAATATTGATAAATATCACAATGAATCTCTTAACATTAGATTTTTTTCTCCTGAGTGAGATTGTAGTTTGAAACTTTTGACAAACACTTGATAAACAGCAAAACATTTATCAAACCCGAGGTAGATCCATTTTGTATTATACTTCCTCACTTTGCTTACACAATGCTTAACCGTTATATCAAAACATACATTGACCTTTTGTTATCTTGCTACGGATGAAAATTATATTGCTATAATTACATAAAGAGAGATGTATTTAAATGACCACTTTCCACTTTGTGTTTTCATTAACATGGATTTGTGGATATAAAGCTCTACGCTTTGTGAGCAGAGATTCTTCTGATAAATACACTTCTAGTTGGACTGGTGATCGTTTAAACACAGACAGTACAACTGCTGTCTGGAATCACATTTGCCCAAAACATTACACAGCTTTGGAAAATCCTGAATATGCAACAGGAAAATCAATTTGGAACATGGTGGAGGAGAAAAGGACACAAGGAGAAGACAGAAAGCAAGAGGAAGAGTATGCACATGGTGTGCAGTGTGTGTGTGTGTGTGTGTGTGTGTGTGTGTGTGTGTGTGTGTGTGTGTGTGTGTGTTACAGTTTTCCAGTGATTAATAGACATAGATACATTGGGGAACACAGAGTGGTAAAATCTCCTCATTTTGCACAGGGGACGTGAACGTTCCTTGGACCACCTGACTAAAACCAGGAAGTGAATCGACTGTCAACAATAAAACGGTGAGTGTGCAGTTATTCTATAAAAGTCTTGTTTCTGTTCGACATTTATTTCAATGCTATCAACGCGTTGTTCAAACCAGCGATACTACACTCACAGCTCGCGTCTAGCTCAGCAAACCGAAGTAGTTATGTAGCTAAGGCTAAGTAGCTAACCGTCGTTGCGAACACAGCTTGTCCTCCCTCCCCCCCATCAAGAAACGTCAACCTATTAATGTTAAGAGTTTCCACTTTTACAAACAAAACAAAAATATGAATGATAATATGTGACTTTCAGCGAACACATTGACAGTTCATGTCCTCACAGTCATTTCAGCAGCTAGCTTACTGAATGATGCTCCCATGTCAAGACATGTCTCTTGTGTCTCTGTGATGGGACAGATATGATGTCATCAGACTGGCAATTGTCTCTGAAGCTGGCGGATCGGCCCAAATCCACCTTCCACTTCCCCGACATGATGCCCGGAGATGTTTCCCCCGGAGGATACAGAGTCGCCACCTTGAAACAACTTGTGGCCGCTCAGCTCGCAGACTCCATCCCGGACCCTGAGCTCATAGGTCTGTTACAGCTGTGGCTGAAATGTGTTTGTGTTTGTGTTTGTGTGAGCGACTGGCAACACAACATCTCCACTACTGTGCCATGTGATCTTCTCATTGTGTTCATGTTGCTGATCAGAGCTGGTCCACTGTGGGCGGAAACTTAAAGATGATCTCACACTGGACGCCTGTGGGATTCAACCAGGATCCACCTTGCACATCCTCAAAAAGACTTGGCCGGAGCCAGAGAACAATCCAGGTGTGTGTGTGTTTGATTTGTGTTTGATTTGTGTTTGAGTATTGTCCGTGAAACTGAGAATCTGAATCTAATTGTGTGTGTGTGTGTGTGTGTGTGTGTGTGTTTCTTCTCCAGAGCCTGTGAACAGAGCGACTGCAGCCAGAGAGTTCAGAGTGTTTCATGCTGCTCTTCACTCTCTCAACTCTTCCTACAGAGACTCGGTGAGTAGGAAACACAGTGTCCAGCAAGTAAGAGCCAACAGTGAGCTGCCCTGGGAAGTATTCTCCCTACAAAGCTCCAGAGAGTGTAAATGATGAACTAAAGTATCTGCTGAAACTGTTGCAAGTTTATTTCAGTCAATGTTTAGAAACTAAGTATTCACGTGATTTCTCTTTATCCCCAAATATGTGCTCATTCTTTAGGATAAAATCTCAGTCTTTGGTTTAGAGCTTGTTTAGATTTACTGGCCTGGTAATATACTCTGTCTCAAGAGAATCCTGATGTTATCCCTCCATTATCGCCTGCCGCAGGGTGGCTGGAGCCAATCCCAGCTGACATTGGGAAAAAGGCAGGGTCCATCCTGGACATGTCACCAGTGTATCGCAGGCTTGGCATGTGGAGACAAAAAAAACACAAAACCAATCACGCTCACATTCAAACCTATACAGACAGTTTGAGTCTCCAATTAAAATAGGCTGCATGTCTTTGGACTGTGGGAGGAAACCCAGAGACAACCCACACAGACCTGATGAAATCCTGATGATCATATTCTACATCTCTGATCTTTTTGAAAACTTTGCACAATTGTCATTAATTTAGACAATGGTGGGGGAGGACATAGAGTTCATCCTCTCCTCAATCCAAACCTCGTCTGTGGGATTTGACCCAGACAATAAACTGCATCCAGCAGAGTTTGGGAACTTCCTCATGCCTCACACATAGTAAAACATTAATGATGTCGTCCTTCACTGTAGAATGCAGGAATGCATTTAGGTGTTTTTGTTTCACTAGTTTTTGGTCTTTGACCTGAAATCTATTTGACTTGAGAAATCTGTGCAGCTGCACATGTGTCCACAGCTGTTTACTTCTGATAGGATCACTGTAGCTCGATTTTAGTGGGAACAGAACCCGGGCGGCTCAGAGCTGCTCAAAGATTATCTGTCACAGAAACAGGTTCGGCTGTTGAAGTCTGGCAACTTCCCGATACTCTGTAAACCTACCAGACACAAATAGTTTGAGTGAAAAAGAGAGAGGTCAGATAGGAAAGGGCATATAATTCATCCACAAACTGGTTTTGGCAGCTCACTCATTGATACAGCTTCACAGATGTTGGCACAAATACCCGATGTGTTGATGGAGATTCTGGTCAGCAGCCGATGGGGTCATCTCACAAACCATTGAGATCGCAACAGAGCACTGAAGAAATGTTTCAACCATCGACAGACCTCAGCATCTGGAGAGGATTCCTCTCACAGCACGGTTTTATTTTGTGAAAAATAAAGCAATATTACTAAACTCTGACAGCAGAACCAATCCTGGAAATACACCAGAGATTTACTGTGTTGTTGAGGATTCATATATTGAGCGCTGTATTATGATTTAAAATGTTTGGGCAGTGAAGTGGTTCCATTTGTTGCTGCTCATTTCTGTCTGACATGCTGTCGGCTCGCTGGTTTATCTCCATCCAGGAGATCGACAGTCGCACATAAAACATCGGTGTCGGTAGTGGGGAACTAATTCTACTTTACTTAAAAAAACTACATATAATTCTGAAATAAATGATTTACAATATGTGTGTAGACAATATTGCTAAAATGGCACTTTCTGTCTGTCTCCCACACATAGGTTTATAAAATGCTAACGAATAAAGAGTCGTTGGATCAGATCATGGTGGCCACTCCGGGACTCCGCACAGACCCAATCGCTTTAGGTGAGACCTGCTCGGTTGTATTTGATTATCCCGTGTAAATATGTAAATAGTAACATTTGCCCCGTGGATGTGTTCAGGTGTTCTCCAAGACAAAGACCTCTTCGTGCAGTTCACAGACCCGAGCATGTTGGATATGTGAGTGCTGCTTGTCTTTGTTATTTTGTCTCTGGCACACACGTACACAATCGTAAGCCTATTTAATTTCACATCTCTACTTTGTCCGTCGCCAGATTAATCAGTTCACACCCAGCGCTTGTCAACGCCATCATCTTGGTCCTGCACTCTGTGGCGGGCAGTATGCCCACGCAGTCCAGCGCCAGCTCGTCTCGCAACGTCTCTGCCAGTTCCTACAGTGATATGCCTGGTCAGTTAACCAACAGTAAAACTAATAATAGTAATACTAATAACTATTAGTTTGCTGTTGAAAAGCACCAAATATGAAAACAACTGAATTTACGTGGTAATAGTAAACATATTATTGATAGCAGTATAGTGTCTGGTCTTTTAAAATTGATCACTTATGTTTGAGATTAAAACAGTTCTTTCGATTCACCTACAATAATCAGTTTTTGTTGTTTCCACTAAAAACGTATGGCTCATTATTTGTATTCCCCAGGAGGCTTCATGTTTGAGGGCATGTCTGACGACGAGGACGATTTCCAATCGGTGAGTCCCTGTGGTTCCTGCTCGTCATCAGACATCAGGAGAAGTGATAATCCTGAGGTCATTAGGTTATACCTGTGTTTCTAAATGTGTGTGACAGGGAAGCCCAGCCGGACCCTCCAGCAGAGCCGGGGGCTCAGCAGGAATTCGACCAGTGTCTCTGAGCCACAGCGGAGCCGCAGGCCCTCGACCAATAACGCAGAGTGAGCTGGCGACCGCTTTGGCCCTCGCCAGCACGCCGGACAGCAGCGCAGTCACTCCCACGACAGCAAGCCAGGTGAGATTTATTTACATTTCAAAAATATGTACAAACCATTGCATATGTTCTGTTTCAACCACTGAACTGATGAACATCAACTGAGAGAACTCACCATTTTCCAGAGCATTTCAACCTCAACCAGGCTAAAACTGTGCAGCAACGATTCACACTTCACACACACATATTAGACCTGATGACATCAAATGAATCACATTTAAAAGCAATAAGCTGGTTACTGTGGTCTGTAACAGGGTTGATGGTGTTAAAAAGCACTCTGCGTTGGTTTAAGTTAGAATTTATCAGGTTGGACAAAATCAAACCTGGCTACACTCCTGCAGATAATACTTTTATCTTTGCTTTTTTTCCCTTAACTGTATTTCTGTACTTGATGTAGTCGGACCCCTCCAGTGGCGTAGCCCCGATGCCAGCAGGGACCCCGGTCAGTAACGATCTGTTCAGCCAGGCTCTACAACAAGCTCTGCAAGCCACCAACATGTCCGCTCTGCAGGTGAGACTGTGAGCCGGCCGACTCATCCCCATATTCAGTTCATGGAGGGAAATGTGCTTGGGAAATGTTGTAACGTTTAAAGTTATTTGTATTTTAGTGGTATCAGTTGAAGGTATGTTCTACGCCTGCAGAACTGTTAACACAGGATGATCTTTAGACTAATCATAATGTGTTTGGGTTTGACCAGGGACGCTGGCAGTCCCAGATGCAGCAGCTCAGGGACATGGGGATCCAGGACGAGGAGCTGATGCTGAGGGCGCTGCAGGCCACAGAGGGGGACATCCAGGCCGCCCTGGAGCTCATATTCGCTGGAGGCCCAGGACTCTGAGGTCACACACACCATGGACAGAGGACAGAGGACAGAGGACAGAGCGTGAGGAGGCTTGTAATGCTGCTGCTCAGAAATGACAGAAAAGAGACATACACTTTTAAATAAACACACATCAACCATTTCAACTCAGCTCCACATACCGCAGGTCATGACACATTGTTTGTATTGATTTGACTTGTAATAAAATGAGACATGTTTACCTCAACAACTCATCAACAAGTCTTCCTGTTATTGGTTGGAAATACATTACACCAGTCTATCCATCAAACTTAATGTAATTAAGAATGCAACGCATACCAAAACAATCTATAATAGAAAAGACAAAATAATAATAAAGTCAAGGTAATATAATATACGTAATCAAAAGAGATACAGGGATAAATAATAAAGATAGTAAAGTCATATAAATAACCAAACCATTGATTTATGATTTAAGCCAGAGTAAATAGTTGAGTTTTTAATTTATGTTTAAAACTATCAACACTTTCTCCCTCTCTCAGATCCTCTGGGGGGTTTGGATGTTTTATTTCAGGACGTGTATGAAATCCAGGAGCAAATTAGTCACACATTCTCTCAGTATGTGACTAAGGGATGAAACTACAGTGAAAATACCCTTTCTACTAATCATCTACTGCAGCTACGTCATCTTCCTGCAGCTGATGCAGTACCCATCTTTGTACACTAGATGGCAATGCAGTAGTATGTTTCTATTACCGGTCATCGCAGCACACGCACTAACCTAGGCCGGGTGTAACAACCGGTCATCTGCTTTTTTCCCTCGTTCCCTAAACATAAATGAACACTGCTGATCTGCCCTCTGTGGATCAGCGTTTAATAAATGGTTCGTTTATCCGTAGCTGTGTGATTTCATATTTCAAACAGGACAATGAGCTCAGACAGCCTGTAACAGAGAAATGGAAGTTGCACAGATAAGGTGATGGCTTTAGCATCATCCTCGGAGACATTGATGGGCTTGTCAGAACATCGCTTCCGTTAGCTGAGCCCCCTCCTCCCCTTTGTGTCCCCTCAGCCTTATTACAGATGGAAACACTTGCTTTGTCTCATTGTCTCCCCTCACTGTGTTTTTCTTGGGTGGGGGGGGGGGGGGGGGTGGAAGGACATATTGCTTCCCCCCCTCCTCCCCTGCTTCCCTTCTCCATCTACAGTAATTGCCCTGCTTAGTTTTATGACTGCATCTGTGACTGTGACAGCTCAATCAGAGGATTGGCCCTTTCATGAGCACGGCGCTTTGTGTCCGTCTGTCCCCGTCACTGTTTTATATGCACACACACCTGCAGCCTGTTTCCACCTCCCAACTGCCTCCAAGGGTGTTTTTAAAATATAAAGGGATTGGCACCCCGCTGATTTATCTGCATCATAACTGCAACTAGAGTCAAGGTGAATAAAAGGCCTCATTGTCTCTCTGGCACGTCTGACAAAAAGGAGACTGTTGTGACTGTGGTGAAGAAGTAGCTGAATTTTAAAACCGAGCTGGGAGGATTATTTCCCCCATTGAAATCACATGTTGCATTATATCATGTCTATTTCATATTTTTGTGTGCACACATGACTACCTCATCCTTCTCAAAGGCAGCTTTCAGGATACTCTAAACAATTCACTGTGGAGAATCACCATGGGAAGTTGTCATGGTGACGGTGTGTGAAACTGCGTCACACGCGGTATAGAGGAGATGTTATTGCACATCACATTTAGGCCCCTTGTTGTTGTGAGCCGTGAGCCACTTCAACAGAAGTACTGACCGTGTGTAACCTCTCAGGACCCGGACTGATACTAATCCTTTGTGACCAGAGAGAAGTGAAATGACAGAACAGTGTGTGAACGGATAAGGACGGTTCACTGCTGTCGACACTTTCATCACCTTTAGATGTATCAAATATTTAAAACCTGGTGATTCCTGCCATATTTAAATTGTATATTCATCACTTTAAAACTAGAGGAATAAAAAGGTTCAAATTGGTGTAAAAAAAAAGAACTTAACACCAAAATCCAACGGATGAGAGAGAATACAGTTTGTTTGTATGGTTATGCAAAAAGCACTCGACTGATTTCCATGAACTTTTGTGGAGAAGTGGAGCGTGACCCAGAAAAGAACCCATTACATTCTGGTGCTTTTCTAAGAGAATGATTCATGGATGTTGATGGAAAAGATATGAGTGTGTGTTATTTGGTGCAGATCCCCCCAAAAAATCTGATTCGAGTGAATTTAAATGTGGTTTCATAAGGGGACTGTTTTTTTAAAACTCATTCCCTGAGCAGGAAGAGGCCTAAACAACTGGAAAAGTTGCTTCCATATGAAGCCCAGCCGGCAGCTTTGAAGTTGGTGCACATCTGCCCAATTACTCCTGCACTGACCTGGGATTCAGGTAATGAGCGAGAATCGGCACCGCATCCTCACAGGCCAACGTGTTAAGCCAATAGAAACAATCAATGCCAGATCTTTAGAGACGGTGTAAAAGCTCGTCCAATCAAACCAGAACAATAGCGACGCTTTTCTCTCAGGGTGAACCTCTCCGTCGTGCCAGAGGAGCAGACAAGGTTGATATGATGTGCTCCATCTGCCTTTGTCTTTCTGAAAAGAGGGCACTTCACGGGTTATTAACATACGGTCTGTTACCTGAGATTGTTTTGTGCCCGGTGTGACTGAGCGGAATATGAAATGAGCTTCTGACAGACACGGGGACGTTTTATCCCTCTGTGGCCCATTCATTGCTTTCAAGCTGCGCTTCTATTCTTCCCCTTTTTTTTCCAGCATTCGTTTTTTTCTTGCCCACAAAAGCCCCTTTGATGCATTTCATCCCAGGTGCTTTAACTCTTGATCGAGCCTTTCTGGAGGAGAAAGGAGCTGCAGCGGAGGGAGAAGCAAAGATCAGGCCGGAAACCACTGTGACGAGTTAGAGAGGAAACTTAAAATAGCAATTTCCCTGCTTGTTTGAAGTCGTGGATTTGATAAGAGTCAGACTAGATAAGAAAAAACCAACGACTCAATCTGAAATGACACGTGGAGCCATTTGAACAATGTTGAATCGATTCTAATTTTAGATTCCTGACTTTTTAGGTTCAAACTTTGTGTTGCCATTTTGAAGAAAATCCTCAAAAGCTCTCACAAAAAATGGAGCAATGATGTATTTGATTTCACCCTCTGTCGAATAAACATGTTAACTTTTGCACACACACAGTATTGGAGCCATTATGAGCCTGTAGCTGCCAAACTCTTCCTGTCAGAGGCACTAAAGACAAGGTTTCTTCACTGCCTGGCTCCGAGCTTGAGGTGAGTGAGTGCGTTTCAGGTTGTGCCAGCTCGAGAGGCGGTGCAGCGTTCAGTGCTTCCTTTCTTCACATCCCTACCTGTGCCCTCTCCTGAAGGCCTGCCAGTTGTTTGGTGGCCAAAACGTACTCCATGAAAAATGCTTGGAAAGGGCTTTTTAGTGTGAAGGTATCAGGGATCTCAAACATTCCCTTCAGCAGCACTGAACACTGGAGTCTGCAGTTTCATTTCCTCGCAGCACCCCAGGGTGTGTGATAGCTGTGTGTCTGAAAAGTAATCAAGGTGGAGAACGCAGAGAAAATAGCAGCAATATGCATCTAAACTGACTGTGGTTGCATATGGTTTAAAGCATAAACACAATAATATACATCTTGTTTTTTTGTAGTCTTTGTTGCTGCAAAGCATTAAACTTGGTTGTTTGTATTTGTCTACAGAGCAAATGTAGAACTAGTTATGGGGAAAACAGACTTTGTTCAGTTTGCACACTTGCAGTCCATTAATTTAATTTGAATATGAACAGAGATGTTGGTAATACATGAATATTGAATAGGGATTTTTGATTCAAATCCTTTAGTGTGTATTGGCGGCTGTGACTCAGGAGGAAAAGTGGGTTGTCCACTAACCAGAAGGTTGTCAGTTCAATTCCATTCTCCGCCATTCTGCGTGCCAAAGTGGCCTTGGGTTAGATACAGAATCCCTGAAGGCTGTGCCGACACTGTGCGAATTGATATATGATAGAGAAATGCAAATTGTGCATCTACTGTATGTCACATAGATACAGTATGTGCATAGATGCACTGTATGAATGTGTGTGTGTGTAAATGCAGAACATTTGTAAAAGTACAGAGTTCTTTCAGCAAACTTACCGGTGACCTGAAAATCAACACTACAGTGTCTCCTCTCTGTTTGCTGAGAAATGTTTGAGTTGATCACTTGAGGTAAATACTTTATTTAAATGTCTAGAGGCACATATGATTTGCGCTTCATTGAATTCACAGCGTGCTCTAAAACAGCTCACATGCATAAAATGCTGCCGTGAATGACTGTGTTATCAAATGGACCTGCAGGCTGTGAGAACAGGAAGAACTTCAGCAGCAGCTTCAGACAGACACATCAGGAGAAACCTGCTGGCATGAACAGCAGAGTCAAAATAAATGTTATAGCACTGGGCTGGAAAGTGGATCAATAGAGAACAAGAGCTGGAGTACTGGCTTGATAATAGCTCCAGCGTTTTGTCCTTGACTCAAACAGTGGTGGCTCTTCACTATCTATCAAAGGGCTTCACCATGGTAACCAGCTGAGGATACAGGAAGGGGCTTTTCTCCTTAATAAATAATTATACTGTACGTTTGCTTTATTGTGTCTGTGTTAAATGTGTGTTACAAGTAAAACCAAATATATCCGGTCGCACGTTTAAACTCATAAACCCAATTTTATTTATTTTGAACCTTGATGCCTCTACGTCCCCATACAATACATTCAGTATATACATTTGGCCATGAGGGACTGTACAGAGATATGTTATAGTAGTGCATACATAACGTGGCACGACAATGTACACAAAGGAAACGCACACATGCCACTTTACCACAGTAAAGTGATACACTAGATACACACAGGGCAAGTCAATGGCAGATGGCTGCTTACACCAGTGCACACTCACACACACACACACACACTCTCACACACACACACACTCTCAAACACTGCTTCATGCATGCACGATTGTGCGTACACACACACGCACTTTAAGACACTTCTCAGGGAGGGGAAGGGCTCTTTCAGGTTCTAATATAAGAAACACACAAATGTGAAGAATGCATCTGCTGATTGCAGAGAATCCATCATCGTGTCCTAACACCTTCCACTCTGCCTCCCCCTCATTCTCCCCCTCCCACCATTTCCCTCTGTCAAAGCTAAGGCCTCTCTCTAAGCAGTGTGGCCATCACACACAGGCTCGTCCCTATAGTAGAGAAATACTCATGAGCAGCAATAACTAAATAAAGAGCCTCTACTGTCTGATCTCTTCAACGGGGAACATTTACAACATACAGGATACACATCTATCACACATAGTTTATTTTAAATCTGCAATATCTTCTTTCAAGGAAATACATAGGTCCACTGCAACAACATTCTAATCCCTACTAAAGCTGTAGCGGCTGCCTCCTCACATGAACAGTCACCCTCTTATAACGTACTGCACTCGTCTAGCGGCAGCAGCGTCCGTCTGCTCGCACGCTGCCCTGACAACGTGCACATCCCACTCTCTGCAAACGGCTTCTAACTATTCAGGTCATACTGCTGATTACATTTCTTCCCTGTGGACATTTTTGTACCATCACATGTCAGCGTATTTGGCGGAGGCACACACTCACACAATCATGTTTCCCTTCAACGACTGCAGTTTGTACAGTTGCATAGCGCACAGTGTGGATATAGTTGAAGCCAAAATGTGTATACAGAGGTCACGCTTCTGGTTCCTGGTGTCGGCCATTTAAAGCTCGGACGAAGCGGCCAAAAATTTAAAAATTCGATTAGGATTTGCCCATAAACCAAAAACCTATTTAATTTTGCATCTCATTATGACTGACAACTGTTTGGACCTTACAGTGTGTTCTTGCTGGGACTACAGGTCATTACTGTGAGTTGCTAAAATTAAATGTGGTCAATGAGTAAACGCGACAAGAAAATCTTCGACTCGTAGTTGCTTAATTCAAGTTCAAGAAAAAAAGAGAGATCTGATCAATTGCTCTCACCAGTTTGTACCAGCGGGTTTAAAAACACTGGAACTCAGAGTCTGTGCACATTTCCACACCAGCACCCAACACATGTGGGACACATGCATCCACACTCACATTCACACACGTATGCACATCTGGTAGTAAAGGGTTGATGACAGAGAGCATGACAGGTCAAAAGTAGGTCTTAATCCGGTTCAAACAGGCTGCGTTGTGATTGGTCCGAGGAGAATAGGCCACTGTCTCTCGCGTGAGGCTCCGACGATCCCGTTGGTCAGGAGACGCCGCGACTCGAGTTGTGGCCACTGAGGCAAACGTGCATTGAGCAGAACTTGAAGCAACAAAAATGCAAAGCACCACAGTTAGAAGAGGCTGGAGTAGTTCCCAAAAAACATGATCACATCGGCACAGGACGATGAGGGCGAGGGGCCGGTGGGGGGGGGGGGGGGGGGGGGGGGGGGGCGTCACACAGGAGTAACACATCAGTAACAATTACCCCAGAATTAATTACAGTCACAGAACAATCGATAAAAGCAGAATTAGAAATCAGCTGATCTCGCGGACTGATTTGACCCATGCATTATAAGGCATTAACCAAACATTTGTTACTGACATCACATAGTATCATATTAGTGACTACATACAATTGCGGATCTGGAAAAAAATCATTTTTTCTCTTCTTTTTATGAAAATGTTTTCATTAGAAAAAAAAATTCTTGGATTAATTGTATTAAAAAAACATATTCCTAAAAGCAATGATGCAATTTTAAGGGGATTGGGAATGTCGAAGGGAGGGCAGATCGATGTCTGCAATCCCATTGTACCTATTGATCTGCAGATGGGCGAATGAAATTGATTTTCTGAGGTAGACAATGCAGGCATATTTCATTCTCCCGATGCAAAGCCACACTAAGCAGGGGCAGCGGGGGTAATTTGGTCCATTTGGACAGGCTCTGGTCTCTTGCCTTGGCCAATTGTACTGTGTTGGATGGGACGACCCATCCATCATGCTCCCCTGCCTGTCTCACCACTATGGTACTTACACTGTCATTGATGTGATACACCCACGCGGTGATGGATAGCAGACAGCATGCACTATGACAAGATAGAGAGATCAATCTGCACAGCTCACAGGCCTGTTGTCTCCGTGCAGCTGGGGAAATACCATTCATACACGGCAAATTTATTCAATATCCTGGACACTGTACGGCGCCCATGTGGACAATATCCCTAACGTGCCCCATAAAAGTCGCTTTCCTTACACGGCGCTTACAATCTTCAAGTCCCCTTACAAACAATTACAATAACAGCAGAGCCCAACCAAAGGAGAAAATCAGACACACACAACTGTCATGACGTGCACTCTGAGGAAAAAGGTACAACATGTTAAGATAGAAGTTACGTCTGATGATGTACCTTTCTTTTTCTGTGAGTGCTTAGTGCCAGGCGGGGTCAGCTCAAGAATAAATGAAATGATGTTCCTCAGTCTGTGACGTAATGAATTGGGTGACTGTCATAAATAAAAAAATAAAATAGAATATAATAACATAAAATAATAAAGACTTTTTGCAAACATTGAGTCTGTAAGAATGAGATAGTATGCAGTAGGCCTTCAAAACAGGTTTGAGGTGTGTGAGGATCAGCAGTTTGGGATGCCACTGTTCGTCTTCCCATGAGCCCGCGGGGCTCCGTCCACAGGGACGGGAAGAGTGGAGCCACTGAGGGTGGTCCAGTGAGTGCTGCAGGGGGCCGACGCCTGCAGGTGACCCATGGCACTATAGTGTCCTAATGGCTACAGGGTAGAGCAGGGACATGTGTTCGGCACCCTTGATAGGCAGCTTGCGGCTGGAGTAGAAATGGATGATCTCAGGCACGCTGTCAAACGGGCAGCTGTTCTGGCCCAGGATGTACTTGTTCTCCTTTGTCCGCGACAACTTCATGTGCATGAAGCCCTGGCTGCTCCTGGAGACACGGGGAGACAAAAGACAAGGACGGAAAAAACACGCTGTTAGTTAGACAATAACAAGGTCAGGAGATCAAGATCTTCAACTGCATGAAAAGAAAGTGTAACTTGCGTAAAACAACGTGAAACGACAAAAGCATCAAAGACAAACAATTGGAGACTGAATCAGAATCATGGAAGTATGTTCATCATAAATAAGACGTCTGTAAAACCTCTGACAGGAATGGCAAATATATATATTGTTTTTTACAATGACTGTTAAACTGTTCACTGGGCACAGTAAGTGAAAACTTTGACCTGCTGAGGCCGCTACATGAAACATGAGGGGATCACCAAAGTCATGTTTATCTGTACGGAATTTCAAAGCAATCCATCCAATAGCTTTAAAGATATTTCACTGAAACCCCCAGAGCCCCCCCCCCCCCCATAAAAAATCATTTGAAGAGAAAAGTATGTGAGACTCAACCTGAATATATTGGATAGAGAACAGATCAGCTCTCCTCGACAGCCCCTTTCTCATTTACTCTCCCCGTCGTTGCTCCCAACAGTACGTGACAATGTTCTGAAAGCTGGATTACCTCTGATAACTTTGGAGCTGCCTGGGGAGCAGACTAAAAGCCAGGCTGCTCGAGGCTGTAGGTTTCACATCCAGAGCACCAGGGCATTGCTAATGAACCCCCAGGATAAATCACTTAGGCTACAGAAATAAATGCACGGCAAATTAAAAGCTTCCCGTGTTTCTAGAAGCCTGTGATCAATACATTTTACATCTTGCCAGTAATCTTAAGCCTAAAAATAGAAAATTCATTTTCGTTGTTATTAAGTGATGCAACAGTAAGCTTTAGTGAGGGACTGATAAGAAACTAATGGTCCTTATATCCTGCTGTAAATATGCAGTTTTTTTCCTTCATTTGTAATTTGCACAATAGCTCAATAAAATGCAAATGCAAGATAAATTAGCATAATCGCTTTTTCAATCAGCAGCAAATGAGGACTACTATTGGCGATCTTGCTACAAGTGGGTATCATGAGCTCCCGTCAACAAAATGTGCACAATCAACTCACTAAACTCAAACCTATTCTACTTTATATCACGTTATTTAATTTGAAATATAATTCCAGCTACTGAAATGAAAGAAAAAAAAAATATATATACTGCACTGAGGTCACTGTGACCTTTGACAACTGAAATTGGATCAGTTCATCTTTTAGTCCAAGTGACAATTTTGAAGAGATCCCCTAAAGACAGACCTGAGATATCATGTTCAAAGGCAAGTTTTGTGAGGCCACTGTGACCTTTGATCACCCAAATCTAACCAGTTAATCTGTGATTCTAAGTGAACATTTGTGAAAGATTTGAAGAAATTGCCTCAAGTCGTTCTTGGGGTATCTGACCTTGACCTTTGACCTCCAAAATCTAATCAGGTCAAGCTTCAGTCCAAGTGACTGTGCAATCTTCCTGATATATCACATTCACAAGAATAGGAGATCACCTTCACCTTGACCTTGGACCAACAAGTTCTAATAAGTTCATCTTTGAATCCAAGTGAACCTTTGTACCAAATTTTGGAGACATTCCCTCAAGGTGTTCCTGAAATGTAGCGTTCATAAGACCAAAAACATGTTTGTAAGGTCACAGTGACATTGACCCTTGACCACCAAAATCTAATCAATTCATCCTCGAGTCACACTAAACGTTTAATCCAAATTTGGAGAAATTCCCTCAAGGTGCTCTTAAGATACCGTGGTCGCGAGAATGGGACAGATGGACGGATTATTTATTCTATCAACAAGCCGAGGGTGTGGGAATATTTTCCTGGCAGCGATACACATAAGAGCAGATTCTGGTTTGGATAAGATCGGGTGGTTGAGAATGTCCATGAGGTTTTACAACCTTCACATGGCATCCATGTGTTCACAAATAGTCGAGCAGACAAGCAGAGTAATCACCGGTTTTGAGGTCATTGATTATATTCCCACTGTAAACACATGTATGTATTTGTGTATGTGCCCATTATCTGTGATAAACAGGAGCGAGAACTGGGCTCTTGGCACCTTAAACACGAGGCATGTCCATTCTTCACTTATCTCATAATTGCATGTGTAAAGCCTGCGGATGTGCTTGCTCCCTGATGCACAGAGAGAAACCAGCGCGGAGATAACGCTGAAGTGGAAAAAAGCAAAGAACGTACAGGGTTCAATTTAGGGACAAATTCAAACTAATAATATATCTTGATGTGAGATTATGTTTAATCTAAAGAGATCAGATTACTGTGATTGTCATTATTACTACAGCAAAAGTGATGAAGAAATTGTTGGGATCTATGAACTGTAAATGGCCGATGATGGAGAATATTTCTTCATTTCTGAGATATTTCTGAGCAAGCAGGCTGCAGGAAACACAGCTATCAGACTTCTCAATTACCGTGTCTCTGACCTCAGTATTTGAGCATGTGCCTAATAAGTCCATCATGATTTCAGGAGAGCAGGACAAATTTCTTTTGCCACACGGTTCTACCGTCCTGCGAGTGGTGCCAGGAGAGCTCATTTAAAAAAAGAAAATAATCCTCCCTGCTAAGTGCATTTGATGAATCTTCATGCTGAGCGCAGGGAGGCAGGGCGTCAGGTTACACAGAGCTACACTTGAAATGGCAAACACATCAATAGCATCATTTTTAGATTCCCAGCTGGCTCCCAGTCGCCGTTCAGGGCAGCTTATCATGTTACGGTCCTGCAGAGTTAGAAATCAGGAGAACGGAGCAATACAACAAGGCTGCTGATAAAATGACTATTTTAGAGAGGACAAGCCTTTGTGGTGTTATCATATCCCCGTGCTTGTGGCCTTCTATTGTCTAATCAGAATGAATGAATCTCTCTGGGGGAGGTCCGCTGTCCTGTTTATTGAGGTTTATGACTTTGACTTGAGCCCTGTAGACCTCAGAGCAGGAAGAGCCTGACAGCAATCACCACTTATCTCCACCTTCTACATATTGAATTGCTGCATGAATGATGCTCTCAGTGTTATGAATCCATGGCACCAGAAAAAACAAAAAAAAACAAAGTTGTCAGCCAAAAGATAATGATCCTTGGCAGATGCGGTGACCTTTTTAAGCATTATGGGCATCAGATATCCTGTGTGCCCATTATTTCATATGAACACAATTTGAATAAGTCTATAAGGATGATCCCTACCGCTCTGTATGACACGACTGATGAAAAACTGATGTTTAGTGTGGTTAGATCTAACTATCTAACTAACCAAACATCCAACTATCTAACTATTGAACCATCCACCCACCCAACCGACAGAATGGGGTGAAAACACAACCTCCTTGGCAGAAGTAAATTTGCTGTTTTGCCATTGGCTTAGATTTCCTGGTGTAGCTTAGATTTGTGTAGTCATTCATCTCAGCTGGGTCACATACAGGAAATCAGATCTTTTCTCTGTATGGATCCGTCTAAACAATGAACAAAAACACCACAAAAGCACAAGGAAAGAAGAGGAGTGCAATTGCAGATGCAAAGATTCTTTGTATGCTCTTTTAACAGACTATATCTCTGTCTCTTACTGTGCTCTGGCATCAAACAGCTTCTGTTGGAAAGATTTTCTTCTTTCACTAACAGTTTCTCTGCTCAGCCAATGGAAACACGCTGTGCAGGGCTCTCTCGTGAGGTGAGACACAGGATGACACGGTGCTCTGAGAGACTTGTGAGGGGTTTAATATGTTTCAAACACCTAAAAGATTTCTCTCCACAGAAAGATGAAACAGAGGAAGGATGGGCGTGTAGGGCGGTGACGGGCATGTGAAAAGAAAAAAAAAAGGGGGTTAGGACGGCACAGTAGACAGAAAATGCTTTCCGTTAGTGCCAGAGTTCTCTTGAGGCTGGAGGTCTCAGCGACGTCTGTCTTTATCAATAATGCAATACACGTATGTGCCACCTCATGGCCTTATACATTTTTCAGCAACCTCAGACATGGAGGATCTTCACCTCGGGTCCCGGCTCATTTTCAGTGTGGCAGCAGGGGAGGCGTGCGAGCAGGCTGAACTCAGAATCACCTCCGCCTGCAGTGTGGTGACACCTGTCATTCCCACGAACCAGCCACCTGATTGCTTTCTAGGCTCCTTGTTTCTCGAGATCTGAGTATACACACATCGGTGTCTACAAACATGCACACACAGAGAAAGAGAACCTGAAACCTCCAGGAAACGTTTTCTTATCCTGTAGAGGTGCCACCTATTCAGTTTGTAAAGGCACTAAATTGTGAGCCGTTTGCACTGTTATTACAAAGGAACAAAAACACACAACTTAACTTGGTGTGTAGCAATAAAGCCAATACCAAGATTGAATTATTACTCATTAGAAGCATATTTCTTTACAGCTTTGTCAACTAATTTGCCATCATATCCAGAGCCTGCTAAAGCCCACATACTGCTGTAGGCTCCACAACCCTTTAGGCTATAGCCCTGGAGTCAACTCTGTGGCAGACGGGGTAAAAGCACCTCAGCTGGTTACAAAGTCCAGGACATCCTTTGCTATACTTCCCACTGAGTCACAGAGATTAAACACCTCTGCTGCACCGAAACTAACGCGGCCTTCTCAGCGTGGCTTTTCTTTTTTTAATCTTCTTCTACTTCGTCAGTGTGACAAACAGCTATTATGTGTGTCACAGAAGTCATTTCACAACTTGCTTTTAGTTTCTCCAAACTGTAGCCTTCAGGTCAGAGAGGTGGGTGAGTGGCAAGGATATGGTAAAGCTAAAATGAAGCGTCTCTGTGACCTTTCAATTGAGCTTCCTGTAAGTAAACCACTTTACCCTACTCCTCTATCTGCTCCAGTCATGCAGCTCATTGCTGAGGGTCAGCTGGACGGCTGTGGGATGTGAGTTAGTGTAAATACATGAATGCTAGTAAGAACGTTATCAAGCAGAACGTTAGAAACAGTTTTAAACACATGCTCAGATTTCTGCCTGGTTTAATTGAATCTGTTAATAACATTTCAGCTGCAATTGTTTCAGCACTTTCCCAGTATGGACTGGTCTGATTTAAAAAAAAGAAAAGAAAACAAACAACAGGAATCAGTGATTTCATTTTTGAAAGTAAAATCCTCAGCATTGGGTCATCTCCTGTCTCCTTTGCACGAGAATACGGAGATGGATAAATTAATTCTGTCAAACTTATAATATCACAATATATATGATAATATAATATCATGTATTGGTGCCCCAGAGCTGAATTGAATTGAATTTTATTTGCATAGTGACAAATCACAACATACATTATCTCAAGGCAATTTACACACCTGTCATATATAGTACATAAGCTGTGTGAGACTATTTGGAGCTCATTAGAAGAACATTAATCAAAATCACTTCCTGTAATATTTTGTACCACATACAGTAAAGACAAAGGTCAAGTTCACTTGGGCCTCATTACTCAGACATCTGCTTCATGGTTTACTGGTTCTTAGTTGTGTGTGGAGGGATATGATGCTGTGTTTTTTCCTTTTATGTGGTCTTGAACTTTATGCTCAGGGCTTCTTTTAGACACATCTACGGAATAGTTCTGTCCATTTTAGATTAATGATTAATAGCCGTTGACTATCCTGATGAATCGTCTGTAGTCTGTATTGCCTTCAGGATGAATACTAAGCAATAAAAAGCTTGTTCACAGCCGTTCATAGTATTTCGTTATGGTTTTGGTCCCCATTGCTTTTATGTATCTTTATATATGATATGGGGATGTAGTATATGTTATATTTTATTACACATTTCTATCTATCTTATTTGTATTATTTTCAATTTATTAGATTTTTTTTCTTTTAGCTCATTTTATCTATTCACCCTCTGCTCTATTTAATCTCTTTTATTTTGCTTAGAAAATTGTTTTAAATGGTTCTTTTTGTCTGTGTTGTTTTGAATGTCCCTGCACAGCACCTTGAATCTACCTCTGTGTATGAAATGTGCTTTACAAAATAAAACCACCTTGCTTTGCCTCCTTGAATGTCATTCTCCTGGTTTGGGCTGTTCATGTGGCTAAATGTTTTGAAATATGGTTGTTTCAGGGGCTTCATACTCAACCAGTGAGACAGACATTTAATGCCTTCTGTTTGTGATCAGTCACAGCCAGTAGCTGGCCTTCCGGACATTAGTTCAGGACTCATAATAGTCAGTAAAGCAGAAGAAGCAGTCGCACAGTCAGTGAAGACGGGGCGTTAGATTTGCAGTCAGCTACAGTAACGTGAAGAGAATGGAGCAGTGAAAAGTATCATGTTTCGCTGCCAAGACATTCAAACCTCCAGCTACATTAGTTCTGTTGTAATAACAAACGCTAATTACTAATTTTTATCTCATCTGAAGGTCGACGCAGGATTTGTCTAAATGTCACATGGTCTCTTACTGCAAAATGGACTTTATATTAAGTAAATGTGAAAAGAGCATTTGACAAAACAAATACTAACATTACATAAAAGAGACATTTTTTATTTCATAGTGGTTTTGGCAGCTGTTCTGACATATAAAAAAAAAATGTAAGCTATGTTTCTGACATTGTGTCCTGGCCCCTGATCCTGACAGTGGATGGAGGTGAAAATCAGTAAAGCAAAACCAAATCTGTCTCTTTTTTGCTGTCAAAAATAACAGGATGTGACCCCTCTGTGGCCCTGCAAGCTAACGTAACCTCTACCAAATGTCAGACGAGACTAAGCCAATCTCACTGGCTTCTTTGAACTCTCTGAAGTGTGTTGTAGAGATCAGGAGTCGCTGAAGATTAACGGAGATGTGGGCCCGTCAAAAAAAAGAGGAGTCGACAATGTCAGAGGGGTTACCAGGGGGAGGTGGACGGCCACAGACGGGCAGGATGTAAGTCTGAAAGGTGAAAATGTGTACTGTACTGAAAATGCAGAGTAAGCAGACTATTGGGGCATATGTCCACAAGGACCTCTGCAAGCAGAACATATGTTAATCCACCTAGAACTGTATGTAGCTGCTGAGACACTAGAGACGTGGGATTTGATTTACCCTCCAACACTTTATCAGAGTAGATTGTATGGCGCCTGTGCAGTTACTCTTTTTCACCCAGCTATCATGTGCACTTGTGTATCTAATCATACTGTACAGTACGTGGCTCATTAGTAATGGCTATCCTTACTTTAGGGAGAGGGAGTAGTCGTTCTTGCTGGTCTCGCTGTTTCTCACCAGATAGCTGGCCTCCTTACACAGCCTGAGCAGAGACTCTGCATCTGTCCGGCTGATCGCTCCATGGTACCAGCTACAGTGAGAGATGGGAAACAGAGAGAGGAGGGGATAAAGGAATGGTGAGAATACGCCGAAAATAGAACAAATGAAAGCAAATAACAAGGGTCCAACTTTCTAATGAGCACAAACTGAACACAAAAGGGCCAAAGTGGTAGTCGTAACAAGACAACACCGAGTCCTGACTCACAACTGGCTTTCCAGGGGCATGGTGGGGTCAATGCGCTCCCCTAGAGAGGAGCTGCAGTGGTCCAGCGACGTCATTTTAGTGTTGACCAGACAGCCGCTGGAGTGTCGCTGCAGTGGGCGGTTTTTCCCATCCTTGGTCGGAGACATTCGAGACTTGTCCACGCCATCGAACTGGACTGTAATACAAGAACAATACATCAGCTGACAGATTTTATTCTGGATGGATAAAAAAACATCCACAGCTTTGATAATGCAGCATTAATAACACGTGGTTTGAATGCACTTCAGATAGATTTCAGTTTAAGGTCACTTATACAATAGTGTGCTTGAGAGGAAGGAGACATTTGTAGAGGTTATGATGTAAAGTGCTGTTACATGACTCTACTGAACTAGATCAGCAGTGTGTGAGAACTGAGCGCGCAGACACACACACACACACACACAGTTAATTTGTGTAACTCATCCGAGTCAACATGTGCACATTCACAATGGAGCAGTCATGAATCAATTCTTCCCCACTGTGTACACATTCCACTGAGAGAAAATACACACACATACAAACTTCATCCAAACTATCCAACTAAACTACTTTACATGCAGGCGCACATATATTATATATACAGTATGTGATTTATATGAGATCTTTATGGATCAGTTTCCATGGAACAATGTCATTGTTTTGAACATCTGCTTTTTCATTTAGAATTTAATTGATTTTTACCATTGGTTTGCCGTATGTTTCTGTGTCGGTTCCGTATTTTATTTTGTTTGCTGTGTTTTAGTATGCTTTTCTTGTGTTATCTGTCTCGGCTTGTATTTATATTTGAAACTTTTGCTACCCATCGTGGCTAAAACTCCCTGACAGAACAGGTATTGTATCTCAATCGGAGCTTCCTGGTTAAATAAGGAGTGATCGGAAACAAAAAGGTTACTCTTTTAAAATATAAAAACAAAAGGTGCACAGACATACAAATGATCATACCTGAAAAATTCTCACACACACACACACAAAGGGTTGCACAGCTGTCCTTACTGGGACTTTGCATTGACCTCCATTCATTGTGGACAACCTAACCAAAAACCTTATTGCGAATCTTAACCATGACCGATTCATGGCTAACTCTAACCTCAATCACATCTTACCACTAACCTTAACCAGGAGCTCAGAAATGAAGATTTGCCTCATTAGGACCAGACTTTGGTCCCCATCAGGTCTACTGATCCTGACAAGGTCCTAAATAGTACACACACCCACACACAGACACACAGACACACACACACACACACACACAAATCCCACGTACAAGTCCAGCAAGTGAAACATTAACCTGGCTTTTCAAAACTCTCACGGTAAACTGTGGACACGACGAGCTCCTGGCAGCCGCACAGGGAACTGTTTTAAAGTATGTGGGGGCTGGAGCTGACCTGTGCTCATGACAGGACTGGTGAAGGTCATGGGGCGAATTCACAGCCAATCAGCACACAAGGGGAAAAGGCCTTTGCGTCTATTTACAAAAGCTAACAGAAGAACAAAAGAGGAGATTATGTTCACGAGGACATGTGAAAGTGAATGTGTACTTCTGGTTAGAGAGGGTTATGGATGCCTAAAGACCGAAAGGCTCTACAGTTGGATGTTGGAGTGGTGTTGTGGTCATTTATTTGTGTGTACATGTGCGTTTTTTTTCCTTTTCTCTACACCATCCATCACTGTAATTGATGTCACAGCACCCGCGGTGTTGAGAAGACCTATTTAGAGCCACTGACATGCATCTCAGGCAATAACGGAGGCCCAGCTTCCTCCATCAACCGTACGACAAGCTTTAGCTGGAGATTATTTTCTGCTTTAAGGTTTAAAATCAACATATCAAAGCCGAGTCTTTGATGGAAGCAGTTAGTGAAGTTTGAAGCTTCTGGATTGCGTCTGCTTTAGCAGCGCTCTGTCGCTAATGGACAGTTTTGTGTCTCGTGTTTAATTACTGGATCTGAGCATGGCAGCTACAGCACAGACAGACAGGCACTGCGATCTGTCGATGGAGACAGGGCCTGCAACTGTCTAGACTCTGCATTTCAAACAGAGGATTGCGTTACACTGTGTGTAGTTTGTGAGCTTGTCAAGTCTTCCTATATGTCACTGAGTGGAAGGGCTGACATCAGTCAATTCAAGTTACAAGAGACATCATGTCAACATTTTACTGCGCCTACTCTAAGTCGGGCGGAATGGGAAAACATATGACCTTCTGTAGAATCTGAGGTGTAAAGATACATACAAATCGCAAAAATCCCAAATTCTCTTCTGCCAATGGACTTTGAAAGGAATTTTAAGAGTTATAAGCTTTACATTTGAATGGTTTAGTTATATTTACAACTTCTACTGAGATCCTTAGATCTTTAGATCAGTCGTGGGGAGAGAGATACATTACTTTCTACACTGCAGATATGGTAATCTCTATTAACAGATTCAGCATGTGAATATGCAGAATCTGTAGGCGAGGGACACGATTTTGGGGCTGGAAGCCTTCTGCTTTTTGTTTCTGGTTTGAACAATCAGGTTTCAGCAGGCTTTGGCTGCCCGCATGAAAACAGTCCGTGTGGAGTAGAAAAGAGGCAGAACACACTGACTGAAATGAATCAGCTTTTTAATTTATCTGAATTTATGTCCAGATAGCTGTTAATAAAGATTAGCCCAAGTGTCGTCTGGACCTAAAACATCTCCAAAAGTATCACTGTTTATATTTTGTGTGGAGAAACATTTTACTCTTTGAACTAGTCTGACTGTAAACAGTGCACAGTGAACGGAAGACAGAGTCTTGGCCCAGATATCCACTGTCTACACCAGAAGCCTCAACATTTGCCCACAGAGGCTGATTCGATATCAGACCAAAGACGATGGGCAGATAGATATGTTAACCTGCTACCTTTTAGATCCACATATAAGGTTTTCACATATATACACATGATCAGTTCATGTTGTTGTTGACCTAGAAGACCTCGATCTTTTAGGTTAGTGTGCCCTCACAAAAAAAGAAGTATCTTACAGTGACTATATTGAATATTTAAACTAAAGATTTGAGAAAGTTTTATTTAAAATTTAGTTTGTAAAAGCAAATTTTTGTATTCTTACATATCACATTTGCCATTTCATGATTTCACACATCAATTTGATGAATTTCTGGAGCCCCTGACTGAAAGACTTTTACTGGTACACTGAGTCTGAATCTATTTCTCCCTTCTTTGCCTTTGAGGGCACACAAAGAAGGAAAGCTGTTGTTTCAACTCCAACCACCAGGGGCTCCTCTTCACCTCCACACTCAGGTTGAACCCGCTGGCCTTGAGCCCACCGATGCATTTCCCTCAACATAAATTCATGCAAGTGATTATTCCAAATGACTCCAGCAACCATTGTCATCTCTGCCTCTGCCCTTCTGTTCATTAAAGGGCTACGGCGGGGACTTAAGATGACAAATTAAAATTGCACCGTTGTGTGACAGCTGGGTAAACTGTGGCTCTAACCTCAGACTCATGGAGGACTGTGAGCTTAAGCTTCACGTCCTCATAGGTCTGATGTTTGGACCACAGGCACTCAAACGGTGCTGCATGTAAGTCATCATGACAGATCCCATGAGTTGTCGACTTTTGCAGGCGGCCCATTAGAACCACATGCCGACTGCCGGGAATACTGTGCAACTAGCATGAGCGTACAGTATATGTGTAAGGGTGAGAGATAGCGTTTCCATGGAAACTGACCAAGGGGACAAGGGAGATGCATGTTTGCTCTGCTCATCCCCGTCAGCGCTGACAGATCACAACATGAAGACGCAGCCAATTGCTCTCTCCTTCTCCTTCCTTCACTTTCAATTTCTCTTTCTGTTTGCATACGTGTGTCTGGCCCCTTCCGCGCTCTCTCTCCTCCTCACCTACTCTTTTGATCTTTCCGCCTCACCCTCTCTGGCCCCATCTCACCTCACTCCGTCTTGTCTGTTTCTCTGTGTGTTTACACGTCAAGGACAGAGAAAGATAGAGGGATGAGAGGACTGGTGGAATGTCTGCACCAAATGGAAGAGAGATAGAGCAGTGACAGGTTTGACCTGTTATCTCCGTCTGTCACTGATTGTGTTGCTTCTTGCAACTAAATAGTTCGACGTTACCTGCCTGCAAATATAAATTTACACTTTGAACATGTATTTTTTCAGTTACCAAGTATTGTTAACATCCACGGCTAGAATTTGCTATCTTGCCTTCACCACACACTATCTCTCAGTCTATCTAAAGCTCCCTCAGCTCCTCACGTTTCGACCTCTCTCCCAGCGAACGCACTCTAATGCCTTCCTTTCCACGAATTCAAGACAATCAGTGCTTTATTTGACCTTGATTAAACCTTTTTTCCTCCTCCACTTAGAACGGGTTGAGTGGCTATTCTCGGCGGAGCTCACCCCGTCAACCTTTCCTGTCAGAGAGGAGACTTTTCCAGAGGCAGAGTGCATAGCTCTACAAGAAGAGTATTACCTTGAAGAGAGTGAGAGCCTCCAAACTAAACAAAAGCTATAGTTTTATTTTGAAGTGTGAGGGGTATACCATGTCAGCTTCGATTGCCGGCCATCTCGCCAGCTTCAGACGGTTGCAGAATTATGTTTTAAGGCTGAATATCAATGGGAGCGGACCAAACCCATTCTCCTTTCATTCTCTGGAGCGCACAGTCCGACAGACATGGCCGACGGGAGATTGACGAGAGGATTGGGCCGAGGGAGAACAAAAGCCCTGAGAGGCGGCTTAAGAGAGGCAGGAGTGTGCGGGTATGTCACGGACAACACACACATGCCTTCACACATTCACACACAAAGAAGTGTGTGTAGCGGCATCTGTGTGTGTGTGTGTGTGTGTGTGTGTGTGTGTGTGTGTGTGTGTGTGTGTGTGTGTGTGTCATCGGTATTGTTGCATGTTAAGTTCAGCAAAAGGAATCTGTGTATCAGATTGAAATGTCAGTCACACGGTGACTTATGGCTTCTCCTTCTGACGCACATCTTCTTGTATATAAAAAATAGAGGAGGGGGAGGGGCAGTGTGTGAAAGGAGGGAGCTGATTGGCCAGGACACAGATAAACACAGAGGTCAAAATGACTTTTCAGTGATGACACTGCGACCAACACAACATGATGTAATACCAACTAGAATGGTAATCAGTAGAGATCATACCTCCACCAAGGCCCAGCAGTTCCCTTACATTCAATCAAGCTGCACCAAACTTCACACACTCAGAGATATCTGCATCAAGATCAATGAATTATTCTATAAGAAAACTGTGAAAATATTGAAAAAGTCCTGGATGCACGCTCTGATCTGCATCCACCCAAAAATTGAAGTACCGCATCCTTCCACCAGGTTTCACGGGAGTCCCTTCAGAAAATATAACCTCCTCGGGCAAGGTGATAATGCCATAAAAACTCAGAAAAAAAAAAAAAGCACAATAAACTGACTAGTAAACATATCCAGTGCGTCACTCTCCTCACTCTCAACAGGCTTGTTTTCACTGCAGGGCCACAATGGAGCCACAGAAAATAAAGTTACCTTCACCACTGAGGCTGCTGAACAACCTGTCACCTCCGCACACATTCCTGCAAAAATTCCTCTAATTAAGCTGGATAATTAATTCTCATTGACTAATGGTTCTCCTATCAAAAACGATGACTAGTCTGAGGGGCGAGGCGAGCCGTCAGCTGCTATATTGTGAGGGGAAAATTAAGTTTTCCAGCTCGAACGTGTGAAATGATTAGCAGATTTGCATCTCATTAGAATGCACTACACACTGGAACAAGCGCTCAGCAACCCTCTGAACTGCTACCTTTAAATAAACCCTTTTCTTTTATGTTGTGTATTGGGAACAAAAAGAATGATTTGTTAGATAGATTTAAATAATTGATTTTTAGAGCTCTGAAGTTTGACCCCTTATGATTTCCCCATCTAGGGATATAATTGCTTCTATTGTATAAATCCCCCAAATTACATTCTAATTAGGTTTTCTGCAGCGATGACCCACCCAAGTGTCAGTTAGCGGTTCTTTTTCTAAATTAAATCTGGATATCTTTTCATTTCTTCTTCTTACTGTTGATTAGAGGAAGGGGAAGGTAAAAGAAATGCCTAAAAGTGTGAATAATTAATTCCTGTCAAAAACAAAGGGAAAAAGCCTTTCATTATACTCCCACAAAAGTGGCCTCCATTTATATGTAGATGTAATATAAGCCCTGTCAAGCCTCATTAAAATTTTGATAATGGAAAAAAATAAGACAGATTTCCCTGAACTGAGATGGATATCATTTTTATTTTTTTAATCCTGGTCTTTATTAGAGTAAAACACAACAGCCTTGAATAAACACAATACAGCTTAGCTCTTAACGGCTGAGCCAGTTGTGAGCGTGTAAGCAATCCTGTGTATAATGGATGAGTGATGTCCGGTGTGTGTGACTAAGGGTCTGCCTGTACATTGAGGTCAACAGAGGGCATAGTAACTGTATTCACAGGGGTCATGGAGGCCACTCGGCCCCCCTGCGTCTGCCGTAGTGACCTCTGACCCCATAGATGTAGAGCAGGGCCGTACTGGCTCAGACTGAGAGAGGATCACTTTACAGCTGGACGCCAATCTTAAACCCGCTCACATCACAGAGGGAACCAGAACCCTTCCCATGGATTTATGGACATAAATCAACTCCTTGCCCTGTCCTCGCCTGCAGCACAGAGAGGTGTCCTCTTACACAGCCTGGATCTAAGTCGTCCCACTCTGTCAGGGGAAATCCCATTCCTGGCATTAGTTCTGCTGCACGTCCCTCTTTTCCCTGGGTAATTACAGCAGTCAGAGTGTGAGTGTGTGGAAGGGCTTCAAAAGTCAACAAAAAGGCACCACTGGTTGAAAATAGATGAATCACCAAAGTCCATTGTGGTTGATAAGATGGTAAATATGGCTGAACCTGAGGTGAGGAGACTCAAATCAGTGCCTCAAATGAGTTGGGTTTATCTGTTCATGTAAGCCACTTGTGGAAAACAGCAAACCAGAGGGACATCTGGGACGGTTATGAGTATGTTGACAAGAGGAAATGGGGGTCACAGCAAATGGCAATTACGCATGCAGAAGGCAGTTGAGCACAATTAAAACTAATGAGCCTTCAGCCCTAAAACCTGCACAAGACAGAGATTTTCTGCCACATGTAATCCAGATGGAAAAGTACAGCCATTACTGAGTGAATGCCTAAATTCACATAATACAGTGCCTCTAAAAGATGTCGACTCTTTAAGTCAGTCATTACTGACCAGCACATTTAAAGGAATGCTTTCATAGGAATATGCAACCTTTCATGGTTAAAGCTACTGATTTAGTGGGAGCACACACACATTGGTTTTTTCCTCTCTTTATTCAAAAGCATGTTCTTTCAGTTAGAGAGCAGGACTTAATGTGATGTAATGCTTTTACTCAAAACCTTGCACTTGAACTCAAATATTGCTTGTGCTTAGATTTGCTCTGCTCGTGCTCAAACTGTGCGCTTGCACTCAGATATTTTGTTGATTGGACAGATTTCCTGCACTCCAGCTTCAGCTCTTCTCCTCGCACTCGCGCGGTACTATAAAAAGTTCCATGCAATAACAGACATGAGTCATGTGTCTTAATAAGTTACAACAGTCATCTAAGTCGAAGGTTACACAAACATTATATAAATAATAATCTACAAATATAAGTTTTCACTTTAACACATTCATTAACACGAAACGTGTGCTCATGGATGGACACTTTTTTTCCTGTGTGCATGGATTTTTTTGTTCAACAATTCTGTCAAAATTCCCCAATACAGCGCCAGGTGCACTTGTGGGTGAGTTAGCTTTACTACTCTCAGAGAAGTAAAGCTAACACATCCACAATGAAGGCATGACAATTTCACAGTTTGAGCACAAGCAGAGCAAATTGAAGCACAAAATGGGGCTATTTTAGAGCAAGTGCATGTTTTTGAGGGAGACAACTACAAAATCTGAATGTGAAATCAACAAATCCTGCTCTCAAACTGAAAGACCACACTCATGAATGAAGAATAAAAACCCATACACACACGTACTTTACTATTCGATAATGAAATCAGAAACACGGACAGACAGCAACATTGGAAGATGTTGACGGATGAACGGATGGATGATTGGGAAAATGGATGGATGGACAATGGAAAGACTGACCGGGAGGGGGTGGTAAACTGGAAGAAAAGACACTGGACAATGTGAACACCAACACCCACCATGGTGGTGCTGGTCACAGCTCGTCTGTCCTGGCGAGGGCTGAGGTGTCTGGGAGGGAGACTCCAGCTCCTCCACCAGGGGAGGGCTGGTGTTGAGTTGGCCGACAGGAGGGGGCCATGGTAGGTCCTTGATCACTTTAATCTCTACTGCAAGTGTTGCCCAAGTCACCAGAGGAGAGATGGGGGGAAGGACAGGACAGTGACAGGAGGCATATATGGACAACCACAGAGGGAGTGAAGAAAGGGAAGCAATGACAGCAAACAGAGGGAGGAAAAAGAGAAAAAGGAGGAAAGGTAAGATAAGAGCTGAAGATGCCAGCATCGGGACAGAGAGCGGATTTACAGTAAGTTCTGATCCAAGAATCAGCAGCAGCTGGAGACTAGAGGAGGAAGGAATACAACAGGACTGAAAACGGAAGATAAGTTAGGGTTTTGATCGCTGGTTCCAGGCTGGTTAAGGAAACTGAAGAACTTAGGCTTGAAAGTTAAAAGTGACCTGAAAGGTTTTGCATCCATAATGAGTCTGGATTCAAATTCAATAAAATTCTATTGGACCCTAATCCCACCTGAGAAGCTTGGCCTTTTAAGCCTTCCCCTCTCCATCGCCCCGACATGAAGTATCCTCAGATACAAGGCTCAAATCCAGCCCAACTCACTTTAGTCTCATGTGCCTTAAAGCTACAGACTAAGAAATATAAAACTGCCTTCAGCTCAGCTACAGACAGTCACGGATACATAACATCAGCTTGTCTGTCTGCCCCTTGTCTCAGTGTGCAGCTTGGAAAAAAGAAGAAGACCTTAGGCCTCTGTTAAGATAAACAACAATGTAGACAATATCCTTCACAGGAACAAACCTTGCAGCAATCCATCCTGATAATGGACACTTGCCAGGCTTTGCCCCTTAAATAATGTCAACCCAGGGTATTACCAGAGTGAATTAGGCGCTCTTGCAAATGCATCTGTCACTGAGGAAGGGCCACTTGTTAAATAGCTGAGGATACTTAATAACTTTGGATGGAGAGAGACAATGCTTTTCCACCATCCAAGTGAAAGCTTGTGTTAGAAGTCAAAGCTAATAAAGATATATTGTCATCAGCAGCACTGGACAGCCACTGCTTATGTTCATCTGAAGGTTAAGATTGTGATTCAGTGACTGTTATTTACATAGTTTTTACATCGATACCCAAACACAGATCTTCCAGCACACTGCTATTAAGAATTAATAAACGTGACTGTCCTTGGGGCTGGAGATCTTAGGATGAACTGATTTCAGTGTGATTTCATTAGACTGCTGCATATGAAAGACAATGCTTTAAAGTGCAAAACAGGAAACCTAGAAAACAGTAACACTTCTTACTGTATATGTTTCCTAAAGGAGAAGGGAAGACAAATAATGCACATAACCTCCTGTAAGTCCTATAAGAACATCAGTCAAGATCCAAAAACCAGAAGAAAAAAAAAAGAAATATACATTAAATCAGAAGAAGTAAAAGGCAGAAGATCAATTAAATCAGATCATATGGTGAAATATACAATTCAAATTAAACTATGGGTTAAAATTGGCAAGACAACCCTCCAGTGTCAGCTGACGCTCCAGTGCATCAACACGCTCTGAAATCATCAGTGTGACAGCTAAATAGTTACATCAGTCACATCAGTCATGTACGGGCGACAACGGCCTTATTTGACTCAATGGGGAAAACAGCACCAGATTGGAAGATAGTGAATTCAAAGCTGTGGGACATGACAATAAGTTGTTGAAGGTGTTCTTTAAAAGATGCTTTTGGGGCGACCACATGGAAGATTGAGCCCTCGGTTCCAAACCGGCCTTTTACTGCACATCTTCCAACACTCATTTCCCTTTCACGCATACACTGTCCTATTTCTATCTCTAAAACCTGGGTCATGTTTTTCTCATTAAAGTAACATTAATCTTTGCAGTATGATGAATAATAGGAAAATTGTAGATTGTATCTCTTAGTCAAGGGCTCAAGATTGCTAATAATTCAATATCTAACATTGAATTGAAAACAATTCCACTTCAGCTGCCTAAGATGAAAAGAATGCAGCTGTATTCACAACCATTAGTGTGACACAGTCTTTTTACTGGCTGGTACACGGGCTGCTTTTCAGTGGGAGGACGAGCGTCATTTTATGGACTTGTCTGTCTTCCACCCCTGCGAGGAATTGCAGCGCGGCGGTGGTACAAGACATGCTAATGAGAAGCAATATCTGCGAGCAACATGAAGGGGAAAACGGGAGAATATTCAGTCTGACAAGCAATTAAATAGCTGGGCCTGCAGTGTCAGGGGGGTAATCTGGAGAAAGGTGGCTGGAAGCAGGAGCAGCTCGCCATTTATTCCTGATGGGTGAGGTGTGCTGTGGTGGAGCGGTGGGGAATGGAGACAGAAGGTCACAAACTCTGGAAGATAATATAACTTCCTCTACTTTGGGGTAAAGTAGGGGCCTCTCTTCCTATGAGATTAAAAGCCTAATACTCATTTCACATTGCAGATTAGCGTGTAATTGTTTGGGGAGCAGAAGGCTGCCTGCACTCTGCAGCCTCGCAGCGAGGACGAGAAGATGACACTCACACTCGCTCGGCTGCACAGCTGAAAAATGACATTTAGCAGTGTGGAAATTAAGGTAAGCCGATCCAGATGTTTTGTTTTTAGAAAAGTGTGTGACTGAAACTCTCAGAATGTATTCAGAAATGCTGCCAGTCCCAAGGCCCTTGTGAATTATCATTGACTCTGGATGCCATGTCGTGTAATGGCTGAGCCCATCTTTACACTATCTAGCAATCCTCAGTGGTAAACTCAAATTGGACATATGGACTGTGGCGAAAACACGAGTCGCCTACACACACTAGAGCTTATTTACATGATGACCCTGAACGCTCATCATGCTGCCACAGAGATTTTCATACGTCCGCCCCCATCACACTGCCCTCTGCGAAACATACAAACACTGATAAATAACCCTGTAAACAGCTTTACTGGCCTGCTGCAGATGTCAAATGATCATCAGCTCTGTGGGCATCACATTGTAGTTCGTGTGAACAAAAGGTGGAATATTTTAGAAACTGGAGGTGAAATTTGGGTAGAAAACGGCTCATCTTTTTACTAATTCCAGAAATCTCTGTCTGTTTCCAGCGGCTTCACACTTGGTGTGTGTATTTTAAAGGGCCATAGAAAGTACCCTGTCGAATTTGGTGTGATTTTGACATTCAATATGTTGAATATCAATATATAAATCAGCGCCTTGCAGTTGTGGGTGCGGGGCAGCATGCCTGAACAGTGCGACAAAAAGTCAAAATTTGAAGGTGTTTACACTTCCTGTTCTGAAGGAGCATGATTGGGTCAGTAACATTGAAAATCAAACCGTGTAAATTTGATATTCTTACTTGCCGCTAGTGGATTCCAGAATCTTTTCTGGAACAAATGTCTATAAATTCCTCTTATCAGCTTCCCACTTGGCATGTTTATTGTTTAGGGCCCAAGGAAGTGCAGTGTTGAATTTGGTTTGATTTGGACTCTAGATACATGTGACCAGCGCTCTGTAGCAGCAGGGGCTGGGAGACATCAATGTTAGTTCGGTGATGACAACTGATTCTCCAGTTCAAGGTTCTGGGTACAGAGTCAAGCTCCACTGAACTTTGAATAAACGGGTGAACAGCTGTGCAGCAGTGGTGGTGCAGCTTCCGGGTTCTGTGCAGCAGGTCTTTACTGGCTGCTGCTCAATTACTGCAGGTCACTGAAAAAAGCTGCAACCAGTATCACCACAGGCCAAGTAAACAGCCCATTTCTAACAGGCAGTTTTAAAACTGACACTGCACTAGTTTTTAAAAAAGGGATCTGCAGAAAGACACTGTCCAGATATATGACCACACTTTACAATCTGAAGGACCTGATTTGGATTATTGTGATAAATGGCAGTAATGTTTGTTTTATACTTTCTTGAAAAGTGAACACAAAGAGATTTTAACGAGCCCTAATGACTTTCTCTAAAGGATCATGTAAATACGTCCAAAGATTACTGCATCTTTGTCATCTAATCTGATTGCATTTGGATCTATATGCTATCTCTCATCTGCATAATCCTCAATCCATATTAGTACACAAAGCCTGCTGTAGACATAGGAATAGAGGCTATTAACGATTCTAAAATCGACAAAGCACCCCGTCACTCAGGTTTACTATACAAACATGGCCTTGTTAGGACTTGGAAGAAGAAGATCCAGCTTCATGTTTCACTCACGTGTCCAGCGAGCTTTGGATAAGTACGATTCTGGCATGACGTCACCTTGATTTACCGCCAATTTGAGTATGTGCATTCAGAGAGCTGCATATGCTACAGCTGATTAATTATATGACAGCACTTGAACAGTAGCTAAAGCCACCCCACAGTTTTTTTTAATCTGAGTTTACCTTCCCTTTGTTCTTCTAGGAGCGCATCTATTTTTAAAGCCAGGTGCTTGTTTACCCAGGCTTTTCATTAGCCAATGGCACTACATCACTGTAAACAGTTGCAGCACCATAAATCACCGCCTACATTTGTTTCCACCAACGCCATTTAATTTAGTTCTGCTTAATTTGGTTGGCTAATTGCATGCATATTCAATACAAGCCGGAAGATTGTGATGTTTATGCTGCACATTATGAGCAGGAAAAGCTCTGAACACAACAACCAGCCTCCTCTGAAGACGCGTTTGTTCCATCGGCACCGGAATCATTGCATATAACAACTGTGTAATGCTCAGGGGGGAAGTAAAATGCCACCTCATAATTCTCCTCATACTGTATCCGTCACATTATACGGTCCAGCTCTCTTTCAAAGCACAAATCTGTTATGAAAGACCATGTGTTTGTATAAAAAAATGAAAGTGCCACAGGAATGGGATGAGATGACAGCGAGGCCTTTTCCTCACTCTTTTATAAAAGGGGGGAAGGGAGTGGTGGAGGAGGGACGTCTGGCCGCTGATGATGCGCTGCTTCCATACTTTGTGAGGAAGGTTTACAGTGCTGTTGTGTGACCAATGTGTGTGAGTGAAGATAACACCCGTGGCGGCGCCCAGAGAAAGACAGCAGGACACATTTGAGGCCCAAGAAAGAGGGCTGTCAGGAAGGTTATCAGCAGGGCGTTGCAGCAGAGGACAGGAGGATGAGCCAGAGTTGCTGAGTGACAGACAGCGTCGGGGGGGGGGGGGGGGGACGGGACTGGATCATCCAAGCGAAGAGAGAGACAGAACCATGGCACCAACAAAACAGCTGGCGCAAATAACCAGTGCAGGACTGGAACTGAATCAATTATTTATTTTGGGACATTACACATGAGCCTCAGATTTCTGAGTCGTTAAGCCTGCGAAGATTCATTAAAAAAACCATAAAGCTCCCCGAGACCAGAGGGAGCAACTTCAGACGGCACTTTCTCTTATCTCCACCGTTAAACACACATTCCCCGCTGGCCAGGAGCAGAGTGAAAGGAGTTACTAGGAGGTAACAGAGGGCAAGGAGATTAAGTAACAATGGCTCTCGAGCCCACTCCTGCTGCGACGAGGTTCAAGTTTCCCATGGTGGCGTGTCTGTGTCTGGGTGTGTGAGTGAGTGTGCCACATGCGTAACTCAAAGCGTGCAGGCTTAAACCGATGGTCATGCGAGCACACTTTCTTAATGTGGTCAAATTCAAAAATGTCTGTCACTCTTCACCTTCAGGATCATCCATCACCTACTCAGGGAGGAAGGAAGGAAGCTATGGCAGGTGTATGTGTGTGTGTTCGCTCTAGAAAGGGTGGCGGGGGCAACAGCCGGGATGAGTGATTAACCAAACCGCAAATACACAGCCTCCCAGCACCTTAACAAGGCAGGGAATTTACATTCCATTGCATACCTGTCAGGAGATAGCCCAACAGTGAATAATAACACCAGACCAAGTGTTGTAAAGAGGCGAGCGTGCAGGCAGCGATAGGGACAACTGAGGAAAAAGGGCTGTAGCCAGGAGCATTAGTCTGCTCTCCTTCCACTATCAGTAATGAAGACAAATAGTCTGCAGATTGCATTATTGTGTTATAGCATGGAGGGAGGGCATAGGCAGCACTTTGCACTTATGTATTCCCCTTTGCTCTTTATACCCACACCAAGGTTTAATATAAGGTTGTGCATCTTTTTTCATTATCTGTTACTACTTAGTTTGCAGACACATTCATTTCCTACGTAATTGTTGGGATATAAACTGTGAAGGTTTTGATTTGACTCCAAAAACCAAACAGCGAACAGTCCCGTTAGTCATTGATATTACACAGCCATAAAGTGCTTCAAAAACTATAGGAACAGAATAAAGGAAACGTAGTTCTTCAGAGAGCTAACAATGGAGTTACTAAACCGGGAAATGGCTAAACCTCCTCTGACTCTAAGACATCAGACAAATTTCTCTTAATATAATAGATAAATATACGTACATTTGTTTCAACTTTCCGATTTAAATGTAAATTCACTTTGAGCTTTTACTTCATAGAATAATATATACTTCTTCTCCTGAGGGCTCCAACGCAGAGTGTATCTATAGAAACAGCTCTGCTGCTGTGGAGATCTAGTTACAGGATCAACTAAACAAAGTAAAACATAAAATAAGACTCTAAATCAACCGTGAAATCAAAGCCCGACCTGGATCCCTAAGGTACAAGAGCAAACATGTCCAGACGTCTCACGCTCTTATTGTAAAGCCCACGACCTCATGACACCAGTGTTAAATTTCATAAAAACTGTACGTAACCCAACTCTTAGTCTGCATGAAAATCATCATCAGTAACAGTATTGTTAGATTTAGCAATCAAAAATCAAACAAATAAACACAATGAATTAGTTGTTCATCGGAGAAATGTGGGATAAAGTATAAGTAAAGCCTGTGGAGCAAATAATTAAAACTGTCTCACACCGCATGTGAGCGATGTGGGCCGACCAAGAAGTGTTATTAACCATAAATCAAAACGAGGAACAGATGGATGATGATGTGATAAATGAAAACATCCAGAACTTAAGTAATGAGTGGTACAAGCGTCTAAATGCCAGTGGCAAACAAACTCTCGAAGAACTATTTAATATCCAAAACAGAATACAGGCCTAAGAAAATAAAGAACATAAGAAGAGTCGTAGAACAATCCCCATACAAAGCAGCCTCTGTTAATGTTGAGCATGTGCTGACCACTCCCCCTCTGGCAGTATGAGTAATTACACTATGAATGTGTTCTTGTCGAACATCAATTTCTTTTTTAGACTGAAATCCTTCCTTTGAATGTCAAGTTTTGTTTTTTATCTGGGGCATCAGAAAATATTTAGGTTGCTCAGCAGGCTTTTCTGCCATGCTCCCAGTCTCTGTAAGGTATTCAGTCTCTCTGACACTAGGGTTGCTCCTGTCATCAGCTCAGGCATAAACATAGACATAAAACACATCATTACCGGTGCAGAGCAGGCTAATGTTGCCAAAGATACCAGATTAAAAACTCTAGTGTATAATGGAACACAGAGAGCTTTACGTAGGGCTGATGGGAGGGGCTGGGATGTATCGGTTGTTTATTTTCAAAGTGTAGCCTGCTCTTGCCAGTTTTTCCAGGATTATTGGCTCCTTCAACCTGACAGTCTGATTTACTTTCATATTATTTATATAGCAGCTAAAACTTGCTTTATTAATCAAAGACGACATGGACATCTAAATTTTGTTTAACATGGAACTTCTCAGGACAAGATCAGGGTAACCTGCCAAAGTCTGACATAGTATTCTCCAAGTTGAAAGACACAGACCACAGGTATGACTTATGAAGTGGGGAATTATGGGATTGTCAGAGACGGCTCACAAGTGGACTTAAATGCTGGAGCAGTGTGTACTTTCTTGACAGTGGAGGGAAGATCAGAGCATCAGGTGCAGACACACAGAATAAAAACCTTAAAAGGTGGGAAACTTTCTCTAAGCCTGTTGATGTCTGGATCCACGGCAGGTCTAAAAAACCAACAAGCCTATGTTGACAAGGCTGTTCCCACAGACGTCTTTCTCATCCGTCTTTCTTTTCTGTCTCCAAAGTAAAGCGGAATTATTCCTGCCTGAATTAAACATAACAAGGAGCGAGGACGACGTGCTGTTAATCAAAGGGCTTTTTGGTCTGCCGCTTTCTTCTTTGAAAGACAACTTAAAGACTTAGCTCCCGAATTCCCAGCCAACACTTTGCCATCCAATGGAAATTGAATTAATCATCATCAAAAGAGGGACACTGCCTTCATTGGGGAGGTTGTAAGACGGATGTGTTAGTAAATAGCACCCTAGACAAACTCTTCCGAGTGCGGCTTGACAGGAAAATAATGAGGGCGAGAAGGAAAGTGATTAAGAATGCAGCATCCCTTATTTAACTAATGGCAGGCAGAGGCAGAGCAGCCTGACTCCTGTGAAGACCTCAGTGGCTACAATACACAGACGTTAACATGAAACAGGACTTAAGGGAAAAAAACACAAGTAAAACTTAGAGAGGTGATGGATCAATATACAGACACGTGTCATAGTTGGATTGAGCTTGTCCAAACACGAATGGGCTCTTTGTAAATCAGAACTGCTGACACATCGCAGCTACTCCATCACTCACATCATTAATTCTGTTCTTCTAAACAAGCCAAAAATTATTTTACACATTTAGAGGTGATTTTCTCTTAAAGAGTAAAGAGAACGGCTGCTATTAAAACATACCCTCATCACCTGCAGGTATAAACTGAACACTCTCTTGTGCCTCTTTTTCTTCTCCCACAAATGAGATTCATGAGCTTGCTACCATTTAATGCCACATAAGAGACTTGACACACATTTAAATATATTATATATTACAGTGGAGTCCACCTCAGCATCATCTCAGTCTCTCTCTGCTTTATGGCTTCAGGCTTTATGGCTCACGTTGTCAGTTAAACAGAAATTCGGCCTGAATTAGAAACATACAGGGCTTTTCTGATGGTTTTGGATAGTAATGTTAAAATCTACAAACACAGGCTAGTTGGAACTTGTAGCATCACATTTTGATGTTTTACATCAGTCAACATGAATCACTGACTGAATCTGTGAGCTTACAGAATTTTTGTTTTATAAATGGCATAAACAAACTCCCACCACACACCAGACAAGCTACTTCTGTTTATAGCTATAAGAAACAACTCAAGACCTATTTCTATGATCATGCTTTTAATAAAAAAAATGTTTTAACACCATTGTCGGTATATATATATATATATTTTTTTTTACTTCATTATATACCTTTTGCTAGTTTTTAAGTCTTTGTTTTATTGCTAATGTGTTCTTATTGATCCATCTTATTTCATGTCTTTTGATATAATTGCACTTTGAGCACTTTGAGCTGCATTTTATGTATGAAAGGTGCGGTATAAATAAAATGTATTATTATTATTAAAGCAGTCCCCACTCCCCATACGAGTCTATCAGCACATCGACACCATAGGGGATTATATTATTACGCTGTCAATTTCTGTATTGTAATCAAAAATTGTTTACAACAAAGAGCTTTATGGAAATGCCATGTAAAATCTATACTTTGAAAAAGAAAATATATCTAGAAATAATAATAAAAGAATAAAGAAGTACAAACAATGAAAATGTATTTGTACGATATTTTCATTTAGCGTCTCACTCAGTGAGATTTTAATTTAAAATTCTTTAAAGCTCAAACACATTTGACAACTTAGTTCCACATGTGACGAGCCATATTTAACCGAGGTGCTGAAGATTTACGTAACAATTAAACCCCACACCACAAGGTTCAGTGCAAGCTGGAAAGTCATCAGTGTCAAAGTGCGAACATGAATATACAAAGACAGACAAGAGACACTCCCCCAGCCCCGTCTCCACCGGTACCTGTGAGGGATTTAGAGGTGCAGTCCGTTCTTCTGTGGGGACCTGATCCAGTGCCACTTACAGAGCCCTCGTAGCTAATGCAGTCATAACAAAGCAGAGCTGGTCAAGGATAAAAAGAAAAAAATATAAAGAGAAAAGGGACGATGAAAAATAGATGGAGATAAAGGGTTGCTGATTTTCTATATTCAGTTAAAAGGCTTGGCATATCTTTTTTCTTTTTTAAATTTGGGTTGCATATTTATATTCCAAAGCCGTATTCTGTCCAGGAACAGCCCTGTTTGATGTTATGGCTGTGTTAGCCATGCTGAAGCTCCCAAAACACAGCGAATAACACCTGCACCTACATGCACCTGCACAACCAATCATGCTCCCCCCGAGCAGCACAGATATCAACTGTAAGTTTAAACAGACAGCAGCTGGATCGAAACAGCTGGACACCTGTAAGTGAACTTATCTGGTGTTTAAACACAGAAGGAAAAAACAGAAGTGTTAAGAGAGTTTAAAGCAGCAGTAGCAGCAGAGCCCTCAAGCCTGTCAGAAGCCACAATCATATTTGTTAGAGCTGGAAAAAGACAGATGCTTGGGTTAGTTAAGCAGAGCAGAAACAGTTTCAGATTTTATTGTGTTAAAATCTTGAAATTGAAACCAGCAAACCCTTATTGAAAAGCAGGCATTGATAAAGTGAATTTTAACATAAAAGCAGAACTTAAACACCTTTAAGTGCTTAAGTTAAAATCAATTGTGATTTCATTTGGATCGAAAAAAACTTGTTTTCTTACAGTTAAACAACAGGTACACAGAAATACAGCATTTTAAATAAATTAGGCATTTTTCATCAAACGTCTTTTTATTCTATTCAGTAAGATACTGGCTTGTTTGAGCGATTTCTCCTTGTGTTGCATGTTATGTCAATGGATATTTAAAGTTACTATGACTGGGTAAATAAATAAATAAAGTTCACTTTACTGTCTCTCTGCAGTGATCATCGTACCTGCAAACGCTTTGGAAATCCGCTCTTTCTTCCACTCCCAGGGTTGGTCATACTCCTCTGGAGGTCGTTCATCATCCTGGGGCAGTCGGCTTTCTCTTGGGCAGCGCGAGCGCTCATGGTCCGAGTCGCTGCCGTTCTCGGCTGGTTCATATGGCGTGTCGTACAAGGGCAGCTGCCTCACAGATCCTTCCTTCTGCACTCGTCCAGAAGATCGGATTTCTACGATCAAGGAGAAAGACTGGTGGTTAATGCTGGGTGCCTGAAATAAATATTGATGAAAACGGCTCAATGGAAAAAAAACACTCTGTAGCATATATGAGAAATGAGGATTTATGACAGCAGATGAATTTACGAGACACTAGAGGAACATATTTTGTAAATAATGATGCATACATTTCTCGTATAGAATGTAATGCGATTAATGGGCGACGATATTTATATAAAACATATCTGAATGAGGGACAAAATAACGATATATGGCTGATGACATCAGACTGCAGATTCAAAGGCACAAATAACACCTTGCAGGCTTCACATTTTATTTTACACATAGCTATAAAGACTCAGGTTGTATGGCTGGTAATAAACAATATTTGAAGGTTGCCAAATTGACACACAATGGACCTAAGTCAAAGTCAAATTATGTAGTTAATTGATATAAATCATTAATAAATCATGTTGATGAGTTGTAAATTGTTTAATGAAGCCATCCATTAGCTGCAAGGTGTTGTAAGGCATTAACAAAAAAGTAAATTTGACCTGGAGCCTCAAGTTTGTTTCTTGTATCGAAGCTGGACGCATCACAGTCAGACTACAGCATTAAGACCACTGCGGACGCTGGTACACAGCACTGTCAACAGCATTAACATATAACAGCATTTTTTTTATCTCAAGTGTAAATTCCCCAAACAGTGGTGGTCTAGAAGTAGAAGGTGCCTGTTGATAGGATGTGTGATTGATAAGGAAGGGAGCTTCGTACATGAGGTGATAGTTTACTGATGACAGAAGACAGAGAGGTCAGGAAGAGGCAGACCTGAGACTAAAGCTCACACACAGACCTTCGTGAATTCAGCAGAAATCGTACATCAGTAGTGAACAGCTTTGCCTCAGGCTACACATGCCTGCTTTGACAGAGCAGAGGTGAGGAGAAAGCACACGTTTCCTGTTTCTATGTTTCTCACTCATGTCTATGAACACCATAGTAAACATTTAGTGCCCCTTAAACCAATTAATTTAAATTAAAATGCTTAATTATTTCAAAATTAAAACATCTCCTTTTTCGTCACACCAACAGTGCTTCAAAGTTGATCTCAGTGCTAATATTCTGTAACTGTCATACATTACAATATATCAACTTTGAACATTTTCATTATTCTTAATGACATTTCTTAACATCAAAGTGTGGACAGTATTTATTAACTTATAAATGAGGTCCAACAAAAAGTGGGAACGAAACTTAGCATCACTAAATTAAATAACTAAATAACAACCAACATATCAAACAATCCACTGAGCCTTATCACTGATGAGGCACAAATTATTGTGATGAAGGTGCAACTGCAAAAAGAGCCTTACTGTCTTTAGAAAGTTTTGATGGTAATCTGTGCAAATTGTTGTCAACATATCTAGTTCTGGACAAAAGTGTTGAATGGGCTGCCATTGACGAGCATCAGCGTACTACATCTACAGTGCTTCTGCAAGATGGTCAATTCTCACATTATTTTACAAACCCAGATGGAGGCCAGAGATTTCCTCTAAAGTAAAAAAGTGAAAATAGTGAAAATGTTGGACTCAGCAGCTCCAAGCACAATCTGTCAGCTACTCTGTGGCATGTGTCACTCATCCAAAGATGGGGAGTGAGAGAGCGGTGCCAGAATCGCTGGACCAGAAAGCTACAAGTCTCTTAATGTGGTGGGGATTTTATCTATCACAGTGGCAGGTGACAAACTAATGAGGGCATAATGGTGTTTATTTTGAAATCTTCACGTTACAGAATGAGACCTGCATATTTTCTTCTTCCTTGATGCAACCTGATGATACAGGCACCAGTTCTCTCTGTTTTAAAGACATTACTAGATCTCTGGTTTGTCCGTAGATGGAGCTGTGTCCATACACCCCATGAATATATAGATAATCATGAATATGACTTTTTTTTCTAGACACTGCTCTAAAGGAAGCTGAAAAAGGAGATATTCATATGAGATTTGAAAAATTCTTTAAAAATTGCATTTCTGAGAAATATAGAATGACTCGCTGTGGCTTTGTGGTCCTGTCATGTTACCATTTCAAAGTGATTTCCTGAAAAACTTTTTCATTTCAATGTTGTTTTGTAGGTTAGGTTAATAATCTGAAACTTAGTGCTTGAATTCCTGTTTTTGTTTTTCCTTACCTACTTAACATGACTGGACCTTAACTTGGATGCATTCAAATCCTTTTATTCTCCATACGGAGAGGTGAAACAGACCTGACTCCTAATGAAGCGCCATGCCCTTGAGAACTCTCTCCCCTCCTCTTCTCCCCGTTCCAACCCCCCCCCCCCCCTCTTCAATCTCCCTCCACTCATATGAAGTTGTTAGCAGCCTGCACCCTTCCTCCTGGGCCACATGAAGCTGTTAGCGGCCAGCAACCACGATAAAGTAATGCAATGTGAGGCGAATGAAATATTATGCCACACTACTGCATAATTGCCTCTTAGCCCAGGGGAGCTCTTGCGGAAAAATGAGCAATGCGTAGAGCCTAATGGAGCTACCACGTTGGTGGTGGTGGTGGAGGAGCGAGGTGAGGTGGCTGCCAGGTCCCGTATCTCTGCGTAATCCTGCATTAGGCCAACTCACACTCTTTGATCTTGGCAGTTAAAAGATGTGGTATTATGAGATCTCGGCATGATTATGTCCTACCTCCCCAGCAGAAGAACAAATAGCTCTTTACAGGGGTAAAAGGAGAGAGGGGAGAGGCGGGGGGGCATTCAGGGTGAGGTGGTTGAGGTGGTGAGTAAATCTTGTGGGGAGAATGCTTTAATATAAGCACGCTGCCGTCGATAAACTGCTGCAGTGGATTGAGACTCCTTATGAGTTCTCCTTTCCTTGTAACCTCCCTTGTTTCCTTCCATCCTTGCGCTCTTTTCATTCTGTCAGCTCCTGTTAAAGCATGTTTGCTAAAGTGGGTGGGGACACATCTGTCTAGGCTAATTACAGTGATTGGCATGGCAGCGGGGTTGCATGTTGCAACACAGCTGCAGTCAATCTTCCGTCTTTGACCTCTAGCCTCTGTTTAGGGTGAGAGGTCACGCACCACACCCTCCCTTGATGTGCCTCATACCTCCCCGGATGTCAGAGTTCCTGTCCAGATTCTGCACTTCCTCTCTTTTGCCTTGGTTGACTTGGCCTTTGCAACCCCTTCATTCATGCCCGTGAAAAGCAACATTTATTTCCCCCTATTTACTCACGCTGGGCAACCAGGAGGAAAGAAGAAATTTCAAGGCATCCAATGTTGCTACAAAGACTCTGTTGTTCTTTTAAAGTTCTGGAGGTTTCAAGTATTTTAAGCAACAGCTAATCTGCAAGATTGTGCTGCTCTCAGCAGGGCTTCAACAGCCATGTAGCGGCAGCAGCAGCAGCGCTGACCGCAACCATCTGTTTAGTGCCACTAAAAAAGATGAGTGCGGGGACAGCGGAGCGCACTGTTGAGAAGCAAACAGCTGCATTCAAGCTCAAAACCATTTCTCCCTAATGAGAAAGGACATAGATACTGGCTGTCATAAAACCTCAGCTGCAGAGCATGCGTCAGTCGAATGTAGGTTTCCACATGCGAGCTAAAAAAATAAAATCAGAGGCAGTAAAGGAAAAGCGCTAAGCTCTGAAACAAGTGACAGATCCAGTGCCTGTTATCATCTTCCTCTCTGGTTCATGAACTAGAGAGATTAATCCTATGGGAGAGAGATGAATATATTCTTTGCAATAAATCCAAAGAGGCTCCTGTTCCACTTACTACAGGAGGAGCCCTGTGGGCATATTATCGTGGCTTCTGCAAGGGCAGGAAAAGAGCTCTGGATTAAATCAAGAAACATTAACTGCAACCAACCTGGCAGACGCATCCTGCTGCATATAAAAGAGTGACCAGACCGTCAAGCCCTCATCATCCAGACCACTCCTGTCTTATCCATTCTTCCATTCTTGCCAACCAATAAAAAGTGGTTGCACTTGCAAGATAGTAGAAAACAATGACTGTGCTTTATTTGCAAATGCTAAAGCTTCTAATATGTAAAACTAAAATCACATTTATCTGTCTCCCTTGTTGACTGCCACTCGCCCACTCCTACTGAGCCAGAGAGACAATGCTGCTGCAAAGCGCTTGCAGGGGCACAGTGAATATCTGGATTTGATTGAGGGGATTTCTTGTGCAGTAGTGAAGGATTAAATGCGATTGACTTTACACCCCAGCAACACAATGGCCAGAAAATACAAAGGCTTCAAGGATTTGCTCTGTCTGCTCCACCAGCTAGGTCACATATAAAGAAAAATCTTGAACCCAGGTAGCCATTATCAATTTGAGGCAGATTGGACGATGGGAGACAGAGCCCCTTAAAACCTGTGGCTACTGACCCGGGAGTGAATGCAGACTGTTTACATTCCCATTGCAGACAAAAGCCAGATATTAGTGGGCTTTCTGATCTGCAGACAATGAGCTTCAGTGAAATATGGAACTGAAAATTACACATTACACAGACAAAAAAAGAGAAATATCACTGCATGATTTACTAAACTCATGCCATAGTGCTGAACTGCTTTTGACAGCTAATGCTTAAATGTACTTCAGTAAACCTAGCCCAGTGACAATGGCCCGGCCAACGAGGACACACATTTACAAAGGCTGCAGGTTTGATTAACAAAGCCTCTGCAGAAAAGGCTTGTATGTAGCAATGACATATTTCTGTAGCTTTGGTTTCATTCTGTTTGATTGCCCAGGTTTGCAAAGTGCAAAAAATGTTGATCCGGGGATTCGAGCTCAGAGGCCACCCACAAGTATTGTGCGTCAGTCAAAGAGCTGGCTGACAAGTGAAGGTGTTTGTGCCTTGACCCGTGACGGCCTGCTACTACTGAGTGTCATTCTGCTTCCGTGAGTGGAGCTGAGAGGAGACTCTTGCCTTCAACTGCTCCCCACAGACCTCTGGGAGAATGGTTACTCTAAGCCAAGACAAATCAAGCCTTCCAGCTTTGTGCTCACATCTTTCATTCTGAAAACATTTTCATGTCTCATAGTCAAACTCAAAAGGGAATAAATTAGCATTTCTTCTTTTTTAACAGCCTCCACAATTTCAACATTTCACTCTCGATTTGATATTTACAGTGTCTGCAATCAATAAGCATAGATTTGTCCAGCCACTGACACTGTCTTTCTGTTCACATGACAGGTCTGTCCATTTGTGAGGAGAAGACGTGTGTCTGTGTGCTGCTGCGTCTCCATCAGCCTCCTGCAGACAGAACAGACTCCGCCATGCAATTTGTTTTCTCTGTCTCCTGCTTCCTCCTGGCTCACACTGTGCCAAGCTTGTGGTGGGGACACTCCGAGGCCTCTGCCGGCCCAACTGTCACTCATACACACGCATGCACGCACACACACACACACTTTCGGGAAGCCTGGAAGCCAGGGCTGAGACAGTATTCCTGCTTTGGCCCAGAGAGATGAGTATTTCGGGTCTTGGTTCACCCATTTTTGGATTGGGCTTTTTTATAAATGTCTTTTCTGCTAGAAGCCATACTTCATGAAAGACAAATGTATTGAGTGGCGCTTTAAAGCAGACCGAAAGAGCTGTGCAACCCCTGTGAAATGATATTACAAAATCTATCCAAAGCCGTTTTCAGACATGAACTCCAGAAAATGTCTGCACAATGGGGTCCAGGCATTCTTCGCAGTTTGCCTTTCACGTATGAAGAACGGAGCAAGAGATTCTTCAGTCTGACACGTTCACAACAACACAGAAATCTGAGTGTTTTGGAGAGGGGTGGCGCAGCAGGCAGAAACAGGACGTAACAAATTAATTCCGCTGCGGAGATTCTGTGTTTTTGTTTACAGAACATTGAAACCGGTGTTGGTCTTTATACCAAAAAGCGTTTGGCACATCTGAAATATTTGTGTTCTTTTGTTTTTTTCAGTATTGTCTGCAGCGCATGTTATAAACGTCATGGACCCACTCCCTTGCAGTGAATCTCCAGTGTTCTCTCAAGGGCTTACTCTGACATTATCCAGAGTTTTTTCTAGCGGGGCTAGCAGGAGAATCTCCGGGAAAAGTCTGCAGAAACTGACTTGTACATTTGCGTTTTCACACACAACCCTTCCAGATCATTTCTGGAGAATATCCGGAGTTCAGAGCATTTCTAAAGGAAGCTTAAATGGACTTTAAATAAACCACAATTCATTTGTTCCCAGAAGGGACGTTAATAAGAAAATAAAGAACTTTAAAATAAGTTGTGTAGCCAGTCACATAATGTGAAGGCATGCCAGTGTGTGTGTACTTGTGTATGCATAAATGTGCCATTTGACCAGATGGCCTGAGGGAATTAGAGGCTGAAGAGTGTCTTCCTCACAAGCTGACATCTATATCGATTCATTTCCCCACCGGAGCAGGAGAGCATAAGTCTAAAGAGACAACGTACACAAATCAGAAAAACAAGAGGGAGGTGGGTGATGACGGAAGCAAGTCAGATAGAGTAACAGAGACAGAGAGAGAGGAAGAAAGGGGAGCGCTGGAGGGATAAAAGAGGAGATGGATAAAAAAAAACAAAAAAAACAAAGAGCAACAGCAGGTAAATAGAGAAAAGGGGGAATTCTGAAAATTAAAGACAGGCAGGTGACGCAAGTTTGTCACAGAGGGAGAAATAAAGAGACTGCGGCAGAAATCGGGAGAGTGATGGGAACAACAAGAGAGTGGGAGACTTACACAGAATGAGAGAGTGGTGAGAATAATAAATAGGCACAGCAGTAAAAAGGCTCTCCATCTCCAGCAGCTAATGAACGCACTTGAGTTCAAGTTCAACGTTAATTTTGTTAATGAAAACTATGAAGAATAAAAATTGTTGACTACTGAATAAAATTAAGTAAAAGTAATCTTTGAAAATTAGAACTATGATTAAATAAATACAAATTTTAATCAACAAATAAAAAGTAAACAATGTGAAAGACAGATGAATGCTCAAGTTTTAATGCAATGTCTTATTCACTACCCTGGTTCTGTGGACCGATTAGTTGCCGAAAATATGACTTAATTCATCTAAACCACTGAGACTTTAACAAAAGGTGGCAACAAAATAGGAACTACAAAGACATGACGGCTGCATGACAACATTTATAAAAAGGTCAGCTGATGTTGGCTCTTTATTGTTGCTGTCAGTTCCAGGATTAATTCAGTCAGTCCATCTACTTCATCTTCTCGATAGATGTTCGCTAAACAAAAATGGCGGTAATTAAAATCCTCTCAGCCTAAACACAGATAATGAGCAGCGTCAAAGTGAAGAAGTGAGTGTATCCGGCTTCTGAATGAGTCTCCGCTCTGCTGTGGTTAGCACAGTTAGCTGCAGTTTAGGTTACTGAAATGAAATGACTAGATTCGCTTAGACTGAGTGGTTCTGTCCAAACAAACGCAGTTTAGAAATGTTTACTAGATTTACTGAGGTGAGTCACAACAGAGCCACTGTTTTTCCATGCTTGGCTATTGTAGAAACACGGTAAGGCCACATGGCGGGCTCTGCGGAAGAAGACCTGCTCCCTGCCTTGATAGATAAGCACGATAAACACAATTCTTTGTTTTAGGTGATATCATAATAATTCAACATAATTGTGAATACTGTATTATGTTGCTACCAATGGCTCCAGCAGAATCTTCCACACTGGAGCTTAATAACACAAGTTGAATTCAACCTTTGAGACACAGCATGAGGTCAAGTCCAAAAACACAGACAAGCTTAATAAGGAATGGCGTTTCCTGTGATTGCTGAAAAGATGGCTAATTAACCAAGTCTGGCATTCAGTAATGACTAATTAGCTGGATTTGCTGTTTAACGTGGGATGATGTAATATCGTAAAGGGACTCCCTGTGGTTTGATCCTGCCTCACTGTGTAACACTGGCAATGCCTCACCTATGTAAATGACTGGCCACTGCAGGGGCCACTGTGTGGACGGGACCATTGATCCAATGTGGGTCGCAACTGTAATTACAGCTTGTTAGGACTCAGGTGAAAGCTCATTAATAGAAGATGAATGGGGACAGAAGCTTGAAAATGTGCCAATCTACCTACATGAATCACAGAGTAGCCCTTCAAGCTAACTCACGTAGCATCTCAGTGAACAAACAAAAAGACAAGCAGTAGATCAGTATACTGACAAGGGGACAGCAACTACAGATGCAATACGTCATCGAGAGAACTGCAGAAATAGAAATTCCATTTGGACGCTGCAAGTCAAACACACAGATGCTGGAATCTTTTCTGGACAGGCAGCGAGCAGGACTTAATGGAAGCGGTGACAAGCTGCTTGGCTGATGCTGTTGGATGCAGAGGGGCCAAACAGCCCTGTGGGAGAGGAGCTATTTTTCTGCAGGCTGCGGTTCTGAGCTGCGCTTGCTCTGTGGCTATTGTTCCTGAGTGGAGATAAGACTGGTGGTGGATTAGAGAAGAGTGCACCCAGAGTTCAGGTTGTGTATGACTGCTGGAAGGGGAAGGCTGCACAGGGATGGGATTGGTTCTGGGAAGAGAACTGGTAAGAGGAGTGGAGATAAACGGAGAGAGAGAGCGAGGGTAGGAGAGGAAAGAGAGGAAAGATGCGTTAGCCATGTCAGTGAGCGCCTCTTGTCGTGATGCCTAATCTGCCTGTGTGGTTGCAGCGGAGGGGGGACATGGGGGAGTCTGATGACACGTGGATGTGGCTGTGATGAATAGTTACTTCATGCCCCCAACCAAAGGGGGGTCAATAGCCCATTAATGGTGATAGGCCTCCAGCAACAGTCAGCAGACCCACCCCCTCGCTACCTCCGCCTTCACATTCCCACAGGGGATGTCAAGACTGCTCATTCTACTCTTCTCTGTTTGAAAGAGAGGAAAATTGAGAAAGAGATGTCTTGTGAAGGAAAAGGCCTATTCATTGCTAAACGGAAGAGCTGTAGCACAGGCCTTGGTATAATACAGACATGGGTCGGACGGAGGTCAAATACGTATGAATACACAGCAACTGCAGTCATTTAAATGTACTCTGTTAAAATGCCTGAGCAAGCAGTGTCTTGGTGTCTTGTTAAGAAAGCTTTTTCAAACGAAGCCAGCACACACACTTAAACAGTTGCCCTTCCTGCGAGTGGAAAGAATCTCATCCTTTTAAAGTCTTCCTGCTTTTTTTCCTCTCTTCAACATTTTTCCATATTGTGTGATAATCCGATAATCTCTCCACGCAGCACAACAATGCAGACACGAGCCGCCGCTGAGAAATCCGAGGGAAATTAAGTTCTATCACCTCCATGCTGAGCGGAGCCCACAGTCGGTGTACTCTCCTTGGGCATGCTCTCATTAGCGGAGACGGATGCACGCTGAAACGCTGACATATTTTATTCACAAACTGGGTTACAAACAGAGGACAGCAGCACATCTTGTCTTGTTGCAATATTGCACAACCTGCACTTTGTATAACCCCAGTTTTACTCTTCGTAATGTAACAGCAAGTTCAAACTGTAGCAGCTTTTACAAATACACCCCATGAGCACTTAAAAAATAAAGCGGAGTTCCACTCTTACTATTCCTAAACTTCAAAGTTAAGGCTCATAAAGGCTTTTTAAGCATGAAACGAAGATAAATGGGGAAGCAAATTAGGAAAAAAATATACTGCAATTACTTGAAACAGTGAAGAAGTCATTATGACAAAAATAAAAAGGTTGCGTCTTCAGGCTGAAAGGGAGACAAATAGGGAGATGCTGGAACGCTTGGTATTGATTTGTTCCCTTTATCCGAGATGGCTACTTCTGCTGGGGCAGCCTTGTGACCTGTTTACCAATCCTTCCAGTCCAGAAGACGTGCACGTCCTCAGGGAAACGTGCATTTAAACAGCTCCAGCAATGCAAATAGTTACACAGAGGTGACCTCGGAACTCTCTCTACGTGCGTGCTGTTTTGACCTTCAGATGAATAAGCGCTCCCCACATGACTGTACGTGGAGAGGGTAAATACAGTGAGGGTGGATTATCACGTAAGCTGCTAACAGTGTTTACATGACTATGTGTGATCTGATCCCACGTCACCTGGCGTCACAGCGAATCAAACACAACATGACCACCAACAGATTAAACAATGAGAAACACTAACAGCCTTTCAAAAGAGAGTGGAGGTCAAGGCTGGATGTTTTACAAAGAAGTTAGGTCAGGGAATGCAGAGACTTCTATGAGTAGCAAAAGTATAGATAAAGTATATTTGAATCATTATTTCCTATTAATTATCATGACCATATTCTAATTTGTCCCACCACAGATTCATTAAGAATCAAAAAACATGTTTTACACTCCCTAACTGGGTGTTTTCTCCATTGCTGCATTGTATAGCTGTGTACAGTGCTATTTACTGCGTGCTAACACATCCATGAAGTAGTCATGGTTCACGCAGACAGTCCGACCTCATAGCTTCTGCTGCAGTTGTGCTGTAGATGGAATTTCTTAAGACTTGATTTTCTTTATAAGAAATATTAATATAGTGAAGAAAATCTGTCTTACCAAAATGAATATATAATTTTTTTTAATAAAAGATAACTAAGCAATTTATAACTGCTGAATCATTTTCTTTCTGTTGGCCATAGCACAGCAGACTATTATTGAGCTTGCACTTCTATAAAAAGTACAGAAAATGCAGCCAGACAAATGGCACCAACTCTGACGACCAATGCATCCAGCCCAACTATCAGATATGAGATAAAACAATTAGACACAGACTAAAACCTCAGCGTGTAAGTGTCTGGCTACAGCTGGAGGCTGCATTGTTGTTTACTCCAGATTAGCTTTTATTCACACATGCACTTGGCGAAAGACAGAGAGAAACATGAAAGCCTTATGCATAATAATGAATGTGATACGCTTCACCCCTTGACTGCTGTCTAAACAATGTCTGTCCACTGGGGTCCGCGTCTCTGTATTGTACCTAATGAGTGGCACAGGACTTAAAGTCTGCAGTGCCAGTGTGTGTGTGTGTGTGTGTGTGTGTGTGTGTGTGTGTGTGTGTGTGTGTGTGTGTGTGTGTGTGTGTGTGTGTGTGTGTGTGTGTGTGTCCCTCCTCTTCAGCTTCCATTAGATCAGACAAAAGAGAGCCTGCAGAGAAGCTTCTGGAGTCCAGTCAGACATCTCAGCCCCGTTCAACCTGATTGACTCTGACAGGTCAGATGGACCAGTGCAGAGTAAGCACATGAAATACGATCTAGCAACAGTGCGAGAACTTTACAAACAAGATTGAGGTAAGCAGACATAATGTAACTGCCGTTAAAACACTAGATAGATGCAAGCAAACATGCATAAATCTGATGTTAGAGAAACAGGGAAAAGAAAAAGTCCTCATACGTCCTCCTGCAGCATCTCCTCATTTTCATCTACTCACCCACATGCCTACCAGTTGGCACAAATATGCTAACTGAGCTCCACGCAGGTGCATCATAGTGTAGACCTGTCTATTTACAGTACAGACTGGAAGAATGAACACAGAGAGCAGATGGTCATTTGCATGATACTTTTTTCCAGTGCCATTGTTGTTGTGAAGACATGGCAGAAATTTAAAACCTTTTGGCATCTCTCAGAAGCAGTAATGTGCTGTGATAGAACTGACATAAATAAAATCAAATGGATCCAAAAATCTAGCCTGCTATTACTATTAAATCCTGCCTGTGCTGATTAATCTATCTCATTTTGATGGATCAATTTTGTTTTCATCCAACCTTTTCTGTTGAGATGTATTAATTTATAACGTTGTCTTACAGCATTGACCTTCATTTACTCTCATGAGCCATTTGTCACACAGTATCAAAATCAAAATTCTAGATCCCTTGACGGCATTTAAGTCAATATTTGACAACACTGCATGTGATGATGCATAATTTTTTACAAGGGATGCGTTTCTGAAATTTCATTAGCTTTTTTCATGGCGCTCCGCTGTTAATCAAATGGTTTTAAAATTCATGAGAGCTTACAGATCAATACTGCAGAGCACCTGCCCCCGAGGAGTAAACAGGACAAAAACAGAAGCGATGTCACTTTGGCTGAAAAGATAAGGAATACATTTCACTGCTGGTGCGAATTTATGCTGTTTGGCCACCCGAGGCTGATTTTCTAGTAAACTACTCAACAGTGATATGTTCTTATGGTGACATAAAACATAGACAAAGAAAAAAAAGCAAACACAAATCCCTCTGGCAATGTGAGTACATCATCAGCTCAGCCTCATTCCAAACTGAATTTCTAATTCATATCTACAACTCTTTTTATTCACACTCGACAAAGAACAGTCCCATAAAGGTGAGCTCATTTTCCTTAACGAGTAAAACATACAACAAAAACTCCAGACGACTCAACAATTAATGCAAATCGACCCCGAGGGTGCACTGTAGAAAATGAGCTCAACAGAACTGATTACCCGTACAAAAACAAGCTGCAACGTATACCTTGACTAAGCTAGTTCCATCACTGGCTAATGAGCAAATCCTTTAACAGCCCCTGCAGTATACTGCCATTCTTATGGAGCATTATATACATCACAGCTGTTCGTATACAGCAGGATGGGGACTGGTTTAGAGATTGCTGATTGATGGTGTGTGGGAATTAGTGTTAAAGATTTTTGGCTTATCAAGTGACCTCAGGTTTAAGTACTGCTAGCCCAATACAAACCTATAAAAGAAGTCCTGGCTTTGGCATATTACATTTTGAAGACCGTGATTTCTTGTGCCAATAAGATATATCTGCAGCAGAGGTTTGATCGTGTCTTTTTTTTTTTCTAACACTAGTTTGTTTTCAGACATTACCTTTTTAGTTTTTTATAACATAATATTACTACAAGGGCACTTTGAGAGCACATACCTCTGGCAAGGCCCAACTGTCCCCTTACTGTACGAAGCCACATTTGAATTCACCAGATCTGGATTTTTATTTGGCTCTGCACCAAATTGCACACACTCATAAATATCAGTCCCTGATTTTTATCATCAAGATCGATGAATTATCCTGAGAGAAAACAATAAAAATGTTGAAAAATCTAGCAATGTTAAAGAAAGTGTAAAAAAACATTGCATTCGCTCTCTTGATCCAGATCTGCACCAAAATTGAATCAGTTCTTCTTTAGGTCAACCCCCAACCCTCCACTAAATTTAATGGAAATTGATGGAGTCGTTTTTTGTGTAATCCTGCTAACAAGCCAACTTACAAACAAAACAGAAAAAAAGACCTCCTTGGCAGAGGTAAAAAAGTAGTACTGTTGTTTAACAGTTTGTTAACAATTAACTTGCTTTTACAACTCATCTGTCTTACACCATAAATCATAACTCAACATCATCATATCTTAATAACAAAGTTAAAAATAACATATTGAAGGTAAAAGGGCACATAACTGTGTCAAAAAGTCAGAATTGGTATAAGACAAATGTCTCTGCCTTCATTAGTGCTCACAGCTGAAAAAGGATTACACAATAATAACACTGTGTCAGTCTCTGCTGTGCCAGGCCCCATGCCTGAGTTTTATGACGCCTCTCTTTTGGCTGGGCCCCAGACATGTGGCTGCAGCGTGCCACGTGGGCTTCTCCACCATCCTCGCAGGCAGCTACAGCAGCACCACTAGCTGGGTAGTGGGAAACTCTGCCAAACACCCATCAGCACACCACTGACTTTTATAGCCTGAGTCCCAAAAAAATACCACTAATGAAACTACGGCTTTCGAGAAAGACCTCTGCCAGTACAGTGTTTTGGAAAAGGTCGTGTCACTAATGCAGGATAGTTATTAACATCTTACTGGAATCCGGCTTGGGAGTTGCATGACCCTGTCCCATGGAGTATCTTTGCACCCAGCAGTTAAAAGTCAAACGCAATCCTATAAAAACACTCAAGCCAATAAAAAAGCATGATGCTGAATGAGTAATCTTTGCCTCATCCTCTTCCCGGATCCAATAACTTGCTGCAGTCATTGTGGAAACAGCAGAGGGTTGATTAGAGTGCCAAGTTATGGATCACGTCACTTAGCAGGAGAATTTAATGTGACGATACATGTCAGGAGAAGTGCTCGCGTCCTTAAGTCTTGGTTCAGTTGCAAAGTGATAAAAATGCATGGGTTAGGAAACCTTTCATACCTTTAAAAACTAATAAGAAAAACTGGGACATATTTGTATAAAAGGTAGGTGAGGGAGCCATTGCAGGCGGTGAACATGCTGTACCGATGTACCCAACTAAGTTTCATTCCCCCACTGCATCCACTCGTTCCCTCAGGAGTGCATTCATCCTCACTGTGGTTTGGCTGCCTCCTTCAACCTCAGCAGGAATGCTTCCTCCATTGCCAAAACCTCTTTCTCAAAATCCGAATGCAAGCAAAACACAAAGAGCCCGACCATTGAGCATAATGAAGCTCATTCTGTCACGAGGGCAGGGCGTGTGTTATCGCACGGTTCTGAGCAGCTGCCGAGCATGTTTCATGAAGGAATGCCACTGTTGATATAAGCCATCTCACTCATATACGTCACGCTATTCAGAGGGAACAGCACACCGCTCATTTTCTACTATAATTATTCACACACGCATGCGTACGTGCACCCACAAAGAGATACACACGTACTAAAAACTCCACCTTGTAGAGTTAAACCATCCATTACTGAGCTCTAAAATACCAGGTCAGGGCCTCATGAGGCTGCGTATCTGCTGTTAGCCTGGTATTTGGTCGGTGAGAGGAGAAGCAAATGGAAGGCTTCTGGATTCCTCTCCTCCTCCAGCTGTGTGGGCGACTACACTTATACAAGTCTATGCTAAAGAAAGGTCAGCCGGGATACACAAATACGAGGCCTGTAGTTACAAGAGCACGTCAGAGGGCACAGATTAACTGGCACAAATGTGCATATGACACAAGGAGCCTACCAGGGGCTGCCAACCCTCCCAAGCACGTAACACCAACGCAATGATACACCCTCAGCCTCCTCCTTAAAGTTGGCCAAGAGTGGGCTGACAAAACCCATCCCGCTCAGAGCTGCTAACACATTCTTGCACCTGCTGCCTCCCTCCCAGACTGCTGCTCATCCGCTCTCTTCAGGGAGTGCGCACACACACGCGCACACACACACGCACACACACGCACACACACGCGCCCGCACACACGCACACAGGATTCCTCACTGGTGAGGTGGCTGAATGTCTAACAGTCATAATCTCTCTGCTATGCGCAGTTGTGCTGTTAACCTTTGACAAGTGTAATTCTAACTCTGGTTCTCTGTTTTCTCCAATGAATAAAACATACTTAAAGCTGAGAAGGAGTCTCTTAGGGACTGACTGGAAATTAGGCAGATGAAGAAAAGGGAGAGGGTGGGGGTATGTTTGCCACCTCTGGTAGAGTGTAAAAGACTTTTGATTTATGCTGAGTAGGACTTTGGAGTCTATACTGTGAGTTTACTCAGCTATATATGTCTCTGTGTGCGTGTGAAATTCGAGACAGACAGAGACACAAGCTGACAAACATGAAGGCGGACTTTTTCAAGGAGCATAAAAGACGCCCTAGTAAACATATGGAGAAGGCAGAGGCTCTGGTCCTGTGGGTGTGGAGATTAAAGACTGAAAACTTTGACTTCTTGCACTTCCTGCTGAGACATAGGAAGCTACCAGGATCCTGTCAGGAACAGGAGGGGCCACTGTCTTCTGGCTCAGATTCTCCAGAGCTTGTCACTCTTTCTTACACACAAGAGCCAAGGAAAATAGGAAGTTTCTCTGACGACTATAAACACTGATCATTTCAAAAGAAAACAGCATGATTCATCTCTTACTGCGCTTGTTTGTTCAGAGGTTGCTCTCTGTTAATTCCTGTAACTCACAAGCAAGGTAGACGATAATAATGTGAGGAGTGTCTTGTGATAATCCTCCCTATGTACTGACATTTTCCGCTGCTGTTGTGTAAATTCTTTCAGACAAACAGTGGAGGATGTGGCACCAGCAAACACGTTTTCCGCCGGCTAAATGATGGCTGACCTTTCCGCTGGCAGCCGGCGAAACCGGGAGCTCAGCTCAGGCGTGAGTCCTGATAGGACGTGAGGAGTGGAGGAGCGGATGCGGCAGAAAAATATTGACGACTCCCAAGAACTCATGAATAAAAACATGAACGGACGAAATAGATAATGCGGTTGTTGTGGATGAGGGGGATTATTCCACTGTAACGGTTTTGTTCCCTTGAAATGGTTACATCTGAATGGCTGTCTGCTTGCATTAGCAGGCTTCATTAATAACAGTCATCAACCATTCGGGGTCTGTTTGAGCAGAGCACAGAAAATCTTCAGTGCTGATACACTTACATGGAGCGTGTAATGTCTGCAGCTCAATTCAATTAGGAAAGAGCCATTTGATCACTATTAAGACTTAAGACTCACGTCCTAAAAGCTTAATTTATCACCATCAAGGTCCATTGTATGACAACGGTAGATTAAGTGTCCCGAACATTTTCTGGAAGGTGACACATGGCTTCCTAGAACTGTTAGGGGCTAAACAAGATTAGCCTTGTGTGTGTCTCTTGTAAAAATGGAGCCCAGCAGAACTAATGACACGTCTAGCTTGTTTTTATTGTTTTCCCTACAATAGATACTGGTTGAACAAGGGCCATGTGTTGGCTTTCTTATCATATAATTGCTTCATTCTCCTTCAGTGGGAAGGACAGGGGAGATGGGATCAATCAAAATAAGTCCATCTGCACAGTTCAGTTCAAATCATCCACAATTCAAGGCCGTGAACAACCTCACTCTAAAGCAGAAAGACAAAGCATCGTGTGGCAACGAAAGTACTCCTGAATCTGTTTGTGCTGACTGAGACTTGGCCAAGAGGAAAAAGATTGAGTAAGAGCCGAGAGTGAAAAATGGGAAAGAAGGTAACAGGGGGAAAGTGAAGATGCCAGGAAGTGAGACGGGCCGTGTGCGAGCGGCCCGCGGTCCCAGCTAACCCCCTGTTGGCAGGTCTGGCTGCTGGGCCCTCTGTTGCGCTGAATGGTGCCCAGTCACAGAGGGAAATCCGAGGTAATTTGTCCGCTTGTTTGGATAATCCACCATCTGCCACAATGCGAAAGGCCCCAGGCCCATCCACAAGCCTTCATGTTGGACCCCAAATGCTAAACATATGGAGCCAGCAAAAATGGAGTCCAAGTTCCTCTGAGGGCACACAAATTGCAAGACAACTCTCCATCAGGAAGCTAAAGTTGGAATCATTTAATCTCAGCATTGAGGGCGCTTTTTTGACTATTCATAGAACATTTCTGGTTTGACTTATTGTAAGTTTTGGGATTTGCATTACAGGGGCACAATATAGTGGTCATTTTATCGGTATCAATATCTTATATGGTAAATTAAAGAACGACATTTTTTTCCTTTTACTTGAGGCAACAGGACGACAAACAATTTTTTTACAGAGAATGTTTTCCACCATCCATCTGCGACAGACATAATGTCTTTTACACCTAAATAACTATTAGTATTTTCTAAGTTTGACTTTAAGAAATTAGTGAACAAGTAAAGTATAATAGTCCGAAAACTAACTGTTATTAGAAACCATCATCTGTATCAAACGTCATAGCTGAAGTGTAATAGGTCATACTGTGACAGGGTTTTCCACTGGTACATTCAATGTCCAGCTGGAAGAAAATAGCAGCTGCTGCTGCTGCTGTTCAACAACATGAACTAGTTGTCTATCATCACACATTTTTAATGGTCACATTCACTGCAGTTGCTCTCTTCATTGTTTAATGACTCTTAACCATTGTATTTTTAGGTCAGGATTCCTTCGTTCATCTTTCAAAAGAATTTCTTCCTTTGCCATCATACTTTAGGTAGTTTTTTATCAGGAGCCAAATTATCTGCAGAGGTCTCAAAAACAAACAGACCAGGTCATTAAAATAGGTGAAAACGCTGAATAATGAAGTTTCACGTTCAAATCTGTGCATCTCTGGCGCTTTTGGGCCATCACAAAGCCATCTCCTGAGTCTGTCTTTCCAACATGCAGTCCTTCCCTTATTTATTGCTAATTTCACAGTCTGCTGAAGTACTGATCAAAACGTCTAGCAGGAGAAGAACAACCTAATAACGATTGCGCTGGTGGACTGTCTGTCACACGGCCAGCATCAGCAGTGATATTGTCATCATTTGTTTTCTAGCTCTTTTCATCTATATCATTGTCACTCTCATTCTTGTGTAGCATGTCATCTCTAATCGGACTCAAACTGACCTGGTGCCTTTTTAGGATGCATGAACGAGATTGACTGAATCTGTCAGAGATGCACAGGCTGCACCAGTGAAAGTCATGGAGAGCAAAAATAGGACTTTGCGAGCAGATTGCAGGATATTAAAACATCAGGTGGGAGATTTTGCGTTGGTGTGGCAGAAAGGCTGAACAGAAATACTGATGGGAATATTGATGTGCTATAACTGCGCTGAATGCTAAGACTCCTCAAACTCTTTATCTTTTCCAATAAACTTTAGATTCTACCCGTTTGCCCAGCAGTGTCCGCAACAGTGAACAGTTAACACAAAGACAGGCTCTTCACTACACTCCTTAGGATCAAAGAGCATCCTGATCCTCTGATGTTGTAAAACAGCCCAGTGCTTTGCTTCTTTTGATGAGGAACAGAGCTCACTTGAGAATGAATGGATCATATTTAAATCAAAACAAGTCTGCACCACCCACATGGGCGAAGAGAAATTATATTTGCAGAAGAAAGATAGAAGGATAGCAAAGGATACTGAAATGTCAGGAAAAGAATTCCATCTCAGACAGGTTTGCCATCCTGTCGGGAATTATTACTTTCAATTTCCTGGTTGTTTATAGAAACAGGAAGCGGAGACAAGTGAAGCTTTATCTTTTACATGAGCGGAGTCTGGATGACCTTTAAGAAATGTGAAAATTACTTTCCAGGGTGAGAGCAGCATCAGGGCAAAGACTGAATACTAAGGATGGCAATATTCCCAGCCACTGTTTGGATTGCAGTAACAAGAGCATAATGCTGGTTAACAAAAAACCCATAAATATGCAAATATTTCCCATGTGGTTGTGTCTGCGTGTGCTAAAAATAAGGCAGCACCATTTCAGTTGACCAAAAGTGTTGTCAAATGTATCAAGAGAGGATGTGATAAATATAAAAATAAAAGGACACTGAACAAAACCTGATGAAAATTACTAATAATTTCATACTTTGACCATCTTGAACATAAGAAAGCTCAATGACTGAAGCTGAGAACAGTGTTGAGAAGTCGAGCAGGTGACAGGAGATGAATGGAGCAACAGAGTGAGAGTTGGCAGAGAGAAATTCAGAGAATGACTCACTTTGTTGTGCCTCCACGATTGTACCTCACACTATTCTTCTATTGTATTACCTTTGACGACAGTGTACTGCGACAAAAGCTCACAGCTCTTTGAAGTGCTGTGAAATGACGTAAAGAATACGTTCACAAGAGGATATATCAAGTCAAGAGCGGTGAGACCAGGTTAGGAGATCATTACTGGGGCTGTGAGGTGAATTATTTGGATTATGTTTTTTAGTTCTCAGCCAGGCTGTATGGCTGAACATAACAAAGGTGAGCCAATATCTTAATTAAGCTCACTGTGATAGATGGTCACTTGAAACAAATGATTTATGGTAATAAAAGATGGGGTTCTCCCTTGAGTCATCTGGTCTTACACGTACAATATTCCCTGAAGGGCAAACCAAGGTGTTGAATAATAATGGTACGTTACAATGGCTCTATAATACTAGTTAGACAGTCCAACAAATATTGCAGAGTAGAACATCTTTCCCAGAGGAATAACCTTTGGTGCGCTTTGTCTTGTGTAGATTATCTGTGATTTCTAGCATTTTTTGCAAGATGTTCAGATGTACTACAGGCGGCCTTACCTCTCAATCCTAGAATTGTTAAAACACAAACATACTACATGCATGTCAAATGTGTCTCATCAGTAGGCATCTCTCTTGCATACACACAAACAGGTTTGCACAGCTATCCTTATTGGTACTTTGCATTTTTTAATTGTTTTGCTGTTGTTATTTCTGATCGCAGTTGAACTTTATTAGGCCAGAAATGGCTGTCATCTTAGGGCCGGGTCATTTCTGTAAAGGCAGGAGCTAATACACAGTCTTTCATAGTATGCCTGTGAAAGTGTTGCACTCATAGAGTAGGGTAGGAAGATAAGGAATCACTCTGGTCTGAATACATACCCACATAGGCCAAGTTCACACAGATGTAATGCTGAGGAGAAAGTCTTTTGAACTCTATGTATTTCTATAGAAAGAGTGGTACTGGAGCACTTGACTTTAAAGACACAGACGTTTAATGCATCTGTTAAATGGGCAAGTGGTAATTTACAGGGGTCAGGAGAAACCAAAGTGCATTGCCACATACCAAACATCTTCAGTGCTTGTGTCAGTGCTTTTCCTTTCAGCTCCAGTGCACAAGTGTATAAGTGTACATGTGTGTAACTGGGTGTGTGTCTGCGAGGACGGAGAGGATGAGCCACACCGGTTGCCTAAATATGTAATTTGACAAACACATTTTGTAAGGTTTCCATGTTATCTAAATGACTGCTGGGTGTTTGAGGAGTGGGACGAGCTCATTTCCTATACGCTTACCGGTGCAACTTGAGCATCTGCACGCTCTCCCAGAATGCTGAATGAGTGCAAATTGCTGTAATGAAGCTATTTCATTATGGGGATGAGCAGTGCTGAATAAACAGGAGAACAAGGCAGAGTGCTTCATTGAGCCATCTGTGGAAGTGCTTTGGCGAGGAGCGCTGCAGTGTTTACAACGCTGATGGCTGGCAGGAGGACAGAGATGACTTCTAGCTAAGTGGAACGACAGTCATCTCCAAATTCCACTGATATGGAAACAAAAGTAATGTGCAGTAGGGAGGGAACTGGACATAACATAACACACTCATGATTTACTGCTGAATCTCGAGAAAATCAACATTATGTCCGTACCCACCAAATATCCATATTTCTCCAATTTTAGATATATACAGAGAAAAAACAAAGGACAGCGGTAGAAAATGCTTCCCAGCTGGTGTCCTTTGATAATACCACATAAAAAATAAATCTACTTCACTCGCGTCATGCTGAGGAGTTTGGAAATGATGAGATATAAGGTAAAGCTAAAGAACATAGTGGAAAAGCCCACTTCTGCTGACTTCAGGGAGGATACAGGGAGTTGAAAATAGGCCAGGAGAGAGACAGAATAAGAAAACAAGAGAAAGAGAGAGAGAGAGGAATGAAGAAAGTATTGGAACAGCTCTAATTCACTCGGTGTGCGTTCACTTCATATATTATGTTCACGTTGATGTCACCAGCAGCCTTGAAAGGCATTTGCATCAACTGCTGCAGCATGGTGAAAACTAGGCTACATGATTAATGATATACATCATGTGATGTAGATGGAAAAACTGTCTATTGTTTTATATTATGATCTAGTGTTTATTTAATTGATCTTTACAGTAAAGTTTTGGTCATTTGGATGACATTTTACCTTCTTCAACAATGGCACATATGCAGGCAGGAAAGTGAAGGTAGGACAAAGACAAAACAACGAGCTCGTATCTAAAAGACGGACTTCACCTGTCACATGGGCGTGGTTTGGTTATGGAAAGTTTGACAGGAAAGAGAAACACGTACTTTGCTAATTCTGCCACAGGCCGGTCCCCACACCAGACTTAAAACACAGCTAACCTCTTTTGTCACCTTCGCAAGACTTGTGTCAAATAGTACGGAGAGAGCAAAGAATGATGAAGATGGAAGGAGGTGACAGCTGCTGTTACATCTACAACGACATGCACCCAGTGTAGAGTAACCAGTAACAGTATGTATCATCAACTGGATATGAAGTGACCTCTATCAGGGTATGAGATTGTGGTCATTTCATACTACTGTTGTAAAAAACTGTCTCTCAAAATCTGAAGCAAAACTGCTTCTAAATGCAAATCAGTTCTCACGTTTGTAAGATTATAGAAATTTAGAAATTCATGAAGTTGGTATTAGGAAAGGATGAGAAAGAGAAAATTGTTAACAATTCCAACAACTCAAAAGCAGAATCAATATTGTATTTTAAATTAAAAAAAATATCAATTGCAGTTAGACTGTGGTGAATCCACTTGATGCTCTGAGTGCACAGCATGAAATGCATAATTAACAGTTAAATCTTATGACATTGTGATAGTGCAGCGATGGACCGTTTAATCGCTCAGAAGATTAATTGGGCTGATATCTTTGAGAAGATTGGTATAATGCCCGATGCCTGCACTTATAACACGGATAAGTACAGCTTTGTTTTTTATTACTTATGGACATTTTTAGATTGCAGAAACAGAGACAATGCACAGTTTGTATTTTCAAATACATACAAGTGCATTAGACAAAATAAGACTTGGCAAGCGGTAATGTTGGCAGCGGTCAAACCTGTGACCTCCTGTCTGCCGGCCAGTAAGAGTCCTCTGCTGCAGAAGAGAAGATAATAAATCAGCTAATCTTCATTCACAAGTCAGGCTTCACAGATGGGTACACGTTAAAGACGAATACAACCCCATCACATAAATCGCTATTATCACTAATGCGTCGGTCCGGATGAGCTCATTTTCATGCCGGAGTCATATTCTCCAGACAAGTCATAATTACTTGTCTCCTGACATTCATTAAGGAACACGCTGATTTCCCCCCTTCCTTCAATTGGGCTTAATTGGCCACTTTTAAAAGCCAAGCCAGTTCGTCCATTACAACAAAAGCCAGACGGGCAAAAGTGTCAGAGAATGAAATGTGTGCACCGGGGCAAATATATGTGTGTGTGCGTGTGTGTGTGTGCGTGTGCGTGTGTGCGTGTGCGTGTGTGTGTGTGTGTGTGTGCCCCTGCAAACTCCCAGCACTGTTAATTGCAGTAATGGTCTTGGGCAGCTGGTCTCAGTTTTCCTGTCATCCTTGTCACAGTGATGGAGGCTCGATCGTGAGCCAAACAGCAGCGTGTTGTTCGCCAACTGGCCCTGCACCTCACCCCCCACTGCACTGCTAATAAACATCATGGCTAAATGAGACATGTCATAAGGGTACGCTGGTAATCCCGACTCTCATGACACAAATGTAGTCACTTCATTAGCGTTATGTTTTTCACACAAAAAAAGGAAAAAAGTACAGAATGCGTCTGCGCTAATGGTTGCAAATATGCAAACAGGCTCTGAGGAAATGTATGAGTTCGTTAGTCGACTTTGCACCTGCAACGTGCTGTTTCTCATGGAGCGTCGAGCAAAATTAAACATTTACATTTTTTCTCAACAGCCCTCCTAATGGGGTGAACAAGATGGGTTTCATCCGCAGCGCATCCATCTCAGGTCCGAACAATTTTCAGAGTAACACAATCAGCAGTAAGTGAGCCTTGCCCTATCCCTCATTTTCCTGCCATTTAAACACAGTTTACCATCAGATTACTGACCGGGTGCCATGTCTCAGTTACACTGTGCTCTCACTGAGATGATGCTAATGCCCTTAATTCTTTGTGATACCATTAGATGTCACAGCCAATCATCCAGCCACACACGTATTCAAGTTCAAAAGAGCAGAACAATCTCATTTCAGCGCTTTTTCCATTTAGCGTTCTATTGTCCGTAGTATCAGCGCAATTAAATATCTTCATAAGTCATAAAATTGAGGATGTTTTAATTAAATGTGTCTTGACTCAATAGGTGTGTGACTGTCGGGGCTTCAGGGTCTGTCAGTTGGTTTAATTGCAGTACGAGTGTAGCAGAGATGGTGCTGGCAGGAGGTGGACAAAAGAGGGGAAGAGAGTGGCGGGTAATTGAAAGGAGGGTGGTTGGGCTCTTAGCAGCAACAGGAGGGCGTGTCCCCGCTGCGAGCTGGTTTAAGTGGAGGATGTTGCTAAACGTCACACTGCACCTGGGATGTGCGTCTGAAGAAATACACTGTGTGCAATAAGGAGAGATACTTAGTTACTGTAGTAACCGTGACCAGGTACAACAGACCTGTCGAGCTTTGGATTTCTCCCCATGTTGAAGGAGAGTGCATGGGTAGTAGGGGAAAAACACTAATGGATGGTTTTAATAACCTTTTCAAAAACCAAAAACACAACACAAAAATGCAAAATAGCATACCTGTAGGGTTGGGTGATATGGTATGAATTGATATATCATCATATCATTCAGTATTGATAATTATCACATAAATGTCAAATTATTATTTCTTGCAAGTTTAAAGACTGATTTTTTAAGCTCTCCCTGGTTTTAAACTCTATAAGCAGACAATGACAAACAGCAATTTGACAAATTTAAGGTAGATCAGTTGTGTGTTATACGTCGACTTTGTCCTTTTACAATGCATAAAAACATTATATTGATATATTGAAAGTTAATTATTGATATTGCAAAATTACATATATGACTAACAAGCTTACTACCTAATATACTAATGTAAACATTACTACATTTTTAGGCCAAGAAGCACAATACTAGTTAAAGCTATATTATTTTACGGTAAGAAAATGTCAGTGCAAGTCACTGTGTGGTATTCAGTCCTGTGTACAACCACTCTACATCCGAGCTTATACAGTAATGTTGGCAACTTCCCCCTGTTGACAGCAGCAAAACTTGTTAGTGTTAATGTTTTAGCTAAGTCATTGGTTAGTCGCAGTCTACAAAACCTTAAACAATATATCAGGGCTTTTACATAGTTCTCGCCAGCTGTAGACACTCTGTTCAGCCAACTCACAGAATTGGATCTGATGCAATCTGCTAATTACCGTTGTTATTTCTGACAGGAAAATCAACAGGTATGACAAGAAATTAGAAGCTTGCTTCAACAAACCTCTGTGTAAAATCGAGAAATTAAAAAATGTCTATTGATTGATCTTAATTGTTATCACTGTAGACTGTATTATGTGCTGTGTAAGAACAGAAAGCTTGGCCAGCCTAACAGTAACTAAGGAGGACACAGGGAAGATCTGTCAGAAATCTGTCAACAAATCTGACATCATGTGTTCATGTTTAAATTTAAGTCTGGACTGTATAGGACTGTTTAATTAACCAGCCAGGCACAACTGACTCTGTCCTGTTTTCTATCTGTTGATTTTTAAGTACTTGAGCAATGCCAACCTTGTCCAGAATGTAAGATAGTGCAGCACTGCTCCATGCCAACCAACACTGCGTTGGAAATTCCATGTTAGGAAGGGAGGCGCTCTTGTTCCTGCATTTCCACAGGTTGATAAAGATTTCTCTGGACCTCTCAGTTAAGACAGTGTAAGAGACTAAGTGCTGTCAGATGTCAAATCCAAATTGTCTGAAATAGTTTTTCTATTTGGAAGTGAAAGGTTTCACTTCATCATTAGCTGAAGTTTCAGTGCCACATAGACATTGCCCACAAATGTGTCTCACATGGGTCCTGTTCTAAAATACAAATGCAGATTTTTTTCCATCTGTGCTAAAGCAGTCGATGACATTGGTTTGTTTAAATGAGAAAGAAAATCCTATTCTAACAAGTTCACTTTCACCCAGGCAGAAGTTTAGAGGAGACTGAGGCTTGTTGTTTACTGGCTGCTCAGTTTCTATGAAATTATTTTTGGAATAAATTAGTCCCGTCATTGTTCAGCCGCATGTAAACACAATGCAATGCGGAAAATAATTACCATGAGAAAGCACACACCACCAGGGTGCTTTTCCTCAAACATCTGCAGTGCTTATTCATTATTAATATCATTGTTACATGTGGGAGCACCATCCTAACTACGTTTATCAAGCAAAGGGATCCGCAGGCTGTCTCCCTACAACAGGGACAATCAGTTGTTTCAAATATGAAAATGTAAGGTCAGGTTAGAGCCACGCAGTGTGAACTCTATGAATACAAATCAGCTGTGAAGGAGAGCTTCCAAACACTTATAGTGATAGGAGACGAATATCAATGTGTCAGAAGAGTTGAATAATTGCATAACAGCACTACTCCCTGCACTGTTGACCTCTGCTGCTTTAAGCTCATCACACGAGATCAGAGCTGCACACAGAGGAGCTGTTTTCACAATAATTTACACTCTTCCCTGTACAATACAAGTTAACACTCCTCAGTGGAGTGTATGTGCCCAACAAGAAGGCTTTTGCAAGACTGCACTCTGACAGACACAGTGTTACGCAGGCAAGGTGATGAACGAGTTAATGGCCTCATTCAGAAGGAGAATTTGTGAGCGAGCCTCTTCGCTGCTGCGGAGCTATGAAGCAACACAAAGTAAAATTGTTGTGAAGTGTCAGTTTGACTCAATAAACCGTTCCAGAGCAGATTACTGATATGAGAAATTGAAAAACACACTGACGTTCCCGTTTTTCCGAAAATAAATAAGACATAACAAACACTGCCCAACTATCCATTTTTGTGCATGGGATCAGTGCTGAGTTTTCTACCGAGGAGTATTTTTTTGTTGTATAAGCTCCATGTGCAACAACCAAAGGTGACACCTTTGCATATCTGTTACGTTTGCAATGATAGGACATGATGAGTATGATGCTTCAGGAGTCACACTTATAAATGCAAGTAAGGGCATGTTATATAACATATTTGGATATTAGAACAGAGATTTGCATGTGAGTGGATTTCTTAAGATACATATTTGTTTAGCTTTTGGCAGCAGGTCAAAAACTTTTGACAATTGACAGTATTTATGATATAATGCTTTGTGCCTACACAAAGCAAATGTTGGCTTAATATGTTGTTTAGGCAATAACACGCTGGTAATTGCCACTCAGTTAAGAGTTATGGTTCAAAATTCTGGCAGATGACCTGTAATAACGGCACTAACAACAACTCTATTAGCTGAACTGTTGATTACCTGTTGTTAAAAGTACCTTCAGGGTCTGACTCATCATCTAGATGACACAGCTTTGCTCGTTCTGACATCTGACAGGTTATTTTCAGCTGTCAAGTAATCTTTAATGTAAACGTGTTTCAATGCTGACTAAGGAAAATGAGTTTCTCCACTTCCACTGTAAAGAACAGCAAAAAAAATATTCTCAAATTAGCCTTGGCTTTGATTGGATTCAGTCACGAAGTGTTTTGTGGACTCAAACACTTCACCCACCCCTCCATCGACATAGGGGTGAGTAGATGAGTGAATTTTCATTTCTGGGTGAACTATCCCTTTAATGTCATAGCAGGCTCCAGGAAAAATGTATACCCAAGACATAACTACAATCAACATTAAAATGTTATTTAAATAAAAAAATATTTTCACAGAGCTGTGCACAAAAAGCATCAAGAAAACAATTTAAGGATTTTTTTCTATTCCCAGGCCCCTAACGACACATCTTGTCTGGCCTGCAGTGGTGGGTGGCATATTTGACTTTGCCAAACTGACTCTCTGTCCCCATATCTTAGGGGCCGGTTTGAACTTCAGAACAAGCCTGAAGCCTCTTCTGAAGACAGAATAAATCCATCTTTGGACTCGTATGTCCAGTTGAGTGAATGCAAAATGGTATCACAACACTAGGGTATGAGCTATGTGAGATTGTGGGTTATTGTCTGCCAGATAGGGAGGACGATTTTATATAAAATCTTCCAGATACCTGCCAGTTTCACATCTCTAGTCTCTTAAGACTGCTGCAAACATTTTCAGCAAGGCGAGTATTCAGATCCTGCTCTTTGCGACCTCTTGTCTCTGATTCAATCCTTTCCAAGGCCAGCCTCTTAGCTCGCTTAGCTCACTTAATTATGCATCAACTACTGATCAAAAGCAATTAATAGGCAGAGCCGCCTTTGGACTCTGTGGCTCTTAACCTTGTAAGGCCTTCAGTTCTGTTGAATAAATGATCAGCTATGGGGATCTTGAGTTTGCACTGTGTCGTTAGTAGACTGGCTGTGTGGGCAGCGGCGCACGTTTCAGACTTCACTCAGGTCTCCTGGGTAAATCTGGAAAAGAGTCAGTACGTTTGCAGCCTTTGTGAAACCGCACTTTGTAGAAAACACTGATAACCATCAGCTGATCCAGTCCCACCTCCGTCAGTGGACAGCCAATCCCCTTAGTAAACATCATCAGTATGCTGACACAGGTATGAGGATCAGGACATTGGTTCTCAACAATAGGGAGCGAGATTCAGGCAGGTGAAGCCCAGACAAACAGGTTGGCATCCTCAGAGGAGACACAGCTGGAGAAACAGATGCGTTGTTTATTAGCACAAGAAAGCATACATGACCTTTGTCAGCTCGACCTTGTTTCAAATTCATAGAGCTGCAGATCGGACCTGCCTGGTACAGCCAATATTTAAGTGTGGGATAAAGAGCTGCTCCAGCGAGACCCGTCAGACAACAGACCACTCAAATGAAGTGTCTTATTTTGGCATAACAGAAAATAGTTAACCAATATGCAGAGAGAGGATTCTCGTAGAGAAAAAGCATTAGTGTAGTTAGAAACATTATAGCAGCACCTGTTATCTCTGACTCTACGTTGTGCAGGGACAAACAGACACACATCAACTTCAGCTTCACCAGCAGATACCCATCTATCACTTGCTAAGCTCAACACACAAACACATCACTTTCAGCCAAAATCCCAAAAGGTTTCCTGCAATATTCTTTCATTGCAAAATAATACTGCTACAGTGCCTCTTTTATATTAATACACTGGAGACCAAGTGTTTTGCTGCACTTTATTGCAGAAGCTGGCCCTTTCTGTGTACAGAAAAATATGCTGTACGTGATCAGTTTGTTGGACTACACTAAGAAAAAGATAAAAGTAATCCAGGATCATTATCGTGCAGATAGGTGGGATGTCAGAATCCCTCTTTTTCCTCAGTCCCTCATTTTCTATTAAGAACATGACCTATTTCTTTCACTGACTCCCCTGTACATTTCATCTTCTTTCCTCTTGTGCATTTCCGTGCTTTCACAGAACAGAGGCCTGAAAAGGAATGGGAGTTTTCATTCCGGATCTCCTTTTCAATTAAACTCCCTCGCTTGCCAGGAGGAAACGCAGCCCGGCTCTTATGCAATCCCCCCTCCAAATACTGAGGCTAAGTGGCAGATAGAAGGGAGAGAGACACAGAGTGAAAAGAGGAACGAGCGACATGGAGGAATGAAAAGAGTGCAGGAGGGGCAATCCTCAAAAGTGTCTGGCACCATCTGACCCAGTGAGTGGCTTTCCTTTGTCAGGATATGAGGAGTGTGGGTGGGAGGGAAGCAGGGGGCTTCCGTCTCCTTTCACACACTTATTTCACGGCCATTCTGTCGCCACACGCCTCCACAAAGCTCTCATAATCGTGCCAGGCAGCAGGTAAACATGCATTCAGCCCACCTGACGTCACAGTGTACCCAGGTCCTAAACAGGCCATTACAGAAGTTGAACTTTCCATTGAGGGAGGGGGAGAGCTGGTAGCGATGGGAAAAGAAGGGGTGCCTGGCTGGAGCTGTGGAGAAACTTTGATAAATATAGGGGGTGATAACAAACCTCCCCAAGGAGCAGGAGGGAAGCTAAAAGGAGAAATGGAGAACGAAAGCAAGCCGCAAGGTTTCCGAAAAGTAAAACTGCTGCGGTGGCTGCGTATAAACCCCCTCCCCTCAATCCAAACCCCCCCACCAGCCAGTGTCTGTATCCTCAGAGTGCACATGCAGCCACTGCTGGAATTACTAGGTCAGACTTGTCTGAGACAAGAGGCTGCGGGGCTGCTCGGCCTGGGATTTTCAGCATGGCACTACGCTGCTCTAAGAAAGCCCAAAGAGTCCAATTACTCAAGATGAAACTGCAATTACACTGCAGTTTTGCTGATCAGAGGCAGAGGAAAGATGTCCGCTCTGACAACATAGATTAAGATTTATGTGGCCAAAATTCAAGTTCTAGAATACTTGAAATGGCTAATGAAAAAGCTAACATCACAGATCTTGTTTCTGCTGCAAGGAGACATGACTAACCTTTGTTGAGTCCGTCTTTTAAAGACATAAATTCAGAGCGGGCATTCAGGCAGCCATATCACTCTGTTGACACACTTACAGAAGTGCATATACAGACTCACTTTACTGTTTGCCTGCAGTAGCCTGCATAATCACTACCTGCATGCATAAATGTAATATTCACAGCTAACAATCCCAGTGGACCTCCAGTTAAAGATGAGCAGACACTGCAGGAAGAATTCAATGGATCTTTCAAGTAATGAGGATAAAGCCTCCTACTTTTTTTCCTTGGGATGTGTACGCAAGGGGTGGAGCAGCAATATTGCAAGAAAATGAGGATACAAAGGCTGAGCATATGCCTTGTACTTTCTAGCATACACAATTGTAGCATGAACAACTTTGGAATGATGAAGGAATGTAAATAAAAGAGACACTAAATTTAAAAGGTGTATACGGCTATTAATTCATTTTCTGATGGGTTCGAGCTTTGGTTGTAGAGGGCTGAGCAAAGTAACCACAGATGCTCCAAGCTCTTCTTGGGAGCCTCCAAACCACCTCTATTGAACCTTTTCAGATGACCTCGCTGGTTCAAAATGCCAGAGCTTCCAATGCTATCTCTATGGATGAACCCATCCACACTGCAAAGAAAGGGAGACTTGTATCTGATATGTCATTCTGTCTATCTGAAGCCCAGGTGCATTGGTAAGGCTTGGATGCACTGGTGAAGCAAAAGCTTTAGTCAGGTTCAGCTTCTTCTTGCAGCTTGTATCGTCAGGTATAATTAATTACCACTGACTCTGTGCAGATTTGGTTGCCGACCCCACATTGTAAATGACCTTCACCTGTGATTAAGACACCAATAAAACATATCTGGGGTATTAAGTTGTTCCCTATCCAAAATGTCTTGACATTTTCCGGCAGAATACCATGTCATAAGACTCGGAGCATACTGATTCTCTTCCTGACCACTTCACACTCAACTGCAAATGACCTAAAACTGTGCTGGAGGCTATTTACTTTAGGAATACTTAAAATACTTATTCTAATCATTTGTGTTTAAAATAGCTAGCAACCAGCACAGTCATTCAGGTCTTGTGCTACTACCACCCGTGTTCAATCAAAAATCTCTCCACTTAGCCTCTATATTATCTCAACACCACAGAAGTTGCAATCTCATGAATCCAATCTCTCTTGGTATTTATTCCCCTTAACACCGCTATCCAGCTTTATTATAATTACTTGAAGCCCTTCAAGAAGGCCTTAATCGTTACTGTAATCATTTGCAGTCTGCTCTGAGTGATCAGCTAATACATGAGGAGAAGAGCCCTTTGTTATTCTAATGGTCCTCCACACCCTTTCTTTCTCTGGTGAGGAAATGACCCACACATCGCAATCCAAGGCATTACTGCTCAAGGGTTTTGTTGTGTTGAATCCTGCCTCTTTATAGAGGAAGAATTGGGCACTAAGCAGAGGCTGAAGATGGTAAGGGTCTCTCCAGATAACCCCTAGGGAAAATTGGTATTCCTGGTATAGGTTTCCTTTCCGGGGGAATTCATCAGAGCATTATACATCAATGCACTGACGCAGCTGTGAGAGCATATCAGAGGGGTCAAGTGCAATAGAAAACCGGGTGAGGGTGAAAAAACGAGATTAAAGATGAAAATGATATGATGTGAATGTGAATCTTAAAAACCTGCATGACCACACACACACACAACCTGAGGTAAAGCAGTACTGGGTGGAAGTTTGACAATCTCAGCCAAATGCTTATTTTGTTTCCAAGAACCACATGAGAAGGAGTTTGCTGCTAGTCTCTCTTGTTTGATAAATGTAATCACATTAGCTCGCTTCATTCCTTCACACAATGACTGGAGAATCTGAGCTAACACACTGGCTGACTTATTAACAGCAACACATACAGGAAGCATTGTCCACAACTTCACCCTCTCGTTCAGGGATTTTCAGATGCTCTCTGATTAGCGATTAGAACATGTCGATAAGCGAAAATCTCCCTTACCATGTTTTTACTTAAATGAAGACTACTTTCCACCGTAGTCTATGGTGTTTACCACACAAGGAATCATTCTGGCAGAATTTATTCGCTTCACTTATTTGTCCTGTTTATTAAGAATACAAAATCCAAACCAAAGGCAGCCAGGAGACATAAAGACAGTGAAAAGAGGAACGGCAGAAGAAGACTACGCAGAGCCAAGTCTTCTCTGTGTTTGTGGCTGCTGATCATCTAGACTGACAGTACATGAAGAGGGTTTCCTATGGGGATGCAGTCTGTTCTGAATGGCCCAGCTGTTCCCTGCTCATTCACGTGTCCCAGTGCCCACTGAGCAGCCGGGCTCTGCCAAAAAGAAAGACAGACACAGTCTCACTCCAATGCGAACAGTGACAAAGCCTACTTTTATGAGGGTTTCATTCAGAGGTGACCAACAAGCTCCAGGAAAACTGGGGAGACCATATGCTCCAACCAGGACAGAGCATCTGCTTCTTCATCAATCTATCTCCCGAGGACACGGCCCACCTCCATTCAACCTCGCGACTGGCTCGGTCTGACCCGGCACGGCTCGCCTGCGGGTGGCCTCAGGGCCCCCAGGGACGTGTTGATGGGCTTGGTGTCCCAGCCTGGATGCACTGCTAGCGGCTTGCTGACAGTTACATGTGGGTCTGCTGACAGAGCATCGAGGGGGGAGCCAAAAGGAGCAATGTAGCCAGACGTCTGTGGACTTGTGCGGAGCAGCAGAGGGTCAACTGGGAGGCAGAGGGGTGGAGAGTAACGATGGCCCTACTTTGTTTGTCAGCAAGTGCAAAGACAGGTGCATACAGACAGAACACAAGGACATAATGGAGCAATTGAGCGCAGTCAGTTAATCATTCACTTTTCGCGACTGACTCCTCAGTTTCCAAGAGTGGCAGACCTTGAATGTTTTCAGTCTGCTGGGAATGACTGCACTCCGGCTGAGGGCAAAAATTCAGGAGGTTCAAACTGAAGCACAAACTATAGAGGCAAGGAAAGCCTAATGGTTTTCAAATGAACCGTGGTCGCTTATCTAATACACATACATGCTCAGATCACTGGCATATTCTCGTTTCGCCATGAATAATAACACAGACCCAATCACCTGCACAATCAGTGCAAGAAGTAAAAAAGGCGCTGGAATTGTCCTGGGTAAACAATGTGATTGATTATATTCACAGGTCCATAATCATTGGATGTCATGATGTAATTAATCTTTAATCTCACTTCCAAATGGAACACTATGGTAGAATCCATTTTTCATCAGAAAGAAATTACACGCTGCGTATGCTATTTTAGAACGAGCATTTGAGAAGATTTGCTAAACACTTTATATTCACAGGAATATACCAACATTGTCCAGGATTTCACAGGAGACAGTGTACTGTACATATTAGCTAAGATCGCCCTTATTTAGATTGTTTTATTTATTTTGTTAAAGTTTCCACATGTCCTTCAGACAGCCAAGTATATAAAAATGTATTGTATATAGTGGCTGCACAAGACGGAAAGTTGAATCAGTAATAATAAGAAATGCACTCAGAGATGCTGCACTTGCACTCCTATCTGGGTACAAACCCTTTAACTGATTAATGAAAAAAGATCTTGACCCTACCCCCAACAAAAGTTTACCTATGTACTCTACACTACCGCGCAGCATGGGTGGAAAAATCATTGGTAGAAATATAAAATATAAAAAGAAGACTTGAATATCTGAGTTCAACATCTAAAACAGGTGTATTGAAGCTCACAGACAGGGAGAGTAAAAACTTTTTTTAACGGCCCATTAGTCCACCAGTTTGGCAGGATTTCTCCCAGTGCTCGCAATGGCCTGTCGTACCATGTCGACTGTGAGAGTGCAGAGAATAAAACCTAACTAAATCATCCACAGTGCTGCACACAGACAAAGATGTGGCATAAAGACCAGTCATAAACGCAACAGTAATAAAACCCAAAAGCACCCACCTCTATAATTCACGTGCTGCCTTGTATAAACAATATATCTCTTTTGTCTGCCACATCTGCTTTGGCTTAATGAGCTCTGGGGTCTGATAATGCTATTAATGCCTGCCGGGATGAGCTCTGAGATGACGTTTCCTTCCTCTGTGCACAGAGGACAAACCAAAAACAGACGTTCAAATGCTGTCAGTATTCATTACGGAGAGTACAGCGAGGATGTGCCTGCATATGTGGAAACCAGACAGTATGTATACGGACATGCAGACATGTTGTCAGCCATCTTGTCTGCAATCATTACCCGAAATACATTGATGTGTGTACAATGTAAATTGATGCTTGGACACAGGATTTCAATGTCACCACACGTTGCTGAACACGATGCGTCTACTTGGTCCTTGTACCGGTGGTGGTGCACAGTAGAGCTGCTCTGAAAACAGATGGAGGATTTCTTGTCGCTGTCACAAAGACCTGAAAATGTCCCTGGCTGAGATTTTATGATACTTATTCGAAGTCGCTTCACCCCCAACTTGAGTTTGAGCGATGCACAAGTTCAAATATAATGCGGGCTGACAGCACTCAGGACAAATATGTTGTGACATTAACGCAGGAAATAATGCAGCATTCTGGTATTCTATTTGGTTTGTTTCTATGGGTGCGTTTCAGTGAGGCCTGGTTTGTTTCTATGGGCAGAAAGAATATATCAAACATTTTTCTTTGGTCAAACTAAAGAACTTCATTTTGCGTAGTAATATCGTTATAGGGTGAATATCTGTATGGTTACTACACAAATTGAATTTTGGAGTTTCCCTAGTTGTCTTCATAAGCCCATTTAAAGCAACAAAAGTTTGCTCAGATTCTAAATTTAGTTTAAAATCTCTTCAGCTATTGTCCAAGCTTTCTAGTGGGTTGCTCTGATTACAAAACAGGAAGCCAACAATAATATTAGTGTGGGTGGATTGCGTGTTAATGTCCAAAGAGCTGTCATCACCTTGTAACAGCATCTATTTTCAGACAATAAGATGCAACAGGGTCAGATGAGGTTGAAACACAAAATGCAAAGCCTGCCAGGGAGAAGTAACACGTCTCGACCTGCAGGGTTGTTTTACCTGAGTCGAAATGTGCAGGCTGAGAGCTCTACACATTTCCAGGAAGAATAATCCAGTATGACGGAAAATGTTTTTTTCTAAGCACATAAACAAATGCAAAAATATCTGTGACTCAGATGTTCTGTGTGAGCAGGGATTTGTTTACTCAGCAGTGAGTGTCAGTAACTCGCAGCGGGTGACGCCAAGAAGGTTAAAGGACATTTTATTTGAGTCCGCATATGTGTGTAGCGTTGCCTCCTCAGTGACTATAGCGTACAGTAGAGTGACAGGGTGCCATGTTTCTTCAGAGGATGACTGAGACCACAGATGACACGTCTGGCTGGTCACAAGGACACATACTTGTTGAATGTCAGTCTGATGTCATTCACAAGCCAAACCCCAAATTACAAGAGTGCAACACAGGAAGGCAGTTTGGTGGTTGATTCTTGTGTTTGTTTCCATTCCGACACAAGTTTCGTGATCAGTGGGGCACTAATTAAAGTGGCATGGATAATCTGGGTGAGGAAAACAAATGAGCAATGCTTCGACTCAAGCTCACAGGGTTTCTAACTCTTAATTTCCCAGTGGAGCTTTGGTGCTGAGGACTGTGGGATTGCAGTGAACTCCCAGAGTTTGAGATGTGGTGTTAACTGAATGAATGTCAAGGAAGGTCTCGGCGCTTAGTGTCACAGATCACCCAGACTGGTAAACATAAGCAGACTTTGGAAGTTCACTGAGGCCCCAATAGTTTAGCTGCCATTTAATTTCTATTTTTGCAAGATTCAGGTTTTTCATGCAGCAGTGGAGCTTTTCAAAGTAGTGTACAGAAGCGGTTTCGCTAAGAAATAAGTTGATGACTATTATGTCCACATTATCCAAAGGTCCATCCACTAGCTTTTATTGAGCCTTCAACATTATGGTCAGTATAAAAAAAAGAGAGAAGGAGATTCAGGTTATGGTATAAAGCTTTTGGGAAAAAACCTAGATAGTGGACTGTATCATATAATTATCATCAAACTACTTTTCTAAGGTCGACCATGAACTTGGAAGCTTAACTACTATATGCACACTACAGGCGTGGTATGATTTCAGCCAGTATTATCATACTTAAAATAGTTCTCAAAATCTGCAAGATATGTATAAGATAATTTTTGCAAGAATTTCACAGTTAAAATTCATTTGAAAACATTTTGTAGGCAACATTACTAAACATTGGGATAAAAAACACATGTACCCGAACAACTCTCTTTAACTCTTTTTTGAAATTGGTCAAAGATGAAACCTAGTTACTATAGTGTCATATCAGGACGGTGCTTGGATGAAAAAAAGATTATTGTGAAACTCCAGGGGTACATCCACCTTCACACCTATACATTTTAAAACAGTCCCATGTCCTTCATGGCTGTCAAAAATCAATAGTGGTTCTGTATTCTGGAGGCATGAACCGGTGCAATCAAAACGCCTAAATGTCCACCACAGTGGCTCCGGGCCCAGGTCAGCCTGTCTGTGCTTCATCCCCTGTGGTGATCCCCTGAAGTCCCACACGCACAGAGGTCACTTTCCTGCTGGATTTCCCACCACAAGTCTCTCTCTCCCTACCTTCACTCACCAACTGACTTTCTTCCCCGGATTTTTCCCCATGTATTTACCTGTCCCTCATCATCTCTCCCTGTGCGGTGTGTCACTCAAGTAATGAGTTTTCTCATACACGGTAGATAGAAGGATAGAGAGAGAGAGAGAGAGAGAGAGAGAGAGAGAGAGAGAGAGAGAGAGAGAGAGAGAGAGAGAGAAAGAGAGGCAGATATAGATTTAGAGAGAGAGGGTATGTCTCCATCTACACGTTGCCCAAATTTTTATCAAATTTCTAGAAAGGTGACAACACAAAATCTATTTATTTCTATTGAAAGGTTCCACATGAATAACTTGGAAACAGGGTGTCACTGAAACAGATGTAATTAATGAATTCCATTTCTCTTTCACTCGTAAACTGGTGGTTTATGTGAACACAACATCATTGTTTCTTCAAAATACGCTACTGTCGGGAAATATATATCACATCTTCTATTTACCCCAACATTTACTGTACATCTGAGCCAACAGTTAATCCAAAACCTCATGAATGAATTCAGGCACAACACAGGGGCACTGTATGTCCACTAAGAGTTTTTTTACATAAGCTGCATCCTTTCCAAGATTCTCCTCTTTTTTTCTCTGCCACTCCTGAGAATATAAGGTTCATAGCTCTGTCTTTATTTTTTCAAGTGTACAATGCCGATGGGCTCCAGCTGCCTTCACCATGCTATACCGTTCTGTCACCTTCGCCATCTGGGGTCTTATACTCTTACTTTCTGCACTAGCTTCAGACAGTTGTTGCTTAAATATTTCATTGTGAGCTATAAGATCTTGGACTTGTTTGTCATGAACCTCTTGTCTTGATTTATGCTCTTGTGTCTCCTGTAGGGCCTGATTTAGCAGTGCAATACCTTCCTCCTCTTCATCTTGGTGGACACAAGTCCAACCTTTCCCCGACTGAGACCTTAGTCTTTTGTCCAGGTCCGCACCTGTCAGTTTTTCTCCTCGTATTCACACTTCACTTGTTTCCAAAGACAAAACAAAGTACTTATCTTACAGAAAAAGTTACAAGTACTAGGAGATATCACCATACCAGTATTGTACCACGGCAATATCGCACTAAAGGGAAATCTTTAAAGCTGATATTTGACAGATGAAAGGCCTGGATCAGAAAGAACGTGCTGTTTGCACAGCCATCTTCCCACAGCCAGCCTACAGTCAATGGAAAAGATTTACAGAAGAAAACCATCCCAACTCAACTGAATGAATTTATGGACTGAGAATAGATGGTCTATGCAAATAGTGTTGTGTGACTTAAAAGAAATCCGTCAAGTTGCAAAAAAATATTGGGGGTGGGAACAAGTCAACTCCCCAAAGGGTGAAGTGTTTTTGAATCCTGGATACAGGTAGACGGTGTGAGAGAGAGACATAACAAGAGAGGAGGAGAAGAAAAAGGCAGTCCAGTCAGCCCTTCAGTAGCTCTCAGCATCCAGTGTTCCACATCAATACAGCGATCAGCATTTCCAGATCACTGAGCTGGGGGTTAACCACGGCTCTGTGCTCTGCACAAAGGTCATCATGAGAACTCTTGCTGTGAGGTCCAGTGACCCGCCCAGAGGAGCCAGACTCCGGGCTCCAGTTCCCTGGACTCCCTTAATCACCATGACCAGAAAGTCAATACTGTGCACGAGTCAATTACCCAAGGAAGAGAACTCAAAGCGCCACGTGATCAAGGAGTTCTCCTTACCCCGGCAACCAATCTTTTTGACAGTCAAATCATGGGAAACTTATTGGATTCGGTGGAGAAAGAGATCTTTACATTAATAATTCACTCTGTCTGTGGCTGAATCTCATCTCAGTGCTACAAACAGTGAGACCACACTGATGCACACAGCAGATGAGAAAAATGCAACGCTCGAATGGAAATGAACCTCTCGCGCTAAACTATCTCATTCTCTGCTTCTGTGCTCCCTCTGCCCTCTTATTTGTTTCTGCATTGTTTTTTCTCCTCCACCTCTTCCTACCCATTCTGGTCGAGTGGTGAAGGAATTCCTGAGTTGTTTCTTCCGCTCTTTTCCTGTCACCACTTCTCATTCTTCCACATTCACTGACCTCACCACTGATGCGGTTGAAAACAAAAACAGTGGATAAATGACAACCTTGAGTATTTTCTGAATTTCATATCACAAAGATTTCCGCTAGTCTAAATGGGTAAGTCAACTTTTCTGGGGAGAAATCTGCGCTGAAACTCTACTCTGTGAAAAAAAAGGTTTTATTTCTATTTCTGGTTCACTGTCGATACTTTTGCTCTGTCTGTCACTGCTCCCTTGTTTCCACTGACCCGTGCTGCTCCGATGCTAACAGTCTCTTCTCCTTCGCTTTCTTGCTCTCTCCAAATTCTCTGTCTTCTCTCTTCCTCCATCTCTTTCCTCTCGCTTTGCCTCCATCCCATTTTGCTCTTGCCAGTGGTGTCTTCGTGGTGATGGAGAGCCTCGTCTCCCTGTGAGCTGCTGTCCCTAATGAGGCTCCTCGGCCACACACCGTATCAAATTAACAGGCAGCACCAGCCTATTACAACCAGAACCCACCAGCCGGGCCCCGGGCAGACCCATGCACCTCACCTCACTGCACCGGTGATCGCACTCCGTGATTGATAAGATGTGATGCAAACAAAGAAAGTAGGGCAGGAGACAATGGGAGTGATAGAGAGATAAAGAGAGAGAGACAGGGGTAGGCAAATTAAAAGATATACGTGCCAGTATTTTTCCTGCGAGGAAAAATATCAGCCTTTCCAATGAGTAATTATCCTCTTGATGGAATAAGTAATGAGGGGAAAAGGTCGCAGATTGCCTGTGCGAAGAATATCCGTTTTATATTCATCGAAGCAACAGTGGTTATTGCCAAAGACTTTCGAGGCCTAAAGCATTGGACTAACAATACACACAGGTCATCTGAAAACTTGTTTGTATTCTCATTAAATCTCCTCTTTCAAAGTTATTCATTCCAATCACCTTACATTCTTGTCATTTGGGAGTGGAGACTTCAAGAAGCATCTGGGTTGGCTCAGCATCAGACTTAGAATACACCACTTGGATCAGGATAGGGGATGTTATGCACAGGAGAGAGTATTATGCTATAACCATCCATCTGCTTAATTGGATTTCGTTTCTTGGAACACATACTTGACACAATCTGATAAGGTTATAATCTCCCTTGTGCCTTTATGGTAGTAGTTCACTGTTAATTAATTAGTCACCTCAAGTTTAAGCATGACTTTATAATTGTGTACGAGGGGGGATGTCACATGGGGTCTGCAAGCAAATGCACTACAGTTATAGAGCACACGTGTGTTCATTGTTCGGTATATGGACGTTAAAAATAGGAAAAGGGTAAATGTTTAAATCAAGCTACAATAATGGTAGGATTACCCTGCGAGGAACGATAACGGCGAGTGTCTCTGGAAGACAAACCAACAGAAGGTCATCCCGGAATAAATGTCACCAATAAATTGGGTCCCAGAGAGAGAAAAAAAACACCCCAGGGTTATTTTACAAGACAACAAGGCTCCTATAAAAGACCTTTGTCTATAGTCTATCACAGTGAAAACAGAAATGTCCCAGACAACTGCTTCCTGGTGGGGGGTGATAGAGAGGACCAGAAACACTGGCAGGAAAAGAGAGATGCAGAAAATGAGATGCAGAAGGGTAGAAGCAGAAAATTAAACTCAATGTATACAAGATAGATGGATAAAGGAAGTGGAAAGATGGAGGGAGACTAAAATGCCTAAAATGTAGTGTATTCAGAGTGTATTCAGGAAGTATTCAGACCCTTTACAGCCTTATGCTTAAACTGTTTGAAATTGTTGTTGACTGGACGTTTTTGGAAAAGCACACAAGTGCATATCAGAGGAAAACCAAGACATGAAATTAAAGGAACTACCTCCAGAGCTCAGAAACAAGATTGTGTGGATGTAGAGATCAGGGGAAGGCTAAAAAAAAAAACATTTAAGGTCCCTAAAAGCAGTCATCTCCAGAGGTCCAGAAATCTCTATATAGAGATCAGAGAAACTTCCAGAAGGAGAAGCATCACTGTAACACTCTGGCCAATACCTTTCCAACAGTGAAGCATAGTAATGGGGTGTTTTTCAGTGGTAGGGAGACTGGTCAGGGTTGGTGGAAATCTGAATGCAGCAAAGTACAGAGACAAGAAATGAAAACATGGTCCACAACGCTCATATTGACTAAAAGTTCACCCTCCAACAAGACAGTGACCTCAAGCACATAACCAAGATATGCAGGAGTGGTTTGGGGACAACGCTGTTATTGTCCTGCACAGCTTGAACCCAATCAAAAATCTATCTAAGACCTAAAATAGCTTCCAACCGGTGGTCCTCATACAACCAGACAGGGCTTGAGAGGGTCTGCTGAGAAGAGAACGGCAGAAAATCCCGAAAACAAGGTGTGCAAAGCTTGTTGCATCATTTCCAAGAAGACTTGAGGCTGCAATCGCTGCCAAATGTCCTCTAACTTAGCACTCAGTAAAGTGTCTGATTACTAATGTGAAAGTAATATTTCCGTTTTTCGTATTTAAGGCAATTGGCAGAAATCCAAGATTATATTTTCCTTTGTCATTATGGGGTTACGAGTGCAAACTAATGAGGGAAATAATACATTTAAACAATATTAGCATAACTCTGTAACAAAATGTCATATAAGTTACGGGGGTCTAAATACTTCCCTCCATAAATACTAAGTTTATGGAGGGAAAGGAATTATGAATAATAATAAACACTCGTATACACTCTGTCTTTCCTTTAATTTCTCTAAACACCACACAGTCAAAAAAAATAACTCTGTGTGAGACAAGAGATTAGATCTGGTTTACTATGGATTAATGGAAAAGCTTCATCATACAATGCAAGGAGAAGGTGAATTTTAAGATATTGATTCTGATGTGCTTAAACTACAGATGAGCATGTCCCAGAACGTTAGGTTACAGAGAAGGTCCACTCTAATACTGACTCTGAGCTCACTTCTCAGTCATAATAGATTTACTCCAAGGGGGGATGGATAAGACTTTTCTTCTTTTTTTTTTTTATGGCCTTGGTCAGCAAATTGGCAGGACAACTTAAACTGATTCAATAAAGCATGTGTTCTCTCAACTCTCTACACTTGGAACTGGTTTTGGTACATTGTGCATTTGTGTCCCTGTGTGTGTTTATCTGGGGTTCCTGTGTCTGTCTCTTTTTTTAAAAATTTGGTGCCCATCTGTCGCGTCCTTCAACAGCTGCAGAGTGCAATCCACCCAGTGCACGCCAACACCTAGAAAGCTCTGTCGCAGAGGAGTGTCAACAGGCCTGATCCCCTTTCCAGTTTGACTGCAGACACCACAAAGGGCACAGGTCTGCAGTGAGACTGGTGCCAGACGTTTCCCTGTCTGTTACTAATTCACTACGTCTCTCTCTCTCTCTCTCTCTCACCAACCAGTGAGATTGGACCAATAACACCCATCAATTAACTTCCTCCACCAAAGACACCAACGACAGCCTGAGGTCCCATCACCACTTACGGCACTTGACACATCAAATTACCGAGTGGAAAACAGCAGCTCTATGAGCCTTTACCTGTGAATGTGTGTGTGTGTGTGTATACATGTATGTGTGTGTTTTAACAGATTTCATGCATGTGTACTGCAGGCCCCTGGTAGCCAGAAGTGGGTATGAATTCTGTCCTGCCCCACTCTGCAGTGGCCCAGACAGGGATTAATGGTGTCATTAATCTTACCTTTAAAATGAATGACTTCAGCACCTCCAACCATGCAGCCAGAGTGGCTGCCTATGGTCCCTCCCCCTGTACTCCAACCCCTCCCAACCCACTCAGCTGTAATGAATAGAGAGTGGATCTGCCCTCCTATCCATCCCCAGTTTGGCACAGCCTTGGCACAGCAGCAGTTTAGAGGTTGTAAGGAATGATCTGGCCACTACAAAGCATTTCTTTTCAGGTTTGCTGCTATTTCTCTTTATCTGTGGCTACATCCACACCAATTTATATCTGTCAACGAGTATTTTAGCTCCGTATAAGTAATCACCACCTGTAAATACATTTTAAATGACCATTTACATACACTGGGCATGTGTGGGTTAGGTTAAGTGTTTGTATAAGAAATATAAGAAATATAAGAAATATAAGTGTGAAAATACTGAGAACTAGAAGCAGCAATGGTAAGAACAGGGCTTTTGCTTCGCATTCAGATAGTTGAGTTGTGACTGATGAGAACCAATCGGGGAAAGAATGATAGTGACTGCGTCATCGTTTCCAAACATCTCAATATGGCCAATAATTAGCACCTAGCCCTACAACAACTCAGTCCCAGACTATTCAAATTAAAACAATGTCAGCAGTGTTTCCAAACAGTTTCAGGCACTTGAAAACTTCGATGTAGTATGGACTGCAGGCGTTATCGTAGCAACAGCAATGTGTTCTAAAACAAAAACGTGGTAGTGTGGATGTAGATTGTCCAACTCATCATCAATCCCAACCCCTCCGTAGTACAGCTCTGTTGTGTGTTCTTGTGTACAATCATCATTATAAGTTATAGAGTAGCAGATACAATGACAACAGCTTTGCATGACTGTGCACGTTTGATGGTTTCACGTTCCTTCAACATGCAATACATTTCACAAAACATGAGCTGATCTATAATAATTGGCAGGTAACATAATGATTCTCTCTCACCAGCACTGCACGTGTCAATATCTAGTGGAAATGTCAAATATATTGACGACTGTCCGGCACCAAAGCCATGCACAAAGCCGCGTGCGACCTGTCTGAGCTTGCATGCTGGGCGACATTCATTGCTAAGTGAGGGGGAGGGAGGATGTCAGGCTGGAGCGAGAGATTTCTCATTTCATCAATAAATGGCCAGTCTTCCTGCTCTTCCCCTCTCCTCCTACTCTTTCCGCTCCTCAGCTTCGCCAATGCCCGTTCACAGCCACACAGGCCGCTGGCCATTATCTACTAGACCGACCAGACACACACACACACCATTACATTACATTTCATTTAGCTGACGCTTTTAGCCATAACTCTCTGGACTGTGTGTCACTGTCAAAATGAGGGAACCACACAGGAAAATGTTTTGCTAAGCACGTGTGCCATTTCTTTTTTTTTTTAAATGGGGGGGGGGTACAACCTCATTCTTCTTCTGGCCACTGAGCATCACATAACGACTCCAGCTCTGTTCTCCAGCTCTTTGAAACTTCAGTTCTCCCACAAAAACGGGTAATAGCACTTTGCTGCTGACTCACAGATAATAACCACGAAAGACAAGGACACAGCAGAACCCTGTTCATTTTAAGAGTGAGAGTCTTCTGTTGAAGCTGATTATTTAGGATTGATAACTGCTTCACATTTTAAAGTTTAAAAAGTCTCTATAAAAAACATTCTCCTCGTGCTTTTAAGGACAAGGATCAACAACAGAATCACAATGGCGAGGTGGAGGAAGCAGAAGAACTCACTCACTAAAGAAATAAAAGGGAATCTACAACTGCAAGATGATTCTCATAGATGCACTTGTTACCGACACTGCTCTTATTACATAATGCATTTCTGTCAAAACCATTTTCATGAGTTGAGATAATATGGCTCCAACAATAGCACCAAGACCACCTGAATCCAGTTGTGTCATTGTGGGACATTGGCTTTTGCTTCACTCAGAACCACCCTGTCAGGTCAGTGTGTAATAACTGTCAGTCATTTCTCATGGGATCATGTAGATGGGATAAAAGTTGGTAGCTTCCTTCTTACAAAGTCTGGCAACCACTGACTACTGTGTGGATGTAATGTCTATAGTCAGGGAGCAGGGACTAGAAAGTAGACACTTTCATGGCTGTCTGCTAAATCAGTGAATTATTTAAGCCCTACAGCAGAATCCAAATGTACTCTATTCCTATGTCATTGCTCCAGTGAAGAAATATAAGTCATCTTCACTCGTAAAGCATTCATCAATACATTCTCCCAATAAGTCAAAACACATAAGGGAAATAGATCCAAATGAATATGTTCTCCAATCTCCATCAGATAAGCTGATTACACCTGAAAAGTGTATAGCATGTGACCATTCACAATATATACAAAGTGCCGACGGTTTATCAGGATGCAGATTGTCTATATGTGCAGTTGGTTGCTTTGTTGCAGAACATACTACAAACGAGAAATAACAATGGCGAAAATTAAGAGCCGACGAGGTGAAACTGGTAACTCACAGTAAGTTTAAGCAACACTTGCATGCACAGTCAAGTTGTGACCACCCAGGAAGCAAATGCGGGGACTGCTTTATCATTTCCAAACGTCTCCACTTCTTCTTGTCCAGACTTCATTGCAGCCAGCAGCATTTCAAAGGTTAGGACTTGTATATCTGCCACGGCCATTTAGCAGCTCTCAGATTTGCACCATTTGTCTTCAAGCCAATAAATAAATAAGCTATTATAATTTTATGCTTTGACTATTGGTATAATTTCTAATTCTGGATGCCCGGTCATACTTGTGGGAGGATGTTGTGAACTTTCAAATGTTCTGTGTGTCACTGCCTTTCATGACCAATAAACATTTCCTTGTAAACGCAATAACTCGTGTAAGGAAACTTCTCCTGCATTGTGAGTTTATGGCAGGTCTGTTGCAACTTGTTGGCTCTATGAATTCATTACCAAACCTTCCCCCCCTCCTTTTTATTTTTTCTTTCATTAAACTATTCTATTAAAAAAAAAAATGTTTCATGGAACATCAGCATTATATCTGTCACTGTATGTGAAACCATAAAAAAGTCTTTAGTTTAAAATAAAAACAAAGACAGATAAAAAAATATGAAGGGAGGTATTATAATAGAGATAACAGTATTGAGTTGTGTGAGCTGATAAAAAGAGCAGCTGGGAGTAGATTGTAGTGTGTATGGCCCAAATACCCTTTAACAGCAGTTGTTGTGAAGCCTTAATTATTCACTTCCCCCGTCCAGTTCTCAGCTACTGGCCTTGCAGTGCATGCTTAATTATAGCTACCTATAATAAACCGTGGTAATACACAAATGTGTCGCTGAGGTAATTCTTATGCAAACCTTCAAATGCACGGATGAAAACAAAACAAAACCAGAAATGAGAGGACAACAGGAAACTTATTGTATGCTAACAACACTCTAAACCAATAATCCCAAAGTAACAGCATAGATTTCCAGAAGCTCTGAAAATAATCAAATAAAATTGACCCCTGGGAAGTTGCCACTGTCGACACATGCTCCGCATATTCCTCAAGTTACAGCCCGGGGCAATAAAAGCAGGGTTGCAGGCCAGAAATGTGCCACCACAAGTACCTGCAACTGCCTGGGGAGAGTTTTCATTCTTGTGAGGAGATGGAAACCATACACCTACGAAACCACGGGTGCTGTAATAAGAATTTGTTCCCACTGTCTCTGCCTTTAGGTCTCTCTCTGTACCTTTCTGTTTGAGTCTCGGTCTTTACCTTCAGCTCTCTTTTTAGACCTATTTTACAGCCCTCCTTTTCTTTTCTTTCTATTTATCTCCCTGCGGAGTCTCCACCTCTACATGCGTTTCCTCACCCGCTCAGGCCATTGCCAAATCTGTAATATTCCTGGAATATATTCCGTAAAGTCAACAGTAGGGGCTTAGTGCCACACTATCATGAGTAATTGAAATAATCAACTTCGTAGCTAATGACTCATCTCCTTGGCACAAGATGTTCGTCTCCACATCACTGGGAGTGTGGTGCAGGAGGTGCCAGTGCCGGGAGACATTTCCCAGCACATTTCTCAGACAGAGAGAGAAGAGAGGAAGAGGGGGAGAGAGGGAGAGAAATAGCAAACACCCATCTAACGTGAGTCAACCATTATGGAAAACATTGAGGTTTCTTCCCCTCCGGGCGTTCTGGCCCTGTTGCACAACTCTCCTGCTGCTAAATGACTGAGAACGTGACCTGAAACATAGGATGAGGAGAAATTGAGGTTACAAGTTTGACGCAGCGTGTTATAAATTCACCTCCGCCATTAAGTATTTCACACCAGAGGGGTTATTTTTTTCCGATACCCACAAACCCCCCCCCACACACACACACACACACACACCTCAACACACACTTTCTGTACAGTAGCTATAGCTTGAGGACTGGCAAGTGGACAGTGTGTGTGTGTGTGTGTGTGTGTGTGTGTGTGTGTGTGTGTGTGTGTGTGTGTGTGTGTGTGTGTGTGTGTGTGTGTGTCGGGAGAGCTCAATCATGCTAGTTGTTACAGGCCTCTTCTGCACTGTGGGAAAACTCTCACATGGTCGTCTGCCTGCCTGAGTGAGTGAGTGGGGAGTAAGGGTGTGTGTGTGTGTGTGTGTGTGTGTGTGTGTGTGTGTGTGTGTGTGTGTGTGTGTGTGTGTGTGTGTGTTCATTGAGAAATGGCTTGACGCAGAGTACTCTGCAGTTCTAGCCCGGCCCCTTTGTACTTGTCAGTGTAACAAGTCTCAACAGCTACAACAATGTGAGAGGGAACAGAGTCAAGTGGAGCAGATAGAGTAACGTTCAAAAAAAATTATTCTAGCTTCGTAACCAACAGCTCTTCCTGTGATTAGATGCTGCCGCATGTGTTGAGGTATGCAGGGAATGTCCATGCTGACAGCTGAGGAGGGGGGTGTGTGTGTGTGTGTGTCGGGGTCACTGCGAACATATGTGTGTATTTACTTGTGTGAAAGAGATGACAAAAGTACGGTCAGAAGATAATGTGTGTGTGTCAAATTTGTTGTGACATAGCAATTAAAATATGTACACATTCTTGGGTACAAGATACATCTATGCAATAGCTCAACATTCCAGAACACCAGCTGACAATGAGGGAGAAGAAAACAGCCTCTTTCACCCTTACACCCACACACACAGACACACAAATACAAAGATAGCATATGCAGCGGCTGACGCGTGTGGACATGACAAGCATTCGAGGCCCTCTGGAAATACGCACGCAAGGAAACGCTCTGAAGACAGAGTGGCGTCACACATGTCTTCACATAACTGCAGGTGGTGCTGCAACCGACCGAGCGCCAGTGTGGAGCAGCTCATGAACGTTGGGCTGGCTTTTCAGGTAAAGGAAGTTGTGACATGCCCCTCCTGCAGGCCCATAAATCAGCCGGCTCAACCTCAACAACGACAGCTCTTGGGAGAAAGAGAGAGAGACAAGGAACATGCAGCGCGCGCGCACACACACAGGCACGAGCGCCATTCAGCTCAGCTCACACACACACACACAGTCACACACACTGTTATGAAAACGGCTGTGGCACTTTTTGCCTCGGGCTTTACACACCACACCTCCCACTATGTGGTCCAATGTGTGTGTTTAAGGTGGGAATGTTGAGTAATTATGGAATCATAATTGTATCTTCAAAATAGCACCGTTTAGCACAACTCTGATTGAGTAATGATTTATTTCAACAGGCTTCCAAATTTAAACTGTAGTAATAAGAAACAAATTGGGAGGGGCTACTTGGAACTTATGGCAGGTGAACTTGATATCTTTTCTGTTCAACAACAGAATCAACCCCTGACAGACTGAGAGGAGATTCCTAAATATGTTTTTCATATATTACTACTGCAAACAAAGTTCAATGAACAGAATCACATCAGCACACAAACCTGTGATTGGCTGGTAATGGCCAGTGGCTTTTCTTGTGCAACAGCCCTTTTTACTCATCTCATCACAAATGAAAATTAATGATCTTCCACTGATTTCTATCCCACTGCCCACAGTAAAAACATGATAACACTTATTAATCAATCAGGTTGTTTAACTACTGAGGTTGCAATGACTCATGAAATGCAAAAAACAGGAGTATAAAAAGCCTTTTTCTAATCTGCATAAAAGACTAGATATCCATAGAATTATCCACAGAACCTCAAGTTTTATGAATTAAACAAACTTTTTTAAGTTACCTTGAGCATCAGTAGCACATAAAGATGTTTGCTCATCACTTCACACCAGTAATTTCACCATCGGTTAATCTGCTATCCTGCCCTCCCTTTGCCTAATAACCTTCCCTTGTGTAAAGTGATTTGTCTTAAATTTCAGAAAAATTAATTTGATTGAGGGCACTGCTGCAGATTTTGGAGCTACTAAAGCAACATTTAATTGAGGCTTTAAATCACATGCACTTAGTCACTGCAGCTTCCTGAATAAAACGTAAATTTGCAGGAAATGTTACCGCACTTAGCTCTGTAGAGTTGCCATTCGTACCTGGTGTAAATGAGATTGTTATGGAGACTTCTCAAAGTGGACACTGTCCGATCATTACGAAATGTGCAGTGCAAAGAGAACATGGAAATGCTAAATAGTTTTATATGAAATAAATAAGACCAATATCAAGGCCAATTATGCGGGGAATATTATCAGCAGATAAGTGTGTGTGTGTGTGTGTGTGTGTGTGTGTAGTAGGTATCTTGTTTGTTAGACTCACCTAAAGGTTTTGTATAAACACTTAAAAGGTCAGATGTATTTTCAGTCTTTTACTTCGATTAACCTGAAAACACATTTTAACTTGACTTGAGACAGTTTGAGTCCATTTATGAGGAGGCAGACTTAATGTTTTATAGATGCTCTGAAAGAATTTGGCTGGCGGTAAATTAAAAACCTGCTTTGTCAGTCAGAAACAGTAAAAGTTTCTATGAAAGCGAGAGCTTTGAAAGGAGGGAAGCTGTTAGAGCTTGGGCTGTGCCTACAGCCAACAGTCAGGGAGCTGTGCTGTTAACAGGGAAGGTCGTCACTGAGTTGAGGGGAAAAAAACTGTGTTTGCTGAGGAGTGAAAGAGAAAAGAGATGAGGGAGAGAAACAGTGACAGAATGAGACAGAGAGGGAGATGCAAGCCTCTGACTTCACACGATTTAACGTCCTTTCTTTGGCTACAGTGCAGCAGCCCATGCAATGGTCCGTCTCTCTTTTCTGTTTTTATCCAAATAAATTCTGAGCATCCAGTTCTGCCTGACCAACACAATGTCAGAATGAGAGATATGGCCTTGCACAGTGGAGCAGCACTGGACCCTCATTAAGGGTTGGCCAGACTTTCCGCGCTCCGTGTCCTCCGAGACCTGCGTACTGGTTCTGGTCACACGTACATGCCCACGGTTCCATTCATACTAAAATGAGGGACCGTGTCAGTCTGGCGTTACATGGATGAGTAACTGATCTCACATTTCATTGTAGTGGGTGGATATATAGTAGTTGGAGCCCGCTTACGTGTACAGTCAGCATGGTCACATATTTTGGGACTTGGGTGGGTGACAACATTTACATAGAGAGGACCACAGTCGCAGAATGGTAGAAGCGGAAACTATGAATTCCCCTTCACATCGCTGAGGTACCCTTGAGCAAAACCTTTAAGCGGCAACTGTATGAGTGGGGCAGAGCATCCAAGTGTGAACGTTGTGTAACTGTGAATTTGGAGGAAGACACTGCCTAAAAAACAACATTTATTATCAGTGTCTCTACCCAAGATACATAAATGTCAAACAACATTTGGTTCAGTCACTCATGATTATGCATTCCAATTGTCCCCAAAGCATTCAGTTATGCAAAAACCTAGTGTTACACAAATGCGTTTAACTATGCCTTTGATTATTATGAAGGCTATAATTATGATAAAGGTTACATTCTAACACAATCAAATATATCTGAGTTATTTTTTCATCTGTAGACAATCACATAATCACCCTGTTTACAGGTGATGATGTCAAATATAAATGTTCGCCTAAAAAATGATTCTCTAACTGTGCATCCATTTGAATTGAAAGTGTTTTATTTATTGCTTGTGAAATCATCCAGAGCTAAATCCAATAACAGCTTTTCCCAAAACAACACCCTGCAAGCTTAATCAAAACAGCAGGAAAGCAAACAAGAACTAGTAATCAATAGATATGATGGATAAAAGCAAGGAGACTGAAACCCCCACTACCTCTGGTTTCAAAGACAAGAAAACAGACCAACCAGAAACAATCACAATGGAAAAAATTAGATGAAGACTTCAAATTTAAAAGGAAAACCAGAAATACTTGAAGTTTCAAGTTTCTTTACTTAATTCGCAGCCTCCCCCCACCTGAGAGAGAGAACCGATAAATCTTCAGATTTTGTGCTCGGCTGAGGCAATGAATGGGCCAAAGGTCAAACCAGTAAGAGAGATGAAAACTAGAGATTGTCTGGAGGCCCATTAAAAGGAAATTGCTGAGGAGGGACAGAGACGTTCATGTCCTGCCTGGGAGTGTGTGTGCGGGAGGGTGAGATGTACCATCACATGGTAGGTGAAACATCCAGGTGTAAATTTGAGGTATGACATTCAACATTTCCTGCGAAACATTCTTTTCATAGTTCGGTTTGGGAGAGGAAAACAGCTGCCACATGTTTTGTTTTCTCCGCATTTTTCAACATCTCTCATCCCTCGCTGCACATTCTTTGTTCTTTGTCACTGCTGTGCTCATTTAGCCACAGAATGATTGTCTCCTCTGACAAAGCTGTGTGGAGAATGTGGTTGGGCTGAATTCTTATGTTAGCACACAGCTATTGTTGTCTCAGAAAAAACAACAAAATAACAATATGGCCTTCTTGGAAGTCCCTGTGAGGCTGCCTCCACGTGCACACAGTTAAGCAGAATAAACATTTATAAAGCATCTCGCCATTTAATGGCCCATCTGAGATATGTTTTTAAATCACCCATGGCGGTAATGATTTCTGGGGGCAAAGTTGCTGCTTCTGAAAATGTTTTGACGTCTTTCATGACACACAGACCATTTCTGCTCTGCTGCACCTGTCATGTAAAATAACATTAGGCCTTCGGAGCCTCTTCATTAACTCCCAGCTTAGAAACATCGGGCAAAAATCCCTTTTCATATTAATTAACATTCCTCCAAGATATACAACCTGAAGAAACAGCAACGGTACAAATCCCTCACTGACAGGTGTGAAGGTTAGAGATATAGAGGCAGCTATGTGACACAAAAACAAGAAAACTCAGGAAGCAAAGAGGCGATTGATCTACCTGCCATCATCTTCTGGGCCTCGTATGGCTCCATGTAGCCGTCATTCTCGGTTGTCACTTTCTCCGTGGTGGTCTGTGTGCCACCCGCCTGCTCAGCATCGAAAGGATCCGCATAGTCTTCAAGGATAATGAGCTGCGGGAGATGAATAAAAAGGAAAGGTTAGATGTTAGTAGGGATGAAACAGTTATCTGCTTCACAGTTTATCATGATAAAATTCCTAATGGTAAATTTTATCGTTTCAATCCTTAATTACTGTGGTGTGGTGATTGATACTGTCTCCAAGACACAGCAAGTAATATGCATTTGCTTTTTAAAAACATGGCAGAGGGAGTGGCAGGCAGGGCCAGTGGTGGCTGTAGCAGTAGGAGAACACAAATTTATTTCCTTCTCCTCTTGACTTTAGCTGCTTTCAGACTTTCTGCCCTTAACTCTGAATAATCTCCTGCCATTATCCACAGGGGCTGTATGTGAGAACGCAAATGTCCGAGTGAGGTGCTCCGGACTTTCTCCAGAGTTTCCCTAGTAAATACTGCGGCTGTCAGAATGAGCTCATGTGAGAACACAGCAGGAGATCCTCCGCGGGATTCACCTCAATCAATTGGGCGTGTTGATGACACACGATGGACACAAAACAAAACAAAAAGAATACAAAGGATTGAAGGGATGAGGTAGAGGTGGTAAACAAGTACAGCCACTGTTGATTTATGTAAAAGACAAACTCCAGAGAAAGTCCGAACCCCATTCTGTAAACAGTCTCCAGAGTTCATGACTGAAGATGGCTTAAATGACATCATTATTTGTATTAGTCTGAAGCTCAGTAAATTGTCTGGTGTTTAGTCAGTCAGACTACTTTGCTAAAGCCTTCCTTCTTCAATGTTAATGTTGCAAATTTGATATGGTGTTATATGGGGCTATATTAGTATATTGTTTGATAATAAAGTGTGAATCAGTATTTTTTTAACATGTTCAGCAAATTTTAACAATACAGCTAAAATATCAACAACTGTTATGATGATTTTGGTCACTATAATCGTGATAAAAAAATGTTCACACCTGTTTCATAGCTGTTGGGAGGAAAAAAGTGAAATAGCAAGGTGGGTAATTCATTTAGCTGCTCTGTTGAACACTACAACATGTGTCAGGAGAGTTGTATGAGCGATGCTGCTGCGGACCAGGGCAGGACCAAGTGATATGCAGCAAGGCAGGTCAGGAGATAAAGAAATACATAAATACCACCCCACCTCTGTGTGCCTCAGTACACCACAATGCCTCAGCTTTTAGCCTTACAGCTCGCTCTCTGCGCCTGCTGGTCGGCCTAATTACATGATAGCCCAGTGACAGGCCTATATTTCAAAAGTAGAGGAAACAAGGACCACGACTTTCTTAACTTTTCTAAAGACAAACAATTTAGCAGATTTATGCCGAGCTGGCAGTGAGCCCCGGCTAATTGCAGTCTTGCTCTTTTGCCGAGCATTTTGTGCAGTGGATGGCAATTAGGTGGATGTCCTGAGACCCAGAAATACAGCCCAAACCTTAAGGGAGCAACAGTCCGAGGCTATAGTGCCTTGGGGTGACATTTGTTTCCCTGAAATGTTTGCTTCATCTACCAGGATGCCACTTCAAACATAAAGATCTAAACTCCCGTCGGAGCCATCTGTCCTCTTGGACATTGGATATAATGAGGGGGTGTGAGTAGAGGGGTTCGGGCCAGCTGTCAGATAAAACGTCTTCTCCTCTGTTGAGGTTCCTGACAGTCTGATCCTGCCAAAGAGTTTTTAAGATTAAAACCAGGCAAGGAAACGCTAAGGCTTACACCTAAGTGAGCATGTAAACACGTACATGACAGGCATTGGCACTACACCCTATGAGTCATGTGTAACAGGAAGGGATTTAGTCTCATTACAGACAAGCTCATCACTCATCTGGTGGATGGGGCCGGGCAGGCGGGGCCAGACCAGAGGTGTGCCACCTTTCCTGGGAACTACCACTGTCCTTCTTTGCCACAGAGACACACTTCCTTGAGGTAAACTACATATGCAGGCCACCCTTGACAGTCACAGTCTCTCTCTCACACACACACACACACACACACACACACACACACACACACACACACACACACACACACACACACACACACACACACACACACACACACACACACACACACACACACACACACACACACACACACACACACACACACACACACACACACACACACACACACACTTAGGGAAGCAAGCAGAATGTATATACCCGTCCAACTCTGGGATTTCTTTTCAGCTGGGAAAGCACCAAAATTTTTTCAGATCAAGGTCAAGTGTCATTTAATGGAGTCATAAATTTTAAAGAAAAGTTTTCAAGCGTAACATTCTAAGAAGTTCATGAGGGATACTGTGTAAGCTGCTTAGTGACGGAGAAGTGCTGGCAGGTATATTCCTGCACAGATCATCTGCACTATACAAGGATTAGGCAATAACAGCAAAGGAAGTAAGTGCAGCGGATGTGTTTCTGAGCCGTTACTGTGTGTTAAATCCGTCTTCTTCAATATTCCCTCTCCATCTGTTTTGGGGAAAATAACCAGGACCTTTTTTTTCTGCCACAGCATAATTATGGGTTCCTCAGATGTTTTGCTTCTGTGTACTCAAGCAGGGGGATAAATCCAATCCAAACATTGTTCTAGTTTGTTTTACGTGCCACAAACAAATGTACATATTTCACTCACGAGCTTAATTAAAATTCAGCCATTCTGACAAGCAACATCTTCTCAGCCCCAGAGACCCCAAATTATGCATCGCAGCCACAGTATCATTACCATCTCACACCTTGTTGCATGGAAACGCAGCCATCTGTAATCATAGCGTTATGTGCCAAACCCAGCTCAGGTCCATCACTGCAAACACAGCCCGGACCTAAAAATAAGTAACCTCACTAAAAAAAACATATGAATCACCTAAATGGGAGGGATGAAGGCCAGTGAGTGAGGACCACATACTGCAGCAGAGTGGCTCCAAGTTTGAGACCAAAGAACACACATGTGATATGACATTTGTTAGCTGTTAGCTGCAGAACCTTACATTCTCTTCCGCAGCTTCAGTTGACAGAAATAGTTCATAGCTGCGTTTCAACCAAAGGTCTCTAGAACTTTTAGTCGCAGGAACATTTTTCAAGGAACTAAAAGGTTCCTGCAGACAGCTGTTCCCCTGTGTTTATGTAGCTGTCGAAAGACAATGGGAGATAAGGCAAATTAGCTGGCTGACATTAGAACAACTGATGGATACAACAAGCTGTTCCACTCCCGTCTAGCAGGGTGACGGCATGGCAGAAGAAAATGGTGATGCTATGTAAGTAAATTGCGTTGCAAATTAGATGAGCAATAGTGACGAAAATATAAAAATGCTAGCCTTGATGATAGAAAAATTCCTGGTTCCTGGGGAAAGTTCCTGCAGGCGAAACACAGCTCATATCTTTGTCCATAGTGACGTTTTAGCCGAGCTCACACCTTAAACTTCTCCCACCTTAGCACTTCATACACCTTCATCATTAGCCAGAGGATGTTGGAGCATGTTTTAGGAAATAATGGCGAATGCTTGTGGAGTTACTGTAAGCGTGGAGCCAGTCAAAACTCATGACCTCATCGTTTGCTTTCCTGTTGACATAACGCAGAACAAATATAGGACAGGGTGTGTGATACAAACTCATGATAGCCTCAGATAGAATGATGTCTTGGAATAATGCAATCATGGAAGATTCAAACGCAACACTTTCATCCGCCCACAAGGGAAAAGAAGGCAAAACACTTCACTTGGAAGTGTGTTACTCCAATATAAGTGCTTCAATACCCTTTATACCTTCATAAAGAAAATCTAAATTGGGCTCAAGTAAAGTCTAATACTAGTTATCTGAAAGCAAACAGGAATCAGTCAAAAGGGTATTGGTGGTACTGCCCTTTTAAAATACTTTCCACTTTCAAGCTTCTTAATATCACTTTTAATAATGTTTCTAAAATATTCAGTTTTAAAACAAAGGTCAGATGGAACTACTATGTAATCGACCTACAGTCAATAAAAACATTGCTATAAATATTAAATATAAATATTTAACTCCAAGCTGAGCAGTAAAGCTCTTTTACAGCACCTGACTCATGTTTGTATTCCAGTAAGGAGCGACAGGCAACATTTCCCCCCTCTCAATCAAAAGCAAATTTAAAGCTGATGAATGATGACAACCAGTTTCTAGACTATCATTAAGTAAAAATGAAACAAAAAGAAGTTGGTTGTGGAAGATTGCAGTTTCTCTTTGCTATTTCACTTTCATTTTGAATTATGAGGAAATGTGTGACTAAATAATGTCGCCATGAAGGACAAGAACGTAGATAACTAGGGTTGGTCATTACCAACTCTGTCCAGTGTCACATTCATACCTTTACAAACCAGTAATGTGTGAAACAGTATTCTGATGCCACCCATTAGCAGAAACAATGTCATTAACATCTATGCTTCTCAGGCTTAAAGGGATTTGAACCATTGACTATTTCAGCTACATCCATATCACTACGTTTTTGTATGAAAACATATCAACTCATCTCCGCTAAAACAGAAAAGATCAGAGACACTGCTGCCTCCATTGTAGTTAGTAGAACCCTCCAGGGCTGCCTTTTAGTCTGAACTGGCAGAAACAGAGATGTTTGACAACAATGATGTAGACACTCACAACCACTTGCTTATTGGGTCCTAGACCAACAATTGGTTGATTTGTCAGGCGCGTATCACATGACACCCTTTAAGAAGACAAAACAACAGGCATTGGCCTCAGCTAACAGTGTAAGACGCAACTCGGACAATTACAAGAGTTGCTGACCCTGTAGTCTTTGCTAACAGCTGTTGTGCAGTTAAATTCTGCATTTTACAATCCTACATACATAGAAAGCCTATTTCTGAGCAATCTGCAATTATTCTGCAACTAGCAACCAAATTCTTTCTACTTACACAGGCACATGCATGCTCACTGTAAATGAGTACACATGCTACTGTATGATATGATATGCAGTATCAGAACTGATACTGAGCCAAAACACTCATGTGGTCAGAGATCATTTAAATTTGAAAACAACATTTCCAAATGAAAAACTGGTGGTATGGATGTAGTCTCAGATTAACCGACTACCTCTATATGGTGCCATCACTCAGCCCCTGCAGCCTATAGTTCATGTTTTGGTGGTGGATGGGGTGGATATTTCCAAATTGTTACAATGTGTCCCTCCAGTCCCACTGCACTTATGAGTACTCGACAGCAGGAGAAGCACGGGGTGGTTTGTGAGGAGTGGGGTGCTAGGGAGCAGTGGCGTCGCCTGGGGACACACCATCTGCCTTGTGGCATGCCAGGGTGTGTCAGGACTGCAGCCAAGCCACACTTGTCAGGAAAGTAAAATGCCACACTTGTCAGGAAAGTAAAATTCCACCCCCCTCAGCATAAGACTGCTGTGCTGAGTGCCTCAATATATCAGGCCTGTGCTAAGCTGTGATGTAAACCTATATGAATCTCACAAAGCCACCTCACAGGCTTAGGGGCCTTGTCCCCGTGGTGGTAGCTGGGTCCTTTACTGGTCTGCAGCACAGAGCGAGAACTCACTCAATTACTCTCATTCCACAGCTCAGATCCCAGGTTGGCCATTCTTACACCTGCCAGAGCTCTGGCAGCTTGCATCAGACTTCTCGAAATGCAATGCGGCTCTCAGGCGACAAAGCTGATTTCAAATCAGTGGGAACAGAGGGGGAACATTAGCAAAGGAGGGAGACTATAGCAGGCACCTGCCACTTTGGCTCATTGTTTGACGGCGCTAGAGCTTCTAGGATTACAATGCGATAGGGCTTCCATTAGAAATGAGAAAATACGGCTTCAGTTCTCCTTCTGCATTCCTAATGGAGGGAGAATGTGTCTGGACAGCTAATCAGATAATCAAAAGCAAAAGAATAAAACTCTAAGAAAATGCATTGGTAGAAATTTGATGTGGACAGGGATTTTGATGATAGTAATTAGAAAATAGGCTGCTACATTTCTCTCCGTCTGCACTTTAGCTACATGTCCAGTGTTTACATTTACAGAAGCCAGTGCAGTGTAGCCGCAGGCTGATTATTTCACCGTGTGACAACCAGATAAACACTTTCAGACATTCATAGATGAAAATACCAAACTAGTCTCTCCCCTGCTGAATGAGTGCAGACAGGAACATGATATTAATGTCACGGCTGGTTCGGGAAGGATCGAATGCGTCAGGGGCTAGTCAAGGTTAAAGCCCCTCCGAGACTGGCAGAAAAGTCAGCAGGCTGTAGAATGACGGAGGAGGGAGAAAAGGAGGACTGGCGTGTGTGATTTATGTCTCACGCCACAAGGGATTTCAACCACTGATAACCTAATACAACTCAGTGCTTAGCGGCTCAATTGCATCAAGGCATTTCAAAAGACTTTTCTTGCTGCTGTTGCGCTTTTGTTCTTCAGTGTAACAAAAAAAGTAAACACGCCGCTGTTGTCAGGAGAGAAAGAAGAGAGAAAGGGAGGGGAGAGGAGGCAAAAAGATGTGGGGATACTGTTTTTTATCTTTCTATAGATGAGAGCTGTCATGCATAAAGTATGACAGTTTAGTCCTCCTGGATGGAAACATTTTCAAATGTTCCCGTGAAAGCAAAGCTCAGCAAGTTGCGGCTCCTAGAGGTGTCTCTGCTGATAGCTCCTCCACCATATCCTCGTCTATAAACACAGGATGAATGCTTTGTGTGCGGCGCAGTCATCTGAAGTTAACTCGGCTGGAGTTTTCCAGAAAGACACCCTGGGAAGAAACGATCCCTCCAGGCAATCTATCAGAGCAGAGATGATCACGGCCTCTCTGTTGACGTAATGCAGTTACTATCAATAAGATGCATTCGTGTTTCTAAGAAGCGAATGTGCAAATCTAGTTACAATTCATTGAAGCCCCCATGTGCAGACTGAGCCTTACTGGCTTCTATACCTCCAGAAACAGATTAGGCAGATGGAAAACTGGTTTTGCCTGTAAAGGAGAGACAGTGCAAGAGTAAATTTCCAACCCTACAGATTTGACGTTAATGAAACTTTATTGAAATGTTTCCTCAGAAAAACGGTTGCTGCGTGAGCGTTCTGCCTCGCGATGAGCTCGGAGGAGGGATGTGCCCCCTCTAAAGGCCCACTTAGGGAGTCTGCAGGGGAAGCTGATCAAATTATTATATTTGCTGTAGAGATGCTTTTTCACCATCAGTCACAAGCCACTGCGGTCTATGCCCACGTGAAGAACGCTTCACTTTCTTTTATTTGGTTTGTTCACAGATATATTCATTTGCTTTGCTTTGAATCTAATTGGACAATTATTCAAGAGGGGCAGTTCAGTGTCGGTGAGCGCGCCATATTCATCCATGTGAATAGAAAAAAAAATAAACATGATAAAAACATGCCCAGACCTCTTCACACACTACATAAACTAATATAAATCAATCAAGATATGCGTGCGCTCTAACCTTGTGTGTGTGTGTGTGTGTGTGTGTGTGTGTGTGTGCGTGTGCCCGCATGCACGTCCATCTTGGAATAACAGTAGGTGAATGTGGAAGACGCAGACATGACACTATAGTGGACCAAATTTATTTCAACTCTATTTTTGAATTTTACTTTATTTCAATCCTGCTTCTACAAATGATGATAATAATGTAAAACACAAATGGGAAGAATCATGCATTATTAATGATCATTGATTATTGGGCTCTTTGACTATCAATGAAATCATCATCTATCTTCACAATCCAGAATTCTGTTGTATTTTGAGCATAATTCATCACTAAATTATTATTATTATTTATTATTATTATTATTATTTGAGATATTGTCAATATCGTGAGTCATTTCGATAATCCTTTGGGGAATCACGATATTGTCAATATCGTGAGTCATTTCGATAATCCTTTGGGGAATCATCCCCATTTGAACGTCACTGTGCTCTGCCATCAGTTTCACATGTGTTGTCCCTTCGAGACATCTGTGCTGTTTAAAGAGCAGCTTCACTTCTGCCTGTCGACGTATTTACCACACACCCCCACACTTTGAGATACAGACCACATTAAATGTTGGTTCTTTAGATCTCAGCGCTCTTTGCCCGTGTGGGGCAGCTTTCGCACGACAGCCATGCCGAAGCCGCTTCTTTTGGTGAAAAGTCATTTAGCCTGTTGTTGATGATGGTTTGCATGGGAACGCTTCCAGATGCAGCAACACTGACACTATGCACCACATTTCAGTGAGATAAAGATCAGCAGCACATGAAGGAAATGGCAGTAAAACACACCTATATAATCCCCAAGTGTAAGGATGAGTTACATGTAAACACTCACCAATGAGGTGTGTATGATTTGCACACCTTCACACATGGGAAAAGGTTTAGGTCGCAATCAATGCTGACATCCGATCTCTAGTGATCCTTATCAGTGCTCGTTCATATCAGGCAATCTGTAAAATAATGATATTCCTGTGCTACAACTCTATCACAATAAACTTCTTAAATACTTAAAAGAAAACATGGAGACCAGCAAGAAATATGAATTGTATAATCCTGTCATTTTCTATGACGGCAGGTGTCTTTCTTGCTATAAATCTTCATTCAACATCAAATCTGTCCCATACATTAAGTCTTTATATCAGTGCAAACAAACACCTGCTGAAACTGCAGCTGGTGGTAGAATCGATTAAATCGTCCGTCATAGACTCGTGACAGCATCATGTTAACTCAAGAGACCACAGGCAGCTGTCGGATATATATGGTTGACATCACATTTTCGATGTGATTTCTCTTTTGCTACTAGAAGCTGAGCATCATTCTGTCCAGAGACATCTGGACTCATCAACGTCAGATCGGTTGCCTCTCAGTCACTATTCTTCTGCACAGATTCCAACACATAGCTCCTGTAGTAAACTAGAATAGTCATAGTAATCACGTTGTTGCGTTTTTTTCTTATGTTCACATTGAACAAAAGTGTTAATAAAGTCTCAACTCCAATACACATTTATCAGTTTAAAAAAGATATATATTATTGTGTAAAATACTATTATTGTGTAAATTATTGTATGTTTATACTGTTAAGTTATTTCATAATCAGTCAGTTAGTGTATTTTTGTATTTAAATGTCTTCTCGCACATTATTTGACGTATTATTATTGTTATTGCTCTGTAAGATCTTGAGTCCTACTGTTTTTTTAACTTAATGGGATAAAGTCATGCTCTGATATCACCTCTGTACCATCAGTTTGAGGCTATAGGTAGATGTGTAAATTATAGTTTCACTGAGGTACCTCAAAGAAACTGCTTGGGAAAAACTATACATGCTGCTCAGCTATTCCTTTTTATACTTAAATAAATCATCTACTGCGTAATTCTCTTGCTGCTTTAAGCCTTAAAATGTGTAACCTCACGTTTCAATAAATTCTTTCTCTGGCTGCCCTCGTCTCCTGATGAATGAATGCATCATTCTCGAGCACCCAAGGCAGTGAAGCACGAAAAAAGCACCCTGACTTGTCCCGGAGGACCTCCTTCATTGAAACACACTCCAAACAGCCACTTAAGACCTCCAGCGGAGAAGAGAGTGGAGCCTGTGGGTTGCACCCTACCAAGGTGCTCTTAATGTGTGACAGATATTCAAGATTAAGCACTTGGCGACACGCTTGACGAAATCCAATTTCCTTCCCCTGCCCCCGTCCCAGTGTGACAGAGTTATTGGCAGTTTTCTGCTACATACAGTTAGTGGTGCAGCACGAGACATGAGAACAATTCAGGTGCTATACAGTGGAATGTTGGGATATTATGATATACGATAATCCGTGCCCGTGAGAATGGGCAATTTTTGTCCTCAACAGTTTGGAAAAATGATTCAATTTTTTTATTTGACAATCGTATCAATAAGTTGACTGTCTACTAAACCTACAGATACATGCAGTTCACTCCCCATGTTTCTCCTACAATGCCCAGGCAAACACACTATTGTTTATTATGGCTTCTATAAGATAAAAACTGACATAATTAGGAAAGTAGGGCTTCAAGAAACAACACGATGAGATCCACTGGGATGAAGGCTTTGATTTTCGGGGCAGTGATTTATGGAGCAGGGAGAAAAAACAAGCCGCAGTTTGGCTGTAAACAAAGCCAGAGTTTTGATGTGAGCGTGTCCTCATTGAGGCTGGAAGCTCTGTGGCCTCAGATAGCCTCCGTGTGGTGACGACACACTGTGGTCCCTGCGTATCGCCTGAAATGACAATAGGGCAAGCGCACAGGGTGGAGTCCCGTCGCACTGCCATTGCTACGTGGCTTCCCACCTCTCTGAGCAGAACAACAACATGTGAGAGAGGCTATATTCAGCGGGATGACGGACAATCACCGGTCTGCTGCCACTAAAGAGCCCTCAGCCGCCATGTGCCGTCACCATTTGTCCCTATTTCTGACATCTAGATTGCCTAATCCAAACAGCTGAGAACATTAACCCTGGTTATATTTTAGCAAGCAGCAGCCAGGACACCCAGCCCACACAGCAGGGCAAGCACAGACTTGTCAAGTTAAAAAGGGAATGTCACCAAGTTGTAAACACTTCCTGTCAGGAAGGGAGCACTTCCTTAATCCTGGAGCAACCAAGCCATTCCTTATTTTCCGACTGCAGACACTGGCTTCTTCTTTTACTTCTCTCTCTAGGCACCCATTACAATAACAACTGATTTTTAACTTCAGTTACAAAAGAGTAAAGTGTAAAACAGATCTGAGCAACATTACAACAGGTTCATAGTTATTTAGTGGATCCATTTCTCATTCACAAAATGCATGGAATGATAGCCTGGAATCCCACTGGAGGAATGTTCATCTTCCAGGTGGGCACTCGGATCACAGCTCTGTTAGTGTGGTGGAAGTCTGGCTACTCTCTGTGACCTCTACTATATTTTTCAATGCAAAATGAAGTATTTGGTTATAGTATTTTACAAGTAACAGTTTAAAGATTTCTAAATTGGTAGATTTAAAAACATCTCTGAGGGAGGGAACAGTTTGTGTCAATTGAGTGAATGAAAGCAACATCCATACATTCTACTATATTTTCGTTTGAAAACTCCACACGAGTCTTTTGGCTCTGTATCAGTTATAATCCCTGTCCATACTAACACACCTGAAAACGCAGATCACGTGACAACTCACGTAACTACTCGTAATAGCTCATCTCCTTCATATGTAAACAGTTGTATCATTGTAAAATGCAGAATTTAGCTGCACAACAACTGTTAGCAAAGACAGCAGGTCAGCAAAGCTTGTAATGTATCATCCATGTTGTGTTCTACACTGGTAGCTGAGGCTAATGAGAGTTGTTTTCCCCTGGATGGGGGTCATGTGATAGGAGCCTGACGAATCAGCGAAGGCTAACGCTGTGATCAAACAGACGCAATTAGCAAGCGTTTGTGAGTGTCTACGCCATTGTTTCCAAACTTCTCAGTTTCTGCCCGTCCAGATTAAAACACAGCCCCGCAGTTTTCAAACAAAAAACAGGACCAGCAGCATTTCTAAGTTTTAGCGGCTCTAAAACTCAGAGCAGTGTGGACGCCATGCAAATCTGTATCTTGGAAAAACTGAGCTTTGTGCCTCAGATACCATCTTCCAAGCCTTACGGCCTGAATTTGTTTCCTTTTCAATCTGTGTGTGACAATCTGCAATGCCCACCCGGACCCCCCACCCCACCCTCATTCTAGACTCAGCAACACACACACACACACACACACACACACACACACACACACACACACACACACACACACACACACACACACACACACACACACACACACACACACACACACACAGTAATTTAACAAAACAGAGCCATGTGTCTACAACTCCCCAGTGGCCAGAGCTGCAGCACTCGTCTGCAGGCTAATTGTAACCTGGTGGAATCATGTGACTGATGTTCCGGTGCACGGCTAGAAAAAGCAAGCACCGAACACAACAGACTCCATCGGGACCCTTTAAACTGGAGAGAAGGTTCCCAGATGGAGGAGAGGAGGAAAATAAGCAAACAATGGCCAAAGGACATCGTTTTGAAGACCAGTAACTTTCAGGCACATGTGGTGGGATGGTTGTATTTAAAAACCAAACCATGATGACTAGTGATTCCATTCAGTGAGGCTGTACTGCAGTGCTGTGATGTAAATGTAACACGATTTGTACTTTCACCAGAATGATATCTTGATGAAAAGCCAAACCTCTCGGTGCTCAATTGAATAAGCATTACATTATGGCTTCCAGTCCAGCATATCCACCGGATGACTTCATCCTGTTTCATGGAGAGGCGGGGCCTAAACGTGCACACACTAGAAGGCTGTGCACCACAGAGCTCCTTCCTCCCTTTCAAAGTGCCCTTCCAGGATTCCTGTTCAGGTCACAGGAATGCACTGCGGCGCTCCTTTTTCTCAATGACAGTGAGACAAACAGTGAGTATAAAAAAGGTCTGACATGAAAAGAAACAAGTTATTGTTGTCTTAGCGGTGGGTCATTAACACCGAATATCTTCGAATGACTTTGAGGAAAATGCTTTAGGTGTTTAAAATAGCTCAGGAAATGCACAACATTCTTTGACACCTCAGTGAACAGTGGGTCAAACTGAAGGCACAAATCGTGGCGCTTTTTGGCAACAATATCACCGTCTACACTTTACTGTTGTGTGTGAGAGCAGCTGCAGCAACGCACTGTCTTAGTGACTTACACAATTCATCACAATTATTGAAACAATTATGTGCTTGCTTAAGATGTGAGTCACAATCTGCCCACCGCTGATGGTAAGAAATTTGTCACTGCGGAGCAGGATTAAGAAAAACAACAGCTGAACAATGGAAGACACGCACAATGCAGCTTTCACACATTATTTCAACCTGGGTATGACATTGTCACAGTGGCGAGAAATTACCTTAAAACAGTACAGCTATGTATTATTCCCATTGTATAATTATTCTGCAGGGATTATTCAAATTCAGAGGTTTTCAAAATTATCTTTCATTTGAGAAAGAAAATATCACATAATGTTCGACACAATGACTTTAACTCAGCCAAAGAGCTCAAACGAACAGGTTTGTGGAAGTGTACAGCAACAAAGGACACATCCTGCACCAATCTGACAGTTCAATCCACACGGGCCCACTATCAACCTCACCAGCCTCTGCCTGATACAGAGGGGAGAAAAAGAGCTGCACTTAAAATGGGTGATATAACAAAACATGATGGCTTCTGATGTTTTCATTCATTTTCTGGTTCCCTGAAGAAAAACCAATCTTGCAGACCCTGGTGATATTGACGGTATTGCTTGACATTTCTTCTGTCGCTGGCAAAGATGAGAGCATGAAAGGGCCGCTGGGATGCATTCATAAGACTGCGCCCACGTCAGGAGTGTCGGGGTGAAAGGCCAGGCGCAGATATTCAGCGTTGTGGGGGAGATGAAGCTGAGCCGAGTTCAGCCGTGCTCTGCAATCTGACGGCCAATCAAACAAGTCTCATCTAAGAAGACTGCTGGAAGACTGTAGCTTAGAAGGTGTCTACTGAGAAGAGGGTCCGTCAAATACAACAGTTCCCCATCTCAAGTTCAACCTGATAATTAATAACAGCAGATTAACAGAGACAAAATGAAGGAACGGCTATTAACAGCCTGTATTGCATTATCACTGCTTTAGCATGGACTTGTATTCTTTGAATCTGACATATGTTTTTACTATTAAATCGTAAATTGCCTGAATTTATATCATGATATTCAAAAACAGTATGAAAAACAGTAAAGGATTCAGCAGATATTTTCTAAACCCTGGCTGCTTCTGACAAATGTTGACAAGCTTAAATGGATCATATCACCAGTTACATTAACTCAATAGCTATAGTTAGACTGAAACATTTTCAAAAATGTGAAACAAATCATCAATTGCCATTGACTGTAGGTCTTGGTACTGAGCTTTGATACTTTTACGGCACCAAGCAAACTGTGGAGCATCTATCGAGAATTAGAAAATGCATCATTCAGTATGAGTATTTTGATCCCATGCAGGTTCTATGCTAATGTTGTGTATTGCAACATATGTAAAACGTACAGTGGTCTGCATGTGTGGAAAAGTTACATTTTATTACCAAGTGTCATCTTATTTGAAATTGGAAAGACCGTCTTTTATCTATATTTTCTAACCCAGCCATATTGGTTTTGATCCCGGACAAAAGGCACTTTCAACATATTCAACAGGGCAAACAAAACATAAAGATAAAAAAAAGGATTATTTTCAAAAGAGAAAATCTTAATAACTTAACTTCAAGGTCAAATGCACCACTGCACTCCACTTTTCTTAGAGAAGACACAGAATATACCAGACAGACTCAGGAGAGCAAATATATCCAGTTCTTTTGTGTAGGATGGTGATAAAAATCAAAATGACAGAAAATCTATTCAAGCAGAAAAGGGCAGGGTATATTTTGATATATTTTTCTTGAGACAAGGAATGCAGGAAAATTGGATTTTGCTTCTAGGAATCTGTTGATGAGTCATGAGCTAAAAACAGTACAGGACTTCGCCTCGCCAAAATCCGATGAATTCTTCTTTGACCTAAGGACCTAACTTTCCAGCTAAATTTCCCTGAAATGTCAAATAAACACACACACTATCCAAAACACAACCTTCTTAGCAGAGACAACAATGGTTTCCCACTTTCAGCACAATCAATTGAATTGCTGAACCGGGTTTGGCAAAAAAGGTGCATGGGAGGGATGTAGGAAAATAAGCACAGAGGAAATCTGTCAATCCAGATGCCTCTTGTTGGCTACACAGCAACTGTCTGATGCAACTGCATGCTTCTATACATAGATATGCACGCTGGCTCACAGGATCAGTGAGTCAAAAGGACTCTGAGCCCTAAAGGGAGTCAAAGTTAAGATTGCAACAGCAGCCTCCCCCAGGTGCACACACAGATACTGATGATGACGGGCTGCACTTCACAAGGATGCCGCAGCCTGTCAGATCCGCACTACTGCTCTTGTTTACGCATTTCCAAGTGGAGTCCGCCGTCACTTTCGGGTGTCCTTGAGAGAAGGTAGGTTATTGCTGAGTAGAGCGATGAGCTGGGAGATGAAGCCTTTAATTAGCTCCCAGGCAGGATGATAATTGATCACCTCGCTCGGCTTACTCTACCATGAAGGTCTCAGCATCATTAAAAACAAAACACATCACAATGACTTCAAACCTGAAAACTACAAGTAACAATGTGCATAGAAATAAAGCTCCATGTGATGCGGGCAACTCCAAACAGAGATGAAAATCCTCTAATTAAATTAAACCTCTCAAGCAATGAGAAAACAACAATGGAATGGAGCAGCGAGAGGACATTTAAAAAAAAAAGTAGGCAAAACATTACAATTTGCAGAACACATCAAGATTATATCATTGTATAAATAAACTTCTTTATCTTTGTTGTATTCCCTGTGGGAGCCTGGTGAATTGAAATAGACTTGGTGAAATTCACTTGATGCTGCTATTGGCATTTCAGGCATTAGCTGAGCACTGATATAATTAGCATTCATGAGTCAAGTAATTAAAACATCGATGTAACCAAGCACTGCTGTTGAGACACTTGACTCTCTCATTCTCCAGCAGGCAGTATTTAGTCCGTGCGAGTACAACAAGTAGAAAACACTGGAGAGCTACACTTTCACTGCTTTAAGACTGAACTTCTGACACTTTTCAGAAATTGGAGAGGATTGTGAGATTGCAAATTTCCGAGTCAGTTGCTTCTGACAAAAATAATAATAATGCAAATATCTCAGGATTTAAAATAGCTGCCTTAGTCAAAGTAGTTGCCCAGTGAAGATGTCAACTAGGACAAACAGCATTCTAGAGATTTTGATGATAGCGGCCAGTGTTTTGTGCTGTAAACAAAATCACATGATTTCCGCATTGAAAAATACACGTCATGTCCTATGTCCTGCATGTTCTACCCAGGTATCGCCCCTCACTTGAATGTTCCCGACATTTTCCTGATGTTGTGAACACATCTGACCCGGACATCGTCCTGCTGTGGTTTTGATATGTGAGAGGGAAAACTACCGACGTGTGCCGACCCATTTCTGGAGTTCATGACTGAAAATGGTTATATATACATGATTACATAAACTTTTAATTATAAATCAATGCCCAGGAAACATAACAGTTCCAGTCAGAGTTGGCAGAATACCGAACATTTAGATTTTTAAATTATACCTGCCCAATGTTGATAGAGAAATACCAAAACCTTGAAGCATCGGTAAATTGGATGTAATAATAGATGACAGAACACTGAAGAGAGGAACACTGTCATTTTAAAATCTAATCTGAATAAATTGAAAACTCCTAACTGCATTTGAGCGCAGACCTTCCCTAAGAAGATGTATTGAGTCATTTTTGTTCAGTCTACTTTGGTGCGTTACAATCGTGTGCAGGCTGATAATCCTGAGTTTGAGGTCCATCATTATGCCAGACTTACAGTTAATGTCATTTATTAATTTTTTTTTCATTTCAATTAAACTGTTACTTGTATGCTATCAAATGTTTTCTTGTTTATTGCCTCAGCCGAGGAGACTATGTTTTCACCCCCGTCCGTTTGTTTGTTGTATGTTTGTTGGATGGTAATCACGATTATGCAAAACCTACCGAATGGATTTCCACGGAACTTGGAAGGTTTGAGCATGGGCCAAGAAAGAATCCTTTAACAAATTAGCCTAAGTTCAACATAAATAATTGGATTGTTGCAAATAATTCGATCAAGGTCAAAGTGATATTACAGCTTCTACATGGTGTACAGTAATATGACGTTGCCTATACTTGAGTTTATGTGACTTCATTGTATATTTCAAACCTGATATAAATAGAACCTTTAATAAGACTTATTACATCTCCTTGAGGTCTGGTCTCTACTGAGAGCCTTTTCTTCAAACAGAAATAAATAGTGAAAGAATAAGTGCCATCACTAACATTGATTGGCTTTATGATTGATGTTGGTATGAATGCTTAATTTTTAAGCAGCTTAGGGTTTGAATGTTGTGTTTGCATTGTGAGATGTTTGCCACATTGGCTAAGAGAGTAAAAGAGATAAAGCCAAATTAAACACTCATCATTACCGCATCAGACTCTTGATGTAACGTCCGTTGCCAGATTTTGTCTGGATGCCTTGGTCTGAGCTTTCAAACATCTTTCGCAGACCTGCTCAGTGGTGTCCATGGCCGCGCTCTGACTGTCGACTATGTAAGCAAATGATGACATATTACATACTTGACTAGGGTTGCAAAGGGGCGGAAAATTTCCGGTAAATTTCCGGAAACTTTCCGGAAACTTTCCATGGGAAGTTAAGCTCGGGAATTTTGGGAATTTTGAAAAAAAAGAATTGCCGCAAATTAAACGCTGAGCAATAAAAACGTCATTCAAAACTCTATTTTAAAGATGTATGGAATGCAGCACACGCTGCACGTTGAATTTCAACCCTGCACTGTGCATTTCTCCATCACATGCACAGATAATTCCCAGTATCCTGCACACTACAGCAGGGCTATTGAGGCCACACTACTGCATTAGCCCAAGGACTAGTCAGGGAAGTTTTGATGATATTACTGGGGAAAATATATTGGCATGCTGATTGAGGATTGTTCATCTAGCCTATTTCTATTCATTTATCCATCAATTGTAAAATATTTTTAAAGACGATTCCAATTGTTTAGCTAACTATTTATATCACTGGCATTGCATTATTGTTTTTTACAAGCTTTTTTCTCATCTTATTCTACAGAACAATGCTACGTGCACTATCTCATGTGTGGAGACATTTCACCCCAGCCAATGTAGAAGGAAAGGCTATGTACATTTGCAAATACTGTGCAAAGACCTATGTTAAGAATGCCACAAAGATGCAGAAGCATATAGTCAAGTGCCCAAAGTTTCCTCAGGGCTCAAATCAGCTTATGACAAAACAAAATGTTTATATTTATATCTGTATATGACAAGGTAAATACAGTTAGTATAAATTACCCACAAAATTTCCAGTTTATTCCCGTTAATTCCTGTTAATTCCCGTATATTCCCGTATATTCCCGTTAATTCCCATGGAAAGTTTCCAACTTTGAATATTCCCGGAATTTTGCAACCCTATACTTGACTGTTGCTTTGTTGACAGGCCATGCATGGTCAACATGAGCACTTGTATTAGCAGCCATGCCTCTTGTCTTGTTGTCACCATTTAAGCTAAAAATGGTAGGCGGGCCCACTATGGCTGCAGGGAGTGGACGCAGAGTGCTGAACACACAAACGAACACAAACACACACATGTAACTCATAGGAAACACAGCTCTTATTAAAACGCCAACATTCTTTCAGACAATGACAACATGGGCTATTGTACCGTTTTGACAGCAGGGTGTTGCGATACCTATGATATCTATATACAGTGCAACACTAGTTCCAACATGAAGCATCCCTAAATAAGAACACATACTGTCCTCACACACTATACCTTTCAACACCAGCCTGAGGGGGAGAGTGTATTCAAAAAAGCCTGCAAACAGAGCGTCCTCCTACAGAGACTGTTGAAACAAGTGTCTATATAATTGGACAATCCTACATGAGGATACAGCAAAGGAAATCCTCACCTGGAGTCCCTCTAACAAGGATTTACAAAGACTTATCATGGCCAGCCCCAGTCAGAAAAGAAAATCCTCAGCTCCGGGTTGAACTGTAATCCTCACAAAAGTTTCAACATAAAGCCTTGAAACACTGCAGCAACAGTGAGGCTACTGAGGAGCATGGTGACTCCCTGCAAAGGTTTATTCATCCACCATTTGAAAAAATATATAAATAAGAAGATATACTTGTGTGCATTCATAACCCCTTGACTAAATAAATGTGACATACTCTAAACTTCCATTTACTCCTTAGAGATTCCGGTGACAGTAAATTAAAGAACTCAACTCAGCAGCTCGATGTAGAAAAACCAGAACAGTCTTACAAAGTCAGGTCAAAACTTTGTGGTCACTATAATTATCATTCCGGATCATACAGAACTGTCAACGTCTGTTAAAGCTCTTTATTTATACAAAATAGATAGAAACACATTCTTAAAGGTGGCAAAACAAGGTCAGACACCTATAGACACTACCGGGGGTGGTGTGAATGGGAGGGACAGGACAACAGGTACAAAAAACACCAGTATTTTCTATTTTTCCCATAACACCTCAACTTTTCTACCACACCTTCTTTAATTTAGCCTTCGGCACCTGACAAAAGCCCTTTAACCTGTTGGACATATTGCTGTAGCCCACCGGTTGTCAATAATGATCTTGCTCGTCTCTAACCCCATTCAGAGTGCAGGATATAAGCTATTCAAACCATTCAATATAAGCATCTGCCTTTCTGTTAAAGCCACGTGGAGAAACAGGAAGGAGCAGAGGACACTGTACACCTGACTGAGGGCGAACCAAACAAGCATCAATTAACAAGAGACGACTATATAATCTGTTTAATCAGCTTGAACAGCTGCAGTGGCCGGGTGCCATTTGTAAATTCTGGTTTCCTGTTGGGTTTGCTGATAAAAGATAATGATATATATGAATACTTAACTTGCTAAACTAGCTGGAAGCAGAGGCTAACGGTTTGCAAAACAAACATCCGCACAGCAGACAGCTTTATGAGCTTTACCCTGCGCCCTCATCTCCATGTTGAGGGCATGTGTGGGAAAAAATATACATGACAGTAACAGTTGTGTTTTGTGTGATCAAAACGAAAGAAAAAGTGGGGCGAAAGAAAAAAGAAAGTCTTCCTTCACACAACACTCTTGTGACAGGTTGCAGACACTGTGGCATATGCATCACAATGTTGAGCTAAAACCAACTGTGAGCTCGCCACAGGACACAGGTCAGGTGTGAAAGCAAACAGGATGAGGAGGAGGTGGAAGTAACAGGAAGGTGAAATCAAGATGACCGCAAAAATTTTGGAGCACGGTCGTGATTGAAGGCGTGATCCGAGGAGGAAACAGTGGCGCACAGTGTGGGTTTCTTCCTCCTCCGTGCATGAGCTATGCAGACAGACACTGACACATTCCTCGGCAGGATCACACTCATCATACAGTATGTCCTTAACCCCGCTGACACCGATGCGTCTCAGGTTTCTCCAAATGAACCTGCTGTGTGAATTCCTGAGGAGCCTGACGTGACAGCGTGCTCTGAGGCACAACCTGCATGCACTCTGCCTGTGTGTCTCCACACTCACTTTGTGCTGATGTGTGTACAACCGGCTCCATGCAGGGGCCCACCATTTAGGGCGTTAAATAAAAAAAAATTTAAAAAAGCAAAAAGGCACAAGATTTGAGCTGTTAAGAGTCAGAGAAGCGTGCAGAGCGAGGCTCAAATTAGAGCCGTACATCCATAAACTCATCACAAGTAATTTCCCCCTCAGGGCAGCAAGCATCACTGCAAAAGGAGAACATTCCCTAAATTGATCCGTCTAGTTAAATAAGATTAGATTAAAGTTAAATTACAGACACTGTGGGTAAGTGTGGCTCACGCTGTTGCTTCTGCAGAGACGCACACTCACTTCTCACCCAGTGGGGCACTGTTTAACTGCCATACCCGGTAAAGTGCAACACAGTTTTTTTGTTAGCACTGAAAGGTAGATCTGCTGAGATACTCTGCTCCACCAAGATGTGTGTCAGCAACAGGACTGTTCCCTCACTCCCTGCAGCACTGATCACTCGATCTGACAGAGGTGGATGTCGCAACCGGTGTGGACAGCAGCCGCTGCTGTGCTGTGACAACAAGTTCTGCCGGTTGGAACGATTCACTTCTTTTACACGAGCTTCCGACACACACTCCATGTTTTTCTTTTGAGACGATGAAATTGAGGCAGAAGCCCTAAAGAGAAACCACAGTATTTCTGTTGTATAGCCGGAGAAACATGGAGACCTGTATGTTTCTAACCCAGTTAGGAAATGTTGAGTGGGATTGGAGAGTAACCTCAGGTTATCAGAGAACTTAGTCACTGGGGAAGTTAGCTAGCAAGTTGTATGATTGACTCATAGAAAGAATATTTGACTAATGAGTATTCATCTCTCAAAACGTACTTACAACAAATAGCTTTTAATTGATTGTATATATTCTTTCTTATGTTACTTTTAAACGATGTTGTTTTATTTCATCTGCTGTCTTTGAGTTTAGATTTTGTATTTGATCATATGTTGCCTTTGTAATATTGTATTATTTTTGCTTGCTGTCTTTGATGTTTTGTTTTGAAATGTTCGGTATAAATAAAGTTATTTTTTATTATAATGGATGTTTAGGGACAAACTTCACTCACCTTCTCCTTGTTGTCGTGCTCCACCGGAGGTGAAGTGGGAGATTTAACGCTCCCGACAGCGACAGCCTGTGTGACGGTGACACCGCCGCCCGGAGCCGGGCTGCTCTTTTCGATTGTTTCCACCTTGATAAGTCGGTGCTTGGGCGACACGTACTTGGTGTCCGGCGACCCCACCGCGTTCAAGCCCGGCCCGAACGAAATGTTTCCGCCGGGAGTGTACGGGTCCTCGAAGTCCAGCTCCTTCTGAAGTTTGTAAGCAGCGAGTATGTCCGGCTGAGCGGGACTCGGGAAGGTGGCGTTGGAGCTCGCCTGCTGGAAGCCAGGCGCACCGGGCACACCGGTGTGACAGTGCCTGTAGTCCGGCTTCGGAGGCGCCGGAGGGGGTGCTTTGGTAGTTTTGAATCCTAGGTGCTCCTTGAACCACTTGGCCATGCTGCCAGTGCATCGCTCACAAGTCAATGAATGTAGTTTAGTTCCACCTTTCCTGCCGGCGGAGCCCGAGTCTGTTTGTCCGGGGGGGGAAAGTAGGATCCCCGGGTCACCGGCGGCCAGGGCTCCGGGTTAGGTGCGGGAGCGTGTCGCCCGGTTCGTGCGGCTGGAGAGGAGAGGGAGGAAAAGTGCGGCAGCCGGAGAGAGAGGGAGACCACGGGCAACTGTGTCACTCACTCACACACACACACACACTCTCACACACACTCAGTGAGACACACACACACGCTGCACTGACTGTGGCTGTTCTCTCCACGTCAGGTCTCCACACTACGAACATGGGAGCGCTTGTGCAAGAGGAACACGCCCCCGCACACAACCTGCCCTCCCCACCTGAGAACACTCACTGCCCCCTACCGGCCGTGCGGAACTCCGCTGAAAATACACCAGTCACCGCTGCAAGAAAAAAAAAAAAATTATTATTATTAATATTATTTGTACTGCTAACATGACTACATCCATAAATATCACTCTTACTATTTTCATCATAACCACCAGTCTGACAGAGCTTAAAGGTCCAGTGTATAGGATTCAGGAAGTCCCACCAGCAGAAAGTGAATATAATATTGTTGATGTATTATCTATTATCATATATTATGATGATGTTTTCATCAGTGTATGATTAAATGAAACCAGGAATCCTTGTGTTTTCATTACCTGAGAGTGAGTCGACAGGAGCAGGTCCACTTCCACGGAGTCCGCCATGTTGTATTTTGCGACAGTAGCCCAGAATGGACAAGTCAACCCCTCGCTCTAGGGCCATTTACTTTAGTAACTGTATCTTACCCGAGGGCCACCACAAAGTGGCCAAAACTCTTGGAAGAGGAGGGTGAGGAGGAGGGTTTTCATTTGGCTGAAATATGCAACCTCACTACAGTAACACACAACATTCCACAACCGTTCCTGGTCTCTCTCTCTTTCTTCTCTCCCCGATTTTCCATCCATCTCTCCTCTCTCCCCTGTTTTTCTCCACTCACCCCAACCGGTCAAGGCAGCTGTCCGCCCACATTGAGTCTGGTTCTATAGGCATCTTCCAGTTAAAAAGGACATTTTTTCCAGTGGACAAAGTGCTTGCTGATTTTGGGAGCTGTTGAGTTTCTCTATATTACCCACTATTGGTCCCTATCTCCATTGTAATAGATCAGAGTAATTAAAATCTTCATGCATGGATCATTACCCATTTAGGCCAGTCCGTTTGATTTATGTTACATCTAACATACCTGCATATGCATTGATTAAAAGAATAACGACTTATAAAAGAAAAGAAAAAAAGCTTTCTCTTGTCATCCCTACCTCACAAACGACATCATGTGCTTAAAACAACTTGCTTAACGTACTTAAAACAACTTCAGGGCATTGTCTTCCCAGCCAATAAGACTCAAGGGTAGAACGTCCTCTGCTCAATGTCCTCATGTCCAGATGGCCACTGCAGACTGTTTTAATTGCAAATTGCATTGCAAATGACCAGTGGAGAGGGACGCTGGAGTCAGTATTAACACTGGACACTGTTGTAGCTCAGTTCATTATACAAATCCACAAGCAGGTTATAGAATCAGTGAATTGTTCAAAGCAACAATACAAGCAAAACATCTCTGCTTAAGTTGTTTTTCAATCCATGTGATGCAGAGGGTCAGGGCTTCACATGCTAAATACTAATTGTATTTGCAATCAGAGGGCAGCCGAGAAAATAAAATCCCATTTCCCCCTCCTTCCCTTCCTGGAGACATATTCCAGCAGCAGTCTGCATTAACAGGAGTCATGGCTGCAGAGCAGTGGGTTTTTATGAAGCAATATTTCTCTTTAATAACACCACACACACACACACACACACACACAGCCTTGAGCGAGTCACAGCGTACAGATCAGAGTTTAACCCTGACAGGCCCCCGGGAGAGACAACACCATGCTCAGGAGATCAGAACAGAATCTGCCCTGAAATTCTGCCATCATTGCACTTTGGGCATGCACAGAGAAATTTGACCAGTGCAATTTCCTTGCACTTTAAAGGAATGATTTCACCCCCACACAGCCAGGACGCTAATCTGTTTAACTTGTGTATCATACATAAAAGCTTTAAAAACAAAAGCTGAGGGGAATTGGGTTTAGACGGCCCTTAGTTTATTGCGGCACTGGTCCTTTGTTTTGTTGCCAGTTCTGGGGAACAAACAATCTCTCAGACACAAAAGAGAAAAGTGTGATCCAGCTCGCACGTGGTGTATTTCAGGGCTGCACTTCTCCGTCACTGCTGCATTTATCTGTGATATAAATATTGCTGGAGCTGCAGGGTAATAGCCTGTCTCTCGCTGTAGGTATTAGAGGATCTGCGGCAGGAGCAGGTGTGTTATTTAGGCTACAGTGTCTGACTCACATCACAGATCTTTTTATTGCATTGCCACAATTGCATTCGCCAATTTCCTCCAGCTGCAATCACTGACGCCCTTTAAAATGCAAATCCAGTAATCCACTACCTCGTAGGATACAAATAGTCCTTTTAAGAATCCTACGCAGGCACACTTCTTGCCAGAGAGGATTAATGTATAAATTTATAGGACTCGGAGACTATCACTAGAGAGAAGAAAAAGAAAAACATTTTGCAGTAACAAGTGGAATGTTGTGTTTTTACAGAGCTTGCCTCGAGTCAGGATTCTCATTTACATCAGCAGTGTTCAATGAATACGCAAAGTTGCAGACTGACACAATTTTTCTGTTTTTCTTTTTTGTCAGTATTAGATTATGGTGATGTAATTCATATGCATGCTTCTCGATCTCTTTCGAAAAAACGACCTTTATAACTGGTGCAACTGCTCATACACATCACTGTCAAATATATGAGATGGTTCAATTGTCATCACTGTGTCTTAGAAGGAAACCGTTAATTACCTCTTCCTGTCCGTTTGTTTATTGGTTGGTTTGTATTTTTGTTTGCTTGCTTGTTTGTAAGCAATATTCCACAAAAACTTCTAGACGGATTTCCTAGAAACTTGGTGGAAGGATGTATGAGTCAGTAAAGAACCCATTCAATATTGGTGCAGATCCAAATCAGGCGGCGGATTCAGGATATTTATTACTTTTTTCATTTTCTTTAACATCGTGAGATTGGGTGTTTTTCCACATTTTCATTGATTTCTTGCCATATAATTTATGGATCTTGATGAAAAAATCAGGCACATTTAGTAAACTGCCCACTGTTAGTGTGTGCAATTTGTTGCAGCTTGATTTACTGTTGGGCCTTAGTGGAGGTATAAGCTCTACTTAGTGCCATTCTAGTTTTGATTGCAAAAGCTTTATGAGGCAAATTACCACAATACTGATTATCGAGTTTTATAATCTAATAATCCAGTCTGATGACTTCAGCCCAATAGCTACAAAATATGATCATCAGAGAAAAGTCCCAACAACCTCAACAGAGCTGGTAAATCCGCTTTTTGCTTTCATGCACCACTTGCTTGGAATGAGCTGCAAGAAATGTAGAATCATTACCTGCTCTTGTTGAGTTGAAAAATATTTTAAAATCACTTTTTAAGGTCACTGCTTTTAACGTGTGCTCATTATTGTCAACTATACATTTTTGTCTGTTCTGTGTTTTTTGTCATTGCTTGTATTTATATTGGAAACCTTTTTGCCCAACTTGACCAGGACTCCCTGGCAGAGGAGGTTTTGTATCCCAATGGGATCTTCCTGTTAAATAAAGGATAAATAATTTAAAAAAAAATTGCATTAGTCTCCTAGTACCACCACAGACCCTGTTACCTGCTGTCCCTATAGGCTGCATGGTAAACTTTCTCTCCATGTACAGTGTGTGTCAGTGAGTGGGACTCTGGTATGTAAAGGGCTTTAATTTAAAAAGCATGCATGTACAGAGCTCAGATAAGATGACAGCTCAGGTCGGCTGTCGGTGACTGTTAATACCTTCAAATTTTGTTTGACATGCTATGTCACACGTTTATTTCGTGGCTTCGGGGTTTTTCAGGCTCTGCTGGAAATTATTCCACAGAGGGACCAGGTATTTATCACGAGGAGGAGTGAGGAAATTCTAAATATTATTTATCAGAATAGATCAACCACATATTTCATTTCACAAATCAGTGCTTCCTAACCCCTGTATGATCTGGTTTCCTTTCTGCAGTGTGCTACAGATGTAAGTATTTAAAACACTTTTACATACTGCATTTATATTAATACTATATGTTTCACACCACAGTTCAGATACTTAGTGTTGTTGTATGCTTTCAACACAGTTGTGCCTTGTTTTCTTGCCTCAGCGGTGAACTGTGCAGAATGTCACATCTAGGGAGGAGGCAATAGCATGACTCAGAGACACCGGTAGAAGTTCAAATCAGTTCACCTTCATGAAAAGCCGGGGTTATGGCAGGACAGGAGGGCGTGGCAGGGCCGGAAACGACACAGGAGTTAGCACTGTGGACAAGGCAGACAGAGCATGACTTAATTCATGAATGAACTGTGACACAGGATGCTTCTGAATGTAAGAATAACAGTATTCATGTGCTGTATTGTTGCATTACCATTGCACCAGGCTGAAGGAAAGCTGTCACCAAGTTCAGCTTGTGTTTCAAAATAGACGACAACAATGGCCGTAACTGTGTCGAATTATGCAGCAGAAAAAAATGTACTGTACGTGACGAAATGCTGAGCAAACAACCAAAGCACGTTGTACAAAAGGATGTTTTAGTTCATTTTGTCTGATGTCTTTTCACAGAGGAACAGAGGAAAGCCCTGGATGATAACACAATAATGTTCTGTAGGGAAATAATATAAACTTTTTGAAAATACATTTGGCTGCAAAGACACATTTTTATGTTCACACTGACACATACTGAAACAAAAACCTTGAAATTAATCTTTGGGGATCTATGATCTTGCCAAAATGGCAACAGAACCACATCACTGGTGTTAGGATACATTTTGCTTTCACATATACAGTAATCAGAAAAAAGTTTAGCAAATAATACATTATCTATACCGTTTATCCTTTGAGGGTCATTGGGCGAGATGCAGGGAACACACTGGACAGGTCCCCAGCATCTCAACAGGCCAACATACAGAGACAAACAACCATTAACACTCTCTCCACCACCGTAACCCAAAGAACAAAGACAAAACACAACCAGGTAAGAATTTATAAATGGACAGATTTCAATCCTTTTTAGCTGTAATAGAATGACAAACAATATTTTTTGGCGGCAGCAAGTACAGGCTTTCACTTTGTCTGCTTTAGTTTTTCTGGTTTCCTCTCCTGTCGTTCATGCTCACAGTATTCCCATGTGGACACACACACACACACACACACACACACACACACACACACACACACACACACACACACACACACACACACACACACACACACACACACACACACACACACGCACACATGCATACACACTTATACACACACACACACTCAATGTCCTCACCACTATGGGTTATTCTAATGAATTCTATTTTTAACCTAATTCAGATTCGGCGCCTGTAAATCATCCAAATGCGCTTTCAATTTGTGCTTTTTCTTACACATTCATTATTCATCAAATATTTATACCCTGTCTAGTAAACACGCACAGCCGTGGTCTCCATGGAAACATGATTAACTGATTTAAGTAGTTGCTGGACATTTGAAGTAGAAGCTATAAAAAAGATTTGTGCTTTGCATCAGGTGCTTTTTCTCCCTCTTGATATTCAAGCATTTTGTTTTTTTATTCGGGTCTGCAGACAGAGCAGGTTTGAGCATCTTTGATGGCGTAGATTTCTCCAGACTGTCAACGACTGTATCACTGGGGTCCTTAAACAAGGAAATCAATATGTAATTGCTCAAGGAGACAGCAGAGGACTGTGGTCGCACTGAGACGCTTCCACCACATCAACTGAAGGAAACAGTTCGAAGAGCTGCTGATAAACAAGAAGCATACTGAATAAAACCTTCTGCTTTTCTGAAGGTTTAAATGAAGAATAATCTGTTGTCGTCTACATGTAGCTGCATTCAGGTCAAAGTTGGAAAAAGGAACAAATGTGAAGCCCTCTCAGGAGCCTGTTATTCTGAATTCGTCTTAAATCATGTCTAGCAATCAAGTTTTGTTTTTTTAACGTGTAATTTATTCCACACATAAACAAAACACATGCAGATTTATACGCAATCATACCCATTTCCATTCATATCAGTCTCAATCCAACAATATTACCTCTCTACTCTGATCATCACATTAACATTATATTCATCACATTACCAATTCTATAACAGAACTTTAACTATGCATTTAAAAAATAACTATGCCTAAAAGTTTGACTTTATGTATTTCAATTACATATTCAATTTGAATGCGACTTTGTTAACTGAGTTAATTATAAAAGGTCACATTTAGTGAAGAGTTTCTAGTGGCTTAATTAAATAAAGTTAAACTTAATCAAATGACTCTTAAGTTATTCGATTTATTCACACAAACTCAAGATGATGGAGAACACTTCATTAAATGTCACCCTTTATATTGAACTGATGTAATAACATTTTAGGCATAATTATATTTTGAGTGTAGAGCATGCTCTTGACTTATCTCTGAGTAGTCCACTAAACCAAATAGGTGCACTCACAAATGTATATGTGTCTATTTGTATCTAGTTACACTCCAAATAAAAGACATCAGGGCCACATGTCCGCACTACGATGTACGACGACTTAAAGCATGTCATTAAATTGTCTTCTCCCTTTCATCTGCATCTCAACCTCATGTCAAGTGGATATTTAAGGAAGTAATGGATTTTAAGTGTTTACTTTGATCAGCCATTCACTCTATTCCACTGCAAATACGTGTGTTTGACCTTCAGCATATTAAGTGTTCAAGTGTATTGTCTGAGCAAACTGAGTGATGGATATAAAACTGATCTATGGTATCAACACAAAACACACACAGTAGAGGTCAGAGCACTGTGTCGTATCCTGCCAGCTGTTCTCTAATAAAATCCCTGTGTTCTTCCACCCATTGTGTTTGCGCTGGGTGTGTGGATCGATCTTCCCCATTTCTTCATTCTGATTGCACAACTTTGTTTGCTCTCCCGTGTCTGTCAATCAAAGTGCAAGCTGGGATCTTTAAAGCTAGCTTTAGCTTCCCATCCAGAGACTGAGCGGTGCGGCCGTCACCTTTGCCTGTTCCGGAGAGCCCCACCGCCGCAGAGATGAAGTGAAGTATTAAATGGCTGCCTCCGCTGTGAAGGAGGACAAGAACAGATCACTAATCTGATTTATGTGTGTGGTCCTCCACCTTCGCTCGGATGCAGGTGCGCATAGATACGAGCTAAACATACATTCACTGTTTTATTACAGGCTTTGATGGCGACAGTGGAAACAGGTGCAGTACATTGCAGTGAAGTGAAGCCTGACCTCTGTGTAGTGGAGCTCTTTATGTGTCTTCACCCGGTCGTGGTAGTTTCTGCTCGTCCACAGAATTCATTAAAACAGCACAACATGAACTGAGTCAGAGGTGGAAGAAGCTTTTAGATCCTTTGCTTAAGTAAAAGTTCTTGTGCCATACACTTACTATGTCCTGTATTCAAAGTTTACTTTAAAAAAAAGTATAGAGATATTCCCATTAAAATATACTCAAGCAAGTCCTCACTATGGAGTATTTTACTGTTATTATTATATTATTTGATCAATATTACCTTTGCCAAGGATGTTATGTTTTCACCTCTGTCCAAAGTTACGGGGGCGATCAGGTAAAAGGAGTCGATCCAGAAATTTGTCTTCATTTTCTTTAACTTTAGGAGATTTGCATTTGTTGACATTTTCACTGTTTTCCCAGGGAAGAATCCATGGATCTTGATGAAAACAATCTGAGGGAACAGATGTCTATGAATGTGCAAGGAGACAGTTGGGCCTTGGTGAAGGTATGCAGTCTGGGCTACTGAATGCCATAGTTACTGGAGACATAACTTGAAAGTCACATCTGAATGTTTTAGCTGGTCAAGGTAGAGCTCATTTAAACCTTCATTATATAATGTTGGTAAGGTTAAGATAAATGTGTTTATGTAAATTGACTTGTACTAGCTACAGATGTCAGAAACATCTAATGGAGTAAAAAGCAAGTTATAAAGAAATATGAAGGTGCAGGCTATGTAAAATCCTCAAACCGAACTTAAATACCATGCTTAAGTAAATATATTTACTTTCACCACTGCAGACAGTTGAATTTTCTCTGATTCTTTATAAGTCCTAAATAGTTCTGGTTCACTGAAGTGCTTCATCTCAACACAAATTCTGAAGATTAAGGAACAGCGTTATTTAGTTGGTCTGATCTGGTATCAAGTGATGTGAACTTGAAGTTAATAAACCGTGTTTGATTTGCCAAGTATTATTTTGCGATTATGTATTTTACTGTTTTGTGTTACCTACTTTACTTTTCACCATAACACCAAAAAATCTTAAACGAAAAATAACATTTAAAATCTTAAAATGTGTACTGTGTGAATTCGCTGAAAATAATGGCTCCACACATGTGTTGAACATAGCACATGCACTAAGAAGAGTGCACGTGCCCACAATGTGTCTAACATGAGACTAATTTACTTTATTGATGGTATTGATCCTATCGAGATTGGCCCTGATATTCAGAACGAGACTTAGTGTTGACTGGTACATACTCATGTATTGATGCCTTTACTATACAGCAGAGACCTCGCCTTTTATAATAAATCAACATACATTAATTCTAGCGAGTATTCCTAAACTAAACCTTTCTTATTCTGCCCTCCTTTTCCTAAAAGGCACATTTCTAACTTATTTACTAAAGTTTATATTGAAACTGTGCTGTGTTTGTGGTATTAAATCATATTCCAGTTGTGGTCTGAGCGCTGATGTTTACAGCCTTATAGTGTCCTTTATATATAACTGTGTGGGATTTGTCTCCTGCTGCTTTGCATAGTTTGACTGGAGCCAGTGCAGCCTCAACCCACTGGGAAATTTACTTTTTGATGCATGTATTAGAGACATAGCACAGATCCAGGCTGAAATTACTTAATTTTTAATGGAACTATCCAAAGTATTTTCCGGGTTGTACTCAACGCTCCGTCTTCCTCACACTCTTCCTCACACTCTTACACACATCATGAACTGCTGTTAGCAGGGTAAACAGAGTATCTGCAGACAGGCTCAGAGAGAGAACAGATGTAATCTCAGGTGTTAGATGTTAGCTAAGTTTGACCCTTCCTCAGCGGCAGCTCCTCTCCCCTTTTAGCAGTTTCAGCTCAGGGCAGTCCTCTGATTTAATCTCACCGTGCTGGTCTCTCCCTCTTGTTTGCTTTTTTGCAGGTCTATCAGCATGTAATAGTGAAACTTGCAGCCTTGTCAATTATTTACACTCCTAAATATTTTTCTGCCGGCCTCACTTAAACGATTCTTCTGCCACGCACTCTCCTGCAGAGGCCTAGAAATTTGTGGGCGAGACGTGTCGACGTGTTACCTTCTGAACCCGGCTAAGTGTGTCACCCAGTTTGATCCAATCCACAGTGTCCAACTGTGCATAATAAGGATTTGCTGCCTATTAACTTGGATCCAATAGTGCGGCCTAAATGATTAAGATGCTGCAGAAAATGAGGCTGACTATTTGGCATATATCCTCAGTGATTTATTGCCTTGATGAAGAACATTAAAGGACAGGGAAGTAATGAAATTCTGATTTGCACTTTTTAAAAGATGGAGGACATATCTAAATGTCATCTGTCCTAAATAAATGAAAAATATCAGAAACACTCCTGCATTTAAAGTAGAGAACAAAACTGCTTTATTCTGTAGTTGTACCCCTCAGAACAACCAACAGCACCATATATCTCCAAATCTCTCCTCCCTTCACTGCCTGTTAAATTTAGGATTCTTTAAAATACCCCAGTTATATTACAGAGCTCGAGGGACCAGTCACACATACACAAACTTATCAGTGCCGAAAAAAAAAATCATTCTCTTTCTTTGGCGCAGCACTTCCACAGTGCAGCTTTGCATGGAGTTCAACTTCGGTGAACTTTATATTCACTTCTCATTCGAGCATATGCGTTCGTGCCCTAACTCTCTATGCTCCAAGCCATAATCTAAGATCTTCCAACCGACACTTGCTGGTAGTTCCAAAGTCAATGTTGGTAACTAAGGTTCAATGAGCTTTTGCCATCAGGACCCTGAGGCTCTGAAATTCTTTGCCTGACAAGTTAGACTTGCCAGCACTGTACATGTTTTTAAATCATTGCTTAAAACATATTTTTCATAGTAAGGCCCTTCTATGCCTGTTTTTAACTGGTTTTAACAGATGTTTTTAATATTTTCTTTTATTTTTCGTTTTCTTTTTTTCTTATCTTGTTTTGTTCTGTGTTTTATTCCCAGGTATCTTGTATAAAACTGTGTAGCTTTGTTTAGATAAGTGCTACAGAAATAAAGCTGTATTCTTTTTATTACAAGAAGGTGTTTTAGTATCACAGTTAGGGATGTGAGTGTATTGTGTGTGACTGTGATAGATCAGAGCAGTATGGTTCAAAAGACTGTCTCTTCACTCAGTGTGACACGGTCAATGGCCTCTGACAAATGAAAATTGAATGCTGCCGTTCTTGTCTCCCTCCTCGCTCTGCCTTTGTAATGCACTGCTGGTATGCAACAGCATATTTGCACAGCACCTGCATGTGTGTGTGTGTGTGTGTGTGTGTGTTTGTGTGTGTGTGTGTGTGTGTGTGTGTGTGTGTGTGTGTGTGTGTGTGTGTGTGTGTGTGTGTGTGTGTGTGTGTGCGTGTGTGTGGGGGGGCTGGTTGTCGAAGTCTTTAGAAGACTGCTCCTGTCAGTTGATTTGGATGACATTATCTATTGCGAGGTGACATCCTCGCCAGTCTAATTTTGTCATTTTTTAAATCTGAATTTGTCCTCATGGGATCATTAAACCTCAAAAACTTCATAGTTACATATAATATTTCCACAATGGATGATTTACTTCTAGTAAAAATAATTATCTGCACATCCTTCCTTCCCCCCCTCCCTCTCCCTCCGGTTCTCGCATCAACAAAATGATTATTTTGTTGGTCGTGCTTCACTTGAATACGATTTCATTATTCCAAAGCACAATTACCAAAGTGAGAATTGCCAACACTTAAACTCATATTGATTGCCTTTGCTGGAGGCATCCTCGTTTCCTTTTTCTTTTTCATTTTAATTTTGATTTCCTGTGTCCTTCCCAGACAAAGAAAGTCTCCAGCTGTGCCAGTAAACTGTGGCTGGTGAATTTGGCAGTTTTTAAAGCCAGTCTCATAGCAACCTATTAGAGGCAGTGTGGATGGTAAAGCGGGCTCCTTGGCCCCTGGGTGAACATAGAGGGGGAGTTATGCTTGATGTGCGGCACTGCAGAGAGTTGTAAAGAGTTGTAGAGACTCTGGGGTGATTATGGCAGAAATGCTCTGAGCTGCAATTTTGTAGGTCTGTAAAAGATGAGAAATGTTACCCGGCGGCTCCTTGCATAACTGTTATTGTCATGCTAATGTGCATGTGTCAAAACCAATAACAGGCTGATTGGAGTTTTGATGGCTTGTCAAAGCCCAAATTGGTAATGGTGTGCCCTGGATTCTGTCTTGACTGACATCTTTTCATCTTAATGGCTGCCCGTTTTCCTTTTTGCCCTGCGTGGTAAAGTGCACACATCTAAACAAAGTATTCAGCTGCAAACTGCAGCATGCTCACCCTCCCCTGGTCTCTGTGTACATTGATGCAGGCTGCCAGGAAGCAAGAGAAAACAAACCATTGATTGGCCCGCTCGATAAGTAATTGCCAAAGTGATACTCGGATTGATGTGCAGCGTTTGAGGCCGTGTGGTTAAGAACTAAACCAGGAAACATTTTCATAATAAATACACCCTGGTGATTGCAGGTTGCAGCTCTCCAATGCAAGTCATAAACAGCCTTCAACTATCAGCTCCAGAAAATGACCTTTATCATAATACAATGATATTTTGTTAAAATGTGCAAGAAATGAAACCAAACATCTGACTAAGTGATTTAAGTGATAATAAGTTGATTAAAGCAACACCATGCAAGATTTTCTCGTGGCTATACTTGGGGTCCCCCTACAGGTGGGCTTCGGCGTGCCTTCATTCCCCTAAGTGCAGGGTCATAAATACAAGTTGCTGTATGAACCCCCCCACGCACAAAACTGTATGTACACTCGTGCATCTGTTGCCAAGCTGAAAGAGAAAGAGAGTTATCGATTTCCGAGAATTATGTGCATCTATCTAATCACATCAAATTGTTTGGCTAACTTGATGAACTTCTGGGCTAACCTGGCTTCTGATTATAAACTAGCGAGTCGACAACTTCATAGACACACTTACACAGCCCAACATACGAATAAGCAATGATTGACTTGTCCAGTAACAACAACAACACCAGGTTGTTATCTGTCGTTAATAGAACGTTAGCTTCTGTTTAATATCCTGAAATATAAAAAAAATAAAGTGTGGCCACTGTGGTTTTATTAATCACATATTGATGTCTCCCTTTTGTTTGAATGCTGTGGTTGACTTACTTCCCTGAATCTAGTATATCAATAATTGTGTGTCTTGTAATTGCGTATTGATTCAACAAATTCAATGTGGCTGTGTAACTTTTCGTTTTGCTAAATTCCCCTTTGAAAGACCATCTCCCTGCAGCGCGATACAATCTTCATTCTCTGTTTAGAGGTGTAGAAAAACATTTATTTCCCATCCAGGTGCATAATAACTATCATTAGAGTTCCTTTGGAATTTGTCGAGCACTAGGAGACATGGACAGTTTATCGTTTACATGCAGAAACATTGCCTGAGATGTGAAGAAGTGCAGCTGCTGAAAGAAATCTGCTGTGAGATTTCCACATGCCACAAAATATGAACATCCGGCATTCCTCAGTACCTTTATAACACCTTCCCAGACAAATTAGACACAGCTCAGTAGCCCTCAATGGCTTCACCCTTGGGAAATTATCACAAGACAATGAGCTTCTCATCTTCATTTTATGTTCTGAGGGGGGAAATGGATACAATGCATGTGAGGCGGGAAAGAACGAGCCCTGAGACTTCCCTTTAAGAAGCAGGAGAGACTGGCAGTATTCAACAATCACAGCTCTGTGAATGATAAGTAATTTTCTCGCGGGTTTGTCAGAGCACAGCAGCGGATCCCTGAGACTCCATAGAAGTGGTGTTTTTAGAGGGATGATTACATCCTGAAGATGACGGATGTGTGCCGGGTAATGTGGGAGACAGGAGGATGTCCAGGCTGCTTTATGGCTGCGAACGTGCCACTGGCCGCCTCATTACCCACAAAGCACGAGTTAAACTCTTTATCCCCTGGCATGAACTGTAGACAGGTGATCTCTATAGTCCCGCTCAATTTAACTGCAGGATTCACATGCCTTTCTTTTACGCGGAGGTCTCCTATAGCCCTCGGTCCAAACTATAAATGAGGATATTACACGAAAAAGAAGTGCTGAGAATCTATTGACAACCCCACACTCTGAGGTGCACAGGCAAAAAGAGATGAATCCACCACTTGGGAAAAGTCAAAATGCTGTAATGATATTCAGCACATCCAAAAAATGAGACCCATCGTATTTTACTGCAGCTCATCTTCGGCGTGAGCGTACAAAGGTCTAATTTGCATGTGATTTTGGAATGGAGCAGGCAGACAGCGCCAAACCCTGTTATCCAGACGCACTGACCTGTTTCAAACTGATGACCCACACAATCCAGAGCACATTTCCTCAGCTACACCGCTCCAGTGACAGGATGGAGACGACAGTTCAAGTCCTGAGTCAGAGTCTGTAAAACCGCAAATGTCCGACTATGAAAATCATCACTGTAGACAGAGAAGAAATTAAAATTGCTACATTTCTGAAATGTGATGATTTCACATCATTTTAGATTACTGTATCTGGTTGGATGAGGAGAATGAGCAATCAGAGTAACAGAGGGGGTTTTCGGGAAATGTGATGGGCATTTTTTACTTTGACTTTTTATTGATCAAACAAGAATTATTGATTTTGTAATGGATTATGTTGTTATCAGTCAGTACTTAATGCCTCTGTGATGCTGTACTTTGGTAAAGAACAGCAGTGCTAAACTCAAACAAAAGCAGTCCGACCTGCTCAGGTGTTTGGGTTGTTTTTATTTGGTAGTTTTTTTGGTAGTTTTTCCTCAATCGCCACCTGGTGGCTGGATGCCGTATGGGTCAATAACTCTGCGTCCCCCATGATAGTTCTCATCACAATGATGTTTGTTCAAGTGACAATTTTTCAGGTATATTTGGTTTGAATTAGTTATTTGATGCTATCAGAAAAAATCATTCTTGATTGACAGGTAAGACTTACTCACGATTGGTGGAGCACATGTGTCGGCAGGACTCAACTAAAATTCATCCTCAACACATGTTAACGGGGGGGGGGGGGAATTGAAACTCGCAGGGCTCTGGTTTGTCTCTTGAGGCTCTTGCTAAAATATACAGATATTGTTATCTGATTGGAAAAATGTATGAAAAGCAAAATGTACCCCCACCTCCCCAGTGACGACTGCTCCACTGATATAAGTCAAGTAAATTTGTACAGCCCAATATCATGAATCACAGATTTGTCACTGTACAGCACACAGTGAGTGTGTTGACCTGAGTGTGAACACACCAGACGATCATATATTTCCCATCGGAAAAGCCAGACTTGTTTTCTCTGAGAAACAGTGACCTTGGTAATAACCAGCAGTAGTTTATTGGATGTACAGTATCTTTATGTGCAGTGGTGAGCTGCGAGAGCTGCAGGCAGTTGTCTTGTCCTTCCTTTTCTCTCCGTCTATTATCACTAAGCAGCTATAAATCTGGGCAGTTAGGGCTGATGCAACTATTGGAAAAGCTCTGAGCAACGACCAAGGAGAGAACAATGTCACCAGTGTGTCTGACAGGTACAGTGATCAGCAGGGATGATGATGATGATGATGATGATGATGATGATGATGATGATGATGATGATGATGTAAATTCCCACATTTCACAATATTTTCCCATGGATCGTCAGTGCTTCATAAAGGTACAGTGCGTATTGTGTGAAATATTCAAATACTAGATGCCATTTTAAGGCTATTACATGGATTCCTTTCAGACACGTTTCTGTGGAATTGAGCATGACGCTATGTGATATCTTTGGAAACCTTGGAACCTTGACATGAATTCAAAATAGATTCATGCAGATTAGACAGGGCTTGTCAAAACATTCATAATGATTTTGATGCAACAAACCCCAATTATGCTCTGGCATTGGGGCAAGACTTCAGAGTAAAAATATATTAAACTTATCCGAGTTAATATACTGAAAGGCAAAATCCTATTTAGACTAGAGCAGACTTGGAACTTATGATTTGCACCACAGTGTCTGCTCTCCTTAATGCAAAACACTCTACAGCCTCCAAATAATGACATTTGAAAATTTGCAGGAATAACTTAAACTCTCAGTTGCACAACTTGACCCAACTATTCACATCCAGTATGTGTACATGGTGGCACACCAGCCTCAGGCTGGAGCTTTACTCAGATTCCACTGGATGGTAATGGGCTGGTGTTTGGTTTGTTTGTAACTAAGACAAGGTCAAGGTCAAACAGCAGTTTCCCAGTTTCAGACTTGTTTGATAGAAAAATATATATTGAGGTGTCTTTGGCTTCTGGATACGAATGACTAAAGCATTTATGCCCTATGACAATGACAATGATGCATCTTGCAGTGATGTCTGTACAACCCTCCAGGATGCATTAGGAACTCATTTAACCCAGCGGGGTTTAGTGCACGAAAAAACTAGGATTTATTTTTGCATGTGCCTCAGCCGGCTTTCAGCACGATAGAGGTTGAGTTTTAAATGGAGCGGAGCATACCTTCTTCTGTTTCCCTCAGGATACCATCTCTGTGACAGCACCTCCCCTGAGAGAACACACAGCCTGTATATCTTCAGAGTTAGAAAGTTCCGGGAGCAGTAGAGACACTGACAGACAGACTGTAAGAGAGAGAGACACGGAGAAACTAGGTTTACCGTGCTAAAAATATCCACCAGTACCAAGGTAGTTCACCTCTGTGAGGCAATGACCATTGTGTTTTCTTCGCAAATTAAAACTATGGCAGAAATTATTAAGAAAATCAAGATTAATACAGGACATAGCTGATGATGAAATGCTGCTGCAGCAATTACCGCAGCAGACATTTGACATTTGACCAGACAATGACCCCCACAGTGCAGGACTGGAACAACCATAGGCGATACATAAAACGGCCCATTCTTCCCATGCGGAGCTCAATCTTATCATTCCCCTCGAATGATTGTAAGCCATGTCCCGTCTGAGCGAGCGTAATTAACACCCAGTGATAAAACCGAGCCCCGAGGGAGCTGTCCTCTCACAATATATTTAATTGGAGTAAATTATATAAAAGGATAAATTGTGAGTTACACGGAGCTGCCTTGACCAGAGGGTTCAACCATAAAGTATAACTCAAGGCACAGTCATTTTCTTTGTAGCGATCATTAAATCAAATGGTTCCAGGCACTAAAAACCAGGATCCGGACATCCTACCCCCTCTTCCCTAACAATATCCTGTGCATGTGTGTGCACGTATATGTGTGCTTGTGTTGAGTGTTTGCCTACCGGTTCATTTTAGTGCTGGTGTGTGTGTGTTTGTGCATCTCTTCATGCTGATAAGTCGCTGCTGACAGTCTGCGCTCACCTCTCTGCCCTGGTCTGGTCAGACCTCTGACAAAGCATCGCAGAGGTCAGGGCGTCAGCAGACAGGCCGCTGGATTTCTGATCCACTAACTGCATCTGCATGCACACACGCACACAGATCCATGCAAATTCAAGGGAACAATTTTGGCCGGCGCCCACTCGTACACGCACATACACAAATACAGTATGCAGAGCCACACACAAAAGAAGATGGACACGTACAATCCCACATTTAGTAAACACTTAAGTGTGCGCACACACGCCCCCATTCTCAAACCCTTCATGTGTCTCCAGTGCTTCCTCAACACTTTGGCCTCATTGAAACAGGAAGGATCCAATCGAAATGCGAGTAAGATGTTTGTCAGTGCGTCATATTTACATCTTCTGATTCTAACATCTGTTTCCTTCTCCACGCAAGATTCCCAGCAGAGGTTACATCTCAATACCAGGTTAATGAGAGGTTTTGTTTTGTCATGAATCACAGGAACAAAGCAGAGTCAGAACACGACGGCTTCTCTTGGCTTTAGATCACTTTTACAACTTTTGTGGTAAAAATGTTTCCACTCATCAATGTTAATAACCCTAACATCATTATAAAAAGGAGACATAAACATGATATTAAAAGAGTGTTTAATAATAATGGCTACGGAGAAACATTTCAGTAATTAGACTATTTCAATAAAAATGTCTTCTTCTATACAGAAGAAGATTTGTTTTGCAGACCAATTTTTTTCATATTTTTGTATGTATTTTCTTTAAATCATCACATACCTTGCACCTTGCACACTGAATCTGAATGTATCTTGTTCAGAGAATTTGTAGAAGAAGATAAAATGGAGTCGAGCGCTGCGGATGATTTTGTGTCCTCTCACTTCTTGAAAAAAAAAAACATTGGGTCCAAGGAGAATTTCATCTTCTGATCAAGGAGCCACGAAATTATCCCGATTGCTTCTGAGTCTATTCAGGATGTCGGTGGTCCAGTTTGATTCGGAACTGAGACCGCACAGGAAAGAGAAGAAAACAAACTGTGATCCAATTGATCCCAAACAGATCAAACAACTCTCTGGAGTGCCTTGGACACACGGGAATAATGCAGCAAATTGAATCTGTTCTGAAAACTTAAATGAAAATTTCGGAGTTGACACGAAAACATGATTGACACGATATGAGGTCATATTTACTTTTGAACGTGCTACAATTTATGACAAAAAATATAGACTTGATGTGTAAAGACCTTTAGGATGGTTGGAGCTCACTACTCAGTCCAACAGAATGAAAGGTTTGAAATTATATTTCAAAATAAGCAGCCAAGGAATCACTGCTTCACAGTATTCACAGAATAAAACCTGGACAGAAAATGACCCGGTTGACATACTAATTAATTAAATCAGTGAATGAGAGGAAGGTCTGAGACACTGGAACATTTATGAATTGAGACTGGCACCAGGTACAGATTCTGCTGTAATAGGAAAAAAGGAAATGTGACAGAAAATGCTATTTCACAAAAGCTATATTAATAGAATATTATCCGACTAATTTAATTTCACAGTGGGATTTCATAATGTCCTGAAATACAGCTGGCACCGTTTGTTATCAACAGTGACTAACAAAGCGTGAGCGGGTGAAGGGCCGATGGTGTGTTAAAGGTCACTTTGAAGCGCAGCTCCAATATTTCACCTGCGACCTTCTGATGACAGTAAAGCCTGTCTGAGCTCGGAGCTCCCTCCCTGTCTAGAGAACTGCTACAGTGCAAAAGTCTGCTCAGCCGTCATCAACGTTATCTACTCTTCTGGCTGCTGGTGGCCTGATAGTTGAGCTACATCCACATAACTGCAATGTCCATGGTTTTATTACTGGCTGGGGGGCCTTTGGTGCATGTCTCCATGGCATTCTGTCATATCTTACTGTAGACTGCCATTTAAAGAAAAAACAGACCTTACTCCTGGGATTGAATTTTATTCTTTCTTCCTGGAATAACAATAGGTTTAAAAAAAAAAGAATATATCCATGTTATCAGGGCTGGAACAAACAATGTCCAGTTCATTGTGTATTTTAGCAATTCTACTGCCAACATGATGTTGACATGTGGTTTTTATTCAAATATTTTAACAACTTAATGGCATAGTAGGTGATCTATTTTAGAATTATTTGCTGTATCTCTTGAAATCCTCCTTACTTTCCGGTGGCAATTATTAAATCTAAAGCTCTCCAATCATTTTTTCAATCCCAGATGAAATGTTTGGATGGCCCACCTGCCTGTAAACCTACCTTTTTCAGTGCTGTTGCTAGGTGACAAAAGTAAGGGTGGGACAACCTGGGGGGGCCAATCACGTCCTCTGAAGACTAGACCGGCTCATTTCAGAGGTCCTGTGAGGGAGCTGGCCCCTGAATTGGGACACAGCTTACACAGATCAATAGCTTCAGTGAGGCTGCAGGCATTCCATGACGTACGATCTCGTGTTTTGGAATCGTGGTTCCATAGGGAGGTCTTAGGGAGGGGATGATTTTTTAGCATGAAGCTGTATCGACCCATTCTACTTAAAAAGCAGTTAAACATTTAGTCTGTAAAAGAGCCACAGAAATTTATGATACAAAACCAAGGAAATTATGGAATCCTCATATTAAAAAAAATGATATGAACCAATTGATCGATGTAATCTTTAACAAATGTTTTTTGCTAATTTGCTAATTGCTTAATTTCCTAATTGCTACATCTTTTAATCGTATACAGTTATATACATCATCATGTCACTTCTTTGTCCATCCTAAATGAACCTAAATGACGCCATGATCTAATAAATCTGTGTGTATCTGTGAGTGTGTGTGTGTGTCTGTGTAAACACATGTGTTTGTATGATGAAAAGTGCACACTCAGGAACAGCCATTATGTTTACTAATGGTAAAATGATGTCAGCGAGGCTTTTTGAGCCACTTAGCTCTACAACCAGATCAATAGTGTAGCGTCAGGATTATTTTCACTGTCCACATCTCCTTTTAGGGTTAAGTCCTGCTCATCACTCACAGTTTAAAGTATGTTTCTGCAGCATGGAGTCGAGCAGAGCAGTTGTTTGGGTCAAACAACCTGATTATTGTAGTGGGTGTCTATTAGAGCATTGATTTTTCAGTCAATCCGGTTGAGATCATCAGCTAAGTGGGGCGACACATCAAACTGAACATGGACCTGAATCTGCAGGGAATTTATTGCCCATGGAAAAGGTGGAAGCTTGTATTTACAGAAGTTGTGCGAGATCTAGCTGAGCTCAAAGTTATTTACACTGATCACTTTTCCTTGAAAGAATCCGAAGGAAGCAACACAGGCACATATTGTGGCTCCTCCTCCTCCTCCCCCGATAGCTACTGGACAAATGTGCTGGGATATTTAGCTTCATTTCCGGATAGTGGGAGGAAGTGGAGACGTTACTTCCATCTTATTTACAGTCTATGGTTTACAAAGAGAAAAGGTGGAAAAGTGATTATCCAATAAAGGTTGGATAAAGGTGATAATGAATGATAATTCAGTTTTGTGAAATTGATGCTATATAAATTTACTGCTAAAGTAGGCCGTTTCCAATAACACAGCAGAAGGAGGTAATTGATCCAATGTTTGGTTCACCAGCAATCTAAAAATATTTGCTTTGCCAGGAAATCTGAGGAGGATCACGCTCTCCAGTGTTTGTTTACTCTTCATTCCATTTTAGTAGTCCTTCTGTTTCAATCTGACATCGTGTCACAGTGTTTATTTCGGTATCTTCATGCCTGCCAGCAGAGGCCAAGCAGCGATGCTATAGATCTTGTAACATTGCATCTTTGATCCTTTTCATTCTTGAACCTCTGCCAAAGCCCCTGCTGTGCTCTGCTCCCATGCCTGTCCACCTTTTCCCGCCCCGTCACAGATGAGAGAGGAATACAAATGTCTTCAGTCATTTTGAGGCCCAGCCTCCCAACTGCCCCCACCAACACCGCTCCTCCTCCTCCCCCACTGCTCTACCCCACACCACCCCGCCCTGCTTGCCTTATTTCTCCATCCCTGACTGCTCTGCTCCAAGGACAGCCAAAGACATTCTCCCGAGTGAGATAAGAGTGATTTCAGCAGACACAACACGGCAGTGCTCACACGGCCGTCAGCGGCAGCCGCCTGTGGGTGTAACTGGTGGAGCCGCACTGAGATTGAGACATTGAATGCATATGTTTGACTTGCTGTGTCACCACCAGCGATGTGTTGTGCTGGAAAACCATCCACATTTGTCTTTCTTCATTAGTGACAGGAGTGAAAGGCAGCGGCGTTTCAAAACATGGGGGACTTGTCATGTTACAGATATATAACATGTGACCCAGGTTAGGAATCCAAGGCTAGCAGCATGAATGATGAATGAATGGGACCTATCCTCAATTGTCTGCAAAGATACCAACTGATGCATGTTGTGTGGGAGTGGTTTTTCTTTTCATTATACCGTAACGTAGCCGACATATTAACGGCCTCAAGGGTATTTTTGTATAGCATGGAGACATTGTTCAGAGGCGTGACATATAAAGGCTCATTTGTCCAGCCTTTATGTATAAAAAGAGATAAGTCAGTTTAAAGCGATTTAACCAACTGCCCACATACCTCCATGAGTCCTTTACATTGGCGTAGTTGTTTAGCAATACATCCACTAGAGGGCAGCCCAGAGTCGAGAGTTTCTGACATCAAACATGGCAGCCTGTGTACCTCTAAATACAGTAAAAGATGTGACTGAAAGTAATATGATATAAATGACTTTAGCTTCTTACCAACTCCCAAAGTTTCTCCACCAAAAGAAGAAATTTCTTCCTCGTGTTCTACAGTCATTTCGATTGAACTATTAGGACACTGCCCCCCATAATTTCTGGTGGTACTACACCGTGTTGTCCTTTTCGTCTGAACCGAAAGCTTTCAGAGGATGCGAACAAATACGGACAGAATTAGCCCAGAGTGCAGTTTCCATATATACGCACCTAACATTGAGTATGAATGAGCCTTACACACGATGCTAGCCTCAAGGTGGAACAACAATGCCTGTCCATGCCTTGTTCATATACAGAAAAGCGAGGCAGAATAAAGGCGCAAAATTTGCGCCTTAACCCTAACCCTGTATAAAAGAGACTCTTATCATTCAACTTATTGAATTACTCAAATGACTTCAATCAAATTAACAGGATTTTGTCTGAGAGAGAAAAACAGCGAGGAACATGATTTGGACGGCTGCAGTTGACACGTGAACTCCAACATCATGAATTTGTATTTGTGCCTGCGAGCAGTTCTTGACAGGGGATTTATGGGTTTTATGACCATCATCTACAAAGTTATTTGGCTGCAGAAGGACAAAGCAGAGAGAGGTGATTAAAAAGCAGAATGGAATGTCACACCTAATAGATACAGAGTCGGTCAGCGGAAATAGGAAAAGAGTGTGGGAGGAGGAAGGGACTGGAGAGGGGAGAGGAGACAAAATGCAAAGGGAAAAAAAGCATCCATTTAAGTTCACACAAGTGTGTTTGTGCGCGCACGTGTGTCTAACAGAGCGTATCATTGCACGTGCGTGTGTATACTGTGTGCATTCACATGAGGGGCCTGTAGAGAAATTGGAGAGTGTGACTCGAGGTGTTCTTGGCTCCCCAATTTCAGGTGTAATTACCCAGACAGAAAATGAGAGGTAAGTAGTCTAGACACAGCCCCCTTGAGTCTCCTTCTCTTAGATACTGCTTCCTTCCTCCCTGCTCATTTACAGCTATAGTCAAGGTAAAGGTAGAGTAGTGTATATGCCACATTGGCCATAACAAAAGTCACAAGCATCCTCATGATAGTTGTTTTAAAAATTTAATATTGACATGATTTCATTCCACTTTGTTTAAACAGTTGAAACAGGGGCAGTAAATAATTAATTGACACGGAGGCGTATGAAAAATACATTTAGAAAGATTATGAGATGATAACACCTGCTTAAATGACACACTTGAGGTTTGACTGGGACCTTATGAGGAAGCTTTGTTCTCTCATTTATCTCTGCCTCTTATCTAGGCCATCTATGCACCCTCCAACCCACACTACCGCACACAGCTGCAGCCGCTACCCGCCAGGTTCTATATGTGAAGAATCAGGGAACTAATCCTCAACAATTTCCTTTAGAGAGAGTAGGATGAGCCTTGGGTGAGACTTTAAGATGAAGTTCCATTATTTTGAAATGTTACAATTAATTCTACATATCCACTACATGCACTACATAACCAACAGATTGAAGCTTTACTATTCACAGACATCTATCAGGGTTAATTGGAACTGATGCTGGACTCACGCCTGACACTTGGTGCCACGGCGATTGTCATAACCACAACAATTACAGTTCCATGCTTGGAACACACCATAGCCGGCTTTCAGGCTAATGTGCCATGTGAGCTGTCAATGCAATGCTAAAGAAAAGCATACAGGAAATAAAATCCACAACCACAGGAACATGCACCAGGTCAGCCAGCTGCCTCTGCCTACTCTTTCACATTAATGTGATTTGATTGGTTAGCACCTGCCTGTAAGTGTTTGTTTGAACACGATTTTGATTGGCTGGTACTTCTTTGCTTCTGAGGTACTCAAGTAAGCAACTTAACGGACCCACAATGCAGTTCGGCAACACATGACGTCACAGTGAATGAGAAGGGTTTTGGTTGAAGCCTTCAACGCATTGGGTCCAGTGTAATGGGGAATGCACTTTGTCCCACAAACTGGCCTCACCACACTGATGGATTAGGTTAAAGGTTAGGTTAAAGAATAAAGAGTATAGCATATCTCTATAGCATATATTAAAGGCAATCTGCAGACAACAAAGTCTAATTTCAGATAAATCCTACACCATTCAACAGTAACCTTGCACAGTATCAAAAATTGATTTGCAACCTTTTCTCTCAGCTGACATATTGTCTTTGAAATTGTTTTGTGATATTTGTTTCATTTCATTTACCTTCATCAGTTGACTGCTGTCTTGTAACCAGCAGTTAGTCTGACTTCTGCCCCAGTAAAGACTGTTTCAGGCACACCTGCTCTGCTGCCTGATTTGCTGCAGATTTGTGATCCAATGTTACAAATAGTGTGTGGGTGACAGACTGGCAAGACAGTGCAGCAACTGGAAGCTGCGTAAAGTCCACCCACTCCCTTCTAGTTTGGCTGCTGATCCTTTCTCTGAAGCATTTCCATGAAACAACCCAGCCCTGGATCTGGATACAGTTTGTACCCTACACATTCTTGACACACTTTCTCTTTTGGCACTCGTAGATGTCTCTTGGTTGTGCGTGTTGGAGCCACAGGAAGTCCAGTTATAGTGGAGAACTGGGCAACTTCTCATGTTCTCCTGTCCAATCCCAGGGTTTCTGTTGCTACAGCAAAATCTTCTATAGTCGTTCCAAACCGGTGCAGGATCCACAACCATCACTTGTACTTTGCACAAAAATAGCTTTTGGAGTTCTGTGTGTAAATTTGGAGATTTCGAGAAATAATGTTATAATTTAATAAGAATAAAATTGTAAAATTACCAGAATTAAGTCAAGATTGAAAAGAGAGTTGTAATATGACAAGAATAAAGGAAAGAGTTTCACTCCTTTCTCATTGAATAACTATGAAACCCCTTTGAATAACAGGACGTAACCAACCATAACCTCACAGTTGACCATGACCAAACATTTCCTCCTCTACAAAAGAGACAATTTCCGTGTGGTTCTTTCTTCGGAATAGACTCAGTTTCTTGCACAATCTTTTCAAGGTCCTGATACTTATGACAATGTGGTGCTGATGTGATATCTAATATTACACCTTTTATAATACAATATTACACGCCTCATTTCAACACAGGTGGCGGGGTGATGTTCTGGTTTTACAATTACATATTTTGTTCTCATTATATTATATCTTTATTCTCACGGTCTTGTTTCTTTCCCCTTTAAGTGGACCCACATATCTGACAACCTTGCAGTTATTACAATCAAATGTAAGCATTTACAAACAACATTCATCTACATAGTCTCTGGTTGCTGCTGTTGTTACTGCTCAGATTATGTTCTGGTTTTAGATCACATTCTAAATAGATGACTTTACAGTTGTCTCTGCCAGGAGAAACAAGTGACAGACATAACCATTTACTGTTGATCTATGAAGACAACATCAATAAATTACCACAAACAGACTGTTGGAAGTCAACTTAAAGTGAAAACACCTTGTGAAAGACTAAATGAATTGCTCTTGGCAACAACAACCGCAGCCTTTTTTCGTGGATGCATAATTTCTGTTGCTGGTCAAAATAGCATCATAGGGAGCTGGGGAGGCTGTGATCATTTTAGTCTCCATGTTGTTATGAAGGCAGCAACACTGTTCATTCAATTCCTGCAGGAAGAACCATCAAAGAACGCACATACAAGAGCCTCATACCAAGTGTTTGGTACCTTTTCATCTCACCGCATGTCTGTTAAAGGCAATCATGCACATAGTAAAGCTTCAATTTGAAATGACTGGTGACCCGCCTCTTCCTGTATCTCAGTCTCTCCCAACTAATGCTGTAATGTGTTCAAACATTGGACTCTCTGAAAACACTGAAATCTGTTTAGGGTGCTAGTCTGTGACATTTTCCGGTTTTAGGCCTCTTTAGTTGAGAGGTGAGGACCCTCTGCTCTCTCTATCTCTTCGTACAGTTCAGCCTGGGCAGCGTGGATGGATGGCTCGCTGTCAAACTGCTAAATCGTTAAGCCCATAATATCCAGGTCTTTTGGCATTTGTGTGCAGATTGCCAGAGCGAGGTCGAAATGCAGGGAGACATCTTTAATAGCGTGACCTTCTCAGCAGACACCCCTCCTCTCTCTCTCTCTCTCTCTCTCTCCCTCCCTCCCTTTCACTCTGTCTGCATTCCCACTCTGTCCTTGTTTGTTACATTTCCCCACTCGACTGTATGGGCGGATTTGTTTGTGTGAGCGTCCCCTGAGCTACACAGAAACACAAACTACACGAGACAAACCAATGATGTCAGGAGAAAATAAACTATTCAAAGCTCTCGGAAAGCAAATAACAAAATTTCTATCATCTTCTGTCATCATCTCGTTTTTTTGTAATTATTAACCACCAGATTCAAATGGTGCATTTTCCGTTTTTTGTCATCTGAAAATGAAATCATGCAACAAGGGAAGCTGTAATAAAATTATTATGGAGGGGAGTCACAGATCAAAATTCGCCCTTGGGCAAAGTGATGGAGCCGACAGGTGGGGGACACAGGCACGGCTGGTAAAATATTGGAAACAGAATTATACAGTCTGAAAAAAGAGCACAGGGGGAAACAGCTCCTGCTTTAGAGGGACCTGATACGATATTCTGCTCAGTGGGTGTAAAGATGATAAATATCCAGTTAAATACCCAATGTGCTCACTAGGTGTGTGTGTGCACGTGTCTGCAGGGGTCCTTTTTTTCCTTTAGCAGGTGCCAGATGTTGTAGTTATCATATTTGTACAATAATTTCACCCTCACTGCCAACATTCCTATGTACAATAATTTCATCATTTAGAGACAACATTAGGACTTTAGTGCTATGATAAGTGTATTGCATCATTTCATACCGTTGGCAGTGGTCACCCTCCGTGTGCCATCTCCTCTGCTAACTCTGATTATCTGTACATGGCGACGGCTTAACACCGATCCACAGTTAAACATTCTTATAGAAAGCTCAAGCACTCTCCACTCACTGGTAACCAAGCAACCTGGTTTCATTCCATCTACTTTTCATGGGCTTTTTATTCGTCTGCAAAAGTTTAATTGATTGAATGATTACAATTATCAGTATAGTATAGAACTCTGTGTATACACATGCTTGTGGTGATGATGTACGTGAATATTGACCATGTTTTACGCAGCTCTTTTCACTAGACGTCTTTCCAGCCAATCACTGGCAGAGGATGAAGGAGACACAGGCAGCGATTCAGAGGTGGAGCTTGTTATTTCATGTGGCTGGATTTGCAGGCAATGTCAAATACTTGTTCATCTAAATGTGTTTTATGAAGATAGTTTTTACCTTTTGTTTATATTGCGTTATTGTTTTCTTAGATATGACTTGTATGAAAAATTCCCCCCAAATAAGATCATTTTAAGCCTCTGGTGCGATACATCAACATTTCTCATCTGGCAACGTTAACATGTGTGCAAACATAAAACTGGCCTCACACACAGTCTTCTTCCTAGTCCCTATTTTCTTGATCACACAGGTAAACACTAACCAAATACAGATGTATATGAGCAATATGCCCTTGGAACAGATGAATATTTTGTGGTTGTTAGTTTTTTGCTATTCGCCTGCTGTTACAATATGTTCACATACTGTATATACCTGATAACAACAGGCAGAGACCCTCACATGCTTCAGTTGTAATACAGCAATTCAATTAAATAACCCCCTAACAGTGAAAACAGTGAAACTGTAGGGCTGCACACTGACACACAAAAGCAGCTTCTCTCACTGTCACAATGTAATTTAGTTCTTCAAACTGAAAAAATAAAAATAAAAATAAAAATAACATATATATATATATATATATATATATATATATATATATATATATGTTATTTTGAATCATAGAGAAAGCTGTAGACGAGAACGTGAAAGTAAACTTAATTACATGGTCACAGGTTAGATAAAAAATAATTAACTGTGGCAAGGAAAGATAATTAGATCCCTCTGATAAAGACAAAAACACACTTTTAAAGTAACTTTGATACAGTTTTACTGTCCAACACACCCACACTGAATCAGATCGTGGGATTCAGCATAATAAACCTGCATGGGGTTCTTCTGACATACTTCTAAAGAAGAAGCACTTGCTATTACCATTATTGTCATCAAACCAACGAGTCATAACCTGTGATAACAGCATTGCATTTCTGTAAATGGAAAAATAGGGGATGGCACAGTGATACAGGGATTAGCACCGCACAGCAAGAAGGTTCGTTTGTATGCAGTTTGCATGTTCTCCCTGTGTACTCCAGCTTCTTTCCTCCATCCGAGAACATGCCGATTGGATTTAGGTTTATTGGAAACTCTATAATACCTGTAGCTGTGGATGTGAGTGTGAATGGTTGTTTGTCTCATGTTGGCCCTGTGATGCATTGGCGATCTGTCTGTAACCTGCCTCTCGCCCAAGGTCAGCTGAGATTGGCTCCCCCCCCCCCCCCGATAGACTCAAAGGATAAGCAGTATAGATAATGGATGGATGCAGGGATGGAAAAGTGGGAGGGTGTCTATACACTTATCAAAATGAAGAGTGATTATTCATATACCACTATATTCTTTGACACCTAATAACAAAAACATTGAGAAAAAGCCCAACGGAATCTCAGTAAAGACTGATTTGATTCCACTCTGGTGTTAATGCAATTTCAGTTATAGCCTCCATCAGCTTCAAACTCTCTCTCCTGCACCCTCCCCCTCTTACGCACACATATTCAAACTCACAGATGTCAGCAGAAAGCAGTTTTATAATCAATTTGGACTCGGGGTGGAGTGGGTTGATGTTCCTTACAGCAAAGTAAATCCCAGTGTGACTGTTACTCATATAGGGCAAGCAGGGCAATCAATTTCACCAGTCTGACCACTGGAGAGCTGGGTGTTGTGAAAGATATGAGCTGAGCCAGAGTTCAGGCAGGGAGCGAGAGAGTTTCCTCAGTGTTCCCTCAGAGCGAGGTACGACATGTCCCTTCATTACTGCCTCAGTGCTGAGATAGCCACATATCAGAAGATGATCTGTGGCAAGATTTACTGCTCTCCTGACAATGCTCTCCTGTTGAGGAGATGAATATTCACTGACAAGAACAAAATATTAATCACAGCTCCCAAACACTATGCTACCTTCTGACATCCAACATCTCAGTTGTCTTCAAAAATCCCTTTTTAATGTGTTCCCTCAATTTGCTGGCAGACGAGCTCAGCAGGAGCGAGTACAAAGATTACAAATATATCCAGGGAAGAAAAGTGACAAATCACAGAGGCCGGAAAAGATGATTTACCTCTTACGCCGTGCTGCATTTCAGAGCAATATCCATCCTTTCCAATAAAGCTATGCACTTTAACAGGATGTGCCTATTCAATTTAGATTCTTCTGAGTCATTTGTATTCCATCGGGGTCTTTTAGTGTTATTGGCAATCTTATAAATGCGATTCTCTGAGACTGTGGGCTGCTTTGACAGTTGGGGCATCAGCTTTTAATCTGGCTTAAAAGCCCATTAAAACCCATGAATCAGTCAGCGCAATAAGGAACTGTGGAGGACGCCATCGCCTTCCCCCTATAAGAGCTGTGTAATCACTTCTCCCATGTTTTAATGAGAACACAACTTTCTGGGAATCTTTGGTGAGCTACATCTCATCATCAAAGGTCAGGACAAATATCACTTTCGTGGTGTGAAATCTTGGTCTCTCCGGATCTTGTCACTGGAGTTGTTTTTGTGTGCTGTGTGACTTATTGCAGGTGAGGTTTTTCAGTTTTCAAGGATCTCGTGAAACCTGCCCAGGATCCCACACGTGCCACAAGTTGAGCCCCAACTGGGTTAACAACCGGAGTCCAAACAACTGTCTATCATTGGTCTGATGGCTCCTTGTCAGCCTGCCCACGTTGCTCACAAATTAGGGGTCTCAAGGTGAGTGCTTGAGGGCCCAATTTATAACCTTCCTTGGCCCAGTCATTACCTTTATTATTACAACAATGTCTTCCCATGGTGACTCCCACATAAGACACCATGGGAAGACACATGGTCACACACACACATGGGGGCAGTATGAGGGCGATGAACATTGTTTTGGCTGCCCAAATTGGACCCAAAAGCCAGCCCATCTCTGACCCACATGGACATGATTTCTGGGCAGTAAATGACAAGGTAACATGTTGAGCACATTATTTTTTCCTGTAAAGATGTGCCTGAAAACTGGATGTCTAATCAAACATTACTGAACTCTCGTCAACTCTTCCTCTTTAAATTCTACAAAAAAGTAGATTTATCTAGGTGAATAATTTCTACTCGTACAGTTGCCGCTTGCAGTGCATTCGAATATTCATGTATTTTACTCAAGTCTGTCTCTCAGCTCCTGAACCACGGCGACTCACCCTTTTAACTGTTGTAAAACATGCAAACCAAAGCAAACCTGTTAAAATCCAGTGCTCTGGCCAAAACAAAGCACCCAGGAAAACTCAGATGCTTATTTCACTCAGCAGCCTCCACACACAGAGCACCACTCTGGCCCACACCTGCTGTAAGAGCTGGTATCCTCTTCCTGCCATCTAATTTGTGATTCATATCAAATGAATACATGGATAAAGTACAAAGTACTTGCCTGCTGTTTAATTCCGGATATAATGTGGATCAGTTGGAACAGTTATCCAGCTATCCACGTGTGTGTGTGTCTGTGTGTGTGTGTGTGTGTGTGTGTGTGTGTGTGTGTGTGTGTGTGTGTGTGTGTGTGTGTGTGTGTGTGTGTGTCATACTGAGAGACTAAAGCTACTTTCAGACAATGAAGACCAGATATTTTACAGAGGGGCTGTATGTGAGAACGCAAATGTCCAAGTCAGTTATCTGTAACTTTCCTGCCCACCTCCTAACAAAATGTATAGACGATGTCCGAGGGAGCCCAGGTGAGACTACAGCAGGAATATGTCCAGAAGATTCACAGTGAGTGAGTGGGCTTGTCAATGGTGTTTCAAACATACAACAAATCCAAAACTAGAAAAATACAAATATCTAAGGTTCAAAAAAAGTTGCTTTACACATAGAAGACGATAATAAAATATTGCATTGATTACTAAAAGGAGATCACCTTCAGTTGTCTAAATGTGTAGGATTTGGTAAGAGACAGCTCAGAAATACTGCATAGTTTGGGGGAATTTTACTTTTCACCACTTCCCTCAGAGTGAGAAACAGATAAATGCCCCAGGACACTTCTTCTATATTTATTTGGTTTACTATGAAATCATGTCAAGCAGCATTTGCTTTTTTTGTTCATTTTCGTGAGTGTCTATGGGATGAAATAACATGATCACGATCACGTAGGCATCCAAAAATCTAACCTAGTAAACTTAGGTAGGGTGAGTGGGCGACTTTTTACAAGCTTTGCCTGAGGGGAGTCTCACAGTCTCAGACAAGCCCAGTTCTATGTCAAACCATGCAGCTCTGATCTTGAGATGAATTGTAGAAGTGAGGGTAAAGTCAGACCTCACACAGACGCTCTGCAAACTCCGTTTCAGTTTTTCAGCTCATGCACAGTTGGAACCCTTGTAGTGTACAGAAGCTCATGCAAAGTTAGGATCAGTGTCCACGCAGTCACAGCAAATAGGTGAGTGCACAGATGTCCACACAGAACCTCGCAATACACACAAATTTAGGTCACATGGACTTTAGCTGACTTTTCAACCAACCAACCAGCCAGCCATAACCCAACCAACAAACCAGCTAGCCAGCCAGCTAGCAAACCAGCCAGCCATAACCCAACCAACAAACCAGCTAGCCAGCCAGCTAGCAAACCAGCCAACCTTAACACAACCAACCAACCAACCAGCCAGCCTTAACCCAATAAACCAATAAACCAACCAGCCAGCCTTAACCCAACCAAACAACCAACTAGCCAGCCAGCCAACAAACCAGCCAGCCAGCCATAACACAACAAACCAACCAGCCAGCATTAACTCAATAAACCAACCAGCCAGCCATAACCCAACCAACAAACCAGCTAGCCAGCCAGCTAGCAAACCAGCCAGCCTTAACCTAACCAACCAACCAGCCAGCCTTAACCCAACCAACCAACCAACCAACCAAACAGCCAGCCCGCCAGCCTTAACCCAATAAACCAACCAGCCTTAATCAAACCAGCCAAACAACCAGCCAGCCAGCCAGCCTTAACCCAACCAAACAACCAACTAGCCAGCCAGCCAGCCAACAAAGTAGCCAGACATAACACAACCAACCAAGCAGCCAGATAGCAAACCAGCCAACCAAACAACCAAACAGACTTTCAGCCAGCCACCCAACAAACCAGAATTTGTTTGTATCGCACTTTTCCTACAAACTATATAACACAAGGTGTTTGAAGAAAAATCTACAGTTCTCAGTTTTCAGTTACAACTCCTTGATGACAGACATCAGAAAAATTAAAAGACTGTAATTAATCAGTTCTTCATTTTCTTCTTTCGATCACTTAGATCCTGTCACTGTCCTCTCTTTCAATCTCTTTTATGTCCCCATCCATCAATTGCCCTTTCTTTCCTGCTCAGCCCTGTCTGCCCTTTATCTTACACTCCCCCCAACAAACACACACATACACTATTCTCTTGATCTTCTTTTTGTTTCTTCCCCTCCTTCTATTTCTTTGTATTTCCCTCCATCAGCGTTATCACATAATACTACAGCCTTACTGATGTAAACTGACATGTGAAATACAGCTAATTGGAAGGTCTGGCACTACTTAATCCCATCTGACAAAAAATCCATTTCCCTCCGTCCCTCTTTCTTTCTATGCAGCATTCATCAACTCAGAAACAAACTTATTGCTCGAGGTATGTGAGGATCAATCGTAACCGAGTCATGTGTTTCCTGTTCCAAAGGAGGAATGACAGTACACGTCCAGCGGTGTTTTAGAGACTCAGGCCTCATTGGTCTTGACAACGGTGGCTGGGTTATTATTTATGGGGTGAAAGGAAAAACACTTTGGTAGGCATATGGACTCTTCAAATTTAAGACAACCCTCCCATAAAACAATGGTCCATTCTTACTTGCTACTCACCTTTGCCGGCACATTGATTCCTTTGTTAGCTTATCACAAGATGTTGATCAGCAGAAGAGTGTCAGACCATTGGCAGAAATGTCCATTAAGTCCTTCACATGCTTTTATTGTTGCACGAGAACAAACATAACATCCACTCATAAAGGATTTGCTCAGTAGAGCCACTGGTAGTCAGGAATTGGGCACAACAAATTAGCTTACCTATTTGTAAAGAAGTGTAGATGATAGGAAAAGGTTTGTGATGCTGGAGCAGTGAAGTATACTTATCTCAGACTGACATTTTGACTTGTTTAGGATTGTAAGTAGAAACAGTCTATAGCTCGAAACCACAGCAGGGTCTTCTGGTTTTAAATGAGCAAAGCAACAGAAACAAATCCCTCAAATTAAATGTCAAAATCAGAGACTGCATATAAAGATGGAGGACGCATCTCATCTTCCTCCTGTTGTACAGAAAATAAGCCAAACTATTCCAGGTATGAGCGCCGCCATCTTTCACTTTTGACATTATTTGGAGCCAGAGTCTGCACGGACAAAACTTAAATAAACCACCTTGAGAAAAATGTATTGGACATGTACTCTGACTTTTTAGTTTGGCCCATGTCCCATTCACTTACAAGGAAAAGACTGCATTTATGAGCTATACTGCAGCCAGCCATCAGTGGGTGATCAAAATGATTTGGCATCACTTTTGAGGAGCTGTCATGTCGTCCATCTTTATCCACAAATTACAATGTTGGCAAAAGAATGACATAAAAGCATTTTCTGATTTGAGAACCTCATTTGTTGGAAGATACTGTTTGAATGTGCCTCCCAAAACCATCACTGCTAAAACTGGAATATAATTTATGATATGGCAAAGCAGTGGTTACACAGAGCTATGGTAACTTCGACTATGTTAACGTTATGGGACCTTCATCATTATGTTTTCAATAATACCCACTTGGTTAAGCATCACCATTGACTGTCAGTAGGAAACAGGAGACACCTGGGGCATCATGTGTTAAAGTCTGACATGTCATTTACCTCATGGTTTCGGGGCTTTTACTGAAACAACCTATTTCTGATGTTTTACTTGGGGTAAGGATTATATTATTACAGAGAAGGAGAGAAAATGATGCCTAGAAAGCAAAACTCAATTCATCACTCTGTCAGTCTATGTTGTGGTATTTACCATTAACTATGAGCTTTGGATGGAGAGAACAAGAATTAAATTACAAATAAGAAAGACAAATCTCTGCAGGATGACTGCTCTTGCTCTCCACCGTGGAGAAATGAGCACAACAATCAGTGAGAGAAAACAAATTGTTCCTGGATGTGAGAGGAGGTGATTGCTCTGATTGCTTTTTTTTCCCACCACAATATGGGCCAGGATTATTGGAAAGAAAATGCATGTTTGGAAAACGTAAAGTGCAGTGTTGTTAGAATGTAATAACTGGACCCATATTCTGCTGCTGATTTCTCTCTGACAAACTGTGGGCTCTCTGCAGCTCTGCAGAAATATATTGAGTGGACAGCAAACATTCAAATGATTCCACCACACCGGCAGATGTTTTTACTTTGATAACTTATACAAGGACATTTTGCTGATATTTTTTACTTCTACTTTTGTGTAGTTATGAATGTAGGAATTTAACGTGGAACTATGTGGATCCAAATACATGTTCACTTCTTGCTTTGATGCCTTATCTCCGTCCATAGCTCCTGAATCCCTGAGCTAATGTCCATGTACTGCAATCACTTCCAAAAGGTTACGTTTGCTGTCTTATGTGAAAAAATCTGAAAAATCCCTTTACCACATACTGTACATATTTTCCCCTTTGCCCTTGACTTTCAACATAATTCTCTTTCTTGTAATCAGGGCAAAGGCACATCCAAGGTCAGCATTTTGTCATCCAGCGCTGCATAATCCTTCTATTTCCACAGAGAGGGCCAGGGCATTGAATTAATAATACTCTCTGAAAGCTGTGGCTCAAACCCTCTCTCAAAAATGAGGTCTGACAAAGTCTGCACTCTAATTGTATAAGCATTGCCACTTTTTGTCCGCTTCCAGGCACATCACTGGAAGTGATACTTGCAAGAGCTGCCCTCTTGGCCCTGGTGCTGCTGTCACATCTCTGCCCTGCCAGCTACCCCCTCAGTGGGAAATCAAATACACTTAATGGAGAGAGGAAACATTACGAGTGTAATCGAACCTGGAATGAGATAAGTGTGTCACCATTCACCACCTTACTGCATATCGCTGCTGTGGTGGAAAAACCTTTTACCGTAACTCCAGTGTCAGCAGTCTCCATGAATTCACTTGAATGGCTGGATGACACAGTGTTTCAGGCGCTGAATATATTCAACAACCTTGAGGCGCATGAAATCTATAATAGAATGTCACCAATGCATAACAGGCGATGATAAAAAAAAATGGTAAAATAACCTGGTTATAACATTGCAGTGGCTATGCAGAATATTTTGAAAGTATCGAAGCACTTCTGTTATTTGATGTGCTTGTGTTGCTCACATATGGTCACTCAGAAACAAACACACTGAACTCCACACGTATATCCACTGATGGGCTAAGCAGTTCCTTTTGGGCGACACAGTGCACAGCCAGTGGATCAAGTTCTCCCTCTGATTGAGGTCAGGGTTCCTGAGAGCAGCAGCTTAGTGCTGCTCGGTTCACCACAATCCAGCTCCTGTTTCAGGGGAAGTGGACAAACCTCAGAGGGCAACCTCAAGGTGAAGGACACAATAAGTACTGGAGGGTACTGGAGGACTGATGCCATGTCCACATTAAAGATGTGGACTGGTTCTGGGGGAGCTGCTGACACACTGTTAATATAAAGTTACCAAAAGTACTAATGTATTGTATTAAAGAAGTTCAATGAGTTTGCAACTTGAGAGATGCTACTGGGTTAAAGAGGGGGGTAAAACAAGCAAATAGTTGCTTTCTCATTGTGGTTATTACTCCCAAAAATTCAAAACCCCAAAGATGATCACGTTTTTGCCAAATGACCTTTCCTACCAAAATTCTTTTGACTTGATTATTGGTTGAATGGCTATTAACAATTTTGTGGTTGTGTCTAAACAGTTCATTTAAGTAACTACTACAGTTAAAGAAATACCAGTAAGTTTTACTTTTTTTTGTGAGCTCCTTTCTTCTTTGTGTAGTCAGAAGTCGTCTTGAAACTTTCGAGGCTAGACACTAAATCAATTCTTTGTGAGAATCAACACAGCCAATATTTAATCCCTCCACTTGGATGGAAACTGGCAAAAATCAATCTGCAGAGCACACTGATCAAATACAACTTTACAGGAATATCCATGGGCCCCTGCTTTCAAATTTGACGCCAAACCCTTTGTCAAGCCTAGAACCAGTAATGATGTATTCTATTTTAAATATATTTGACATTTTGCTTAAATATAATGTATCTCAACTTATATTTTTAAGCTACATATCTGTGATATGGTATTACATTACTGATAACATTACAAATGTTAAAATGGTACTGGTATGCAATAAACATACAAAATTACAATTATCTTCAGAAACTATGCTTAATAATTTTTACAATGAATGATTTAGATAACAATAAGCAATTTCCTGTGAGTCCAGTGATCACAATGACCAACAGGAACAATGGAATGATAACAGTGAGATATTCAGTTGTAATGAATTGCAGAACACTTATTACCAATTAGCGAGCTCATATTTATGAAGCAATATGTGCTACAACATACACAGTGATATTTGATTAGTAATTAGTTGTTTCTGAGTACTGGTCATCTTTAAGTTGCTGAAGAAAAAGGAACTGGTTGCAAATAATTAATAGAATAGAAATTGTGAAGCAATGCAGACATATAGTCTGTTCCTGGCTGGTAAAGCACCATTACGGTAAAATAAAGGCAGTTTGGGTAACTGATTACGCAACTTACTTTGTGGTCAGTCCACAAAAAAGTGAGCAATTCTAAGAAATAAAATGTCAGTGAAGCACAGAGTTGTCAAGCTAATTGTATATTTCTACATTGGTATTTAATAGATAAATGCTATTAAATATTGAGTTTGAAAGCTCATAATAATACACAAATACAGACTGGCGGCTGACTGTGTAACACAATGCAAAGCTCTGCCATCTTCCTCTGTTCAAACTATCAGACCAACTCTCTGTGTCACACTCACACAAAGCAATGTGGTGTAAAACCAACAGCCTTCTCTCCTCATCACAGCAGATACAGTAATACATTAACAATAAATAATGAAGAAATTCATCAGAGGAGACTTTGCATATAGATAGCCTACTTAAGCCGGAAGCGGCCATTAACATAACTTGCGGGAGTGGTGGATAATTAGAGTGGCTCTTCTTCTTCCCTTCCCTCGCTGTGACTAATAGAGAGGCCACGGTGACAGAAGAAGGACGCGTTTCATGCAAGACTCTGGTTCATCTAACAGTCACCGAAAAAAGACTGCAGACCTGCACATTAACTTAATCAGTCTTTTAAAGGTAGAGAATTATTCCACAGAGAGGAAACTCTTTAATTGCAGAAAGTTTTAGTGGCTATTTAACTCTTAATGGATCTTAACTTTCTATTAGGTGCTCTCTGGTGATTTCTGAGACTTCTAACCACCTGCCGGCCCACTAATCTTAAACTGATAGATGAGGAGCTCATCTCTGCTAGATCCCCGGCAACCCTCACCACAGATCTCTGGGAGCACATCAAATCAAGTACAGGATATTAAATATCTTCAGGATTTAGACCACATCTGTCAAACATGCTGCCTTCACTCCCTTTGACAGGATGGATCTCATGCAGATCAGTCTGAGCAGGGTTATGCTCTTTCAAGCTGCAACCTGCGGAGCTGAGAAATGAAGCCAATGGGGAAGTACCAGAAACTGCAGTTCACTGAGTGGCCACTTGAGGAAGGCTCCAAATATGAGTGAATCCCTATAGACCCTCAATATCAAAATGCCCGACTTTACAGCAGAATTAAACATGTTTACACCTTGGTACAAAATAGACAGTATTGATCTTAATGGCTGATTTCAATTTTTATAACAACGCAATGTCAATTTTTTTTCATTAACTCGCCCATTTTGATTATATAAAGGTTTAAAGTTATGTATAATTACGGTTGTGGATATGTTGAGTGGCAGATGTCATCACAGTCGCACAGTGGCTAGCTGCTAGTTGTCTGCTTGTCTTCCACTAAGCTTATCACAGTCATTGAATGTGACCTCTCTGTGAAGAAATTTTTGAATTAATAATATGGTTTAACCTAACTATCAGAGAACTTCAAGACGTTTGTGCTCCAGTTTCTGTGGTAAGGAAAATTCCAGTATGATCTAATTTATGTATCAGCAGTCATTAGCAGGTATATATACTACAGTTGGACAGGCTGTGGGAAACACAGCGTGACACACTAACAAAGGACAAAAATAGACTTGGTTGATGAAGTTGGCTGAAGTTTGGATGATGCTGCAAATTAAGGAATGCAGGATCTGCCAAAAAATCTGCTGAGGCTTTATTAATGTGATGCATGAAACTTTGTTAAGGGCACTACCTGCAGTGCCAAGCGATATCTTAGCAGCTGGAGACACCTCTGCTTTTATACCACAACATTTTTCATAAGTTTGGGGGTTCCCATGACTCCCACAAAAACCTGCAGGTGGTCTTTGGGATGCTAGTTAAGGAGAAAATTGCTCTTCCTGTATTTTCTCACAGGTATTCAACACGTAAGTCAGAAACAAAAGAAGAATGAAACTATATCAAAGGTGCAACTCAACAAATTATAGTCCATGTATTGGTGTATCAGAGCCAAGAGTAACATTTTTGTGTAAATGTATCCATATTTTCTCCATTATGCTTTACAGGACACGTGCTCTCTAACAGAGCAAAAATCCTTTGGCAGTTTATCCATTCGTTCCTGCCACAGCATGAATGGTTTGTTAGTGGTGCAGCCCAATCATTTGAAAAGCGTCATTTCGGAGACCTGAAAATTGATTCAAGGACGTGACAGAGCTCGCGTGCTATTACTCATGTGCATGACTGCTGCTCTGCTGCTCTCGAAAGGTCTGCTCAAGGTTTCCATGTCATGCATGCCGGGGCGAGAGTGAGACGTCAGTCAGACTGTAAAAATAACACAAAAGTGGTCAATATCCAAACATTACACACGGTGTTAATCCTGAGACATGACATGACAGGGCTGGGTAATTGTTCATTTAACACATTCATATACATGAGTGTATGGGTGAATGTAAACAATATATTTTTAGCTATAGTTATGATATGTGGCATACAAATGCGATCCTAAGTTGATGGAAATACATGTTGCTCTTAATTAACATCAAATCAGATTTTTTTTCTGGGTCATTTATGATTCTGAGAAAACATAGTTTGGTGTTGAGTGACTATACTCAATATTTTTATAACATCAATGTATCAATTGACAATAACAGAGAATGTTAAAGGGGTCACTTAGCAGCAGACTGAGCCTGTGTACATCCCCCCCCCCCCCACCACACACACACACACACACACACACACACACATACACACACACACACACTCATTATCTACATATTATGCTCTACATTTACAGTCCACCACTTTATTTCATGATCCTTATTCCAAATGGGTCAATTTGTGACTATAATTCCACTGTGAAATAAGAGTCATCTGCTGACAAAATGCCTCCAAATGATAAATTCGATTTGTAACTGCTGGATGTGTAAATAACAACTGTTTGCAAACAAGTTGACTTTACTTAAGTGATGAGGTGATGTTATGTCAGATCATTCACTGCATATAAAGATGAATGACAATGTCATTCAGAATTCATTCCAGAATTGAAACCAAAACATCCTGGATATGAATGGTTCTGTCTTGTGCCGATGACATCATTTGGTGCCAGAGACTGTGCAGCAGCGAGTAAAGGGATGGAGCTGCAATATCGAGGTCCCACCTATCTGTCAGTCTGAGCTTTCATTCATGATGTTTCACTCTGTTTTTATAGAAACAAATACGAAATCAAAACCCATCTTAACAGAAAAATAGCAGGTGAAAAAATATCAGTGTGATGAGAACAGACAGAAACCATTGAGAAAAATGTATTTTAGTTTGGTTCATATTCCATCCAATAACATGGAGGAGTCTGGATCAATGACCTATACTGCAGCCAGCTTCACTTTTGGGGAGCAGTCATGCATCCATCTTTATACACAGTCTGTGTGTCAGACTCATATGTCAAATTCATCTTGCTGCCCCCAAGTGGCCTAATCTTCTTGGGTCAAAAACCCATTAACTTATGTCCAAGATGTCCCTGCTTCAGTCTGATTGCAGTGTTTGAGATGGAGGGCAGAGGTTCCAGCTGGAGAGGATGAGGATGACAGTGATGCTTCCCTGGTGGATGACATGACAGGAGAAAGGAGAGAAGGTGGGGAGATTGTCGAAAGTGTTCATTCCCTCCTCTCACAGCTGACGATGGATGGCCGCAGCACTTCCCTCACTGCTGGCTTCTGATAAGCCCTCTTTCTCCAAGGCCCAAGGTGGAGGGTCCTCTTAATGGAATTGCACCCATCCGGGTAGCAGAGCTCTATTGACTGATCTCAGCAGTGAAAGAGGACCCCCTTGGTGAACTGAATGAACTGGGGAGATTGACGATGCTTAGCTGTGTGAAATCAGCCCCATCTCCTATCTAGCCCGGAGGCTCCAGAGGACGTCTGTTGAGTGCGGTGTAATTCATATGTATGTAAAAATGAAATGGCTCTACTGGTGCTTGAGAAAGCAATGTAGTGCAAACATGTCCCACTCAAGTTTAACAGCCAGGAGATGCTCCATGTTGTTGGCGACAGAAAAAACACAATCTATGCCTCTGTCTTTGGTGTGCCTGCAACAATATAACAACACGGACTGTAGGAAAAAACATGGGAAATGGTTATGTAACAGTACAATAACAAACAACTTCTAGCATCACCCACTTCCTGCCTCAGAGACATGATGAATGAGTTAATTGAGATGCCGTCATAGGCATCTTCTTTCCTAAATGTGCACTGTGCAGTGGTACAAAAGAATCTCCTTTATCTGCAGCTAGCAGTGGTTGTCTAACATTCTGTAATACAACGGCGATCCTCTGAGAGTTCACGAGGCAGACGACAGGCCGATAAGATACTTATCACCACTGAGGCTCCACAAGCCTTATCTCTCTTGTAGAGGCTCTTACCTTTTGCCTCTCACACAGCCAGACAATGATCCATTCTCAACAGGAATTTCAGCCCCGAGTGGACGAAACTATTTGTCTTCATGATTTTGATGTCAGTTTTCTGGAAACTGAAAGCAATCTTGACTGCAGTTACAACTTCATACATGTCCAAGAAAAGGTGAAAAGACACCTATATTTATAGTTCCTATAATTATGGACATTTGTGTAAGAAAGTTTTTTTTATCAAAAAAGACCAGTAAAGTTCCTTTTTTTCAACTCATACATTGAAAAAAGAAAATGTATCAACTTAAAATATACCTCAATCTGTAACAAACAAATTCAGTTCTTTCAAATTAAAGCTAGCCACTGTGTTAATATACCTTTTTAGTTTTAAGTTGAACTTCATTAACTGTGTGTTACAATTGATTGATCTCTTTTAAGTTGGTCCAACAATGTTCTGTTTTTAGTCAAGACATTTCACTTCAAAGATGTCTTCTGTGTCACTTCTGTGCTAAAAGCAATTCAAATATTACCTCATGGCAAAGAGCCCATCCTGTTAATTCAATCGTCCCCCAGTAATGGAGAGTCCTTTGTCTTCCCTGTTCACCCCTGTATCTTCCATGGTGGTGCAGCCATTTAGCCAATGAAGAGACCCCATTCATCAGGTCTGCGAGCGCCCTCGTGTCTGATCATCTGTCACCGCCACCGTATGTCTCTGACATCCCTCCCGCTGCTTCTCAAAATAGAGCAGGAGATTAGGATGAGGGGAGCCTTTTAGCCTGGTCCCAGGAGGTCCATCATACCCTTCACCCCTCCTGCAATCCTCCCCATTCTCCTTCCCCCATCCCTTCTTTAAGCATCCCCCTTCTACACCTTTCCCTCCTCCTCTTCCCCATTTCCTCCAGCATCTCCACCTGATGAAGCCATCGTGGGAAATCATTGTCCAGGAGGCACTATCAGTCACAGGCAGACACACTAGTTCAGACATGGACACATATTGGATGTCTACAAAAGTAAAAAAAAAACACATCAAAAGTTTCTCAACACCTACATTTTAGTATTGTTACTGCTTTCGGACACGCACTGAACTCCGGAGATCCTCCGCATTTTCTCCAGAGAAAGAGTATGTGCCAACGCAAATGTCCAAGTTAGAGCCTCTGGAGTTTCTGTGGACATGAGGAAATCCCCCGCTTGATCACTGCGGTTAAGTGGACGGTTGATGCTTGATACACATCGCAGACACCGGCGAAGATATCAAGAGAGTTTGAGGTGATAAGAGCCGACGCCGTTGTTGATGTACTGTAAACAGTCACGTGATCTCTGCAGTCTACAAATGGCTTTAGTGTTGAGGAAGTGGTCTGGACCTACAAGCTCCTGTAGCAGACAGCATTCTTTCCATTTGTCTTAGTGGTTCCCAGTGTCTCTATAGGACAGTTCATCACTGCAAAGGATAACCTGGTGCTCCACCAAGGAAAAAGCTATAGACTATTTTATTATTCTAGAATGTTAATAATATTTAATCCAAATTTGTTTATTTAATCCATACAAATATCAACAAAGCAGTTATCAGGCATCAATAATCGATTATATCATTGTAGATATCTTTGGCTTTTCATAGCAGGAAAAGCACAGGTTTAATTGTTAACATTAGTAAAGGCTCTCTTTTATTTGTAATGTGAAGGAACCTTTAAATAGGACGTCTAAATAGCATGAAACACAATTAATATTATTCATTATATCCTGTTATCACATGTCAAAATGTCTGCTGTGAAAAATTGACTGCATGGCAAATCACATTGTGACCAATGTCAGGGTTAAAGATTTAACATGTTGCCCAGTCCAGTCTGAACTCTTAATCAGGGCAGATGCACTGAAAGTAAGATGCATTCAATATATTGGTTTTATTAAAAGAGAAGTTACTTTCTCCAAATAATTTTATAGTTTTCTGTGTGTTTCTTATCCATCATACTGATGCCAGGTCTATATCCTTTGTTGACTATTTAGTTTTATAAAGACTACTGCTGCTGTTTGTAGGTCCGCTTCTTACGAGGCAGTGAAAACATTACTGCTCCAGTATTTATCCAATAGAGCCTCTGGCAGTGTAAGATATATGTAGACGGTGGGTCAAAGTAAAGAGGGCCTCTCCTTTGGCAACGTTTTTTGTCTTTTCAGGGGGAAGAATATAAAATACCAGGAAAATGTCAGTTTACAAGAGAATGCAACAAATCAATGAAAGCATTAATTGTTTTCTCGTTGTTTTGGCAGATCATATTGAATCGCTCGCTTGACTTTACTCATCACTTGAAAAGAATAAACTAAAGGTAACATAAAATCTCTGTAAATTTGTAATCTATAAATGGAATGAATTTTTCCAGGAAGGCGTACTATGAGCACAAATCCAACTTCACACATCAGCACAGCTCATAACCAGAAAGGTATGATCAGAGAGTGATGATCTTTGCCTTAGGAAATGTGCCTTTGCATCTCCACCCACAAAAGGTTTACACACTGTAAGAGTAAGGAGTAAGGAGGGACTGTACAGACCTGTAGGGCTGTGCATGATAATAATAGATGTGGTGGTGTCTACAGCAACAACTAACAAACAAAAATGATTTCGCTTGACTTACAAAAATTAAACAGCAATAAACCAATTTAGAATTAACCCCTTTGTGCCATGCACTACCCTGAAGTAATGGAGACGTGAAAGCTAGTCTGTCTGAACAAGTTCTCTTCAAAGGGAGAAATCAAAAAAGGAGAAGAGTTTGATTAAAGTGACCAGGTTTATTTCACTACACAGTAGAGGGTTTTCCAGCTTGGTTATTTTCATTTGCCCTCATCACAGATGATGGAGGTGCTTTGACAGTTGTACGATTCCAAATAATAGGAGAGGGGGGATTTAAAGTCCTTAAATGAGGACTTGAGGACTAAATGAGCTTAACATGACTGAAAATTAAAATAAGAATTTTTAATTAATCAATTTAAAAATTATTTCTATGTGGCATATTTTGAATTGCAAATGAAATTGTACGCTTTCAAATATGTGTACCAGCTCCAATTCAAAATTTAATTAAATTGGTAAATTGGTTGTTTTCATTCAGATCCCACTGAACTTCCAACCAAAGAAGAGAGTGCATCTACTTACGACAGTTTTAAATCGATGCTCAGACAATAATTCAGTTCTATCTCTTCTCTGCAGTCAGGAGCCTGCATGAGGGAATCACAGTAAGATGGATGGACCATTTCACTGAGATCATTGCTTTTCCTATTGATCGTCCGACGCAGGTATAGCCTGAGTCCAGACATGGTGCTGAGGAGACATATCCATGGCAGTAGAAGAACATAACATGCACTCAATGCCCCGGGCTCGGCTCCAAACACAAACACATGCTGATACAATAGGTCGTCTCATACGGTCAAATATAGAACTGATTTCCACTAACATCATTTAGCTGTACTTTATTGCTTGCTCTGTAACTCAGGAGCTGCTAATGAATATGTCTTGTTTTGCTTTGCTTTATACCTTTTCTTCCTAAAAGAGCACCCATGCTTGACAGCCATAATATGACTGACTTCACTGCTGTGATCATTAGTGCACAAAGTATGCAAAAGGTGCGAGGTACAGCTGGTCCTGGATGCTATCTCGTACACGAGCGTTGTTTTTTTGTTTTTGTCTTTTTGTTCTGTCTGGAGGAAACTTTCTGCTACAGTGCCCACACAGTATTGAGTAAGCATCTGGAATGAGTCATAGCTCCTCTAATGGAAATCCATTTAGCTTGGGCTGAAGAATAAGTCTGTGCAGGGAAGCACATCGTCACGCTGAGCTGAACCTCTGGCTATCTCTCGGCGCAGGGAGGACAAGCGGGCAACATTCAAGATGAAAAAGACTAAAACAATCAACAAATAAAGGTATTATGCGACACCGAATAAGAGTAGACGTGTTTGCAGCTGTTTAGATCTTTATCAGGCTTTTATTTTATGTGCTCCAAGGTGTATAACTCGAAAGAAGTAATGGTTGTATTGTTATGCAGTCAATGGTAAGCATGGGTGATTGAAAACCAAACGAACGATCTGATATTAAAAAAAGAGCCAGGAAAGCAGCAGAATATGGAGCAAAATGCAGATCCATGGATCATTAATATTTACATATACTCCCTGCCGAGGAGAATTGGATTTTAAAGCCAGCCTTTTAGTGTAATATATGCATTGTGGCTCTTGATTGTGCCATTGCTGCAGCCCGAGAGGCGAACTGTGAATATATTTGAAGTGAATCTTTTAATGGAGAAATGAAAGAGGGACTGTGAAGGTCAGTCTCTCGGTGGTGCTGTGAGCAACTGTGCTCTCCTAAAATGTTTGGGTTGACTTTCTTCCAAAGTGGAAGCACTGTATTGACTGAACTGTGCAGGCTTCTCTTTGCCAATGGAAATATTTATAGGTGTAATGTATCCTCTGGACGAGGTGATGATTTTTACAAAGCACTGCTGTTGTTGGATGAGTCTCTCAAAGCTCTTTTCAGGATTACCAGCACTGATATTCTGTCTCATAGTAGACTTTCACCACTCATGAGTTCACAAACCTGCAAATAAAACAATACAATAAAACACCAAAGGTTAGGCTGATGTAGGCCGCCTTCATATTCCATATTCTCGAGCAGAGGTGGTGCTAGGTGTGACTCAAAACTGCTGAAAGAGTAACGAGATCCATCACTTTTAAAGCTTTTTCATCGTCCCTCTGACTTTTATCATTCGGATCTGTGTGTGTTGGTTCAATAGATGAATAGATTTTCAATTCTGTGCATCATTTCAAGTCCTTGAAGGTAAATCTGTCACTGACTGGTGATGTTCATTGAGACATTCTCTTTCAAGGACAGGAGCGGGTGGGCTAGTGGACGGAAGGACAGACAGACGGACGAATAAATGGATGGATGGGTAAAATTCATGCAACACAAGGTTTTAGGCTTATGGGAAAGAAGTGAAAAAACAAAACAATAACCTTGACAGCATTTAGTTTTTTCTGTGATTAAATCATTAAGACAGAAGAGTTCATTAATGTGTCCGTCAGGGTGGTTTCTTTCATATCTGAGCTTGTCAGGTCAGAGTCAGGGTGTAATATGCATATAGCGGTTAGGAGTAAATTATTCTTTTGTTACTTGCAAAAACTTGTTACCAGTTTTTATAAAACTCACTAGTCCTCACACAAAAATGTCCATTCATTGTTCAGGTTAAGCTTGATGAACAGTTGCAAAATTTAGGCACATTAAATGCTTTGTTAGGTTTAGGAAATGGTTGATTTGTGTTCAAATAAGTACTTTTAAGGTTAAAGGACCTTTATTGTCATAGCTATAGTAATAAATAAAAGAGAAGTCATCATGTAAAGGTCCTTTATTTTTGTAAAACCATCTAACATCTTCCTTCAGCAGATTTTGTCTCTGTCATCTGACTTCATCCTTTGTTTCTGTTATAACTAGTATGGCCACTAGAGCACACTGGAGAATTAAAAGCAACTATTAGTCGATATAAGTTACTTGCACAGGCGACCTATGGGCTTGTTTTTCTTACAGGAAGAAGGAAGGTAAGTTGAGGGTAAGAAAGCTTCATTTTTGGTTCTCTTTCTGTAATAAATCCCCACAAAGGTACCTCTGGGCAAATTTTGTTTGGTTCAAGGCAGAAGATCTGCAGCTCCAAGCTCGTCCGAGTCCATCCTGCAAGAGTTCCGACTGCAGAGCTCCACTCAACATATTTTATTCAGTAGCCATCGCCCTGATCTACCAGGTAAATTATAATACTCCCCATGTTGCTATTCAGCACCAGCAGACAATCAGAATGAATTATACCTTCTTCCCTCTGTATCCTATTTACCCATTTTCCTACACACCTTTAACCTATTTTTAATCCACCAATGTCATTTGTTTTACCCAAACTTTTGTCACTTTTTATATTATGAAAATGTCATGAACTTATGCCTAAATTTAGAAAACGAATGTTAGTGTGAAAAGAGAGTGTCCCAAAAGCAACAAAGTGCGAGCAGTGGAGACTTGTGTGCTCGTACAGTAAGTGTCTGTGGGGAGGACACCTGTCTTACTGCACTCCAGATGCTCTGCTCTAAAATCAGGCCATTCACAGGCACAGTGGGATTGGCCCTTCAGCCCCTAGTTGTGCCAAGTCTTTTCAAAGCCAGTCGCCATTACTGCCGCTCTGAGCCCGCGCTCTTGATTTACACTTTAAACGTGTTGGCCGTCTCCATCAGGAAGCACCTGCTGTCCGTAGAAGCATCTGTCTTTGTTACTATGCTGATGCAGTGTTTAAAGTATCCGTGGGACCCGGAGCAGAGGTGCTGGCAGGAACAGATTACATTAATTAAATGAATTCGAACACAGAGATAACTGCAGGCTCTTGCACTTAGTTACCTACTAATTACATTGAATAATGTAGGTTTGTTTTTACAGCAAGCATCCATGGAAACGTGAGGAATCTAGTGACTACAAGACAATGTAAATTTAGTGTATGACCTCACATAAGTAAAATACTTTTTGAGGGCAGATTAATTATTGGTGGTTAAGGACTTTAAACTTCTTTTCATATGTTTTTATCAATGTTTAACTTAAAGGACACACTGTATACTTAAAGTTTAGGTTTAAAGATTAAAGGGTCTCCAAGTAAGTTTTTGCTATTGCTACATAGCCAAGATTTGCATCAACCACTCACCAGTTTTGCAGAAAAGTTGCGAGTTGAACATCAAACTTCATTCCTGAACTCACTAAGAGCTTTCTCCAGCAGTGGGCAGCAGAATTTTATTTCTATCTCTTCTCTCCCTCTAATTACATTAGCATGCTAACAAGCGAGCCCCGGCCCCTTTGTGATAGCGAGTCACTGTAGCGTCCAGTCTGACCTGAAGAAGAAGTGATGCTCAGGGCGCCTTTTATGACCCATTGTCTTGTAAACACAGCAATGACAGAAGCTGTTGGCAAGCGAGCATCACCGCCACCTGCTCCTGGCCAGAGAGCATCTTTGACAGCAAAGGCAACTTACAAATAGCACCTTTGATAACTCAAAACTAATTTTGTCATTACAGCAAATACTGTAGTTAGATGGAGCCAGCAGATGGTTAATGTGACTTAGGAGAATGTCTGGAAACGGGAGCTAACAAAAATCGGTGTTCCAGCATCTCTAAAGCTCCTGAATTAGCATGTTTTAACAATTATGCTTCGCCTGTTCAAGAAAACCAAGTTTAAAAATGACAATTCAACATTTCGTAGGTTTTTATGTTCAAATATTTATTAAACATATCTGTATAATTTGTTAGCATGGGCTCAATATTGACTCCTTATCGTATTCAGCAAATTAAGATCACAAATTCCAGTTTCACTATCGGCATCTGTGATATATTTTGAATGTAGACTAGTAAGTGCTAGTAACATGATCCGTAAGGCCGGAGTTCTAGCATCTCTTCAATCTAAATCTGAGTTTACACCTAAGTGTTACTGATGAAGGCAAAGCAGTGAAAGTGATAGACGGAGCCATTACGCCGCAGGCTATTAATCAACCCCTGCTGATTCTGAATATGGCCCGCCCTGTGCTGCTGTGCTCTCGCTCAGGTTGAAGGAGGACAAGTCAGCTCTTTCTTGCTGTCTCAGTGAAGTCGCCAGCAAGTTAATCACAGAGATGCATAGCCTTGTTTCTTTGGGCCCAGAAGCCTCGTCGCACTCCTCACAATGTTGTGCCCGAGGTGAGTGACAGGCTGGACAAACAGCTTGGCTCAAGCTGGATAATGAGATCTGCCCCTCTCCAGCCAAGAGGCCAGTCTGACAAAACCTACACATAAAGAAAACTGAACGCTGCTGCAATAATAGGCAATTAGCCTTTCACTGATAAACAGCAGAGTTCCACTTCCCACCCTCATACTGCTACCTGCCCTTTAATTTGATATAGAGATTAAGTCAAACTTCCCACGATATTCTGCTTGTTGGTTTGACTGATTTCTAATAAACTATCCGGGCGGGGACAATAATCATCCACAGATTCAATGGTCCACCATGGTATTTCCAACAGCTCTTCCACTCCTCATAATAACTGATAGGGACTCAGCTATTTTTCACAACTCTGACATCCTCGAGAGCAGTGCTTGCCAAACCATTATAACAATATGTGACTCAATAACACTGAAGTGAACTAGTCTGTCAATATCAGACTGTGTCCCATCAATAGTGAGCTCACACTCAAACCTATGACCTTATTATTTATTCATTCAACCTTGAAGGAAATGAGCTACAGAGCTGGTAAGAGCAGGGACCAACGTAACAAGCACAGAGAACTACTGCTTGAATATCAGTGTGACAAAAAAAAAAAAAGAATAACCCAAAGTTACAAGAGTGCACCAATACCATCTAGTGGTTACTATAGCAATTACACATATACAAAGAGAAAGTGGAAACCAATGGACCTGAAATAAGGAAATATTTTACGAATACAATGCAGGATAAATTCATCCCACTAACCCAACACACCATTTGCTCCAGTTGTTAACATCTGGAAGGTGCTATATGTAAATCATTGATATCTAGGAAAAACTGGTGGACATTTTGAATTTCCTCCACAGCATAATGGAAAAATCCATGCATATACTCCCCCTCTACACTATAGCAGCAAATGGTTACTTGTGTTTACTGACCGGGATGATGCGAGATGGGTCAGTTCCGCATCATATCGTTTAACTGCTTTGGTAATTAAATATAATTAAATCAGATATTTAGCCACATTTAATTACCAGTGCCCCCCTAAGGTGGAGGGCTCTGGTTTCAGCAAGTCAACTAGTAAACTTAGAGCCATGCAAGCCCAAGAATTTACTCTGTTTAATCCCACATTGGGTGTTGTTTTTGCATGACAATGTGAGAGGCAGGTATAGGACTACGACTGACACCAACATCTTCTGTCAAAGAACACCATCTACTGGAAATCGTCAGAAACACATTAGCTGGAAAGCACAGATGCATGTGAGCAACTGGAGTTTGGGTGGTTAAATGGGTCATCTATTGATAAGGGTTGGTGGCTGGATTCCTAGATCCTCATGTCCTTGTCTCTAAGGTTATTTGAGCAAAAGATACAGACCTAATGTATCCTACGGCAGTTGGTGCGAAAATCACTTGACTAATACTTGAAGGTGTTGACTATATGGTAGCAATACATTGTCACTCCAGACCAGGAGGATTTCGGCGGCCTTACAAAGTCACAAACAGTCTTTCAAGAGTATGTAATTGACAAATGATTTTAATTAATAACAACATAATGAAGAGATATTTCATAAAATTCTTTATTCATAAACTTGATGCAAGTTTACAAATTACTTTACATGGTCAAAATCACCCTTGCAATGTTAAAAAAAAGAAACCAAACCAAAGCATGCTAACAGTGCATAACTTTATAACCTGGCCAACGCTGTTAATGAAGCAAGGGAAAGAACCCAGAAACAGGCTAGTTCAGACCTCCAACCAATGTGTCGCTCGCCAAAGCAGAGAAGGGTTTTGTTAGTTAGACTTGTGTTGGTGTGTGAAGAGCAGGTATTCAGTGCACAGCAGACTTGAGTACACCATTATTCCAAAGGGACAGGTTGAGGATGTAGGCTTAAAACTGCTCCGATGGCACACGAATCTGAACTGCTACTTTTGTTGAGAATCCTGGCATATTTTTTTTTAAAGGTAATGCAAGCAGGTATGGTGTCTTATAAGTCCTTGTGTCTCATAGGTATCTGACGTGGCTCAACACACAGGGAGAGATACTCCCGTGCACGGATGTAGGGAACCACAAGTAAACGATTCAAGAAATAAATGGATACATCTAGTCTTTTCTTTTCAAACACCCAACCCAACCAGTCTTTGCCTTCAGTAGCTTGGGGAAAAACACCCATTGATATATTGACATGCAAAATACAGCAATATCAAAGAGACAGGGCAGATGTGTTCTGAACCCCGGATCAAGCGCAGGATAATCTGAGGGCGGGAGCAAATCCTCACTCCGCGTTATCTGATCATTCCGAAAAACTTGCTTAGAAATGATTTAACCTCAACGGCATTCAGAAAATCAAGGTGTGTGCAACTCAACAGCAAAACACACTGCCATATCTACTGGTAAAACAGGGGCGTCATTTTTTTTGTAATGCCCCCCTCCCCTCGATAAGTGATCGACACGTTAAATCTTGCATTTTTATGACGATATTGTGAAGCAATCCTTTGCAAGTGTGCAGTATGTATTCCTGAGTTTGCTTCTCCAGAGAATGCAGGGGTGGGCTCGACAATGTGACCAGGATGAAGTGAGTAGTACCTTACCAGTGGTATCACAACAGCTAACAACCATGCCAATGATCCATAGTCGTGGTAAGATTTTGATTGTGGTGAGAACAGGAAAGGAGGGTAACACTTTTTATATCCCGCACGTTTAAACAGATGTCGGACATGTGCTGAACATGAACAAGCTGTATGATTTCACACGCATCTCTACCTGTTTTGAAGATATTGGTGTTGTGACTGAGGTTAGCATCACTGAGGAGATTCTAGATGAACTCAAACATGAGGAATGACTGTATGAATTAGCATAACTAAGCTTTCTATGCTGGTTTTCAGGACAATATACTCAAAACAAGTAACCACACAATAGAACACCCACAACAAACGTGTAACTGCATTAATTGGAATGCTCCACACAGTTTTCTGCATATTATTCACATTACATCAAAGACCCAACACACTGAGGGGTACAGCGGTGCTGCGAGTGGTTATGAATAGTAACCAGAGAGGTGGTGATAAGAGCTGGGTCCCTCCTGTGGCAAATCTGAACAAATATTTATCGAACCTGAACAAATGTTCTGGAAATGGAACAGACTCCAGTTGATCTTCCCAGGTGTGAAGCCAGAAGGTATATGATCAAAGACTATTGCTGTGAATTTAAATCTCGTGGCTGTGTTGTTTCTTTAAAGCAGCCACGAGGTCAAGGAAAAGTCGGAAGGTAAAAAGGTCACTTTCTTCCCAGACTGCAGGATTGGCAAAGTGGTTGGGACGAGAACCAGCTACAAGAACTACGCAGGCGACAATGCTGTTGAGCTTTTAAGACTAATTTTCTTCAGAACAAGAGAACTCCACGAGACTGAGTCTTCACTGCATAGCCTTACTGAGGTTCTTCCGGTTTGAGTGATTAGATATGAAGAGCCAAACCTCTGGAATGCCAGAAACAGCGGTGTCTATGCCATTGTTGTTATGTCCGTTGTAGTGAAGCGGTGCCATCAAATAAGGGGAATGGTGCGGTCATTGTTGCCAATAACATGAGGATTACAAATCAAGATAAAAAAAAAAAGAACAAAACTGCAGTAGTCATTAAGCTTACATAAGAACATGGTGTACTTTTGTTTCCTTCTGCAAGAGTATCCATGACACAACCTTTTCTTATTCTAAATGGGTCTTGAGAAGTCGCAGTGCCCCTGCTGTTAATAGACAAGGGGTATATAGTAATACAGTCTTTGCCCAGTCAAAGACCCAGACAAGGTTACATTATAAACAATTAAATCCTTTTGCAGAAATACAAATTTACATGTTTACATATGGAGTTAAAATCAACTACATTACAGTGTGATCCAATCCGACACACTCCTGCATTGCCTGGTCACGTTTCCGGTGTTGCCAGCCTAGCCACACATCTCCTGCAGGGAGTGGCCTAGCTGCTGGTTATGATGATGACAGTGCTTGTCAACTTTAGAGCTCAGCGGGATGCTGTTCTTCATCACGGCCTGTCCCACCCAGGCTGCAAAAGTCTCTTCATCTTCCTCCCCCACTCCCCACCTCAGGGCTTCAAGCTTTAAAAGATAAGGAGGTTTTGAAAGCAAGCTAGCCTCAGAAGCATGTTATTCCAGAGGAGGGATCGTGGCATTACAAAGATAATATATGAGCACAATATTACAGACGCCATCCATGGAGAGAAAAGGCAGTGGTTCTTTCACCACCAGCGTGTGTCCTTTCCAGCCACCACTGCATCGTATCAGGGAATGTCCCATGCCATTCCAGATCCAGTCCGTGGCCAGAGAGGCACTGTCCTGCGACTGGAGCATCACATTACCACTACTGGAGGATAAAGCCATGCCCAACCTTTCAACTCACAGCCATCAAGTAACGTTGGCATGCTCAACGCCAAAACCAAAGAGGGTGAGTTTGCGCATTATTTAGTCCATCGTTTTCTTGGAGTACAGAACAAAAGTCGCAATGGAAAAACGAAGATTGTATCAGACGACAGATGCACAGAGAGATAAATATCTGGGGAGAGGACATCCTTTTGAGTAGCCGATGAACGGATGTCAGATAAGGGTGTGTGAATGTCTTTGTGTTGTATGTGCTAGTTTCTGGGTGGTCACTGAATTAGGAATTTGGTTTGGAGTTCAAACTCTCATGTAGAGAACAAAAAGGTTTGCAGGATTAAAAAAAACAAAAACATAATGGTCGCAAGAAAATGAAAAAGAACATCTAAGACATGTGGTCCCAGTGCAGGAAAGGCAAAAGTCTGTTTTAGCCATCCTCCTTAGGGGGTGTGTACCAGCCTATGGGACAAAAAGCACAACAGAGAATGATAATACAGTAAACAAAATACTTCAATAAAACCACAATCCAGAGTAACCAGCTCTCCATCCTTGACACAATTACGGTAAGATGCAGATGATTTTTGCCTCTTTGATTTTTGCCAACCTCTGGTTGGTGCGAGGACCAGAAAAAGCAGGCTTAAACGTGGTCAGACCTCAGGTACATATGGTCCAGAATTTTCACTAAGTTTAGTCAGGCTTTCGGTTTTCCAGTTCTATATTCTGCTGCAATTAAATATAGCTCAATGTAGCCTGATAGAGTGAAAGTAATTATCATATTTTTACCTGCAGCATTTTTTAATGCAGTGTATTTATAGAGAGGTCAAGGACAACAAAACAGCAGCATACAGTAAATGCTAATATTTGAGCAACTGACTTACCACTGCTTTTTCTCCCATTAAAATGTGAATGTTGATGTTTTTCTCTGTTGATTTTATTCATGTTAAACTGCATATTTATTTGACAGGGCATATCATTTATGATTTTGTTATTTTGGGCTCACAAACTGTTAGGAAGATCTTTGACTTTGAGCATGAATCCATACAGTTAAAGTACAAGAACCTTTGAATGTATAATTCTTAGTATTTTTATTGTATTGCATTGTAAGCTCTTTTTACCTTGCTTATATTTTTATTTAAATTTAACTATTGCACTGCTGAGCTCACTGGTTTCTTTATGTCCAACACTTTTCATTGTACTGTTGACCCTGTGTTAACTGCATAGGACAAATAAAACTTGGTGCAGTCAGTAAAAGAGTCATGGTAACAGCACAACCAACGTGACATGGTTATTGTGTAAATATGAATTTTGAGTCACTTAATTGCTATGAATCTCAAGCATGGGGAGTTTTTCTATTATCTACATAATTCTAATATAAATTCAATATATAGTAGGATATTGAAATGAAAGTAAAGATGTGGATTACAAGCGTGAAGTGTCGTCCCTGTTTGGAACACGAACAACAGCCCAAGCACTAGTTTTCCTCAGCTTTGATGCATGGCAGGGATTTGGTTTCAGTAAACAAGGTCAACGATGCACTCTGTATGAAACTGGAGACAAATACACTCACCGTTCTTTTCATGGATCTGAACGAGGGATTTGTAGGACTGCTGTGCTCTGGCAAGATTGTACTGGTTCTGCATTAAAGGATGAAAATTAAAGTCAACCTTAGAAATGTGCACCGGGTTTATGACGACAGTACAGACCAGGAAATGACAGCACTTTGATATAAGAAAAAACAAACTTATCATCCATCTCAAGAACAAAACCCTTCGTGTGGTACAAGATAATGAAAACACACTGTGCCCTTGTTTGACTATTCATTCCAGACTGCTGTCACGCACATCTGGTCATCACCGCTCACATAAGACCTGGATCTGCACCTGCAGTTCTACACATGTCACTGCTGAACCACAGAAATACACACAAGAATTTGTACGAATCTATATGATTGGGGAAGAATTCTATTAAGAGTTTAGTAAAGCATTCAGATTCATACCTGGGTTTAACTTGGCAAAGATCAACTTTGACTATTGAGCTTTGATCAAACTAATAGTCAGCATTGAGATAGATGTGTAAATACTGTGCAGTTCTTCAGTACTATAAAGACTTGGTAAATTTATGTTTTTTTTGTTAAACCAAAGGAACTGGCTTGTTGATCAAACTACTCTTTTCCTTTAAAAAAAAAATTAAAAAAAATAAAATAAAACATTTACATGGACATTAAGTAAAATAAAATTTCCGTATAGTGTAGCAGAACTGTGACACCGAGGCTCGTTAATGTGGGGGGGCTGACATCAGGTGTATGGCACAATTTATAGTGTGACATGTTAAAATACAGTGCAGGTTGTGTCTAAATCACAAAACAACCAGGCTTTCAGAAAACATACATGTTACTACAGTATTTTCATATGTAATTATTATTAGAATAATGTGCAATATAATTACTGTCCCGCATTGACTTTACCACCTGGCAAAGGTTCCATTTTGGCTTTATATTTCAAGCTCTCATAAGGTTTAACTGTTGAGTCAACATTTATTCCAACATCAAAATGTTTGCTGGGTTGGTGCAATGTGTCAACAGGCATCACTGCTCAATACATGACTTGATTTCCTTAACCTGGTGGTAAAGATGCTTTTTTGTAAGCTTACAGTAATTCACCCTATTTTTGTGAATCTTAACATCTTAGGTTTAGATTAACTAAGTAAGAACACCATTTCAATCTAATGAGAGGGACTTGAAAGTATCAATGTTTCTTCTGTACTTCACTTATCAAATTCTGAGCGACGCCTGTGGCCAGAACACATACAAAGACCAAGAGACAGAAACTGCATAATGCAGCACAATGATCATCATCTACCTTGGTCATCACAGTCGTGACACACTGCACCTCCCACCCCACTTTGCTTTGATGAAAAAAAAAATGTACAAAGCCAGCTATGGTGGGAGCAACAAGAAGTTGTCGTACAGCACAACACACAAGCATTATGATCCAGGAAACCAGGCCCCTGTGTCAAAGCACTGCCATCGGTGTCCACATCATTCATTAAACAAAGGTCACCATTATCACAGGACATTTCCTGGCTTGAAATGAAACCTCTCGTGCTTCCTCACTTACTTTATTGGCTCCAAACTGCACTCTGGCTTTTCCTTTGACTAAAGTGGCATTGATCTGCATGATGACAGACTCAATGGAATAGGCACTGCTCCAACCCTACAATCAGGAAACACAGAGTCAGTAAGAGCAGGTTTTAATGTTTTAAATGTAAAACAAATGAAAATTCAATCACAAGTAATACTAAAATATAATGCAGTGCAAATTCCCATCAGATTAGGACAGTTGACATACCTGTTTGGTGAGAAGTTCCATGCACAGGGCACCTCCCCCAAGAACGTAACTTTAGAAAGAACAACAATTTTTTAATTCTCTTTTTAAAACAAGTTTGTTCACAAACTCCACTTCGAACTCAATGGACTACAGAAGCTAAATGTACTCACCCTCCAGAAAGCACAGGCGAAACTACCCGAACAAAGGGTGGATCAAATGGAAAATTATCCTGTAGCAATGAAAAGCAAAACAGTTTATCTACAGACTTCAAAAACTCACTCAGCATTTTTCATGTCCAAAAATACAAAGTCTGTTTCACTCACTTTATATGAGAAGTTTAGTAAAATGTAATCCATTCCTTCCTTTTCCTTTAGCACTTGTAAATCACTATGTAAGGGGCTGTCAGGATCCACCCTGTTGGTCATAAAATTCTTCAGTCAGTTCATGTTCACAGTGACATCGGGGGAAAAAAATAAACATGGCACAAGATCCCAAAGTTACTTACGTCCTTAGTTTGACGTGCCATTCATACAGGCTGTCGTTAACAAGCTCAACTGAGTAGATGCCTGCAAAAGAAATGAAATAAATACGAGTTCAGTTGTCTCCCATCACAAGGTCAACTAACAACTGTAATGATTTATTCTCCTTTTTCACCCTATAAACTAAAAGGTAATGCACTGAGGCTAAAAATGTAAAGTTATACCTACTGTCTCACTCATATGGTTATTCTGCCAACGATATCACAATTACCCAACGTCTTATTCAAAAGGTGAAGAAATTCATCAAAAATAACTGTTGACTCAAAAATTGATATGTGCTTAATTTTTCTGTTGCCTGGAAAGCATGTCAATGTGATTAAAGCCATTACTAAAGCCTATATGGTTATATACCTTTTACTGTGCCTGACAGTAAAGGGTGTAGAAGTTGGCAGTACTTCAACACAGCCACACGAAGGAGGAGTTCACCTCAGGATCAGTCATAGGGAGTTTTTCTGAATTCTGCTCAACTTCATTTACTCTAAAATCCTTTCTTTTGATCGTGTATGAGTTATGGCTCTCAGATCTCAGCTAGATGTCCACTAATACTTATCCATCATGTCCATAGGACCGAAATGAATATCAGTGAGTGGGTTTGTATGTATATGTTTCGGTGTTGTTCTGAGCAGACCTCTGTGTCGTGTACGTACCCGTCTTGTAACTCTGAGACCTGTAGATCTCTCTGAGCTCCTTCATCAGGCGGTCAGACGCCTGCACTGAACCAGATACAGCTCCCTGCGAAATACAAGACAAGTACAACCGTAAAGACAGAGGACACTGTGCTTTGTAATCCACTATGAGCGCAAACCTGTCATTTGAAATTGATGTGGACCAACATCAAACAGAAAGCTTTATTCTGCTTGACATCAATATTTATATCTCTAGAGCCCTTCAGAGAATGTTATACTGATCTTTAAAACATTTTGTAAATGTTAAGTAAGCCATTTCAGTGTGTGCGTTATTGGTTCTATAGTTGGGTTTTTAAGTTATAGTTTTATTTATTTTTTAACATTTCAGATACCAAGGGAGCTCCACAGATGAGCCATTGAACAGGATGAGCGAGTAGAGAGCCCCTCCCAGAAGAAAAACAAATCTTTATACAAATATGTTTCCTGGAAGGGCAGAAATCAAGAAGAACCTGAAGATACTGCATAAGAGCACATTTAGCAACCGGTCACATTCCAAGCTGTCAAATAAATGTAGGACTTCCCTGTTTGTCATTCACAAAAGTAAATCACTTCTGATAATAGGATTAGCTGAGAATACATAAATTCCATGTACGTTTTTAAAAAGGTAGGCTTCAACAAAATCTACAAAAATGATAGAAAAACATTTTACCAACTATAATCTACATTAATTGCAGTGAATGTACTTTACTGAACAAAGACTCACATTCAAGTGGTCCTGCCTCTGGTTCTTTCTGATCTTCTCCAGGATGGCTAGATTCTCCTTCTCAATGCCATCATCCTCAGATTTTTTCCCATCGACAGGCTCCTCCTCTTTCATTTCATAGTGGTCCAGATCCTCGATGTCCTATTTGTTTGTATTGGATATTTTAGGCGTTTTTTTTTTTTTTAAGTGTTACTGGTTCTTAAGCAATACATAAGAGGTTAGGGATCAACCTCAGGGATAAAACTCGGTGCCAAGCAAATATGTGTGTGTATATTCTAAACAACGCATTTGGCACAACACCGTACAGAAGAATACATGAAGTCTATAGAACAAAGATGATAACTTACTTCTCCCATCTCCTCCTCCTCCTCTTCTTCAGAAGTGACCTCTTCTGTTCCATGCTGTAAACAGAGATAAACGCCACAGAAAGTATATGAAATAACTGTGCTGACTGCATTATTTTTACAAAAAACACCTTTACTGACCACGAAACAGGAAGAGGCCATGAATGAGCTTAGACAACAATGTCAGAGACATTCAATTCAGAAAGTACTCAAACCCCTTCACTTCTTTCTACATTTTGTTACGCCCTTTGCCCTCAGGAACCTTGAATGCAGCTGATTTTAGCAGTGAATCTGCAGGCGGCTTTTTTAACCCCGTCATGATTTTTGCTTCGAAAAGCATTGCCAGCTTATCTTGACCAGGGTGTGCCTATACAAATAACACCCAATCAATGGAGGTGGACACCAGTCAAGGTGTAAAAACATCTCAAAGATGATCCAGAGAAACTTGAGCTAAATTGCAAGTGTCATAGCAAAGCATCTGAATAATCATGTCGAACTGATGAGTTTTTTTCTTTGTAATAAATATGCAAGAAATTATATAATCATGGTGTATCGATTGTGGATTAATGCTGCGACGTGAACAAAGTGTGTGGGTCTGAATACTTAATATACACTATTATTTTATTATTAGTCACAAGTGGTTTTGAAGTGGGTAAAGGTGGAATAAATAATATTTATTTAAAAATACATGATCCCTGGCAAGTCCCTGGTAAGTGTCAAAAACAAACTAGGCGGCCCTGCCTTTCGGTCTTGTCCCACAGGACCTGCAGGCAGAGGCTGGTCCAGCATCTCTACATCGGGATGTTGGGGGAGGTTGTACAGCCGACAAAGATCACAAATGAGTTTCTTCAACTGCTGCAAAAGCTGGAAAAAAGACAAACCACAAGAAGAGGGGTTACAGCGTAAGATAAAACATTCAAGATTGCAAATGCAGCTACACAGCAACACCACATGGCAAGCATGTGACCGACCTGAAACAAACAACAACACACGCGTATAAGAGTTGGCTTCACTACAATTTTGAACGTCACAGGTTCCTGAATCCAAACATGTGATTCATGATATCTAAGACAGAAGACAATATTATGCTTGGTCCGGTCACAAAGCAGTGAGTGGCTGCAACTGGAATAATATAACCTTAATATAACCTAGAAATCTGGGGGCTGTGTTTAATTAGGCCTAATTATTCAAATGACTTTAAAATAAGGATTTAAACCTAAAAACAAGATTGTGCTGCAAATATCAGCAGGGACACTAAAACTGTTTGTGCTCTTGGAAACAGCTGCAATCAGCTACTGTGTTCTGCCAGATTTGGTGCAATGCAAATAAGGTGAACCACAAAACATCTGTGCAACGGAAAGACAGAGGAGTGATCTCATCTATACAAAGGAAGACAAGGTTTGCCCTTTACGTAAAAGACAACATTACCAATGTAATTTTCTTTATATACACCTACACAAAACTACAGGTCTACCACAGGCCAGTGCAGTGCTTCACCCCCTGCAGCATCTGATGATCTCAGTGCCACGACAAGCTCAGGACTGTCACTGACTCATGATGGACCATAAGCTCAGACATATCCCAACCATGAGATTTCAATTTAGGTAAAAGGTAAAGGAGCAACTCCACTAGGGAAGAAATTAACCTCCTGCACCTCAAGAGGGAAAAGGGGAACCTCTCCGATAGCTATACACAGATCACAAACCAGCTGAAGGGCAATGAGATGAACTTCTACCCAATGATGAAGCTTGAAAGACAAAGTACAACGCTCTGGAGGAGAAGTTCAGAAAAGAGGTTGCTAAAGGAGAAGAAAGAAGGGGAGAAGCTCTGTCTGAAACTGCGGTAGAAGAGGAGGATAACTTTCTTGCCCACAAGAAACTGGAGGAAAACAACAACGTGTGAAGGCAACAATCATGTAGAGGAGGCTGCAGGTTGCTTAACTCAGTCTGGACAACAGTAGCTCCACACAGTAGCTTCACCTCTCCCTCACCCTCTGCACCCCCCCCCCCTTGTTTGCTGCCCTCCTATTCCTACCCTCACTCCACATGCATCAACCTCTCCTAATAAAGATATACAGTATAACTACTACTTATATAAAGAAGATACAATGGTACCATATCTATCATCAAATCATGTTTGAAACTAAAATAAAGTCCTGTTATGAAAAGATGAATGTTACATAACAGTTGTGATTCCAAATGGCATTTAGCCTGTGGTAAATTACAGAAGCTGCTTCTGAAATAAAATGCGATATTCTGCAGGAAAACCATGTGACCATCACTGATGAGCTTTTGCTTATTTTAAAATTAACTGAAGTTATTTCTCTGAGTTTAATTATTTACAGATGATGAATGTCTCTTTTAATGTGGATCAGACTGTAAACAGTAAATAAGCAAAAAACTCTTCAATTACAGTCAAAGTGTTGCTGGAGTTTAGACCTCTTATGACTTCTTTCCCCTTCTTCATCAACCTAGGTAGTTAATGGAGATGTGCCAGAAATCTCTAGTCTGGTTATACAATAAATAAGAGAGAGACTGGGATATATGTAAAATTCTTCTCACTACACGTCAGATCAGGCTATGCCAAACTTAAACAGCAGACACATAATCCCCTGGAACGTGTATCAAATCTAGGATCAAACGTTATAGTTTCCCATTCTGAATGATACGTGGAAACAACTCGTCAACAAGCAGAAATCGCTAATAAGTGCTTTTCTCTAGTTTGTGGGCAGTTGTCAACTAAACATATCGGATTTCATCACCTTGGAAATCTTGAAAAAAATACTCACTTTTAAAATACAAACCCAATATTTGAAAAACATGAGCAGAGTTATGGATAATAAAAATTATCCAGCGGATAAGTATAACAATTAAATGCATTGGGATATGTGGAAAGAAGCCATCAGATTATTGTACGAGATCAAAACCCCCAAACCCAAGTATAATTTATTTACATTATTATCTATATTAAATCAAACAAAGAATAAAATCTTTATAGCCAAGCATAATCAGACTTCAGTGTCCAGGCTGCTGGTGGTGCTGTAATGCAGTAGGTTCATGTATACTTGACACACTTTTGGCCCCTTAATACCAATCAATCATGGTTTGAATGCCACAGTCTATTTGAGTATTGGTGCTGTCCATGTGCATCCCTTTACCAAAGACATACCATCTTCTAAAGTCTTTCAGCATAATGCACCATGACTGAGAGCAAAGTCATCTCAAACTGCTGTCTTGAACATGACAATCCGTTCAATGTACTTCAGTAGCTTACAAATTCACCAGATCTGAATCCTATAAAAAGAAACGTTGGGATGTGGTAGATTGAAAGATTGGCAGCAAGACTGTGCAGCTGACACATCTATAAAAATGATGCAATGCAGTCATGTCAACATGTCAACAAAAAATGTCAACATGTTAGGAAATCCATACTTCAAAGAACTGAGGCAGTTTAAGACATAAAGAAAAGTTCCTAATTAAGTGCTCGCTGAGTGTACATATAATACTTCATCTTGAAATACACAGATAATGATTATTTTATACGACTCCTAACCAACTCTGCATTTTTGCAGAAGATGATGGAGGTTTCAACTGCAGACATACCGACCCATTCTGAAGAATACTACACAGGATGCGACTATAAGTCAATCTAGCCGTCATCAATAACCCTTTAATATCAATAATCGTTTTTCCTCAGCTAATAATTAATCTACTGTAAGTACCATTTGACAAAAAAAAAGCCAGCTAAAGATGTGAAGTGGCAATCTCAAAGATTTTAATTTAAATAAATGTTATTATTTATCACCAAAAGAGTAAACAATGGTGCTTGTGATTATGATGAAAGCTTTGCCGTATTAAGATATTTGCAGTACAGTGATGTGGGTGTCTTGCACCATTCCCAGAAAGAAAATGCTGTATTAAGATGCTGCTAATGCAAACCAAGCATTTCCAACTACTGCAGCTTCACAATAAAAGTATTTAACTGGCAAAACACATTTTGAGTTTCATTATGAAAGAGTCACTGAAATTGAGATGTGTGTGTCACTCAGCTTAGGCCTTACCGCTTTTGTTCAAAAAGCCATCCACAAGACGATGGTCATTATTTGACATTAAAGTATTGCAGAGAGTGACAGATCATGAAGGAGCAGCCACAGTGAGGCTGTTAGATGAAGAGCTGCAAGTCACACGCCTCCAACTTCTCAGTGAGGTAACCAACTCCTTTCACTGTGCCCTGCTGTTCACAGACTCGTGCTGTGCGCAGGATGAACTCAGATCACATTTGCCCAAAGAGGTGGAAAAGGCATCTAAATTCACAATTATTGTGTGATTTTATCATTAAACCATCATTATATGGTTCACCCCAATCAACCAGGTCTGAATTCTTTGAGAGTTCCACTTCAAACAACATTCACTGAGGACGACTTCAGAGGCCTGCGTTCAACACAGTCTGTCCAGAATAGAGTCTGGAGTGAAATATGTAACAGACTATAAAAATAATACTTTTTTTGTCCTACAAAACAGAGCATGCAGCTTGAATAATCAAGCTAACTAAGCTCAGGATGTCTTCACATACATATGTTTACATAATCAGATGCTTGTCATGGCCATTTTGACCCAAAAGGTTGTACCAATGATCCAATAATAGGACCGTTTGGCCAGCTGAAAATCAACCTGTCTGTGCTGGCTAGTTACACATGTTCATCCTACTCCTTGAGCACAAAGTCACGTGTTTTTTTGCAGCACTTGCAACATGTTTGTTTATGTTTGAGAGCACATATGGAAACTGTAAATAAGCCCTGGGTTGTGTAACTAACAGAAATGCAGCACCAAAACGGCAAACATTGCATCACTATCTAGTCCAGATTGGTTGCAAAGAAAAGTCTCAACTTGTGTAGTCTGATATAACAGCTGCACAGAAATAACACCGTCTAAATAATAACCAGCATTTTAAATACTTAAAGAATAAAAGGAGTGCCACAAGATTATTTAGCACCAGACTTATCTGCCTTTTCAGAAGGAGCTCATCACAGCAGGCTGGCATTGTGTCACAATAATGCACAGAAAGGGCCCCTGCTGGGAGGCAGCCTGGTCAATACTTGTTTAACCAATATATTCAGCTAGAGGAAATTAGGTGCATTTTATTTATTTAGTCTCATGCTAATACCTCAGGCATACTATAAAGCTCCTGTCTCTAATTTAACCTATTGAAATACTTTATACATGAATCCACTGGGCATTAATATCTAAAGATGATGTATTCTGGTAAAGATTTGGTTTAATATACTGAAAATTGTAAGTGGATCCTCACACGGTGCAAAGATATGAGCACGTTTTCCTCTCTGATACGTAGTGAAAGAAGAGAGTGGGGATAAATACCAGGGTGCTGCCTTTCCTCACATCCTCCAACCTCTCCAAAACTTGCGCCAAGCTCGGGTCATCAGAGTCCACAAACCATATCGGTGACGTAGATGGATACGATTCCTAGAGACAGGGGGAGAACAACAGCAAAGAGACAGTCGCATCAGCACGTTGACTAATAGGTCTACTCTCATGTCGCAGGAGTAAACAGAGCTGGGGAACTACGTATATTTAGGGGTTGACGACATTAGCATTCAGGGAACAGTGCTAGCTTACAGCTAGTTTTGCTTATAATCAGTTTAATGTTTGATTTTAGGAGAAAAAGCCCCACGAATGAGACTGCGTAGCTCCCACTGACATTCACGAATCTACACAGAGCCCGTCCCGCAAAGCATCAGATCATATCGTAGTGTAGTTAGCCTGCTACATGGCTAGCTAACGCACAAGCTAACTTTAGCTCGCTGACGACCCGACGGGGAAGTGAATTAATCCGGGCACTTGTATTACTACCTCCTTACCGTTATGTTACAGTGGATAATTAACAGCTTTTCCCCAGTTACGTTAAACTGGCAGCTCAGCTCGTCGGGCTTCCAGTCAATGATCCTGAATCGTTCGTGGTTTGGATCAAAAATGGACTCCAAAAACTTCAGTTCGGCCTTCAGCCCCGACACCGACATCTTCCGTGCATCTCCGGCTGGGCCGCTGGGGAGGGGGAGAAGTCGGGGCTTAGCCTGGTTAGCCAGCTGAAGCCCAAATTCCCCGGACACAATTTGGTTATAAATGTGGCGAGGGGGTGACGGGATGTCCCGGTGGATGTAACTGGATACCCGGCCGAGAAGCACAGCACAGCCCGGTCAGGTTTCAGCGCGACCGGACAGATCTGCTAATGAAGCGGGCTAACGTTAGCTGTAGCTCCCGGTTGGCGTGAGGAAACAGCGCAGTGCTCGGAGAGATGCTAGCGAGCGAGTTAGCGAGCCTGTCCGTTGTTGTTGTCTTTCCGTCTATTGTTGTTGGCTGCCTATCACAACAACATCTCGGGGCTGTCGCGGTGTCCCGTGGCCGCCTCCTCACACACCCATCGGACGGTTCCCTGTTATTTACTTCACCGGGAGACGATCACACAGTCCCCGCGATCGGAACTTATATCCCGCAGCAGGCTCAGTGTTTTTCATCCCGGTGTACAACTGTAGCTGCTGGCCTCTGGTGGGGTTTAAAGATGGCGTTGTGCGATCTGCCCGCTCCCGCAGAATCCCAGCATTCAGCGCGTCCGCCTGGTTTATCTCAGGGTGGGAAAATAAAGCAAAGTTTTCTACCCTGATCAAACATTCACGCGAGACAATGGGTATCATCATAATATTTGCTTTTTGTTTCCAATTCAATTATGTTATTATATCAATCATTAATAAAAAATAATGTGTGCTTGCCTAAAATAGACAACTGTCATGTTATGTAAATAACCTTTGTTTGGCAATTCAATCTAATTGTATCAGGCTGATCTCATTCACTATTCTTATGGATTTGCTGTATTTATTTTCAGTTTAGCACAATAATCTGCTCCGGTCTGACTGAAGCCTGATTCCAGTTTAGTTTTAACAGGAATTAGTTGTAAATAAATCCAAATCTAAATCCTAATTTGCATATTCTTTATTCAATGATTTCATCAGATTAGTCATAAATTGTAATTGCATTATTTTTGTTTTTCTACAGTGTATCTGGACATTTAATCAGATTATTGCACTGAAGAATTTGTCTGACAGAGACTCTATATGAAGGTCAATATTTTCTCTGTATTTATACTGTATACAAATATATATACAACATGGAGACATAAGAAACACACATCACCACTGTTTGTTGTTACGTCTACCTTCCCAGGACGATTTACAGAAGAAATTAGTGAAATATTTCATCTCAATGAACATAGAATATGGGGATAAAATGCAATGAAGTATTCACTATAATATCTTTCACCACTGTATTTTAATCGTTGCTCAGGCCAATAATCATTATGCACACTGGGTTGTAAATATATCCACTCTGGTCTAAAGGACCCATTGAAATAAACTGCTGTGGTCCACATAGTGTCACTGTCAATGACTTTTCTCTTACAGAAACATTTGATATGACGTTCAGTGTTTCTGCATCAAATCCTCACTGTAGACGTATATAATGTCCACACAGGGGCAGTGTTGCCTTAAACATTTGAATACAAGGTTCGGGTTAGAGTATGGGTAAGCTTTGTAGACTGTGTTGATGATCATGTTGTTTTTAAGGCTGCATAGATATGTGTTACATGTCTAGATAATTCATATGTTTTTTTTAAAGCTACTCCTGGATTTATAGGGCCAATTTCTCTAAACATTTAAGTCTTGGTATATTTTGATCTTTATATTGAAAGTCGGGAATGTTCAGAACTGGGGAGATGACACAAAGTCTTTAACCCTTGTGTTGTCCCTGCTTCCCCCGGCTGTTGGCCCCCTCACATAGCCTACCCCATATTAGGACGCACACGTAGCGCAATAGACAAGTGAGCAGCCCTTGCAGATGTATTTGTTACACCCGCGGCACATGGTGTGAGTTTTACAGTCCTTTTTCCTGGGGCATATCTGACACCTCTTCCTCTTACTCGCCCCGAGCGGGGCTGCTGCTAGGGCTATGGAGGAGGCCGGACACTCGGGTCGAGCGTCATAGTCAACAGCTCTCTGTGGGGTGGCGGCAGCGGCTTTTACAGCCTTCACAACCGTGGCGGACGCGTCTGTGCGGGGGATGCGCTCCCTTCGTGCGATGAACGGAGTCACAAGAGCCTTTCCCAGCTGCTCTAGGAACACCCTCCGCTTGTTCCGCTTGCCCGGCATCCAGTCTGGGTTGATCTCTCTCCATATCACGAAGGCGTTGTAGGAAGAGACGTCGAGAATGTTGTGAAAGACGACCAGGGGCCAGCGCGCGGTCATCCTCCTGCAGCTGTACGTTCCGATCACCTTGTCTAGGTTGTCCACGCCACCTTTGTTGCGGTTGTAGTCCAGGACGATGACCGGTTTCCCGTCCTCGTGGTCGCTGATGTCGGCCTCGGGGTGCCGTGTGCTCAGGAGCACCACATTCCTGTTTTTCTTTGGGATGTAGGACACAAGAGTGGCAGTGGGCGTGAATACGAACTTGGATGAGAACAACTCTCTTCCCTTGACCGCGAGCAGCCCGGTCGGGAGCTCGGGCTTGTTCTTCCGAACAGTGCCGACCACTGTGAGCTTCCTCTCCAGGAGCTGCCGTGCGAGTTCCTAGGAGGTGAAGTAATTGTCGCACGTGACGACCGTGCAGTCCCTCTGTTACAGCGAGCACTACCCGCAACCCCTGGTTCCGTTCTGGGCGTCCACCACTCGGCTTTCCGGTGTACACTTGCATCTTCCAAGCGTAGCTTGATTTCGCATCGCAGGCCACCCACGACTTGATCCCGTATTTCGCCGGCTTGCTGGGCATGTACTGACGGAATGGACACTGGCCTAGGGAGAAAAACAGGAGGAGACGAGGACTAGCAGCCGCTATCTACATAACATAACATAACATAACATAACATAACTAACATAGCATAGCATAGCATAGCATAGCATAGCATAACATAACATAACATAACATAATAATAATATTTTAAAAAAAAGACTAACCTCTGAACGGAACCAGTTGCTCGTCCACGGTCACTTCGGGGCCCCGGGTTGTAGAGGTGCGGTAGCCGCGACACCCACGCGTCACAGACCTCTCGCACGGCCGCCAATTTGTCCGTGGCTCGTCTCGTGCGTCTCGTCTCGCGGTCGTCGAAGCGCAGCAGTCTGGAGTACGTGTGGAAGAGTTTTAGGGGAATCGTGGCACGAAGTATCGCCCGGCCGCTCTCGGCGTCCCACAGGCTGGCGGCGGCCTCGCCCCAGGACCTGTACACGCCCGCTAAGATCAGCAGCCCTACGTAGGCGCGCAGGTCGGTCTCGTCCATCCCTTTCCATTCGTCACCGTATTTTCGACGACCCTCCCGATTCGTCATCTCCAGGATGATGTTCTCTACCGTCGGTGTGATGAACAGGTGGAACGTCGAGGCTAGGTCACCGGTGCAGAACGTCGCGTGGATCGTGGGGCCCCGGGGGACCCCGCTTTGAGCCGCAGAAGAGGAGGAGGAAGAGGAGGAGCAGTGGCCCTCCTCTTGGCCGTACGCCCTCGAGGACCATGTTATTTCCCCGTTTCTTGAGGGGAAGGTCTCTCTTTCCACGAGTCCGGTGGTGGTGGTGGCGGTGGTGTCGCCGTGGTCTTGTCCTCCTTCTTCTTCTTCTTCCAAGGATGAAGAATCTGCAGAAGCATCACCCACTGGGTCGTAGTCTTCGTCACCGTCGTCGTCTTCGTAGTCACCGTCGTCGTCTTCGTCTTTGTCGCTATCGCCGTCGTCTCCGTCTCTGTCTCTGTCCTCTCTGTCTTCTCCATCTCCTTGTCCGTCCGCTTCTCGGTCTGGCTCTTTCGCGTCCTCTTCGGGTTCAGAGGATGGTTGCTGGGAGAATAGCTGTTGGAGAACCTGTTCTCTGGTGAAACGCTCCTGATGCGACATCGTGCCATGGTCTGTGAGAGAGTGGCACACTGAGACTTATATGTGGGTCTAATGTAACCCCCCTTGATTTCAATTGGAATCAGGTGTGGGTCTAAATGACCCCACAGAGCACCACAGCGCCCTCTCTGTGGTCTAAATGACCCCTCCCATGACAATCGAGAATGACAATCCATTGGTCTCAATTACCCCAGGAGAATTGGATAATGACAATCCTTGGGTCACCCTAACCCTAACCCTGACCGGCCAGGGCTTGCGTATGATCACACGCACGCACTCACGCACGCACACACACACACAACCACACACAGACACACACACACTCTGGGTCAATTCGACCCAGGAACAACACAAGGGTTAAGAAGCTGTCTTTTCAGTGCTGAAAGTCCAGATACTGAACAAAACCCCTTTGTGAATGACTGATCCTGTTATGAGAAATGTACTTGGAAGCAGCTGACTGGCCCAAAAAGCTGTCACCTCTTCTCATGACCTCCCCCTTTCAACAGGGATAACATTTCTGTTATTTGGCCTTCAAATAACTGTCCCGCGATACTCTGTGGAGGACACAGGCAACTCACTGAAACACTACTGCTACTATGGTGCTTAAATTAGTCATATTTTCTACTTGCAACACTCAGATGACTCCAAATGCTGTAAAGGTGTTAGATGTAAACTACAGTAGCGTCAGATCTTGAGATACACATGCTGCAGTTGAAGCTTTTACTGTTGAGGGAAAACGTATTGATTTGCCATTTTAAAGGCCAGTAAATTAAAAGGGAGGGGTTGTTTGACCCTTTTGTCCAAACCTGGTGATGTGTGTGGGCCTCCAGCTGCAGACCAGGGCCATGTGAGGACATTGATGGCCAGGATCTATAAGGAGTGTTCTCAAATGAACACAGCTCTGTCTCCTTCAGCCCTAAACCACTCTGCCAGCTTCACATGTCAACCTCTGTGTATGAGCAGTATATTGCCACTGTGTGCAATAAACTCTTCCAATCTACCTGAACTCAATGAAGTGAGGTGAGGGGATTTGTTAATGTAATGGTTTCTCGGGAAAGGTCAAGGTTCCAGTCTGGCAAATGTTGTAATTCATTTTTGGGGGGTGGGTGGCGGGGGATGGAGGTGTAGCTGTAAATTCAACCAGGGTGGTTGTGGTTGAGGTAAAATGTGCCTAACCTTTCTTTGTGTGAAAATGAAATTGCTGTTTGTGTTGTGCATCAGTATTAATGAGTGTGCACTGCTGTGCATGTGTGTTGCTTTGTGCAGCGAGAGTAGTGACATTCAGAAGTCAGGTTATTGGCCACAACATGATGATATATTCTTAGTAGGACACACATGTCTACAGAGGAAATATGTAGTTGATCAGTCCAGTTATAATATTAGAGACTACTTCCAGATATGATGGCAGATTTGTTGAAAAGTTTGCGAAAATGAGAAAACATAATTTGTTCACTCAGGGGCGTTGTAACAGGGTGGCCAAATCGAGAAACTCCCTGGGGCCCCGAGAATATATATATATATATATATATATATATATATATATATATATATATATATATATATATAGAGAGAGAGAGAGAGAGAGAGAGAGAGAGAGATTTCATGATGTAGAGACGTCCCAAAAGGTTGAGTCACATAAGCATTGGTCCTGAAAGGTCGGAGACGGATTGAAACACTGTGGGCATGTTCAACCAAAAATTAAGTTTTCTTTATAAAGTTTTCATTTATCATTTAGTTTAAAGTGCAAAAAACTCATTAACGTGTGCAGTATCACTAAGTTTAATTATCTGATAGTCCTGATCGGTAAGTATGAGGAGAAATTAGTGTTTACTTTCTCCATCGCTCACATACCTTCCTCTCTTTCACCTGGTCATCCTTATTTCATTGAACTGTCTGGCTCATTTTGAATCTGCTGACCTGTGTCGCCCAGGTTGACTTTTCACCAGAAGGTTAAATCAATATTATCCAACAGTGTTGTTGTGTAATTACTCTGTATTGACAGCGTGCTGAGGAGACAGTGGTGAGGGACTGTTCTCTACATGTGTCTGTTGTTAGGACGTTGTGTTAGAGAAGATTGCAGTTGTATAACATCCTGCCAAAAGCAATTAACCCACCACGCTGAGCACGCTGCTTCCTTCCTCCACCGACAAGCTGCTGAGAGGTTTACTACTGCTAGTGTATTAATTACAGCGACATTTATCCTTTTACTAACATTTGACAAGCAATTTATAAAACAAAACATGCAGATATATACTGTGTATTTGCATGAGGAAACACGATCATATTGCTTGTTTTTCATATGTTTAAATTAGATGACACTGCAAGAGGAAATATATTGTATAGGGTTCCTCATTGATGACACGTACATGCATTTAATTGATGAAGAGGAGCTGTAAATGAAGGGGAGGAAACAAACAGCTTAGAAATGGATTGAAGACCTCAGTGCTATAATTATATTTCATCTATTTTAGCCTGGGTGTATGTAAAACTGTTTTATGTCTTCAGGGACGTCACACATGCTCGAACCCTGTCAGGAGGTCGGAGGATAAACTGGAAAACAAATCTCTGGCTGCATTCAGATTGTCTTTTCCGACTTGTTTTATGATAGAGCAGCTGACGTATAGTTGGTCACAGCGTGCCTGTGTACGCACTAATAAAGAGGCAGATTGCTGTTGTCCTCAGAGATTTATCCCGGCCCTCTGTCCTCCATTTGCACTCGACCAAAAGTTAATTAAACCCCTGGCTCGTCTCCTCAGTCCATCCAAGACAGCGAGAGCAAATCTTTCCCACCATTTACAACCTTTATTATTTGTTCATGTCACAGCATGACGGCTCCACATGCCTTCATTCCAGCTTGACCTTAAGCCTCATTACATGATGTAAAAGCACAAACGCATGATTCAACTTTTAAATGTGTTTAAGTATGTACTGGCGTCACCGTTCGAAGTTTTTCTATGTGGAGTTGACATGTTCTGGTCCGTGGGTTTTCTCCGGCTTCCTCCCTAAATCCAACACAAGCAGATGGGTGTTAGGTCAATTGGAGACTCTAAAGTGACTGCAGTTGTCAATGTGAATGCGAATGATTGAATGGTCACTGTATGTTGGTCAAGCGATAGGCTGGCCAACTGTTCAGGGCGTATCCTACCTCCTCCTGTCAGTTGGGATTGGCCTCAGCCCCCCCGCGACCCTCAAATGATAACGGTCCAGTAAGTACCTCAATGTTTCTATGGCAAACCTTCGCCTCCCGTTCATTTCCAATCTACATTGAGGAGGCAAATGGCAGTTTGGCTTCACATGGAGTCAGTTTTGGTGAACTTTGACCCAGGATATTTCCTTTACATTCACATATATTTGACCATGCCCAAAAATGTATAAATAATAGATAGATGGATGGATACTGGGGCCACATGGAATTAAAAATGCATGGAATGTGAGACGAGATCAACTGCACCTCATTGTCCTGTTCTGTCTAATACTCTTTGTCATAGAAAAGTGTATTGGATATTTGAGATGTCTTGGGCTTTTAGCCAATTCAGCTTATTAGGCTTACACACAACTGCCTTGATCAACCACATCAGTCAGGGCAGATATTCATGATTCGTCCATCATTTCTAAAACAACAACCACAGGGGTGTTAAACCGACGTCTTGTAGGGATTTGGAGGGGTTTGGATGTTTAGCTGTGGATAGCTGAAGTCATTCCTCAACCGCCTACACTGTGCTGATTCACCACATACAGCACGGGGCAGTTTGTCAGAGGAGACAGCACCATTTCCTCCTCCGAGGAGCACTTTCCTTCTTCTCAGGGGGGGGACACTTAGCATATGTGAGCAGACACAGAGAGAACAGTTCACATCCAGGACATCTCTGAGTGTACCGTGTGTCCCTCAGATGCCATTTCACTTACGGATAATCTGTAATATGTCTCACACTAAAGGTTGGACAGGAGCCATGTGCTTATTCACGGTACATGATTAAAGCCTCTGTGTGGGATTCACCTCCAGTATGTCTTTAAATGTTTATGCTCCAGTTAAAGATGGGTTACATTTACAGTCGATTATAGTAACATGTGAGAACCAATGAGACCAAAAGATTAATGGAGCTGAATTAGACCTTTTCACCACTGCACTTCAGTCTGTGTATAGTCCAACAAATGTTAGTTCAGACAGTAGTGGACATTTTTCACCTTTGGAAAATGTAAAAAGAGTTTTTTCATCAGGATCAATAGTAAATATACAAACACAGATGAAACCCTCCCTGGTGGAGGCATACAACAGTTCTATCAAGTCCTGATCGGTGTCGAATGGGTGTCAAATTAATAATAAAAAAGCCAATGGAGAATAAATATTATTTATTTATCAAAATAAAAAATATAACCTGACTTTAGCATGGAACAAGTGACAGTTGCAGCCTTATCAGCCTACTTTCTTTCTGGCAGGTATAATTCTTGCAAGCAAGCAGAAATTGTCCCCTGGGGAACGTTTGTCAAGTTTTTGCAGTAATAGTGCGTCGAGAAGACTGAGTGAAATCGTGATATGATGAGACAGGAGGTAATGTACAAAGTGCAACAACAGAAACTATTTTGGGCCGAAAGGTTCAAGAGGTAATGTTGGTAGATCCGTGTTGGTGTGTCCTTGCTGAGCCATAGACATAAAAAGAAAGAAAGAATATGATATGATATGATATATAGATATTAATTAGTGTCATACACTTTTAGAGTCTTGCAAAACATAATTGCATTATAAAGGAACTTGACAGTTCCATGGTTCTTAGTCAACTTAAGTGTTTCTTTAATGAGCCCACAGAGGACCATTATTCTCAAATAGTACTAAAATAAAGAGCAAATCTCACCTTGAACTGCACTATTACAGCTTGAAGTATCTCAGCAGCTCTTACTCTTCATCAGTAAAAGATTTGAAGTTATAGATGGAGTCTGGTTTGAAGGAGGCGTGTACGAGTGTGACACTTTTTATCCAAAAGCACATCTAATAAAAATGTTGGTCAGTAACAGATGTGTCACATTGGTAATTATCACATCTAACACAGTCACTGACGACGTTCACATGGACAGCAATGTTCTGATATAAACCCGATTAAGACATTAGTCTGAATGAGACACTGCCATGTAAACAGCATTTTCTGATTACACTAACCCAAATAAGGTCATACTCAGAATAAACAATAATCAAATGAAGACCTGAAGTATTCTGACCTTAGTCACATTATGAAGACATGTACACGTTTACACATTATAATGTCCTGTTGGAGTTTTAACAGCATTCTGTGACATCGACATAAAGCAGTTACCAACTGATACATACCCTAGGTGTAAACAAGATGTAAAAACTAAAAGGAATTATAGCTTTTGCAAAAACACCCAAAGTGGTATAAGGTAGCATCGTACATTAAACGGAATAATGTTGGACATAACAGTGGAGTAGATGTAAAGATTTAAAGTCTTATTCTTAAGGTCAATTGTCGTAATATTGGTGTCCATGTTAATGTCATTATGTGGAACTGAATTGACTTTCAGGTGAGGAAAAACAAATCAATCATCAAAGCTACAACAAGCGAAAGATGAGAAAGAATCAGCATCGACAACACTATCTATGTCCAAAATTAGGTTTTACATCTTGAGCTCAGGACAGTAGAATGTTCACACTTTCTTTCCATAATGGAACTCAAAGCATGAGTCAATATTACAGCCATAATCCACATTAATGTATAGAGTGGGGGGTTAAGAAGATATTTATTGCAACAGCAATGCTACAGAAAATGAAGACGCAAAGAATAGAAATAGTATGATGACAGCGGTAATATTTTCTGAAGTCATGTATTTTTCATAGGTTTTACAGTGTAATGGATAAATGGACTGTGTTGGCTCAGTCTAATTGGATAAGGGTTATCTGTGGAGCATGACTGTTCAGTGGGATCTGTTGTTCCTCATATGGTCTAACCAAGTAAACTGCTGCCTAATCACATTCAAGCCAAAGTGTATTTACTTCCTGGGGCACTGCTGCTCTGGCAAGAGGCAAAATGGACGAGTGGAGCTGGCCTTCTAAATGAGCGCACCACTGCCAGTCTGTCCGTCCTGAAGCTAATACTGTTTCCAGGGCCAGGGAGAGGCCCTGACAATGGGGGAAGGAGACCCAGCTTATGTCAATTAGCTAAGAGGACAAATATCATCTAAATCATACCCCTGCATTGCCCTGGGCAACGAGCCTGAAAATGCAAGACACATGCAGCCAGTGACTAGCACTTACTCAGTGCTGGCCAGAGTTATGACTGAGATGCCCACAGTTAAGCATACACTTTCTGTAGCTGTGAACGGAGCACTCACCAGAAGAATTAGAGATCAAACTTTACATAAATCAAGAGGAAGGACGAAACCAATATCTTCCATTGCCGAGATCAAGTGTTTTTGTTCCCAGCACATCAACACCAGCGTTGGCCCTTATCACCAAAAGCTCCACTGACATCATTGTTGGTATTTCACCTCTTTTTCATTCTGAGATATTTGTATTCTTACAGTTTTTTTCCGTTGTGCTTCTGTCAAGTGTTACAAATGTCATCAACACACCCACTTGCTCATCATTAATCCTCCGTAGGATCTCTTGCTGTGTTCTCACATGGGCTCACTTGGGCATTATCCGTCGTTTTTTCCTAGGCTGAGAGAAACTCACCCAGACATTGGCGATCTCACGTACAGCTTCTCCAGATAATGTCAGGAGATTGTCTGGAGTTCAGTAGATGTTTGAAAGCAGAATTACTAACATTGGTTTATTTGGGATACCAAAGGTAATGGGGGAGGAGGTGTTTCCTGAACCAAACACTCCTTGTTGTTTTGTGGCATTATTTTACATACAGATCTGTATGAAGTGTGGAGCCTTGGCGTTAGCTCAAGTTGCACTTGCATTAACTGATTGGCTTCAACTGCTTCATTCGTGCCTCAGCATCAGTGGCTCATTCATATGCTGTACAGGTGCAAAATATACAGCAGTCTTTATAATCTGACATTTCTTAAAGACTACTTTTCTAATGGTCAATGCTGTTCACTACAGCTTCTTCCATAGCCCCAAACTCATTACTTGGTATTGTTGACTTAACTTGGATATTTATGTCACAAAAGTTTTTTCAGAGGGGATTGGTCATCCCAATGTTGCTGCATGGATTAAAAAAACTCCCTCAAACAGACTTATCTAACTGTGAATAATGGTCAGTTTTGTGACGCTAACTGACCCAACAAATCATGCTTGTTGAAACTGGCTGCTTGATCCTTTCACTTTCTTTCAAATGAGATTAGGAGAAAGACAACCTGGGAAGTTCCTGCACCTCTCCTGCTTCTCCTGTGACTATGGGCGGTTGTGGGAACAAGCAGGGATTTCATACTATGAGAAAGTTTGGGGACATATGGTGTCTGTGCTGGGAAGCTGTATGTGGCAGTCAGATAACATTTCCCACCAATGATCTGTGATCACAGTGGAGACTTCAAGAAGGAGTGGGTCTCAAGGGGAGCGACGTACCATCTGGAATCCTGGGAGCTGTGACACATCCAATTTACCTCTACCTGTGGACCAGTCAGTGGCACCTCTATAGTGCTCACTAACGGCTACAGAGAAAGTAGATTGGGTCAGACCTGACACTTTTCAGACTGGTCAAACTGCTCTCTGAACTTGAGCAGAGAAGATTTAAGACTTGAGAATACAAGAACAAGCCATGTGGAAAATAATGTCTTAGTGTACAGTTTCATACCATTGGCATATAGAGATAGAAAACAGTGTTCGTTCAGGATTTTGTCAACCTGAGGCCATGTCAAACTTTTTCTTTACATGTCCTCATTACTGCATTGTGAATGAACAGGAGCATAAATCATTTTAAGATTAGCCGTCCAGGTTAAATTATGCAATGCTAAGATTACGACACAAATTTAATCAAGCTAAGGACATCACCCTAACCTTGCTCTGCGCTCTAAGGAGAGGCTCTTACCATGGCGTATAAGTTAATCATTAGAGAATGGAAAATCATTGTTACATTTTATAGCTGGAAGGTTCTTTCTAATAAATAATTCAGCTTCTTTTAAACAAATATTTATATATAAGACAAAAGGCAATAAAATGCCCCATTAAAGAAATAAATTACCTACAAATTACACAACAGGTCTCAAATGTCCAATCAACACTTAAGAGCATAAAACATTGAATTTATTTTCTTGTATTCCAAGCAAACATCTGCATGTTCTCTGAACAGCATTTAAAAAAAACTTATTTAATGGCTTTTAAAAAGAAATAGCAAAGGTTACAAGATGTTTAAAAGATCAGTTTGACATTTTGGCAACTTAAATGAGTGGATTGATACCATTTTCATGTCAGTATAGCAATTGTGAAGCTAGACTCCTCAGCTGATGAGGTTAGCTTGGCACACAGTCTGGAATGGAGTTAACACATACCTTGTTGTTACATCTGAAAACAGGTGAGGAACCAAATGCAAATGCCACATGAGGACAATGTAGACGTAAAAGTTGTTTAATAAATTAGTTGGTCGACCAGAAGTGACAATGCTAGCGGACTTAGTCACACGATGGTGTGTCCGAGGGTCCGTGAATGCACCTCATAGGAAGATATCAGAGACATTTAGGCTTAAAACACTGTGTAAATTACCTTGTTTCAAGTCCAATATGAATGTCGGGGGCTTACGGACACTTAGATGACACCACAGGAGCAGTATGGAAGCATCTTATGTTTTTTCTGTTGTTTTATTACGTCTGAAGAAGGACTCACCATTTACTTCAATTATATTGGATTCTGCTGCAATGCTGTTTACCCCTGAAACTTTTTCTGGACTCAAACACCTCACTGTGTGGGTAGCTATTTCCACTTGCTTCTTTGTGCTTAGCGAGGCTAATAGCTGCTGGCTAAAGCCGATATATAACGGACAGACGCGAGAGTAGTTATTGATTTTCTCATCTAACTCTCTGCTAGTAAAAATAATTCAAAGTGTTGCTTTTAACATATACCTTGAATAACATCTGTTTAAGGTTGCACATAATGTCATAATAATAATTTGTTTTTCATGCCTAATGAATGGCTGCTTGGTTGTTATGAGTTGGGAATGCAACAGTATTTCCATTTTTACTTGTTATTACTGTCCGGGCATTGCAGGCATATATGTAGAGCCACCCTGTTCCGTTGTTCTCCTCACACCCCATCTTATTCTTGTCAAAACTGACATTAGCCCATAATTCAAGATCACTTTATCGGTGTGTGATATCGCAGACAGAGACAGGATGGAAAGCCTCTATGTGGATATGCTTTAGAGCCGCTCCGCCACTAACAAACTATCCTCTCTGGCCTGAGGGTATTTGGTTTCAGCTAATTGATGGATGGTCAGATTTCCATCTGAGGAAATGCGGCATCACATCCAATCTGTTTCACTTATTTTGGAGTAACTACCAGCCACAATTCCCGTGGTTGGTTGATTATCTATGCCCTGCGTCATTAGCAGCCGGTCCAGACAGACACGAAGCAATCACTCGCTTCACCATCTGAACCCAGCCCCCCTATAGGATGACATCTCTGTGATGATGAGGGGCATCTGTGGTCTCTTGGGTACCATGAATGTGACGAAGAGGCTTCCTCCTCTGCATCCTTCTCCCTGGAGAGTCGGTTTGATGGTAACACAGACACAGAATTGAATCACAGCAACATAATCCTGGTCAAATGTACAGACGTCATTAGCCCAAGCTATCCCCTGAGAGACGGCTGGGATGATACAACATGGAAGCTCCAGTGCCGTCAGTCGTACAACTGTTCATTCTATAATGAACTTTCCAGATAGTTTGTATGACTTTGTCTGTTTTAGTGCCTGTAGTCTTTTATTGTGGTTGCAAGATTTGAAATTGACGCAAGATGAGATCTAACATGGAAGTAAAATCTTTTTACCAGTCAGACTGAAGCCATGTTCTCTTTTACAACTATGTTGAACTGACTGATAATGGGTTTTTCTGTTCATCCAGCTGTGGACTCAATCATGTGATGAAGCCTCCCAGTGGGACCACGCTCATCGCAGCACATTACCCATCTCACACTCCTGGTCGGGCCCAGGCGGGTCATTTCCATGTCCAGCATTGATAGCCATTGATTGGATCTGCACAGCTCTGACCCTACGAGCCCCAGGAGAGGGCTACAGCCTTAAAGATCCAATAGGAGCAGAGTTGCACTGTCAGTCCTATTCTATCATAATTATGTTGAGCCAGGACCACAGTCTCCTGCTCTTCCTGCTCAGACAATTGAGTTTAGCAAAAATAAAATCTTGATGCAATATCTGTGGCAGCCATAAGGCTGAGTGAGTTTGGTTTTGAAGCTTTATTATCTTGTTAGTGGAGTGTGTAATCTTTACTGCTCACAGAAATTGGTAGCTGGCTTCATTTATGGTTACTCATAAAGCACCTCTATAATTTGGGCTGGGATTAATGCTTTTGTCAATTTTTGTGTGTAAAGAAGCAACACTCTGAAAAAGAAATCATTAAATGTCTTTTCAATATGCAGAGATTTATTGGTTTTGATAGAAATTGATATATTGGATGTTGAGGAAAAATGAATGGTTGTTGAGGTGGTTGGTCTGGGAGGATGCAGTGGTGACTGGGAGTCTCAGGCATCATTTCACCCGAGCTTATTAAGCCCCCCCGTACCAAGAACGAGACCTGCAAGAGGTATACTGCAACTTGAATAAGAAAGGGATGAGTAAGGGAAGGTGGGTGGTAAGAAAGGATGGAGGGATAAGCGTAGGAATGAGGGAAGGAGGATGAAGGGATGTGGGTAGGAATGAGGGAGGATGAAGAGAAGGGAAAGGGTGGGTCGAAGAATCTGAGACTTAGGGTGATTAGAGGTGTGGCTGAGGCGTGGCCCTTGCTCCTGAACTAGTTAACTTCATCTCAACAAAATTCTTTACTGCTCACTATCTGTTTTCTCGAACAGGCAAATAAAACCATTAAACAGAAGTTTGGGAAATCAACTGACTTCTTTAATATTTCCCTACATCGACTTAAAGGCAAAATCTTAATATTTGTATTACTATGACTGAATATTTCTCCAGATTTGATTATTATTCAAGCTGTCAGATTGCCCCTCTTGTGTTTTTTACCTCACGATGACATTGTCGTGGAGGATTTTAAAACATTTTGATTTTATGAGGCTTCCTCAGACGTCTGATGCAGCAAAGGTTTTGCAGCAAAGGTATTCCAGTTTTTATCATTTAGCATATATCTGTGTCTTTATCTGTGTCTTATCCTTCTCTTTCTCTGGCTGCTTCCTTTTGTCTGTGTATCTCCCAGATATTGGGCTTATTTTTTCCCCCCACATCTAACTCTTTCTTGTAACCAAAGAAACAGAAAGAAAAGATTTACAGACAGACACGGTTTGCATGGCTTTGCTTCAGTCGAGCCCTCGTCCAGGAGCTCTTAGACACACCTTCCTAAGCACATTAAGATCTCCCTCTTGGGCAGAGAGAATTGATTCCAGACGGCTGCGATGACAGGAATGCATGTCAGTAAATATTGCCTTTGCAAAAATGTACAAATGGAATACATTTTACAGCTCTCTTCAAACTGGAGGACTGTGGATGTGGTGTTTTTTTCCTGGTGTCACTTGCAGAAAAAGTTGAGCAGTCTCACATATTATACCAACACCTGCAGACACACATGTATAAGAATATATGTTGTAATCTATACTCCTATCATTTTTCCTTCTTTCTCAGTTTTTCAATATTCTGGTCTCCAGTATGCGACAACAGCATACAACAAGGAAGGATGACAGCTCTTTATTTTTTATAGTTCCTAGAGTATGTTTCTGCCTCTGACTTTCCAAACTGTGACGTTCAATTTGATAAGTCAGCCTTTCAACCTTCAACACACTTCTGTGCAGCCTTTGCCGGCTAAAATGAGCGGAAGAGCTCCTTGACTGTGGACGTCAGGAGAAGGCCATCTCTAAATCAGACTTCTGGGCGGTATGAGATCAGGGATGGCCCAGAACAAATCGATCCTGCCAGGATTTGTGGGGCTGCGCCTCAAGACAGGTGTGCTTTAAAACCCCTCGCTTCGCTGTGACAAAAAAACAAAAAGGGCACTGCAGAGTACATTGGGGAGGTCACGTAAACTCCTGCTCTATCTGCAGCTGTCACACAAGACCATTTATCTTCCTCAGTCTCGCTGTATGACATATTGGACACGACACTCGGGAGTGGTCTCACCTTCCTGTCTATCACTGGGAGGCAGAATACATTAATGAACAAGCTAATCTGTCTTCTCCAGAGACTATTCATTACTGACCGCTCAGTCTGACACAACAGATATGGTCCACTGAGATAAGCCCTCCCACTGGCTGCTTATTGCATTCCGCTCACTCCTACAGATTCTGTTACTGTTCAGAAAAACATCTAATCATTTAAATGTGTGCACAAATGTTGCCCAGCTCGTCCACTATATGTACATAGTATACATGTGATATGTCAATCAAAAGTCCCACTGCACTGCCTTTTTAAAAACATCCTATAATATGGTTTGCTTGCAGAAATATGAATCAATGAACAACAACTAATTATTGCATTTTTGTGGTCACATAGAATTTGTGGATGGTGCTGTAGTGACTCAGGCCAGGTGGATGTGCCAAACATCATATCTCTGCCAACAGACAAACATCAGAGAGCTTCCAGTGATATTGGGAGAGATGAGTTGTTCAATATATTTATATAAGAGCACAATTTCTTCAGGCAGGGTGCGGGAGAGAGTGAAAGCTGGAAGGTGATAGAGGTTATAGCTGAAATTGCATCAATTCTGTGATGTGTTCTTGATATTAATGTTATATTGTCAAAGAATAAAGAGGGAAGTACTGTTTACTCATGCATCATCCTGTAATGTAAGCATAAACACTCCATTGCCATAAACATTCCACTTACACTAATTCAGTGCTGTTTGTTATCACAGGTGGTTTAAGATTTCAGTCCCAGTTGATGTGATGACACCAGTGTTTTTTTTTATTAGCAACTAAATCTACTTTAGACCTGACATTTTCTGGGCCACCAGAAACAAGATAAGAACACGACGTTAACATTTTAGCTTCAGAGTTGAAAAAGCAATTAGCAAACAGTTGTTTATTTATTAATTAGTAACTGCACTGCAGACATTTAAATGTCATATAGCAAGGAAACACATTTTCACTAAAAGCATTAAAAACAAACTCTGTTTTATTTAAGCCTCACAGATAAATAGTGAGCCGCAGTTAAATTCAATCCAGCAGTTGTTTGTTTTATACCTCAGACATGTGATTCTCCTAATTTCATGTGTAGTGATCTTTGTGGAAAAGACCTATTGTGTAAAAAGTGTTGCATTATCAAATATTCAAATATAATCCATATTATTAATACCAGTATTCATGATGCTTTCATTTGCAAGTTGGCTTTTACTCTGCAGGTGGAGGCAATCATGATTACTTAATATGGTCCTTTGTTGTTGTCAGTAACAATGCATTATATTCTACAAGAGATATGAATCATCAAGTTGTTTTACTTTCATTTTAATCTGTAAAGTAACAAGTAACTGTACAACAGTGGAGTAAAAAGAAGTATTCAAGATTTACTTCTTGAATACAAAACAAAGTATAAAGAATAGTGAAGTACTTAAGTAAATGCAAGTAACTGTATCCAGATACTTTCTATCAAAATGCTAATTTAATTTCAACTTAATTTCCCCACTCAAATATTGAATGGGGAAATTAAGTTGAAATTAAATTAGCATTTTGTCTGACTGAACTGAAATTAATAGGTTTTGCAGGTCTGTGTGTGTTTAAACAAAAAAATATGTAAAACATTACATATTCCAGGAATATGTAATGTTCACACAAAGTGTTACAGAGTGGCCTTGTTAATTTTGCATTATTAAATAAAACATATAATGTTACTGACTATAAGACCAAATAGAATAAATAATGTATAATAGGAGGATATCAGTACATGCATACATGTATGTTTATACACACATGCATGCACAAAGAAATTCTAAAGATAAATTATCATCATTAACACCAGAACAACTTGCATGAACCAACGAGCCGTGTTGATCCCCATGCAGGCTGATGGGTGGTGTGTGATCGATACCATCACATAAGGCTGAGACCCACTGGTGAAGGAGCCAAGCACTCCAGGTAATGAACTGCCTGCGTGATATATATCCCTCACAGGATGGGACTGCAGTGGTGCAACATGGTACTGCAACAGCAGCAATTCTTTGATTAGCCATTTCTCCACCATCACGCTTCCCTCGCTCACAGAAATATGTCTCACTCTCATGGTCTCAGTGTGTGTCCATGTGTCAACAGGTCCACTGTCACACTGTGTCGAGGCTCCTGCAGGAAGCTCACGGCTCGTAACTTTCACACTGCAGAGACAGACATGAGTCATGTATGTCCCTCAGATTTATTTGACGTAACCTGTTTTTTTTCCACTTCTAATAAAGTTGAATGTGAAAGAACAACAGAAGAGAAATGTTTTAGAAGGATACGCCACGTGATAAAAATATTTTTACTATGTCAAAGTATTTATACATGTATACACACATATATCATGATAATTTTAATGAATGAATCTGGAAAGTTTTCACGGACCTCCTGGTAGTGTGTCATGGTCCACCATTTGAGAACCACTGCTTAAAAAAAAAACTAAGATGTTTACATTTTGATTTATGGTATGTATGGTATTGTTTGTGAGAATGCAGAATTGTTTGACTAAGTGTTTTTTGTGACTCTTATCTACCTCATTACCCCCCCAATGGCATTTTCAGACCCCAAATTGGTAATGGTGATGGAAATGTCTGAATCATCAATTAATGACCACGGACAGTATTCTATAGATATATTATCAACTCAGACCAACTTCACTGAAATGTTCATGGCAATCCTTTCAATAGTTGGGTAGACTTTAAATTGTTGACCCAATTGTTATTTAACCTACAACCAACTGACACCTTCTTACCAAAATAATGTGTGTGAATATTAAGTACAACCATTTATTGAAACACTGTCAGGGTGTAAGCAGAGTGGGATTGGGAAATTCACACGTAGCATCTCACTTGGGATCACACAAATAAAAAAATAATTTTAAATAAGAAATTTAAATAAAAATGTTTTTACATTATGTATTCCAAGTTAAACAGCATCTCAAGAAGTTTTCTGCATACCACATTTTTGAAATAATGGATGTATTTATTCACATATTCATTGAAAAAGTTGTTCTTTGATCCTATTAGTGATGGAATCCTTGGCTTTGATTCAAAGCCCAAACAACCTCCCTCCTCTCTTCAGAATGATCCTGTCGATATTGATTATTTCACAAAATGTGTCCCTATAAATTGTCATCACTGAGTAATATGATCAAGTAGATGGCCATTTACTAAATGAACTGGCACATTGTTCATTTCGGACCGGCCATGTTTCACCACTCGCCTGTAGTTCTCTGCCCGTTCAAAATAAACTGTCAAAATGGCTGCTTGGTGAGAATCAAACCTCAAATCTCAAGTTGATTAAAAATATTAGAGACATTTGAGCTGATTAGGTTTTTTTTAAGTATTTGGTTTTATTGAAACAAGATTCTGATCAACAAAAGAACGAGTCACACAAAAGACATATGGTAGTGATTAGCTTTTTAAATATAGTTGTCATATGTGGGCTTTCAAAGAAAATACAATTCAACCCCATTTCCTCACTACATGTGAAAACATACAGGATGCAGTCACAGTGATGCTGTCTTTCGATAATGAAAACGTTCCCTATTCCTATATATTATCAAACTGTCGTGCTGCTGTAGCAGTTTGCATTTGGTGTCAACACCTACTGCCAATGTAGGGAGTAATACAGTTTTCATACAGTGAGTGAAATGTGATTGCAGTGGTCAGGGGTGTGGAATGGGCTTATTATAGCATTAGCCTCACAAAACCAGTAAGATGACAGAAAGAAAACAATGTGCAAAATACATCATATTTACAGCAAAACATCAAAATGTTGCTTTGTCTCTTGTTGATGATGAGCCTATGATGTCACTTCCTTATATGTCCCAGGCCTGTATATATATATGTCTTGTTCTTCCTCCACTTTAGTGCATGACTAATTTTGTATTGTTGCCATGCATAAGCCACACTAATAAAGGCTTTTAAAATATTTCCACAGAAAGAATGCCTTGGTTTATATCTTGTTTTTGTATCAAAAGTAGCACCTGTGCCAGGCAGGTCTTCTTTTTTTTTTACACATATTTGTCCAAACAGAGGCTTTCCATTGCCTTTCTGTGCAATTCAAAATAGTTGTTACTTTTGTATTAGATAATGTTCAAGCCTTAAACCAGCCTTAGGTTTCATCAATTTGCAAGCAACTTGAGAACACTTTATAGTTTGAGAAATGTGCATGCACGATGGTAGCTATTCCATCATTGTGACCATTATGTCTGCTTATATATTTTTTTAAATGTGTCATTTTGTTGAATTTCAGCGATTAGTTAAGTCTGGAGAACTGGATTATCATTCAACAGTAATGCAACATCTTGAAACAAAATTACATTCCATGCACTGTGATGCAACCTCAGATGAATATGAGATGATGAATATGAGATGAATCTAAGGGGTCATAAGATGAGTACCAGTGCAATTAATAAGAAAAACCTAAATAAAAAAAAGAACTAAGTGTTGCTTTTCTTTATAAAAACATTTATTATTGGTATAAACAATTCCCCTCGACACATTTGCAAAAGAATGAACAAACTGTGAGTCCCCCAGCTGCCTGATAGAATAAGTTAAGATCAAACCTCATCAGCCCCTATTGATCTGCTCTCAATGATCCAGAATAGAAATCTTGGGGAGTTCAAATTTATAACCTCAGGAGAGTCCTTGGGGCTGCTCCTGGTGCCCGATACACTTCCTTTACTGGCCATTATAATGAGCCTTTAAGCAGCGAGGCCACTGTAAATCTGCTCCCCTTTAGATTGCACCGCTCCTGGTCTGACTGGATGCAGGGGCAGAGGATAATTTACGGCCCTCTCCGGAGCAACACTCCCCACAGCAGTGTGAAGTTGGTTGCTGCATTTAAACTGAAAAAAATAGTTTCTTTTGGCCAATAAAAAAAATGACCTAACATGACCTAACACACAAATTAGTTCTTTCAAATTAAAGTTTGCAATTGTGTCCATATAACTTGTTAACAGTTAGGTAAACTTAATTAATTTGTCTATTGCCAATTGAAGTATTTTTAAAAGTTGCTCCAATATTTTTATTTTTTCAGTGTAAGGAATAGGCTACTTTCGGCAAGTACTTTTACTTTAAATACTTTAAGTATGTTTAAAGGCAAGTACTCACTTACTTTTACTCAAGTAGAAAGGTTAATGTGCTACTTGTACTTTTACTTGGGTATATGTTTTTCACTTGGGATTTGTGTTTAAAATGTTTGAGTGCTTCCTCCATCACTGATTATTTCTAAGCACATTTCAATTGCTACTTAAACCAGTTATTTTCTGTAAAGATGCAGAATCTGCACATATTTGCATTTTATAACCATTTATCAGGGTGTGGGGGCAAACAGTTCAAAAGGTAAAGAGGGGTCATACTGGAGCAATAACTGCACATGGGACTCATCCTAACAATCACTATCACGTCCATCCCACTCAGACTTGACCTGAACAAAGCCTTTACTCTTTTATTGATTAAATACATTAATACATCTTTCTCCTGTTAGAAAAATAAAGCAAATAGAATATTCAGTGTCTCAATCAGCTGCTGAGCGGGTGTAAAGTTGCAGGAGCTGGTCAGAGGCTGGTGCAGGACCTGCAGGACTTGCAGGGGGACGGAGGGAGCAGCGCGCCAGGGCTGGACACTGCGTGTAGGCGGCGGAGCGTGAAGACCCGCGTGTGCGCAGAGGTGGCTGCATGAATTTCATGAGGATTTTTTACAAAAGCGACCCTGTGGTGTGGCAACAGACCGGTCAAAGTATCCGGTTAAATTGTTTCCTTCTTTTCCCCAGGCATCAGCAGTGCGCAGGTAAAGTGTCCAGACTTTGAGCGCGCAGGGTCCGGTATGTCCGGGGGGAAGAGCGCAGGACGCCGCCGCAGCTCCGAGGCTTCATCATCCCTGAGGACCCCTGCGGAGCAGATGGTGCCGAGAAAATGACTCGGGCTCTCTCCATCCTCGCGTACCTTCTCCCCCTGCTTCACTGTGAGTGTGTCTGGCTTTACTTGTTCGTTTTAGACACTTCAAGCATGTGCGTCCAAATGTTTGCGTCAGATCCAGATTCATTTGGCTGAAACTGATTCTGTGCGAAGAAGTGATCCGTCTTGATGTTCTTTCGTGTCCAAAAGTCGAATAGCAGCGTTTGATTCTCAGTGCTGCAAGTTGACAGTGACTGAAATTACCGAATCACAGAGTTGCAGATACCCCACATTTATTGCTTTAGGCTATTTTTAATGACTAAAAATGAGAAATTGCATGGTGATGATGGGAATTTGGAAATTTGAAAGTCTGTTTTAATATACATAAATGCATGAATATAAATCCTCATAGCAGATAAATATCCTATGCAAGTGCAGCTGAGATGTGATACTTTTGTATTACTACATTCATTTAATTCAATTTGATGAGTCAGCTCTGTGATCAAATGTGGCCTGAAGTCACCAAATCAGCAGCAGGCTCTCATAAGGTTTAATATTGAAGTTTGTATCACAACTAAAAGCAACAAATACAATTAATGAGCACACACAATATTAGAAAGAGCTACCTAAACCTAAATTATGACTTAAAACAACTTTTTAAAACTTTTGTTCTTAAGATGCTTATCTTAACTTCTTCAACATCACTATTTCACATGACTTATTACCTTGGTGATATAAGTCCCACCTATGTGTTAACAGTCTGCAACTACTCTGTGGTCTTTTTTAATTGATGCATATTCTAAAAGGTTGTGCACAAATATATAGTTAAATCAAATTTAATCTTATTCATGTTACAGAGGATAGTCACATATTGCTTTTCTCCTTTTATCTTCTTCATAAAAAGGTGAGAAAGAAACTCATTAGTGCTGATATCACAGAGGAGTAGAAGAAGAAAGACATAGTGTTTATACTGTAACTCAACATTTATCCAGCGTCTTCATTTTGCTCTCATGTTGCAGAGTGAATTACATTTTTGTAGAATATTGTTTTTCAGTGTACTGCTCAGAGTGACCTTATCAACTCCCTCTACGACAGCCGACTGCATTGTATTAACATGCCTGACCTTAGTCTCAATCAACGCAGCGTCAGCGCCACACTCAAAAGTTCGTTTTACACAGTAAAACCACACACACACACACACACACACACACACACACACACACACACACTCACCAGTGGCTATCCACAGCCGGTGATCACAAGTTAGGTTGCTTTGTAAGTGGCCTTCACCTGTGGGTGGAAGGCAGCACTTTTGACTCTGGTCTCTGGGGATTTGACAACACACCATCTGCTCAAGTGTGTGTGTTGTGGAGGTCTGACTGTGTTGGATGGGACCTCAGCCAAATGACTGGCAAGGGCACAGTCCTGGCAGCGTGTACTGACCCGTGGGGCAGGAGTGTCAGAGTACCACGCCCTGCAAAGCTCCAGGAGATTGGAGGCCAATAATGACACACACAGTTTGATACTGAGGAAGAGGAGAAGCACAGGAGCTGGGAGTCTAATATCATTCTCACTTTTACTACTACGTCACATCACCACATAACTTAAAAGAAGCATGCAGTATCATTCCCCTTTTGCAGCCCTGAATATCTTTCTGCTGAATATCAACAACAGCAGTGATTCTTCTTCAACGGGCCCATCAGTAAGAGTCTCACCTCTTTGCAGCGGTTCCCATGAGTAAGCCGACTCAGCTTCTCTGGACCATGTGGGGGCATTAATAACAGGCTGCATGTAAACGGGGCAGTGCTACATGTATTCATTCTGCTCCAGATCAGCCTTGTCTTTACCCCTGACGTGGGCATCATTTATCAGGGACGAGGGAAAGAGTTGCAGTGTAAGTACCGTTGTAGTCTTATTCTAAGGACACATCCAGTGGTTTGGTTTTAAGCAAAAGCGGAACATGTTGAAAATGACTTTAGGGCCCTTTAGATTTATTTTTCCACAACACAGTAATCCCTGGCTTTCTTAATTGACAGCTGCTGTTTCCTGTACATGCTTGATAGCATGATGCAGACTGTCACAACAGAGGAGCAACAGTATTTTATGAGCTGTTCCGGAGATTTAGCACAGGAACAGGCTGACAGGGTGAGGCTGCACTTTGTCAACATGAGGGATGCTCAGAAAACCAATGTAAAGATGGAGTAGTGGACAGACATGTAGGTCCCAGACTTTGAGTTCATACTCTGTCAATGTTGGCTTTGTAAAAATGTTACCACTGACAAAATAAAACAACGTTTTCAAATTCTGACCATGAAAACAAGTAGTATGAACTGTATCTATACTTATTCCTGATATCTCTCTCTGTCTGTATGTGTCTCGCATATCTCAAGAACCATTCATCTTATCGGCTTCACACTTGCCATGTGTATTGTTAATGGCTAAGGGAAGTGCAGTGATGAATTTGGTGTTATTTGGACATGTGATATATTCAATATTGATAAAAAAATTGAATAAACACGAGACCCTTATATTACTTCCTGAAATGCTCTATATCGAGCTGAATTTCAGAGCTTTTATTTTGAAAAGTTGTGAACTTGGGTCTGTATCGATTGCTTAACAGACCTCTGAAATAACAAAATAGAAAAAGTCAATCATTCAAACTTATACATCAGCCACACATGTGAACAGCAAATTCTGTCTCATTTTATGAAAAACATTATATCCTACATTAAATCTTCATTGCAGATAAACCAGGTAGGATGAACACAACGTTTTCTAACTTCACTCTGCACCATAGACTTCTTATTAAAAGCTCAGCACACAACGTCCAGAACACAAACAATAAATAAGTGACAGTATTTTGTAGAACTGTTTGAGGAGGACTCAGCTTTGGAGCATTAACCCAGGACAAGCAAACAGTCCACTTCAAACAAACAGGCAAGTTTAGAACAGGCACTTCATAAGTAAATGCAATTGCTCCTATGTACACAAGACATCATCCCCTACAGAGTCCCACAACCATCACAAGTTGTAGCATCTCTGTCTGCGCTTTCCTGTGTCTTTCCTTCGAGCACTACTTCTATAGTTCTGTAACTTCTGTGTGTGACTCTGGAGAATAACATAGAGGATGTATCTCCAGGTAGCCGCAGTGCTGACTCCGAGGAGCGGCTCATGAACTGGTTGCTGGGAGAAGATCGCTACAATCCCCTCATCCGGCCGGCCGTCAACAGGACCGAGAGAGTCACGGTGAAGCTCCAAGTATCTCTGGCACAGCTCATCAGTGTGGTAAGGCCCTGGGAGGGTGTGTTTGCATTCATTTATGTGTGCACATCTGTGTGTGAGGGTTAGATGAGGTGCTCGAGCGACAAAGAGGGAGACGGAAAAAGAATGGCAGAGTGAAAGAAAGAGGATGATAGAAAAGACAGGAGCAAGTGCCGCAGAGCTTTTGAGAGAGCAGTTAATTTCCCCTCCAGCCTGTGTTTGAGAGGCCGTAGCTCTGAGGCGATGGATGAAGTCAAGGATGGATGTGGTCAGCTGTGATCTCTGCCTCTGTCATGTCCAGATTGAAACTTCAGCACATTGCATTAAAAGGGGCCATAAAGCTGTTTAACCCACAGTGATAGAGGCTCCTCTCAGATTTACAGTAGAGGCTCCTCCCTGCCGCAGTCCAAGGCAGCGAGCCACATTCAGAGTCTGCGTTTATGAGCTTCCATTGTACTGCTTGGGGTAATTGGCATTTGGTGGAATCCCTTTATTGGAATTGTATGTCATGGCAGTGTCATAACAGTGCAGACACCTTTAACATGCAGCTCCTTGGATTGGAAATTTCCACTTGGAAGGAAAACTTTTTCATCTCGAGTTAAGTGTTACAAACTCTTGATGAGTTATGGTTTGCAATGAAAGCTGCAGGCAACTAAAGTTTAAAGTGCCCCTTCTGCAGGAGATACTGATTCATTCATGTGCAACGACCTCTTTGTAAACTGTATTGAAAAATAATTTTGATCCCACTTTTTTATTTCCAGAATGAAAGAGAACAGATAATGACCACAAATGTCTGGCTCACTCAGGTGAGTGTGATCAAACTTGTCTAATGTCCTTCTCCCTGAACTTGAATTAAACCATATCAATTCATCCTCTGCCTCTGTAATTGTGCACTAAAACATATTTCATTGATAATGAAGCATGTAATTAGAAATGAGCTGGTGTTGAGAAAGTGTGTGGAAGTCGGACTTCACGGCCTGGTCTCTCTGTCTCTGCAGCACTGGGTGGATTACAGGTTATCATGGGACCCGGCAAAGTACGAAGGTATCGACAAGCTGCGTATTCCATCAAGACACATCTGGCTCCCGGACATTGTTCTGTACAACAAGTAAGCACTGACATGACAATTTCTGTGTTACTGTGCAATATTTGATTATAATAAAATCATAAGGGAAGTATGGGAGTAAAGGTGCCAGAGATTTGAAAGTTTAGACAATGGTAGGAGAGTATAGTGGCATCTAATCAGGGAGCCTCCTGGCCGCCTTCCGCTGGACGTTTACTGGGCACCCCCAGCCTGTGGGAGACCTCAGGGTAGACCCAGAACTTGCTGAAGGGAGTACATATCCCATCTAGCCCGGGAAGTCTTTTGGATTCCCAAGGAAGAACTGGAAAGCGTAGCTGGAGAGAACGGGACATCTGGAATACCCTACTTGGCCAGCTCCCTCCCAAGCTTGGTTTGATTGAAAACAATGGATGAATGAAATTGATTGTATCTAATTTCTGGAAATGATCTTGCGATCCCCAGGGTATCCCAACCCCTAGTGTGGGAACCACTGGCTGAGACATCTGACAAATAAGCAATCTCTCCATCCTCACTCTTCTAACTTCTCCTGTTGGGTTCTAATAAACATTAACAACTGACTCTCTGATACTCATCCAGAGTTTCTATTTAGTGAAGGTGGATTTTGACTTTTACTATCGATTACAGCGCTTATTTATTTTATCTTTTTCCACTATGATTGCAGTGTTGACAACACAAACCTCAGAGATTTATTCGTGGGCTTTCTGAAGTTTCCTCTCTCTTTCCTTTGTTTCTTTTAGCGCTGACGGGACCTACGAGGTGACAGTCTTCACCAACGCCATTGTTGTTTTCAATGGCAGTATCAACTGGCTTCCTCCAGCCATCTACAAAAGTGCATGTAAGATCGAGGTCAAGCATTTTCCCTTTGACCAGCAGAACTGCACCCTCAAGTTCCGCTCGTGGACGTACGACCACACCGAGATCGACCTGATCCTGAAGACTGAGGCAGCTAGTATGGATGACTTCACTCCCAGTGGGGAGTGGGATATCTTGGCACTTCCAGGCAGAAGGACTGTCAGCCCTCTGGATCCCACCTATGTGGATCTCACGTATGACTTTATCATCAAGAGGAAGCCTCTTTTCTACACCATCAACCTAATTATTCCCTGTGTTCTCATCACCTCGCTGGCTATCCTGGTCTTCTACTTGCCGTCAGACTGCGGAGAGAAGATGACCCTCTGCATCTCCGTCCTCTTGGCGCTCACTGTGTTCCTGCTTCTGATCTCCAAGATCGTTCCCCCAACCTCACTGGATGTGCCTCTGATTGGCAAGTACCTGATGTTCACCATGGTGCTGGTGACCTTCTCCATCATCACCAGTGTGTGTGTGCTCAATGTGCACCACCGCTCCCCCAGCACCCACACCATGCCTTCCTGGGTCAAGCTGATCTTTCTCGTCAAGCTGCCTGCCTTACTCTTCATGAGACGCCCTAACAACAACTCCGCTCGCCAGCGGCTTCGCCAACAGCGGTGCTTGAGGGCGAGGAGATCCATTTTGGGTCTGGGTTACCCAGTTGCATCCAAAACAGGCATCAACACGTCATCTTCTGCCCTGCTCTCCTCTGACTCTACCATCTCCACCCCAGGACACAAAAATGTAGCTGCTTCAATGGGCTACAGCCACTTCAACAGGAAGGAGGAGCTGCGCTCCACAGATTATCTTCCTGCTGGTTTCACCTCCACCAAGGACTTCCAGCAGAGAAGCAGCTCCGACTGGGCTGCTGATGTCCAGGAGGCCGTGAACGGGGTTCGCTTTGTGGCCGAGCACATGATGGGAGACGACGATGATCAGAGTGTATGTAAACACATCCATCCATCCATCCATCAATCCATCTTTCTAGCTTAAATGTGAAGGATAAATTGAAAACGGACTGTATTTATATGGAGCTTGTCTAGTCTTATCAACCACCCATTCACACACTCATTCATACATTTCATGCACTGCTTTGCTCAGACTATTCTTTGTGCAACTACATGTTTGTTTTTTCTGTTTTGATTCCCAGTTCCAAGTTTTTTTCTTTTTCATTTTGGAGCTAAAAAAAAAGCATGTTTTTTTTGGTGCATGGTTAATTCTTACATGAGCATCGAACTCACAGAAAAACTCACGATACACTCTATAGTTGTTCTTCACTATTATACTACTGCTAAAATGCAGTCAAGTAAAAGAGTTTGTCTTCATGGATCAATAATGTAAACAGTAACATAACTTGGTGATCATCAAATCAGTGTCCAGGGCAGAAATTATTCAAAACTGCCTTGATGTCAACAGTATAGTTCAACATTTGAGAAAAATAAAATAAGAAATATTTTCCTATATTGTGTAAGAATTAACATAAAGACTGTAAACTGGGGTAAATATTGAATCTGCCTGAAGTTTAAAATGTTTACTAGGGATGCAGTGACCTCCTGGCATAGTAATCAGTTAAGTTGCCAGGCAACAAGTGAAGGATAAACTGTTGACACTTCCTCTGATTGCCTCCTGGCTCTGGCTTCATAGACAAAACATAGACATAAAAGTGGTATTAATATAGAAGACAAAGCATATAAACAAATTTCCTAAATGCAAATGTTAATAACACAACTGTAACACACATGTAAATGTCATAATGAAATTATCTAGGGCACGAAATCGTTGCTTAAGTTTGGAGTTGAGATACTTTCAAACATCCTCCATCTTCATCCTAATCCAAATAAGCTGCATGGACCAAAGGTGTTTGTATTGACGTGATAACATTAACTATACACTCTGTGACCCCTGAGCTGCACCATGGAAATCCACTAATCTTAAGTACTGGCTGTGACCCAGCAAATTGAACTCTGACTTTGGGTAATCAATCGCTTTCTCTGACAAATCAATAAAGTGGGGGAGGGAACCAGACATGAGAAATGACTAGTTTCAAAACCTACCAAGGACAGAAATGAAAATGGGGTGAAAGGGTCACAAGCTATTTCAGAGTGTGTTTCACCAACATGACCCTAACAGTGACATAAATGAAATATTTCAGTACCTAGTCAGCATCCTAAATATAATTGTACCTATTCTGAGCAATAGCATAGGCATGAGTGTGAATGAAGTTATGAAAAAGTATACTGCACAATAAAGTGTGGGCTAACATTGTACATTATCTGCATGATGTGAGGTGTGGCAGCAGGGATTTCAATGTGAAGAAAGTGAAGAGGAAAGTGAAGCACACACACACACACACACACACACACACACACACACACACACACACACACACACACACACACACACACACACACACACACACACACACAGAGACACGAAGGACACGGCAGCGTCCACAGAAAACACTGATTAAAGATTCTTCAGTCACCAAACCCACTAACTAACCTCTGACTTCTGTGTATTGTGCAGGTGATAGAGGACTGGAAGTACGTGGCCATGGTGGTGGATCGTATGTTCCTGTGGATCTTTGTCATAGTGTGTGTGGTGGGAACGCTGGGTCTGTTTCTGCAGCCTCTGTTTCAGACTACCAACTTTCCAAACCAGCAGCCCAGCTCCGAGACTCCTCGCATCTGAGGAACAAACAAGAGAGACTGAGCAACATTAGGGTCTTTTTTTTTTAAAACTTAGCGTGGTGCTTTATTGGCAGGGACCAGAGGCACTGACATCTGTGGCGTCTGTGGAAATTCCCACCAATAAGGCACCTTAGATGGTTGCAGGAGAATACAAACAAATATCTCCTTCCAGTATAAACCTTGTGGCCTGTAGCCATATAGCCCTGCCCAGCCTCCGCTCCACTCAAGTATGCAAACATAACATGTGCTGAACTGTTGCAGGAATATAACCAATACAACAGTTACTGACATTCATCTGCTGTCAAATGTTGCTTAACTCCTTATTTGTATTAAGTTACTGCCATATCATTGAAATGTGATGTGAGATTAAAGAATGAAATAATAAAGTGAAATAAATCAGTGTCCTCTCTCAGTTTTTAATTAAATGCACAAAATCCCTCAATAAAGTCATATAATTGTCAGGGGTCCTGCCAAAGAGCTCGGTTAATCTGCTGCCAGTGATTAAGTGATAAAGGAGCTGGTGCTTTCACTGAAGATGTGCCAGTTGGGACATTTCATCACACACATAAAAGACAGCTGTTCACAAAGGATGATGTTCATACAATCAGAGCTCTCTCGGTGGAGCTGCTGTTGGTTACGTTGTCTCGGGCCACAGACTGTATATAAAGATGGTTGACACGTCTCCACCTCCTCCCACTACCCGGAGAGGAAGCCAAACCCGCCAAGATACAAACGCTGCCATCTTGCACATTTGGAGCCAGAGACTACATAGTAGCAATCTGGGGCGATGGAGCCACGGTAGCGTGGTACCGTTGATAAACACATTCGATCACCGTGAGTCAGTGTCAGCTGTCAATAAAAGCATCAAATAACTAAATAAAGCCAGACTTATCGGAAAATGAACATACATCAATGTGATAAGAGCTAGCCAAAATTACAGAGACCATCTCTGAGAAAAATTCATCCTATCCACTAACATGGAGGAGGTTTGGTTTATGACCTATACCGCAGCAGGCCACCAGGTGTGGATCTAGAAACTTTGGCTTGATTTTTGGGAGCTTTCATGTCGTCCATCTTTGTTAAGTGTCTGAGGGCTTTTGTTGTAGTGATAAATAAAGCTCTTACACGTGTCTTTAAATAAAACATGAGCAAAGAGTATTTGTTTCAGACACTGTAATGTAACTCATCTGTGCATTTACACCACAGTTGATTTCTGATTGTAGTCAGGCGTATTTGCTGTGCAGGCGCACACCACAGTTAGAGCTTGATAAACAGTGCTGAGTGGGTTCGTTAGAGATTCTGCAGAATGGTTCTTTTGTGAGAGCTTCATTTAAAATCAACAGATAGCAATCAGCATCTGTGTTAACGACCCGCTTTACTCTAATATTGCATTTCTACATCCATTGTTTTTTTTCCGACTCACCTGTTAATGTGCTGTCAGGGGAGAGAGGGGAGACAGTGCGGTGCCACAGTTTATCCATCAATAATCCATCATCTGCTTCAATCCTGGCAATGGTGAAGGTGGTGGTGGTGGTGGGGGGTCTTCATTCAACACTCAGTGGAAGGTCCCATAAATCACAAGCCTTATGTCAGTAGTCTTTAATAAGAGAGGTACACACACACACACACACACACACACACACACACACACACACACACACACACACACACACACACACACACACTCAAAGCGTTTATGTTTCTGACAACGATTTACCCTCGTAGATTGTGAAAACGAGGATTCAGTCCAAACGTTTCACTCCATTTCTTTTTAAATCCATATATCACCTAGTAGTTTGTTAGTCAGCTTTTTGTCACCAAAGTTTTGTGAATTAAGTTTTTTAATGTTTAGGTGTAACAAACCATAGTTTTCATTCTGCCCTGTCTGAGAGTAAGAAAACTCCCCATAGCATTATACTTCCTCTCTTTATGTGATATCCTTCAATGACCTCCACCCAGGGGGCAATTCTCTTTTCACCTACCCCACTTAGAGGAGGTAGGAGCCTGGTTAGACACGAGACGACGTCCCCAGCACCGGTAGGGATCAGCTGGGCTGAAATGCAATGAGACCTCCCCTTCATTCAGGCGAAGGACAGAGTTTCAAACCACCACACACCATCCTGGCAGCCAGAAGAAAGATAAATAATACTTTACTAGATAGCTAGATAGATCATTTATTGATCCTGAGGGAAATTTAGGAACTATACAATAATAAACATTACCATAATAATGAGAGAAAAAGCAAAGCCAGAGCTAAACTAACAGAGCTATATCCCAATTAGAAATTGACATATCAGCAGATATAGATGTAATTTTACAAAAAACAACCAATGAAGACAAAAATAAACCATTAGCTTGAGGGACTCCAAACTCTGAACAGTGATATATAGAGGCTATAGATCTTGTTTGAAGGCTGTTTGGTGATCTAATATGAAAATCAATAATGTGTGAAGAAAACCACCTGGGTCCATGTGAACATAGAAAATGTTTGTGCACGTCTGCACATCCCTGAAATCTTGGTTTACAGTATCATATACAACAACCAATTACAAATTCTCATGATCAGCTCATCAGCTTCACCAGGGCTGTGGGGCCGTACTTTGATCAGATTTGATTGACAGAGACCAAACGAATCACCAACTGTCTCTTCCAATGTTGCTACATCCTGATTGGTGTTCAAAAATGACATTGCCAGATTTTTTCCAAAGCAGCCCCGCCCACTTCAACCCAACTAGATGCGGAGAAAAAGAGCAGAGCTGCAGAGTAACCAAAAACACTGCTCCATTTAATAGTGGTTATGTTTTCGCTGATATCTGTTTGTTCTTTAGGTTTGTTTGTTTGTTTGCTAGCAGGATTATGCAAAAGCTACGAGAATTTAGTGACATCTAGTGGTGAAGTTTCATGTTGCAGCAGAATAACCCTCAGCTCACCCTCCTCTTCCAAACATGAAAGAGAACCTGTGGTAGACTTCAGTTGTCACAAAAGGTTTTTAGTTTGTCCAGTCTGGGCTACTGTAAAAAACATAGCAGCCTCTGTAGAGAGGACCCGCTCCAGATGTACATATAAAGGGCTCATTCTAGGGTAAAGAAAACAACAAAAATGTACAATTGAAATGAATACATCTTAGTGGAAACATCACTTGGATTATTTTATATTGAGTTTCTGCTAATAGATCCCTTTAACCTAAATCTTGCACACTGGACCTTTAATGGATTTCCTCGAGATTTGGTGGAAAGATGGGGAAAAGGGTCAAGAAAGAACCTATTCAATTTTGGTTTAGCTCAAGAAAAAGGGTCAGAGCCAGGATTTTATTTTCACTTTCTAGTGCTGCAGTTTTTAGTGAATTTTTTTACTTACCAATTTCTCAGGAATTAATTAATCATATATGTAGAGGACTGCTATCTATGAGTGTGTAACACTTGATGCAGCTTGATTGAATTTAAGTAAAATGTGGTGGAGGTACGGGCTCATTCTAGTTATTTTAAATAATGTGATCCAAACAAGTAAATTGCAGTTTTTCATGTCAGTATACGACTGGTGACAGACTAGTCACTAGTGGTCACATATCACTAACGGGTGGTGGAGCTGGTGGAAATCATCAGTCTAACTTGTAGCCTGTTGTGATAAATGAGACCTTCACACCACTGACCAGTTGTTTCCCTTGTTGTATTAGATCAGTGCACTGTGGTGCAGTGGTGTTCCTGCTGTCAGTGACTGGGTGTGATGCTGACTCTGGCTTAGTGCAGCTCTACCACCCAACCCCCCACCCGTCCTCTCTCTCTCTCTCTCCCCCCCCCCCCCCTCTCACGGCAGCTACGGACAAGCTTTCACTCCTCACTTTATCCTCTCGTCTGCTCCGAGGAGCAGATTCATTTTGCATTTGTCAAGTAAAACAGGATGAAAACCAGTTTGTGCGTCGTTGTGCTCCCATGTTCCTTCCTTGTGTTTCTTCTGTCAGGTGAGTTGCCTGTCGGCTACTATTATAACCTCACATCTTACTTTACTTGTTGCTTTACATAAACGTGTTTATTGCCATATCAAAGTAGGTAAAAATAAATATTATTTATATTATATATCTTGTTTAAATAAATCTCATGTATAATAATAAAATCCTACATTTTAAATAACTTATCTCTTAAATTCTGGCACTGATACTGAAAAAGAAAGCTGAGGTTGTTCATTTGAAATGATGGGTGTATTTTTGTTTTCACTGAATTTGAATGTATCTGCAACATGAATCTCGTCACCACCGCATGATAAGAATATAAAAAGATACATATATATATATAAATAGTTCTTCTCAGTTTACACACTGAAATATGGAATCTGTGTAAAATCTGCTTTTTTGGATTTTGTAACACAAACCAACATGATTGTGTGTCAGTTGATGAGTTATATTGAAACACAGCTTTTGTTTAATTCACTGAGCACTTGGCCCTCTGCTCTGATTCAGGAGGCTCGTGTTCAGATGCCGAGCACAGGCTCTTCTCTGTGATATTCTCCAGGTACAACCAGTACATACGCCCAGTGGAGAATGTGTCTGACCCAGTCATTGTGCAGTTCGAGGTGTCCATGTCACAGCTGGTCAAAGTGGTAAGTAGTCTACACAATGTTATTTCACAGAAGTCTATAATTATCTCACTTATGAATTCTGAACAAATAGTTTATCACAGTCACAAATGCATCATTCTGCTTATTGAGGAGTCAGGACCTGTGGCGGATATGAACATAATGCACTTATTCATTGCTGTCAAGCCACACGAGAAGTATATGGATTTGTGTACTTTGGACAACAAAGTTTTAGACCAAGGGACTATACTCCCAAACACTACCCCATGGTCTTTGAGCTATATAACACTGAGGAGCGCACCAGATGGGAAGAGGGGCAGTCTGGCTCAGACACGATGGGAAATGTCAGCTGTCTGGGCACCTCTCAGCGCAGGCCGAGGACTATCACTCAATCACTGCCACTTCACATGAGCACCTCTCCATTTAACGACGGGTGTTCGCCGGAGCTTGTTCAGTGCAGAGCGGCGGGGGCCGGTCAGACGGCTCTGCCGCTCGACTCAGACAGGTCCAGAGTGGATGTCGACAATTAAGCAAAAAGGCTCAGCATCTGACAAGGACGACAGCTTCACTCGTAAAAAAGGAAAGGCTTTGAATTTTACTGCACAATAACACATCAGTCCCTCTACCTGTGTTGAAGGACAAGGATCTTACCAAAAGTCATCTGGTTACGTTGTTTAAAAAAAAGACTGGATCTAGAGATTTTGAGTTGTACTTGTCAAAGCAGGGCCAACATACAGAGACAAACAGACATTTATGCTTGAATTCACACTTACTGACGATTCAGAGTCTACATTCAATGCCTGCGTCCCTGGAGAAAACACAGTGAGAACATACTAACTCCACATGGAAAGACCCCATGCAGACAAGCTAGGATTTGAACCAGGAACCTTCTTGCTGTGTACCTTCTGTGCCACCCTCCTATAAAGAAGGAACATTTTCAAAGACATTTTTACATTGCACTATTCTAAAAAAAGAGACAAAAATGAGAGAATAGCCATGTCTTGCTCTTGACAGATTCAGTGGATAATGTGAGATCTGATACAATGAACTCCATCTCAATTTGCTTCCATTTACCCAGTGTATAAGCAATCTGTATTTGTTTTCTCAGACGACTTTTATGAGTATTGAATACCTGTCTGAATGTAGACAAGACAATGAGATAAAGGATATTTTATCACACTCTCCTTAACTTTGTTAATAAAGCAGGCTGTGGATCTCCTGGTGCTGATGGATGACTGTTATTCCCTCAGAACACCTGGTGCGCTGCTAACCTAGACTCAATTGGCGTTGGTCAGCCTTCCAGTGGAGCTATATGGGCTCATTTAGACTTTCAATAGCTCATCAGCCAGGCAGGCCGCCTCAGTCATCATCTCGCAATCAGGGATTGTAATATAGGCTCTCTGGGATACTTGAATGTGACAGAACAGGGGCAGTTCTTTAAGTTCTTTAAGGAGATAATTTGACATCATGGGGAATTTGCTTATTTGCTTTGTTGCTTGGAAATAGATGACTATGTACGTTAGCTTAAGGGTGGAACAGTGGTTCAGTGGTTAGCACTGCCACCTCACAACAAGTCTTTCATCCCATATCTGCATGGGTTTTCTCTGGCCTCCTCCCACAGTCCAAACATGCAAATTGGGAGACTCTAAATTTATATCTGCATGTTTTCATCCCCACACGTCACTTCAAGGAAGAGATGATAATTTGTTCCTGAAACACTTCTTGTCTTCTTCGTTTTAAATCCTGAAGCAGTGACGATAGCCAGACGTTTGCAAGAGAGTCACAAAAAAGTCTAGCAGAAGTCAAGCAGTGCACGTTCATGTGTTTTGGGGGCGTAGCTTTGATGTATTGGTATTGGTTGCATATTTTTAAAGTGTAGCCAGGTCTTGCTAGCTTTTCAAGGATTACCAACCCCAGGTTTAAAGGTTAAGCATTATAGATAATAGTCGGAAGTTAGCTTAGCATAAAGTCTGGAAACAGCTAGCTTGTCTCTACATGTCAAAATCTGCACACAAGCACCATTGAAAACTGCTTATCTTGTTTATTATGTACATAAATCAATGTGTAGAGTTTTGCAATGCAGCAGTGCCACTTCAGCATTTTTAGGTTTTAAGAAATCCTGCAGCCAGACTTAATTATACATCATACTGAAAGAAGCCCACTAAATTCTAAATGAATCTTCCTCAGATCTGACTTGGAACATTTCGAGTCGCTGCTTTAGTGGTGAAGCGCAGGATAAATGCTAAAAAAAAAATCCCCATTCTCCCCGTCCAATTGAGATCATCCTGCATCTATCTACCTGTGCTTCCCAGCCGTGTAGAAGCTCACCAGGACACTAAATGGTCACATTGGTTAATGTTATGCACTGGGTCATGAGATGGATTCATTCATGGTCAAAGTCACACACAAACCTGTGTGTGACCACATCTCTCCTCTCTCCCCCTCCTCAGTCCCTCTGCTCCACCTTTAGCACCCAGTTGTTAGAATAAAAGTTGAGGCTGTGCTGCGACCCTCCAGCTGCCGTGTGTGTGTTACACTGAGGTCTGACCCTGCAGAACGCATCTGGACTGGATAATTGCCTGTGACACTAAAAAATGTCAACATTCATTTGTATTTGTTTGCTTTAATATCATCATAATCAATTCTGGTCTGTTTTCAGGATGAAATCAATCAGATCATGGAGACCAATCTGTGGCTGAGACATGTAAGTTTATGGTGCATGACTGCAAATTGACCCCAAGCAAGGACATCAAGTATGGATCCAGCCTTCTGTCATACATTATTCTTCAGGGATAGACTGACAGCTTGAATTATTCATGAGAGGAAGCTTTTTAAACACATTGATTCATGTGGTGGTATTTTTTGGGGGGTTGGATTGCAGCAGCAATGGCAGCCCTGGAAACATGTCTGTTGGCTGACACAGTGATTCATGTTGTTACACTTACAACATTGGTTAGCTGCTTGACTGTTGGTTAACATGTTTTCTTAAGCCCCTTTTCCACTCATCAAAAAACCTACTAACATCGGGCTTTTGTCTGCATTGTGAATGGACACAATCAGCATTTACTCCCGGGTCAAATGACTCTGCAGTAGACACAGGTTTTTATCGGCTCCACTTCTGATTGGGGGTGATGGAAAAAAGCCGAAAAAACTGCTAATGATAGCGTTTTTAATCGAGAATTTGGCTGTACCAAACTAACTACCGATATATGTGAGTTCAGACAGAAGGCAAAGAGATAGAGGGCTGAAACCAGCTGACACAGGTAGAGTGCAAATACAAGCTATTACCGTCATAAAGAGGCTAAATAGCGTATTATGTTATCTAGCAAAATTTAACAACTTTCCAAGCACACGTGAGCTACTCTCCACTACAGTTTAAATTTTCACCCACTGACCATTCAGGGGGGTAAACTGAGCCTGAATCAACAAACCTGATTAAACTTCACAGGTTCGTCACATAGACCGAGTCCACTACATAAATACATTTGTTGTATGACCTGATGGTTTTACCATGGAATTGGTCCCACATGGTGCCTCTGTTTCAAACATGCATAGTGCAGTGAACTGGTTTTGTGTAAAATGAGGCAGCAAAAGTCTCTTACTAAGCATGCATCCATCTTTGCTGGAGCCGTGTTCATGCTAAAGGGTTGAGCTGCAATTGCTCTGTGGTGCTGAGAGATGAAGTTTCACTCATTTCTCTGAAAGGAGTGTACAAAGGTTTTTTCCCCCTCTGCCTCATTTTACCACACTGTCGATAGTGTTGAGTGAAATCTTTACAGCTCTCTGAGGTTACTTTACTATTGTTACTTTATGAGTCTCATGAGGCTCTCTGGCTGTCCTCAAGAGAGGGTCAAAAACAGTGGACGAAAAGTCCATAAAACACACTGTCAGCTCATCCCCTGACACACACACACACACACACACACACACACACACACACACACACACACACACACACACACACACACACACACACACACACACACACACACACACACACACACAGACACACACACAGACACACACACACGCTCTTTATATGCCTCAGTTGTAAATGACGACTTCCCATTGTTTTAATGAGGGACATTTTAGAATAAGTCAGAGCCGGCATTTATACCAAAAGATAATAATAAGAGGGAATTACTTCTACTTTTTACTTTTATAGAATAAGCTTTATAACTTTTATTTTATGGATTAAAATAATTGAATGATATTTTAATAAATTAAATTAATTAAATTATACTGTTTTATAGCTTTATGTTCACAACAAACTTGTTCTTGCTCAAAGATGGATCCCAGCTCTTGCTTTTGACTTCGTTTGGAAGAAACATGGTAGAAAAGACTCACTAATTACCAGTAGGTCTTAAACAGATCTTTGGATTCATCAATTCAATTTATGTCCAACACCAATTTAAAACCAATTTTTACAACATTTATGAAGGACAGGGACTTGTTCATCTTCAGTTTTACCAATACAGGAAATTGATATTCCTCAAAAATGTTAGCGCATTTGATTAGAAAATGATTTTGTCAGAGATTTTATTTGAAATATTTACTTGTTTTACTGCGGATGAATCATTCTGGTGTGTTTTCCAGGTCTGGAATGATTACAAACTGAGATGGAATCCAAAAGATTTCGGAGGCGTGGAGTTTATCCGTGTGCCATCCAACAGGATATGGAAGCCAGACATTGTGCTGTACAACAAGTAAGCTTAACACCACATTAAACATCTGGATCAACAATTTTATTAATTGCTGGTTAAATTCATGACAAACTGTATCATTCTCCATTACTTGTTTTTTATATTGTATTTTTTTCGTTTTGCATATTGTTAACGGGAAGTCAGATAGGCAATTTTGTCAAGGTTTAAGGAGCAGAAGCAAGGCAGGAGCAAAGTAAACTAACAACAGGTGTCCTTTACGATAAGTTTTTACAAAAAGCAAAATCCCCAAATCCATGAACAGAAAAACACTGAGGTCAAAAACAAAACACAAGGAACAAGAAAAACGCACAAGTGAGGGATAAAGCGAATGAATGACCACAGGGTGGCGATGTAAGACGACGGACTGACAAAGGGAAGCACAGAGACTTATATACACAGGTGAAACACATGAGGAACAAGTGCAGACCATCACAGGGGAGGGAAACTGAACAAAGACAGGAAGTCAAGGCAGAGACACACAAGGGGTAGAAACTTCAAAATAAAACAGGAAACATAGAACTCAGAAAGAAAAAAATTAACACAAACCTAAACACAAGGAGACACAGGAAAGGTCCATCAACAAAAGAGTCCATAATAAAACCTAATACTATCTAGGAGTCAAAGTCCAGAGAGTCAAATGTATGGAAACTACAGGATTTCTTTATTTGATTCATATGTCCATGACACCATAGTCAATTGTTTATATCCTTCAATTAAATATTCACTGACTCATGTGTCTACTATGTCTGTCCCTCTCCCTAAACCTTCCCTTCTCACTCTCTTTCTCTGTCTCTGCAGTGCAGTTGGAGATTTCCAGGTTGACGACAAAACAAAGGCCCTGCTCCGTTACAATGGCGACGTCACCTGGATCCCTCCAGCAATTTTCAAGAGCTCCTGCAAGATCGACGTCACGTATTTCCCCTTCGACTACCAAAACTGCACCATGAAATTCGGCTCCTGGACCTACGACAAGGCCAAGATCGATCTGGTGCTGATTGGCTCCACCATCAACCTGAAGGACTTCTGGGAGAGCGGCGAGTGGACGATCATCGATGCCCCTGGTTATAAACACGACATTAAGTACAACTGCTGCGAGGAAATCTACACAGACATCACTTATTCTTTGTACATCCGCCGGCTGCCTCTTTTCTATACCGTCAACATGATAATCCCCTGTCTGCTCATCTCCTTCCTCACCGTGCTCGTCTTCTACCTGCCGTCTGATTGTGGTGAGAAGATCACCCTGTGCATCTCCGTTCTACTTTCTTTAACCGTCTTCCTGCTGGTTATTACTGAGACCATCCCTTCCACATCACTGGTCATACCCTTGATTGGCGAGTACCTCCTCTTCACCATGATCTTTGTCACCCTCTCTATTGTCATCACTGTTTTTGTCTTGAACGTCCACTACCGCACACCACAGACTCACACCATGCCCTGCTGGGTGCGGCGTGTGTTCCTGGGACTGCTGCCCCGGGTGATGTTCATGACCAGGCCAGAGAGGGACCCTGAGAAGGTGGCAGTAGTCGACAGCGTCAACACAATACATGCCAGACCTTGCGCCATTCATTCGTCAGGCAGTCTGCAGAAACAGCAAAGGCCTCAGGCCCTTGCCTCCAGCCTGACCAACCGCCAGCGGCTTTTCAACAACACAGAGCTCTCCAACCTCAATAACCTGAACGCAGACCCGGGAAAAGACGCAGGCTCTGGGTTATTGTGCTACGAGGGCCGCTGCAACTGCTGCTGGCACCAGAGATCCGGCAAACTGCCTACAGACTCTGGGGGAGGGGGCAGAGGACTGGAGTGCCTGGCAGCGCTGACAGGAGGCAATGCTGGTTTGGTAGAGGGGAGTCAATGCTCCAGCTCCGAGTCTCTGGACGTAGGAATATTGTCCCTTTTGCCGCTGTCTCCTGAGATCAGGGAGGCCATTGAGAGTGTCAAATACATAGCAGAGAACATGAGACTGCAGAATGAAGCAAAGGAGGTGAGTACAAGCATATTCAAGCTTTTATGAGAAATTACAAGAAAAAAAAAAATCTACTTTCAAGAATCTAAAATGTTTCTGCTGTGATGTCCTCACAGGTTCAGGATGACTGGAAGTACGTTGCCATGGTGATCGACAGAATCTTCCTGTGGGTTTTTGTCCTTGTGTGTATCCTGGGAACAGCTGGACTCTTCCTCCAGCCTCTGTTACTCTTGGAGGACATTTGAGTCACTTTGACAAAACTTCCATCTTGAGAATGTTGAACTGCACAGCAGCCGTTACTTATACGAGTCTTGTCCAGCGGCTCATAGAAGGAAAAGAGAGAGTGGATCCAAAAGTGGAATAAAAAAAAAATATCACTTTGTCAGATGCTCAAATCCTGACGAACTGTTTAAAAAAAACATTGCAATTAAGTCAATATGTAAAAAACAAATTTGCAGTAACTGGCGAGTTGATAACCAACAATCCTAAACTCGGAAGAAATGTAGTGCCAAACTCAAAGACACGGTATCTGATTATTAGTGACTGATGTTTTGTCAAAAAGTGACATCATGTGGTCATTCTTTGAAACTACAAGTGAGAAAAAAATACTTTCTGGCTGTTTTAAAGGGACATGTCACCCATTTCATCACAAACTCTATTGTAACATACTGTAATATCTGTAATATCAGTTGTAACATTCACTGAAAGTTTACAAATGAAACTTAAAAAGCTCAAAATGCATTTGAGAGCTGCTCTTTGGTCTTGTTCAGATACCTCCTGGATCTGAATTAGAAATGAATGAATTGTGACTATAGATTTGCTGAAAATATTTGAGGTTTAAAGAGACATTTTAAGTAAATGTACATAATTAACTCCTGTTGTATCCACGTTTTTCTGTAAATACATTAACATAGTTAAAGGCAGAGGACGATTCAATTGTAGATTCTGAAATAGTTCAGAGACCAAAGCTGTGGGATGTAGTTGTCATTCAATGAGGTCAATCAGGCTCTGTTAATCAATGTGTTTTACAGACTCTGAGCCCCCTCGGAGCTAACTCAGCTTATTGGATCACAGTCAATACGGAGAGCGAGTGATGAAAGAACTTATCGTCTTCCTCTCCCGTCTTCATCTGAACAAACTCTCTGGCCAAAACACAATTTTCTATGTGTACTAGACAGTGTGTGCTGCCTCTATAACATTAGCTCAGTGCATATACATATCATAAGTCTGTTGACCACGAGTTTATCCCAGAAGAGCATTTCAACTATTATATTTTATTTATTTATTTCTGCATTTGGTTTATATTAATTCCAAATTCTGTAAAGCGGCCTTGGGTAACTCGAAAGTCGCTATATAAATCTAATTTATCATTATGATTATTAATAATTTAACGAGTCCATACAGTATCACAGCCTCCATGTTACAAGCTACCAGATACACTGAATCTTTGCACTTCTGAGAGTCTAAGCACCCTGCAGGGGGCGCTGATTGTCTGTACGTCACTTTTTGATTCTTATCAAAAAGCTAAAAATCCAAGCAGGGGGCAAGCCGTGTGATTGCAGGGAAATCCAGCCCGTATTTAATTGAAAGGCAGCAGAGAACCGACAGATATGCTCTCTGTCACATCTGATAAGAAAGCCCCTGGCTAATGAATTAAATTTTAGCTCACTCGAAAACTAGAGGTGGAGATCTCCCAAACTGATAGCTGTGATGTAGACCCTCAAATAAATGAGTTTCTAAAGGTATCGGTGAACAAACTCTGCTGGTTACATCCTGCAAAAACTTCAAATAAGAGGAAAGGGAACAAAACATGTAAAATATGTCAAATGAAAGCTTGTGTTCAGTGTGATATATTTAAAAATAAATGCACACCTATTTTGGAAAAGTATCTGGTGAGTTTCTTTGAAAAAACACAGGAAGTGGTTCATTAGAGTTTCTGCACATGTGCTAATACAGCTTTTGTGTAGGTGTAGACAATAACCTGATGGGAGCCCTTGCAGAGTGAGACAGTCCATGGGGGTCACTTCACTTACAGTCATGAATACAATCATCATTCTTATGTGTGAGTATTCACAACTTTACATATTTCACTATGTAGCTGTTTGTATTTATAATTCTGTGAAATTTTGCTAACAAATTAAAGGAGAGGGATTCTTCTTTTTTTCTTCAAGGCGCCCTTGTAAAGCTGGTTAGAAGCCCAGTCACTGATGAGCCTAATGGTGAGCCTACGTTAATGAGGTGAAATCTCTGAGTATTTTGCATTGTATCGTTCATTAAAATGATGTTTGTCTCTGTCCGATTACATGGATTTTGCAGATATTTATCCAGCGAGGGTCCTGTCCCAACAGAAAAACATAAGCGAGAACAGTGACCTTTATGTGACCTGCAGCACATTTGGCTTCAAGAAACCCTCCATGGTTCATGTGTATTTGTGTAAGGACGGCCTCGGAATCAGTAAAATGACGCAGAAGCAAGATCAACACGATTCCACCTTCGTCGTGGACAGTGTTGGCCTTAAGGACAGTGGAAATTACAGCTGTGTTTTCTCCAAAACGGATTATCCTCCTTCTGAAGTAGCAATGAGTGGACACAACATCATCCAGATCCAGGTTATAGGTAAATATTTTCATCATTATAAAGGCAACATGTCGAACTCCACTCATTTTCTCCCTCTGCCATGCAGCCAATTTCCTCCCTGCAGACATTTCAGTGGCCGGGGTGTCGACAGTCAGCGAGGGAGAAGACATTGAATTCAGATGTGCTGTTTCTGACGCCTTGCAAACGCTCGGTGACTGTCAAGTCATCCAGTCTTACCTGAGGAAGAATGAGAGCTTCCTACAAGTGCGAGCATTTGAAGTTGCAAGGAGGGAGACAACTTTCTTCATCAAGGACGCCGTCACAAGGGACTCGGGTCACTACAGCTGCGTGGTGCTGCCGTCCCGATGCATCCAAGAGCATGAAAAAACCCTCTATGGAAATAACACAGTGTTGGTCCAGGTCGAAGGTGAAGGTGTGGACACCTGATGGGTTCAAAATGCAACAAAAACTGTGCTTTATTTCTATTAGGACTTTGTTTTCTTTTCAACTGATGAAATTATTTTGTACCATAGTAATGTTCATGATGATTATTTGTTTTCCAGGGAGTTTCTTGCTCCGATTGATGGTCGAGTGCGGAGTGATCACTCTGTTGTTGTTATTGGGGATCTGTCTGTGGCACATCACTAACAAACAAGGTCAGAGGATTAGAAGGAAGTCAGCAAGTAAAACTATAATCAAATAAAAAATACATCTGTTCCTAGTAATTTATATTACTTAAAATTTCTGTTTTTCTTTTCAACAGGCTTCAAAGTTTTCGTCAAATCATGGTGAGTGATTTCATGTTTAATGCTGTGCGATGAATTCAAGACTCGTCCTTAACCTGTTGTCACTGCTGTGGTCTGTATGTTCTATGGACATTTTTTAATAAGAAAATAAAAATGGACTTCTTTGACTCTGAAGTATGCCTCCCTGTTTGTGGTAAAAATATTTAAACATATTTGATATCAGGGCCTTGTGTTTTCTTACAGCACAGGGAGTCAGCAGGTCAATGCAGACATGTTGGAGGAAGAGCAGCAGCAGATAGATGGAGAATATCGGAACGTACAACATGGTAGCTATGCTAAAACTGCTCCTTTTCTATCATATATTTGAATATTACCGACAATGACTTGAAAAGAAAACATTCTGGGTTCTATCAAGCAAAAAAAAAAAAGAACAAAGATATTTCCCTAGATTAACAAATCGTTAAAATCGTGAGGGATCCATCCATCCTTCATCTACATCATCCATCCATCCATCATCCATCCCTCCACAATCAATCATCTACATCATCCATCCACCATCAATCCATCCATCACTTTTAACAACTGTTTTCCAGGTTATTATTAATTTCACCACGGTGTCTTGTGGTAATTGTCAAAGTTCTTTGTGAAAGTCTTCACAGAGCTATATAATATTATGGTAACTAATTGTTGTTTAGCATGACATATAGAAAAATACATCAATTTATATATTAATATTATGAATTACATTCATCTATATTCATTTAATTCTTCTAATGTTTTCAATTATCAGGAGAAGCTTTCAGCATGGAGGAGGAAGAGGGGTAAGAACATTACGATTTAAATATAAATTATACTTTAGTGTTTCTTTTATGCACAGGTCTGGTTTGTTACATTAGAAAGATGGAATATTTATATGTAAAAAAAGTAATCAGATTTCAGATCAGTTAACATCTGTTATGAAGATGAGATGAAATTACTCAACTTGTGAATTTTTCCTTGTCAGGGATCAGGCCAGAGGGGCTGCTGACGACATGCCTTTCTCTGAAGAATGGGAGGAAGATGAAGAGAGAGTGTACGACACTGTGGGTCAGTGTGTTTACGTTGCACAGTTACAGTAGTTCTTGTTGGTAAAAGGTCAGATAGACATGCAGATGAGAGAGATGGTGAGCAGCTATCACACAAAGCAGCATGAGTGAAGAGTTGGAAACATGAGAGGTAGAGTCACTGTTTGTTCTTGTTGTTTAGTTAGCTGTTTGTATGTTCATTCTTTACTTGCACTGCTCACTGACAGAGGGACACAGACAGGGAACAATAACCCTCCAACAGTATGTTGCCCTCATTGAGTCTCTGTTAGTCAGCGCAGTGCGTATCACAGGAAAGCCACATCTTCATTAATAGCAGCAGTGCATATGGTGCTTACAGCCTTGTGTCTAATTCTGTCATGCAACATGTTAAACTATTGCAAACTCTCTGCTTATACGTGAACCTTTCCACCACAGATACACCACCACTCAACCCAACAACTTTGTATGTGTTCGTCAACAAAAAACGAAAGTGATCGTCAGCTGGTTCTACAGCCAGTTACAGGCACAACTGGAACCTGCCTGTGTTACAGCTGTGCATCATCAGAGTAAAGCAACGTCACGGTTCAGAGTGAATAAAGGATGATGTTTTCTGAAAGTGTAGTGATCTCTACACTTTCACAATTATACGTTTAAGTAAAAAGAGTACTTGTCCCTGTATTCAAGTCATTAGACAATTCATTGAAAAGTGTAGGTGTGCATAGTCTTTTGTATAATCATCAATTTATAAAGTATCAATTTTTTTGGTTGTATCCATGAACAATGAAAGTGTTGATGCCACAATTCTTTTAATTCATTTTCTTTGGAATTAAATCAAATCTGCCACAAACATTAACCAGCTTTAAAAATGTTTTAGAACTGTTCTATTTTCTGCTGCCTTCACTTAATCACTTAATCTCACACTTTAATTAGAAATCACATGTTTTGTGAATTGTGTTTTTCTTCTGTGTCTGTAGTGGTGTTTTACAATGTTTTTAATGTTTAGCCCTTTTTATGCATCTCACCTGTACAGTTTATGCTTCTGTTATTTCTGTAAAGCACATTGAGTTTAATGACCTCTGTGTATCATCATGAAATAAATTTGCTTTGCCTTAAATAGTGTTCAAATATTTCCTCTCCCTGTATTTAATCAAACTTGCAGAATGTATTCTCCATTGAATCCAAAACATATATAGAATAGCATGTATATAATTTACTGATCAATATTACAATGCTCAGGATTTTCACAGGATTCAACAGTTTTTCGATTTTTTTCTGCATTCAGTAACTATATATAGCTCCGTGTTTTCCGTGTTGGTAGCAGTGTCCTAACCTGCCTACATGCATGTATTCCAGCAGTAGTTTGTATGTTACTGATAGCAGCCGTGCTGAAGCTGGTACTAATGCTATCTCAACATTCCTGATACTGCTGTTGCTTCATATTAAAAGCTAAAATATAGGGTGGCTTGCAAAACAAGTTTTTGTTCAATCATATTTTATATTTTACGCAGCACAGACTTTCTTATCAAAAAAGACCTGAATGTGGTCTATAAATATTAAATCCATTTGATTAAATATGTATCAATTGTCTGAATGTTTCAACCTGATGTAGTTTATTTAGAATATGTGACATGATTTGTGACTATGAAAAATCTACCGTCTCCTCATTTTAGTCACAAAGGAACCTGCCTGCATTTATTATAAACCTGGTGTTTCCTCATGAAAGTTCAACGCTAGAGTTGAGTGACCTTCTTCAGGGTCAGGACAGTTGCTCTGTCAGCGGCTCTGACTGTGACGACTCTTTCAAACAGATCGAGAGGAGCAGCCAACAAATTAGTCAGAGCTGCTTTACCTCCCCGCTCTCATTGCTGCTGCTCTCCTGTGGAAAATACAACACCAGCTACTACTCTGCCACCAATAACAAGAAGCAGCCATGAACAAGGCTGTCTACCAGGTTGTCTTTACTGATACTACCACTAGGAGGAGCCAAAGCTCTAAATATAACATTCAACCTGAGCACACAGTAGATTTAATGCTCATGTTAACTTGGAAATATATCTGCCTTGTATGTTTCCTCTGTAACATAACAATGGATTTCTGTGGAAAAATACTATAGTGCATGAATAGAAAACAGTCTTATAGTGAGTGACTGCAGAATTAGCTGAAAACAAACTCACCAGATAACAAATGTTTTAGTTTCTCAGTCAGCATGTGCTTCCTGAATCTAGATTGTGTCCCACAGTTTCCACTCTGCCCTTATCATCTAATCTGTTTGTCACACAGCCAACTATCACTCTGTATAAAGTTAAAGGAGGAATAACTGTTGTGGGACAAAGGCTCTGATATGAAACCCAGTCATATCCATGCTGCACCTCAACAAGAACTTTACCCTTTAGTGGTACTGCACACTTAAATGTGTCTTTTGAGCTGCTCTTCCATGAGATACATTTTTCAAAAGTTTTAAAATCACATTTATCACGAAATTATTGAAAAAAATCTACATTACAGTTTTTCTCGATTGCTTAAGCATGATTTCTAAAACAGGGCCCGGCTTTTCAAAACACTACACACAATTAGCACAACCACACACACAATTAGCAGAACACCTCAGATCCTTAGCAAAATGAAACACTCTTGTAAAAACTATACATTAATTTATCAAAACTATATTTTGTTACCATATGAAACACACACATTTCATATGACTTAATTCTGTTTGAACCAGTTACACACTGCTGTTGCTAACCTGAAACACTTTTAGCAATTCTACTTCTCAATGATTAGAGTAAGTGAAGTACACAGAGAAAATGCAAATTTACAATAAATTCACCAAACACTACACAAGACCAATGCTGCAGGCTAATGAAATTATAATTTATTTCTCTCCATATTCCCAAATCAGTCAACATGTCAACATGGAGAATCACAACAAAACATGTCCCAGTTTTCATGCTGCTACAGTAGTGTGCATAACACTGTAAGCTCAGCAAATATCACACAAACAAATCCTGTATCCAGTACAGGTTACAATGCCAGATTTCACTGTATATCTGCTAAGATCTGAACTCTTAGTCCAGCCTCCCTCAGCGTCAATCCGTGGTTCACGACATGGTCAACTAGTGTTGCGCGAATTTCATTTGATAAATTTGGTCCTCTTCTTCTTTGAGCACGTTCTCCTCCTGCTTCATGTCTTCCTCTTCCTCTTCCTCTTCCTCCACCTCCACCTCCACCTTGGCCTCTACCTCTGGCACGGCCTCTGCCTCTTACTCTTCCTCCTTCTCCTCCTCCGTGGATTCCCCCTCTCACCCTCACTCTTCTTCCTTTTCTGACTCCTTCCATTTTGGTTGAAGACAGGTGAACTCACCTGTTGCATTTGTATAGTGCTTAAACCTGATTGGTGTGTCTACAATTAAGCAATCATGTGTTTGCGCACCTGATGGCTGTGTTGAACCAATTGGCTCATAGGGGTGGTAATTTGACAGTCAGTGCTTTGGAATTGCAAGGAAGTGACATCTTGATATACTTCTGTGTCTAATGTATACAAGTGTGTTTAGTGTTTTGCAAATCACTGTGTGTATTGTTTTGCAAAAAGTGTGAAGCTGACATTGTGCTTATAGTGGTGAGTGTAAGGTTTTGATAATTGTGTAATACTTTTGATTTTAGTGTTTATGTGATCAAAAAAAACTGTAATGAGCTCAACAGGGCTCATGACGCCACCTGGTGTTTCAAACCGTGTTAGACCTTGCAGGGCCAAAGGTGACAACCATTTGGGATGTCTCTACTTAATTATATATATTTATATATTTGAAAAATAGTTAACACCCTCTAAGGTTTGTGGCCCCCCACAAACAGTCACTACTCATAGGTCGGAATCTGGAAAGCTGCGCTCATTTTCAAATCTATGCTGAAACTAATCAATCAATCAATCAATCAATCAATCACACACACACACACACACACACTTAACACACATACACACACTGTTTGAACGGCTACCTAAGACACTAACCTCTACCAGCGGATTGAACGGCTTGAGACCACCGTGCTCCTCAGCAGGAGGTTCAAACCGTGATCTTGGCCATCAGGAAGCTTCATACTTCACACCACATTTCTGTAGTAAAAGTGTGTGTGCTGCTGCTGGAGTCATAGCATCTTACTCGACAACATAGATAACTTGGTTTTAGCAGGGAGAGGCACTTAACCTAGATCTTAGGGGTGAAGTCACACCTTAAAGAATTTATTTTTGTTTGCAGACAATTCAATGAATCGACAGTTTTACAAATCATTTGTGACATGCTATGACCCTAAACTGTCAGATGATGTTTTGTTAGGAGAAAGAACAGTCAGAAGTCAGCCTATGGTAAATTTTCATTCCTTTTTCTTCTTTTTGCATTTCTCAAGTAGTACATATCTGACGAATACAAGAGGAAGAAGAGTAATCACTGCAACAGCAGCCAGGAAAGACAGAACTACATCTACAGAGTGGTAGGAGTACCAGGGCAGTCTGTAGGACTCCGTTCTCAGGTGAGCTGCACCTTTGTGTCTCATGACAAACTCTATCCAGAAGAGGGCAGTGTCCAGTGGTTTCATTGGCTGATCTCTGTGCAGCCTGGAGAGTTTCTGCATGTTCAGCCTGTAGGAGGGCTCAGTCAAGACTTCCTGTATGGCTTCTAGGAAGTTGTTGTCTTTGTCCACTGTGGCTAATGTAAGAATCTTAGCTCCTCCTCTCTCTTTCAGACGGAGCAGGTTGTCGTTCTGGTCAAAGAACACAGGTAGACCCACAACTGGGACTCCGTGATAAATAGCCTCTTGAACTCCATTTGTTCCCCCGTGAGCCACAAATAGTTTAATCTTTGGATGTCCCAGGAGGTCATTCTGTGGCATCCAGTCGACTAGTAAAGTGTTGTTACCCAGAGTGGCCGGTCTGTCCCCTTTATGCCTCCAGATGACTTTCTGAGGTAATTTAGCAAAAGCTGCAGCCATCTTGTTGGTCATGTCAGCAGGAAGTTCACTCACAAACGTCCCCAGAGACATGATGATGACTCCATGCTCCCCAGAGCTCTGGACAAACACCTCCAAGTGTTCAGGAAGTGGTTCAGCAGGTTTACACTGGAACCCTCCTATATAAACAACATTAGGCAAAGTTGGTCGTGGAAACTCAAACACAAAGTCCACTCTCATCAGCCAAAGGTCGGCTCCTTGTAGTAGGTCACTGTATCTGACTTCTGGACCAAAGAACTTGTCACAAACTGCTTGATATTGAGAGTTAATTAAAAATCCATCCTGAATTTGCCAAATGGCAAAAAAAATTAGATTCTTTACTCTCTGTATGAAACTCATCTTGTCCGACAGGCCAGAGCCGGTCATCGGGATGTAAGACAAAGGAGAAGGTGCAATGGCCAAATGTCCTTCTCCGCTTGTAATCCAGCGCACGTTATAAACCAGAGGTAGCTGAAGAGCGTGAGCCAACATTATACCTGCACCCCAGGCCGGATCAGTGAGGACCAGGTCATATTTTCTCTCCTTCAAACTATTCATCAAGTCTTTATCTTTAAACATAACAGTAGCCATTTGGCATATTATTCTATGCATGTTAAACATGGCAGTAAACATCTCGACCTGTAAACTCACAAAGGTCAGCGCAGAGCTCTCCCCCCTCTCTATGTCGATGATCTTTTTCAGGATGGGGTTAATGAAGTCGTGATTGAAGGCTTCAGTGACAGACACTGTTATCGTGTTGTAGTGCAGAGAGTCGTCCTTGATATACCAGCTCTCATCGGTTCGAACCACATCGATGGAGTGTCCTCGAGAGTGCAGCGCTCTGATCATGATATCCATGTTCAACCAGTGGCTTCCCTCCATAGGTACAATCAAGATCCTGCCCCCGTGACATATTCTCAATGTCAGGAAGACAACAGATAAAAGGAGAAGGAACATCTTAGTGTTTCCATCAGGCGGCATCTCAAACCTGAGAGGAGAATAAATACACTCAGCCTCACTGTCGATACATTCAGGAGAATTCAATGGTATTAAATTACATGCAAGATAGATTTATAACATACCTGCTTTACATGAAGTAGCTCAGAGCGTGCATATGCTTATTCCTTCGATGTGGATGTGAAATATCCGTGGTAGCAGAGAATGCGTAACTACAAATTCCAGGATAGATTACACGAGTGGATTATCGTTAATCTTTTCTTTGGGCCTTTCTACAGGAATGAAGAAACAATGTGATCTCTTTGTTGAAGCTGTGGGCAGAGACGTGTTGCAGTTATGTAGCACGGCCTGTAACTTTGCTCAGCACCACAACTACTCTCCATTACCTGCACCATTTTGTTTAAACGTGTCCTTTTGCACATTACTTGTATATTTTATCTTTATAATATATTCCAATTCTAATATTTGCATTTTTATATTCATGTCATATTGTATACTATACCTTTCTATATACTTTTATATCAGTCTAAACATATATTTGTTATCCTCTTATACATATGCACATATACAGTATACATCCTCCTAAATCAGCCTGTCACTGCACTTTTTTTTCGACCCATAATATTCTGTTTGTAGTGAAAGGTACATATTACAGTATGTACATATTGCTAAGTTTTCTATTTTTCTCCTATTTTTCTTCTAATTTGAACTTCAGTCACTGTTTTGTCTAACTCGTTTTGACTATCTTCAGTGAATTTTCCTGGCGTGGGATTAATGGTTTACCTTATCTTAAATTAGGTTTATCACAGATTAAAAAATGTTAAGATTTTTTTGCTACATTCTGAAATTATATTTTCTCATAATAGCCAGCAAAAATATGTGTAAAATAGTTTCTAATTTAGATGTTAAAAAGTCCTGTACAATGCTGTTTCATCTAAAGAATTTCTTTCTAGTTCCCCCGACCATCAGCATATGTTGATTTTGTATGAACAGGGTTAGGGTTAGGGTTCTAGGAGCAGAGTGAGATATTACACTGATTACAAACTAAAATCCACAAAGGAATTCATGCAAAACACAAATAAGCAGCCGCATCAAATTTAGTACGATAAAACTAAATTCTGTATCATATTTATCATTATCTATAGTAGGTGAAATTATGTGCGAACAAAAATCCCAGACATTGGTGAAAATGATCTTTCCACCAACCAACTTTTACTGTTCTCTGATCTACAGTAAAAATATTACTCTTGAATAAATTAAGCACCATAGAATGCATTTATTTATCTAGATGTGAATTACAGCTTTTGTATTTCAGACTCTCCATCATTATGAAAACCATGCAAAGTCCCTTTGATTATTTATTGTATAGGAGTTAAAATACCATACAATTTTTGTCTGATGTTGTGTTTGGTCATCATTTTTATTCACAGACTCTGGGTTCAGTGTTGTAGTAACTGGAAAAGGAACCCAACAGATTTCTTCAATTCAGTCCCCAGCCTCTGTCTTACACAGGCTGAGAGCTGCTCAGCTGCTGAAACACAAGAGTCTCTCTGGTTCCTGGAGATGTGAACAGCGATAAAGTGGCCCTGAGGCCCTTTCGTACATGTCTCTAAATCAAATAATTGGATGCATCTGCATGCAACATTAATCAAATAACAAGACAAATATGGAATTGTTAAATGATCTGTTTTTCCCGCTTAAGTTGGAGGTAGGTCTTTGTCCTAATTTTCAGTGGACTAAACCCATCGTGAATGCACAGTATCTCTTTACGGACCTGTTACCAAGATTCCTCTTACATTCCTTCCAGAGAATGCAGAGTTTTTCCTCTAAAAGGAAGAACTGGCTGGAAAATTCAAGTCCGTGGAAAAGAGTCCACACTGTTTCCCACACAGTAGAGGAGCATGTGCTTATAGTGGTGATTTGTGAAATTAGAATTGGCCTCCAGAAGATCAAAATGAAACTTTTATTTGAATCATGCCCTATCTCTCCAAACCCAATCAGTACAGAGTATTATGTCAAATGAGAATGAATGTTTTCTCCCATATCTATTGTGTGTGTGTGTGTGTGTGTGTGTGTGTGTGTGTGTGTGTGTGTGTGTGTGTGTGTGTGTGTGTATGTATCTATTGATCTCGGCTGCAAGCTGCATTGTAATTGCCAGGGATACAATAGTTTTGAAATGAAATGAATCAATACATTCATCACAAGGAAGTATTCCTGCCATTTTGAATCAATGACCCTCTTCCAGCCACAATGACTGATGTGCACTCTGCGATGCCAGCATTTATAGGACATAAAATAAATGTGGCTGGCCGGATGAACCTACACTAAATGATTATTATAATTTATCTTTAAATGAAACTTAATAAATATCTCAGAATCTCTCTAAAATAAAAAACAGGTCTCTGTGAGATGTATGCTGCGAGTGAGGCCTCAAATCTGCATCTTGACCTCTGGCACAGTTGAGTGTGTACACAAGCCTGAATCTCACCAGTAATCTCAGTCTCTCACAGGAGATCCACAGTAGGCTGTTAATGTGCTTTAAATCCATTTGTGGTCGCTGTGCTCCAATGTGTGGTTCTTAGAGGTAACTTCCAACATGGTCAGGGACAATGATGCTGGCCCATTTGTAAATAACTGGGATGAAGAGGAGAGCAGAACCCAGGATCGACACCAGGAGGAAGGCCCACAGAAACATTCTATCCAGAACCTGGGCTACAAACTTCCAGTCCTGTACCACCTGCACCAGATAAATAAAGCACACGTCAGTCGCTGGACATACATGAAGACATGAGCAACAAACAGTGCAGGGCCAGAAATGAATATTTGTCCATGTAGACAATCATACACGGATGAACAATTACACAAAATCCAACAAACTCACCTCTCTGACCTCATTTTCTTTAACCACATGCATGGTTATGTAGCGAATAGAATCTAAAGCTGCTTCCAGGTGACGTCTCGTGTAGAGTAGGGGGGTGAGTCCAGGTGCTGAATCCTTCATCATACCCAGACCTACGGCTCCTCCCGCCCCAACCACTCCGGCTGTGGCATAACGGTCCACATGGCCGCGCATGCACAGCAGCTTAGGCAGTCGATGCAGGAAAATCTTCCTCACCCAGGGCGCCATGCCGTGATGTGTGGAGGAGGAACGGTGATGGATGTTGATGGCAAAGACTGTGATGACGATGGACAGTGTGACGAAAATCATGGTGAACACCAGGTACTCCCCGATGAGAGGGATGGCCTTGGAGGAGGACGGGATGATCTCTTCGATGACCAGTAGGAAGACGGTGAGCGACACCAGCACTGAGGTGCAGAGGGAGATCTTCTCGCCGCCGTTGGAGGGCAGGTAGAAGACAAGGATGGTGAGAAAGGACAGGCCGATGCAGGGGATGATGAGAAAGAGGGTGTAGAAAAGAGGCAACCTGCGGATGATGAAGAAGTAGGTGATGGTGGGGTAGGAAGAGCAGCCATCTGTCCTCAGTCCACGGCTGCCTGTGGCTTTTACTATCTCCCATTCACCGTTGTCAAAATAGTCCTGTTTGTCTACGTGGAAGTCCTCCATAATGATGTCCACCTGTTAAATAAGGAGGACAATGTCATGTCAGTGACTGGTCTTAACTAACGCTACATGTAATATACACATGCTTTTGAGGAGAGACTCGCCTGGGAGCCGTCATACGTCCAGGAGCCGAACTTCATGGAGCAGTTCTGGAGGTCAAATGGGAAGAAGGTGACGTCAATGGAGCAGGCTGATTTGTAATTGGCTGGTGGCGTCCATGTTATCGTTCCATCATACTTAACAACAGCTTTGGTGACAGTTCCCTCAAAACGCCCATCAGAGCTGTTAAAGATAAAAAAAAATCCTCTTAGAGATAAATGCTTTTGCAAACTGTTAGCTTAATGTCTACTTTCCTTGTAGGAAAACACAAATGACATATATTAGTATTGTCATGACAATAGAGCTCAACAGCGTAAAAATCCCATTCATTTGCTTGATAGAGATTTTGTGTTAAGGATTGCACTTCCCATAATGCTCAGGTGTAATAGTGACATCTGCGATTGGTGGAGCTCGCTGTTACCATGGAAATGTTAAGCACAACCACAAAAATTATGTCAGCAACGATGGGATCGTTCAGCGTTTCAATTACGTTTACCACAGAGCAACCATGGTTTTGCATTCTAACACGCTGCAGGATTTAGAGATAAGTCCAAAGGGGTGAAACTCCCTATTCAAGAAGAAGCACTGGAAGTTAATGGGATGCTCACAGTTCATCTCGCAGCTGGTCAACGTGGTATAAGGCTTGAAATTCTTTTAATTAGGTTTTTCTGAAATGTCAATGGAGAAAATTATTTGGGAAATCTACTTCCGGAACCAGAGCCATTATAAAAGTGTTTCATACTATAGTAAATAATTTGGAAGGTATTCGATAAAATGTGTGACATCTGTATCATTTCTCCATAAATTACAGGACATACTTATCGTACAGCACCACGTCAGGCAGCCACAGCCTGTCAGAGGGGACACGGATAGTTGTGAGGCCCAGATAGTCATCAGGGTTCCATCTAAGTTTCATGTCAGTCCACTCCTTCATACACACACAGGAAAAATGAGTAAGTTTGAGTCCTATTTACTCACTTGAGAGTTAGATGAAAAAGGCTGATAACAATCTAATGTCTGAATTACATATTTGTTCCTCACATGTCTTAGTACTGTGTTCTCAATTATTATTTTAGATCGATTTTGTAACAATATTCTGTATATTTTATCTTCTTCTTCCTATTGTTCGCTCTTTTATGATTTACTTAACAACTTTATTTGTTCTTACTATGGAGCTTCCCTGCAAAAGTTTTTCAAGTGATTATACTTTTATAACCGGAGTGACAATAAACATATTGAGCCTTGAATGCTAAAACTGAAGCTAATATTTGCAGCTGACTATAACTTGATATACAGACTGGAAACAGGGGGAAACAGCTAGCTTGGCTAACTCTACTAGCAAATGTATCTGATTTGGGTTCGACATGATAAACATGATAAGTACCTGGAGACAGAATACTCAAGCAAGTTTATTAGAAGAAAAAAAAAACTTAAGCTCAGTATTTGTTTCCTTAACAAAAAAGGAGAGGGAAAGAAAATCTGACTTTCTGTTTCTGTGGAAACTGCCCTTCCATCACCCCTTTTTTTGCATGATGCAATTCATCACTGTGAAAGGGAGCAACTGACCTGAACAGCCCAGCCCGGTCTATAGCCCAGGGGGATAATTCATAAAATGCATGACAGACAGGACTGCCAAGACCATGAATAAGGCTGACAGTGGAAAGGATGTGGCCTGTGGAGGCAGGTGCGTGGGCGCAGAGCCTAAAGGATTCATATGGATGGGAGGTGTCAGCTAAAGGCCACCCGGCCAGATTAAAAAGGTGGCGAGGAGAGGCCGACTAGTTGCCTCAAAAATCCACAAAAGCCAGATGTTGTTAGCGCATTTACATGGCCATAAAGGAATAACTGACACGCTAAGAACTGTACCCAAAGGTTCCCGATGGTGCAATGAAATGCTGTATCAGTTGTTTCTACTTACCTGTTTCATCCACACATTGGTTGTCATCAGCTGGTTTTTCTCATCCTAAAATGACAAAAACAATTATCAACTTTAATAGGTGGCCGATATGGAAATTTCTATTGAGCAATAATTTAAATAGCATTCTGTCTTTCAGCCTTATTAGGTTTTACATAAATGAAGTTAACACCTCAGTGACACATATTCATAAACCATATCAGTGCTTTTGTGTCCTCACCACATCAACTAGCTGGGAGATGGCCAGTCCAAACTTCACACAGATCGTCTGGTTTAGATATTCCACCGGACGAACCCATTTCTGGTAGCTTCCAAAGAGGTATCGAAACAGCTTGTCCTCTGCCTTAGCATACGATGAGAGCTTTGGTACCCCTGAAACAGGAGAACAGATTATCCATGGCTGATAATTACAACATTTACTGTACAGCTCTGTTTCTATTATTGCTCTCGAACAGTGATGCATTCACCTCTTTGACCTTACTGCAGTGTTAATGTCTAGAGTTTCTGGATATGTCCTCTGTGGTAAAGCTTTGGTTTCGAGAGACACAGAAATCAAACCAAACACACACTCAATATGAAGTACAATGGGGTTAGGGTTCCTGATAGATCAGTGATAGCAGTTCATTTTCTGTAATGAAGCCACTATCAAAAAGAAAGATAATATTGAAAGTAGCAGTCGTGAGTGGAGAGTGTTTGGTGTTGTTTACATGATTTGATGGCCATCTATGAACTACAGCCCAATTTGATTTTTATTCTGCCTTGTCACAGTCTTGTATTCATACTATGCTCAGAGGCAGTAATCCTAGGAAACTACTATATATATAGTATATCCATAAACTACTACTACTAAATATAGTAGTTTGAGTTTAGATTGTAGAAATTGTTGCAGGGATTTGGTCTACTCTCTACCATATGCCCTTCCTTCATTCACCACAGTAAGAGAGGAATACACGTCTTGCACTGTGACTCATATGTGTTACATTACATTACATTTCATTTAGCTGACGCTTTTATCCAAAGCGACTTACAATAAGTGCATTCAACCATGAGGGTACAAACCCAGAACAACAAGAATCAAGAAAGTACAATTTCTTCAAAAAAGCAAAACTACAAAGTGCTATAAGTAAGTGCCATTTAAGTGCTACTAAATTGTTAGTTTTAAAATTTTATTCAAGGTATAGTCGGAAGAGGTGTGTTTTTAGTTTGCAGCGGAAGATGTGTAAACTTTCTGCTGTCCGGATGTCCATGAGGAGCTCATTCCACCATTTAGGAGCCAGGACAGCAAACAGTCGTGATTTTGATGAATGAGACAGTGTTGGTGACTGTAGATAATGCAGGCCCTCTAAAATTGAGGTGCATGTTTTTAATTCAAACATCACTAGTCACAAGTGGATCTTGGGATAACAAGAGTAAAAGTAACCAGAAAAAAATATTTCTAATGGAAGTACATTGTGATTGCTGGTTTCTACACAATTTCCACAAAATTAGGTTTGGGAGTGTGTAACAAAGTTTCGCAGCTATAGAACTGTTGTGCAAATGTGTGAGAAAGTTTTGTTCAAAGAGATATAGTTTGCTCATGTGTAAAGAGCTTTAGTGGCTGAAGAAATGTGTTGTAGAAATAAGTTGTGGGACTGAAGTTAAAAATTGTATCGGAAAATACTCAACGGCAAGTGTCTGAGAGACAGACACACAGGTTTCATGCCGTGCATGTTACGCAAAAACTTCATGCTATGATATCGTAACTTAGCCTATAGCTATGATTCTGCCCAGTGCTTCAAACCTGACAGAGGAGAGAGGAGAGCAACACTGTTGTTCCTGGTTGTTGCAGCTACTGGAGGTAAGTCAATGTGAAAAAGTACAAAGTCATTAATTGCTAATTATATAATGAATATAAATTCAAGTTAAAGTATGAACTGATGCATTCTCTTGCTGAGGCAGAGCTACAATACCTAGAGGAAAGTATCGATTACAAGTTTGAATTACCCACAATTTCTTTCATACTGCTCTTTAAATCACTCACCCACACGGTTATAAACCCAATTTATGGATGGAAGAATGTGGCTGGAAATCTACCAAAACACTTGCCGCAAATGTATGGTGTCACCCTTGTTAGTGTGTGTGTGTGGATCAATAGGGACAAGGATGCAACACCCTCAATCAATGACCCCATAATCAGCCAACTCATCATCTCCTCAGCTCTACCCCCACAATCACCAAGCTGCGGGCTTGTACATGAATCTGTTTTAAAGAATGATCAATGTAATCATAGGGTGAGAAATACACTAAAACAGAGATAACTTATATGCTTTTAGGTAACGAAATAATCCCATTTAAAGTAGCTGTGGAAGGGAAGTTTACGCCTAGTGCTGAGTCAAATTCATATTTACCATTAACATATTGAGATATGTTGAAAGATACTTTAGTTAATGCTTGCTGCTTTCGCCCTGGTGCAGAAGAGTAAGATTAATTAACAGGAGGAGAGAGATAGAAATCTATAAAATCAAGCAGAGGAGAAAAAATAGAGGAATCATTCATGCATACTAATATATACACGCTGTCATGGCAACAGCAGCTCCTCTCCTCCTTCCTCTCCAGTGGGTTTACACAGTTTATCTGTGTCTGCACTAACAACTCTCCATACTTGCTGTTCCATACCTGCCCACCAGCCGTCTAACAGCTCATCACCTGACCATGATTGCAGTGTGCACACATTGTATCTTTTGTTGTTTCTGCCTATATGGTTTCTACAGACATTTTGGTATTTTTGAATGGTTACAAATATTTGATTCGTGGATAGTTAGTATCTACGTCGTAAATATGACTGGGAATGTAAGAATCTTTTCGAGCTCACTTTTTGGAAGTGGCTAAAAATCTAACAAATTTGGATATTAGACATCTTATGTCAGCCAAAGTGCCATAAATCTCCCATCACTACCATTATCCAATATAGATTGAACATTGCATTAGTTTATTATTAACTCCCTGGATTTCTGCATTAATGATTCTGCATTATAAAAAAAGTATGACATCCAACTTCTGTGCCCTTGTAAATTTTCAGTTATTGAGTTTCGAGTTTTTTTCAGGAGAAATTTAAGATATGAAGGGGTTAGCGGTTAATAGACAATATGTAATCACCTGCTGTTCAGGTGCTGCTCACGTTTGACCAAATAAGACACAAGACGCACTGAACATCAGGTAAGTCAGTGCATTTTGTTTGAGTAACTTGGCAAGCTACCTTCACTCTTCACCAACCATCTGGAAATTTCTGTATCTTCTCTCTTGGTTTCTTGGTAACATATACACGTTGTCTATCCAACTTATCTTCCACTATCCCATCTGTCACACTGAGCCCATTACGTTCCAGCGTGACAGTTCCCAGTCCTTGGGAAACTTACGCAGTGAGTGGCACAGGTGGCAGCAGCACAGCAGCGGCAGCAGCAGCAGCAGTGCGAGGAAGGTGGCTGCCCCTCCTGCTCTCAGCATCATATCAGAGGAGGAAATGGATCCACTCCGCTGGTCCCTCGGGCATCACAGAGCTGGAAAATAAATGTTAAATGCGGCAGCAGCTTTTGTGTACACCGAGTATTAATCTGAGCTTTAAACATGCCTAAAGATAAGGGTTCAAATCTCAAAGCAAACATCTCTGCTCCCCTTTGGAAAATCTAGATTCAATCACAGTTATGGATCTCAGTGAATAAGCTATATAAAGCAAACAAACAAATCAAAATAACAAACTAAATCACACACCTTTTAATATACAGAATAGCATCCTGCATGCTCACCTTGATAATCTGCCCCATCTTCATGGTAATAAACATATTTCACATCATAAAGCATGCAAATGCTGTAAACATGTCATAGAAACATACCTGCTCTGAGTCTCTCCCATTAACATGCAGTCCAGAATGCCAGTGGTAGTGATGAAGCGGTAGGTGTCCTGATGACAGCGACAGTGCTGCTCTAGCTCTCCTCCATTCCGTGCAGTTTCTTTCTCTCGCCTCATACAGATGCTGCTTCAGTCCCTGCTGCCTCCAGTTGTGCACAGACAACACATCCTCTTCCTCCTCCTCCTCTTCCTTCAGAGAGCCCGCCCCATTTTCCCCGACTACCACCACCACCTTTCCCTCCCCTTTTCCAAGCATCCTTGTATTCACTTATCACAGACAGGGATAGCCCCCCCCCCCCCCCCCCCCCGCCTCCCATCATGCATCTCCTCAGCAGCACGACAAGGGCAGCTCTGCCACTGAGATTCTGCTTTACATTTTCATGTGCACAACCAGTATGTTACCTGATGTCCAACGCCACACAATATGCTACATTTAGTTCTACACAGGCTCTGTGTGTGTGTGTGTGTTTGTGAGTGCTTCCATGGCGACAGCATTTTGTGGGACCTAGAGATGTTGAAATGGAAGAAATTCATGTTTAGATTTTTTTAAGATTTAAGATCTCTAATTTGTCTCTTAATCACCATAAACCTGCTTTGAGAATGTTTCGTAACAAGTGACATGATATAGCTTAGTATTAAACTGATGGTTAAGAATCAGCACATAGTCTAAAATCATATTTTCTGCATTTGAGCATTTTGGAGCTGAAGATCAGAAAAATAGTTTGAGGTGATTTAATGAGAAGACCTGCATAGCCTCTGGGTTAAGGTGCAGGCTAAGATGTAGTTAAGCTCTTCCCCTTTTTGTGGGTGGATACAGACTGGTTTCTCCTGTCCAAGACACACAAACAGTTATTCTTCAAGTGTGACATTCAGCAACAACATACGGTAGACTACAGTAAGTACCCTTAAGAATGTTATATGTAGTATATGTATATGTTGCTAGCATGCTATATGCTGGGGTGGAAGCAGCTAAAATGACAATTTGACAAAGTGTTTTAATTAACACAAAATCTAACTAAAAAAATGATTTGTGCAAAGTTCTGTGAATACACCTAGACTAGACATCAATTCAACATGTTAACAGCTTGTTTACCTCAAAAAGAGTTGAGTGTTGAGTAATTGCAAGAGTCATTTTTGTGAAAAAATGATTGAAAACTTTGAACTGATGAAAAAAAATGGTTGCAATGATAGAAAAAAGGGTAAGGTCTCTGTTAGGTCTCTTCTTGATTCGCTCCAAGAGGTGAAACACCGGATAATAAATAACTGTCTCCAATTGAATGACAGTAGGACTGAAGGAGTGTCTATTGTCAGCTCCTGCTCCGATATGTGTTTACATAGGGTTTGCCTTGAAAATGGAAATAAATAACAGAATCTTTACTATGATGTCACTATACATCAACATTTTGTTTTTATCATTGACGAGTGGTCCGACATGGGAAGGTTTTCTTTACCTGTTGCACATTGTCCTGTGGTTTTTGCTCAGCACGCGCCTGTGTGTATGTGTGTGTGTGTGTGTGAGAGAGAGAGACAGACAGAGAGACAGACAGAGAGACAGACAGAGACAGAGACAGAGACAGGCAGAGACAGACTCCCCCAGACCACTCTCCTTAAATGATTTAAAGGTTGTCACTACTGCACTGATCTCCTCTGGATTTGGACTAGACTATTGCAACTCCCTCCTGGCAGGTCTACCTGCTAGTGCCATCCGACCTCTGCAGCTCATCCAGAATGCAGCAGCACGACTGGTCTTTAACCAACCTAAATTCACTCACACTACACAGCTCCTCCGCTCCCTTCACTGGTTACCAGTGGCTGCCCGGGGCTTTTAACAGCCCTTGACAAAGTCTTATTTACTTATTTACATACTTACTTGTTTTTAGCCCGTTTAGTCTATTTTTAAAAGGTCTATTTGTATAAAGTCTATTTGTATAAAGTCTATTTGTATAAAGGGTTTGAATTGATGACTCAAGCTTACTGGGTGGCTCTTACTATTCTATGGCTTTGTTTTTATCTTCTCTCATTCTATTGTTATTTTAATGGCTCTTACTATTGTACAGAACTTTGGTCAACCCCGGATGTTTTTAAATGTGCTTAATAAATAAACTTTATTTGATTTGAAAAGAAATAACAAAAGTGAGAAATAACAGTGGGGTCCAGTGGTTAGCACTGTTGCCTCACAGCACGCAGGTCCCTAGTCCAGGGTGTACCCCACCTGTTACCCTATATCAGCTGAGATTGGCCCAGGCACCCCCTGTGACCCTTAAGGACAAACAGAATAGATAATGGATATAAAAATAATGATGGGTCATGGATGGCTTGCAACTCTATTACAAGTATTTGTGTTAACAAACTTTGAAATGATCAGACTTTATTTATTTTGCAGTGATATCTTTTTAACCTTGGTTAACTAACTTTTCATTGTTTTTATTTAAAGGGGACATAGCATGCAAATTCCACTTTGTTAGTGCTTCTACACGTTAATGTGGGTATCTGGCATGTCTACCAACCCAAAAACTCTGGGAAAAAAACACTCGCGCGTTTTCCCACCCAAGTTCCAATATATATCATGCTGCATATTGTACTGCAAAATTATTAAAAACAAAAGTACTAAATAGACTTGATTTGGGTAAAAGGCAGTTTCCATTCAAGAATTAGTGATACCAACTATCCCTTTGATAAAAACATAACTTGCATTGAAAAGTATGTGTTTGATCAGATTTAATTTAAGACACTGTTTGCTTTTTCCCCCGATTCAGAATAAAGATGAATTGTCCCTGGGTTGTGACCACTCTCTGGTTGATCTATGCACCTTTGGTTTATGGTGGCAAAGTGCTTGTTGTTCCACTGGACGGGAGCCACTGGGTGAACATGAATGTCATCATAGAGGAACTATACTCAAGGGGGCACCAGGTTTCTGTTCTGCGATCATTCGACAGCTGGTATATCAAGGAGACATCCCAATTCTATACTTCAGTCACACTTGATGCTGAGTCTGGATTTGATGAAGATTTTTTAACTGAGTTTGTGGCCCAACTCCTGGATATCCAGAGGGAAGGGAAGTCTGCCTGGACACGTTTTAAACTGGAAATGGAACTAATACAAAAGGGTTCTGAGATGAATCAGAAAATGTGCAAAATGCTTGAGCTGCTTTTTGAAAACAAAGATCTAATACAGTCACTGCAGGATGCCAAATATGACCTTGTCCTCGCAGACCCTGTTAGCCCAATGGGTGTTATACTTGCTCACTACCTCAGGTTGCCAATTGTTTTTAATGTCAGATGGACCAGTCAAGGTGAAGGCCATTTTTCAATTGCACCTTCTCCTCTGTCTTACGTTCCAATGACAGGGTCTGAGCTATCAGATAAAATGAGCTTTCCTGAGAGAGTTCTTAACGTCATGATTTTTGGCTTCACAGAATTCCAAATTGCATATTTTGTGTCACCAATTTATGATGCCTTTATTAAAAAATATTTAGGTCCGAATGCAGATTTTATTTCACTGTTTCAAGCAGCCGACCTGTGGCTGATGAGAGTGGACTTTGTGTTTGAGTTCCCCCGACCCACCATGCCTAATGTTGTCTACATGGGAGGGTTCCAGTGCAGACCTGCAAAACCTTTGCCTCAACACCTAGAGGATTTTGTACAGAGCTCTGGAGAACATGGAGTCATCATCATGTCTCTGGGGACTTTTATTAGCACACTTCCGCAGGACTTAGCTGATGAGATCGCTGCAGCTTTTGCTAAATTACCTCAGAAAGTCATCTGGAGGTACAAAGGGGACAGACCGGCCACTCTGGGCAACAACACTTTACTAGTCGACTGGATGCCACAGAATGACCTCCTGGGACATCCAAAGATTAAACTATTTGTGGCTCATGGGGGAACAAATGGAGTTCAAGAGGCAATTTACCATGGAGTTCCTATACTAGGACTTCCATTGATTTTTGACCAACGTGATAATCTATTCAGAATTGAAGTCAGAGGAGCAGGAAAGATAATTGATTTTTTTACTATGAATGAAGACATCTTCTTTCAGGGTATTCAGGAAGTCTTGACTGAGCCCTCCTATAGGCTGAACATCCAGAGACTCTCCAGGCTGCACAGAGATCAGCCAATGAAACCACTGGACACTGCCCTCTTCTGGATAGAGTTTGTCATGAGACACAAAGGTGCAGCTCACCTGAGAACGGAGTCCTACAGACTGCCCTGGTACTCCTACCACTCTGTAGATGTCATATTGTTCTTGATAACAGTTACACTAGTTATTTTGTTATTATTTGCTGGGTTGTTATGGTCATGCTTCAGATTGTGTATCAAAAGAAAGCTAAAATCTGACTAACAAGGAAGGATATATTTTCAAACTGGTTACGATGTTTGGATGATCAGCTAAACACTGAAGGAGTACTTGTTTTAGTTTTGGACTGTCCTTTGGGTTGACTGTAAATTTCCTTCTTAACGACAGCTAAAAAATAAAGGTACCTACCAGTTTTGACAACCAACTTGCTGAGTGAAGTCTAATTACTTTGTGTAAGGCAGAGTCATCTAATTTTATGCAGTGTCATTTTAAAATGTACCTTTGACTGTAACCAAAATAAACCTGTTTATGCTTTTCAGTCATGTACAGTGAGTAAAATATCAGATATTAAAAAAGTGTCACTTTTTAGAAGAGTCCACAACAAACACACAGAAGCATTATAGATCACAAACACACTATCTGGTCATGACATCCACACACTTGTCCCACAATGAAATAAGCAAACTGTTATGTTTGACATATGAAATCAATCCTACCATTTTTAAAGTTCTTGTTGAACAGTAATTTGTTTTTGTAACTGATATTTGCTTAACAGCTAATCACCATGAACAACCTTTACTCCATATTGTATTTTATTACCTGTGCGTGCCAAATCATAAAATTGCAGTAGTAAAGTCCTTCTAGGTTGGCTAGAGCACATTATCTTCTCTCTGACAAAGGAGGAAGACCGAAACATCTTTACACCGGCTGCTAATAAAGGTAGGATCAACATGTGTAATTCTTTAGCTAACAGAAATAGCTGACATTGTAGCTATTTTGCGATCAAAACGTATTTGTATTCACAGAAGTAAATTTTTAACTGGCATTATATATTGTCTACAAGAAGAAATGGTTTTGAGTCTCTCTGGAACAATTGAAATTGCTTGAATACGGAAAAAACAAGTTCCAATATATATCATGCTGCATATTGTACTGCAAAATTATTAAAAACAAAAGTACTAAATAGACTTGATTTGGGTAAAAGGCAGTTTCCATTCAAGAATTAGTGATACCAACTATCCCTTTGATAAAAACATAACTTGCATTGAAAAGTATGTGTTTGATCAGATTTAATTTAAGACACTGTTTGCTTTTTCCCCCGATTCAGAATAAAGATGAATTGTCCCTGGGTTGTGACCACTCTCTGGTTGATCTATGCACCTTTGGTTTATGGTGGCAAAGTGCTTGTTGTTCCAGTGGACGGGAGCCACTGGGTGAACATGAATGTCATCATAGAGGAACTATACTCAAGGGGGCACCAGGTTTCTGTTCTGCGATCATTCGACAGCTGGTATATCAAGGAGACATCCCAATTCTATACTTCAGTCACACTTGATGCTGAGTCTGGATTTGATGAAGATTTTTTAACTGAGTTTGTGGCCCAACTCCTGGATATCCAGAGGGAAGGGAAGTCTGCCTGGACACGTTTTAAACTGGAAATGGAACTAATACAAAAGGGTTCTGAGATGAATCAGAAAATGTGCAAAATGCTTGAGCTGCTTTTTGAAAACAAAGATCTAATACAGTCACTGCAGGATGCCAAATATGACCTTGTCCTCGCAGACCCGTTTAGCCCAATGGGTGTTATACTTGCTCACTACCTCAGGTTGCCAATTGTTTTTAATGTCAGATGGACCAGTCAAGGTGAAGGCCATTTTTCAATTGCACCTTCTCCTCTGTCTTACGTTCCAATGACAGGGTCTGAGCTATCAGATAAAATGAGCTTTCCTGAGAGAGTTCTTAACGTCATGATTTTTGGCTTCACAGAATTCCAAATTGCATATTTTGTGTCACCAATTTATGATGCCTTTATTAAAAAATATTTAGGTCCGAATGCAGATTTTATTTCACTGTTTCAAGCAGCCGACCTGTGGCTGATGAGAGTGGACTTTGTGTTTGAGTTCCCCCGACCCACCATGCCTAATGTTGTCTACATGGGAGGGTTCCAGTGCAGACCTGCAAAACCTTTGCCTCAACACCTAGAGGATTTTGTACAGAGCTCTGGAGAACATGGAGTCATCATCATGTCTCTGGGGACTTTTATTAGCACACTTCCGCAGGACTTAGCTGATGAGATCGCTGCAGCTTTTGCTAAATTACCTCAGAAAGTCATCTGGAGGTACAAAGGGGACAGACCGGCCACTCTGGGCAACAACACTTTACTAGTCGACTGGATGCCACAGAATGACCTCCTGGGACATCCAAAGATTAAACTATTTGTGGCTCATGGGGGAACAAATGGAGTTCAAGAGGCAATTTACCATGGAGTTCCTATACTAGGACTTCCATTGATTTTTGACCAACATGATAATCTATTCAGAATTGAAGTCAGAGGAGCAGGAAAGATAATTGATTTTTTTACTATGAATGAAGACATCTTCTTTCAGGGTATTCAGGAAGTCTTGACTGAGCCCTCCTATAGGCTGAACATGCAGAGACTCTCCAGGCTGCACAGAGATCAGCCAATGAAACCACTGGACACTGCCCTCTTCTGGATAGAGTTTGTCATGAGACACAAAGGTGCAGCTCACCTGAGAACGGAGTCCTACAGACTGCCCTGGTACTCCTACCACTCTGTAGATGTCATATTGTTCTTGATAACAGTTACACTAGTTATTTTGTTATTATTTACTGGGTTGTTATGGTCATGCTTCAGATTGTGTATCAAAAGAAAGCTAAAATCTGACTAACAATGAAGGATTTATCAGATGTTACAGTCAGTTTGAATGATCAGTTGAACACTGAAAGAGCAGGTGTTTCGTTTTGGACTGTCCTTTGAGTTGACTGTACATTTCCTCACATTAATCATAGTCTGTGGAAAAATAAAAAAAATGAGTTTTGACGATCAACTTGCTGTGTGAAGTCTGTTTGATTTAAATGTTATGTTATAACGTCAACATTTACTTTTGCCTGTAAACAAAAGAGAGCACATTACCACTCAGCAGTTTATGTCTTTCAGACTGCCCTGGTTTTCCTACCACACTGTAGATGTGATGCTACTGTCACTTGGACTTGTGCTGATGATGCACTTTTGTGGCCTTAATGAGGTGTTCAAGCTTTAAATGCTGTCTGAGAACAAAAGGTAAAGGCAATTTGAAAAAATCATAGGGTTGGTTTGATTCTAGCTGAAATACAAATCTAAATAATTCAGTGCTTTATAATTATTATATTTACAAGAGGAAACACATCCTGTATGTTGAAGGATGAATAAAGTCATCTCACTATATTCTTACAATATTGTTATTTCACGTACTTAGTACTCTGTGTATACAAACATTTGATATGCTTGATGTGTGTGTTTTTTAAAGACTAGCAAGTGCATTATTTAAAAATATCTGTAACCTCAGTTCCACACAAAGAGAACTTTAACCTTTGGTAGAGGGAGGAACATACTATACAGTGGCATTGCTGCTTTAGCTGGAAGTAAATAAAACCTTGTTTAAAATGTCTAACTGCTTACTCATTTGCTTTGTACCTCTATAAACTGCTTGTCCTCTTTAAGTGGAATCAAGGAATGTACCTCTGCATGTGTAAATCCTTTTAACAAATTCGCCCTCGCTGTGGCACAGTATTGTTAGATTTTACATTTTTAAATGGTGTAATGGAAATTTACTCAATAACAACTCAGTTTGTGCTTACAGCAGATATTTCCATCTAAGGTACAGCCCGACATGAACTTTATGCATCTAGCATGTGCACCAATTGTTTGTATACATTTTGCAGAAATTGATCTTGAGGTTAAACTGCCTTTGACTTCCCCTTTTCTAGGAACCCAGCAAACTGACGAGCACCCTTATCACAAATCACACATTTTCCTCTGCGACACAGAACGGTTGCAGCCTTCATATCACACCAATAGACCACACAGTATGTTCCAGACAGAACAATACATTCACCCACCACTTGTTTGTGGTCAGGGCGCCTAAATACGCACAGAGACTTCACTTTTGCATCTCACTTGCGGCATCCACCCTTCCTGTGTGATCCTTTCTGCAGAAAGCTTTGCAATTAAACTTACAAAGACAACTTGTCTCAGAACCTCGTTTATTGACCAATTTCCACCACAATGGATAAATTCTTTCCCCGGTGTTGCACAATATTGAGGACTTAAGTTCTTACATTATCCAAGCTATAGGCTTGAATGGATTTAAACATCCAACTTCATATAAAAAGATTAAAGTGACATGCCAGGGTTATAATGGGCCCTTATATGAGCATAACACTGTGCGTCATATAGGCCTCAATATGTGTCTCTGTAGGATTTTGTATTATGGACTGTATTTTGATAGCCAAATGTTTTCATAATACAACACATAAAATTACATTAATTTCGATGTGGAGAAGATGGAGATTTCATTATCATGATTATTATCACTAATAAAATAATATCGCTTCAGGCGATGAATGCTAATTATTCCATTTCTTTTAATTTATTCTATCTTTGATTTGGAATGGCATGTGCACCATTTATTTATTTATTGCCATTATTACAAGAATGATCTTGATTTCCAAGCCTACAAAACACAGAAAGGGAAGTGAGTTAAACAAGGTTGGGGTATATCAATTACATATAGGTTTAAAAAATGCAGTAATGTTTACCTTTGCATAATTAAGGAACAATTAAGAATGTCAGAAAAAACTCTTTGTACTAGAGTTGCGAAAACTTAGGGTCAGTTCTTTGTCACTTGTGTCATTTTGGACATGAAGCCTGGAACAGTATCTTTGTCTTTAGTGAGCTGCCAGTGTGCTTCGTGACACATGTCCCCTAAAGACGTCCATAATACTTGGATGTGGATATGTCTCTGGAGACCTTAGGTAGGGGAAATTTTGCATTAGAAAATGTATCGGATAGCTAAAGTATTAGCTAAATTACCTCACAAAATCATGAGCGTGATGGACTCTGGCCAAGAACACTGTCGAGGATATAAAAAAGTAAATTTCTCATGAAAGGAAATAACATAGTCTAAGAGTTGGATGAGTTCCAGTTGTGTGTGCACATTTGTTTGAATATAAATATGACGCCCTGCTCTCAAAGTGTGGGGAGCGAAGAGGATAAAGACAACAACTTCCTCAGGGCCATACAAGAAGTCTTGAATAAGCCCTGCCACAGGATGATCCTACAGGGTCTGCCCCAATTTCTACACTTAATGGGTTTAACTGAGGTTTTGGCAATGTTGTAAATACTAAGAAATAAAGAAATAAACTACTGTTGCAAGTGGAGACTGTGAGAGAGCTGTAGAGAATCAGGCAAAAATCCATTCAACCAATCTCTTGTGGACAGAGGACATCCTCAGAAACAAAGGGCGTATTTACTTGCGAATCTACACAGTCTTTTTAACAAAGGGCACATTTTTTAGCTGCGTTAAGGTATTGAATTTGTAGCATTTACTATATACCCATTAAAGGTTTTCTGTGAATGTCAAAACAGCAAAATTCAAATAATTATGTTCTGTCTAATGTTAAAGGTATTTGTAGAGAGATGTTACAGTAAACGGAGTTCATCTCACTTTAATACTCAACTCACTCAAATACCCAGATTGCAGGTTTGTTAAGATTATACTATCGTGACATGACTGTACAAAATCCCTGAGGGTTTTACTTAAATAAATAAATAATTTTATTACAAAACAATAAAAATACATTGTTTTAGATTTTGTGTCTACTTCCTACTTTTGGCTGGTTGCAGCCATGATAGAAAACATCATACACATGATTTTACATCTCTAGCTGTCATACAGGTAAATCATAAGCAATATCAGATTGAATCATAAGTGTTGTAGGATTAGACATGATGAAGGTCTGACCCTACGTTCTGGAGAAAACCACAAGGAAAAACAGAAATATTTTAAGTGAGATTTCACTTTGTTGGAACATTTTCATTTTGGCACTTCAAAACAAGAATCAACTAACAGTAGTCAGATAGATATTAGCTGCCTGTTGGATTCCACTTGACTCAATATAGCTAATACAAAAGGCACAAAAAACGTCCAGGCTCAGAAAGTGAAAAAACAATTTTCAAGGTTGAAAACTTGAAAGTAAGACAGCAGCACTGACAATTTAACAAAGTGAAATATCACTTTATTCTCTTTCTTGTCATGAATTAAATGAATGAAGCTGGAATCAGCAGCCATTTAGCTTAGTTTAACATAAAGGTGTGTAAAGAGCTGTCTGTAGGTGGTTATATGCTGGACAACAGATGTTCCAATTCAGAGGTTGCACCCTTCAGTCTTTAATGGCCACACCTTTGTAGAGCGTTTCCAACTCTCTGGTTTGCAGTGGGTTTCCTATCCTTGACCACTGTTATATTGGCCAAATCTGTCATATTTGCTTTTTTAAAAGTGATTCCATGGTGATCCCTCACTGGCGTGCAAATAATTTAAGGATAGGTCTGGCTGCAAAGGATTCCAGTCAAGGAACTGTCTAGCACATAACCACCCCTTGAAAAGAATTATCACATTTACACTCTGGTTTTGTAAACATGAATCAAAGCCTTCCTTACATTTCCAGTCTTTACGCTAAGCTAAGCTAACCTTACAAATACTGGGTTTGTAGCTTTATAAGACTGGGACATGAAAGTGGAATTAATCTTTTGATCTAATTCTCAGCAAAGAAAAGTGCCAATATTACTGTACAGACAGGTAAAACCAATACCTTGTGACTCATTAGATGACCACAAGCACAGCTCCGGGTACATATCAGCTGATAATACAAAGAAAAAAACAAAATCACTGTTTTCAGTAATATCCATAATCATATGGCCTCATACAGCAGCGTCATTGATCATCAGTGAAAGTTTGATAAGGGAAAAATACTGCACGTAGTGACAATAATGATGAGAAGTCATTGTAAAGTCTGTTCAGGGTATTTACAAAGTGTCCATGCCAGCAGGGCAGGTGAGGTGGGCGGTGTAAGTCCTCTCATGATGTCCTGGTCCGTAGAGTGCTCATCCTGAGCACAGTGAGCTCAGCTACATCTGAATCTTGCATTTCCACCTCTTGTTGGCAGCTTTCTCTGATTACATACACTATGAGACCCACACAGATGAAAATGAGGAGGATTATGCCTATAACCTGGGGTATAAAAGAGTGAAGCAACACTTTGTTTAGTAGTTATCATGAGATAAGGTGTAATTCTTGCTAACACAATGAATTGAATAAATATTTTACCAAAGGTAATAGCTTGATATTATGCAAATATTCTCTAAAGTTCCTACTCTGAGAGAAGAGTATGTTTTTACTCCACTTATTCTACATAATCTTCTTTAAATTAGAAAACATTCCACTCACCTGAGAAAAAACAAACAGCTGCTGCGAGCGGAGCATTAGTTCTTGTGGGGTGACATCTCCCTCACTTGTTGGCTCACACCACTTCTGCGGAGCTGCCTTGTCAACTAGTACAAATCTACCATCCCAGTTTGTCATAGCACAAGCAAAGTATTGTCCATCGAGGAACAGCAAAATCAGCCACACGATAGCAGGAACAAAACTGGAGAAGGGAAAAGTTTTACAGCACCGCGTATCACATCTGCCTCCTTGAATGATCAGCATCAACGTGAAGGCCATGACGGCAGGAATGATGAAGAATGCTGATGAAAACACTCCGTTCCATGTAGGATTGCAAGGACACTCAAACTCCAGCTCCACCAGTTTCTCTAGTCCCATGAGGATGAAGCCAAAAGCCACATTTGATACCAGAGGACTGTTGCTAAGTTCATTTTTCAGCCTGGTAAGCCATTGTTGTCTACTTTCCATACTAGATTGACCGAAAAATGAAAGCAATCGTTGTAAAAAGCCCAAAAGAGGGTCCACCGTTGTGAACACATTGGCAACAGCTAAGTGATGCGTAATTAATGCATCCAGGGGTAAGTTTTACCCTCGGGCAAAACGCCACACGTCCACTCTGATTGGTTTGGAACAAAGGAGGGTGTGCCGTCTGCTCTGACATTTCTCAAGCTGATTGGTCTGTACAAGGTTTCAGGTGGGGTTACATTTGAAATGTGTTCTCCCATGGACAAACTGGAGGGAGGGCTGTAAAGTGGAGGGAAGTTTGTCCAGCAGTTGAGCACAGACTGCAACAGTCCAGCACAAAACACATGCAAGTAGGTGTAGGCATGTAACAAAGGGTGAGCTTTCACATCATAGTATTAAATAGTATTATGGGCACGAAATAACTCTACAACGAAACAGCTGTGGTATTTGCTACAATTGAAAAGATAATAAATGATAGAAAGGTCTGAAATTAAAACTTACTCCCACATGCCTGGTTACAAATTTTGAGCTCAGGCGCTTTTCACCCTGATTTTCAATTTATCTGCAGTTTAAAAATGTGAAAAGCATGGCGACTCTTTTCAGTTTACCTCAACTGGCCACATGAGGTCGCCCGTGCAGCAGCACAGATTAAGCACACAGCGGATTACAGGAGGCCATGTTGATCTTTCAAGGGGATGTGGTACATACAGCCTGAGCACACCCAGGCCACCGATGTGATGACATAATTTATAAATGACCTCAGTGAGCTCAAGAGCATCACCATAATCTCCTCACATTAAAATCTGACAAGAGCGATTATTTAGGGGCTGTGCAACAAGCTTGGTGGGGAGGGGGCGGTACAAGATGTGAGTGGTGGAAACTGCTGCAGTGATCACAACCACTTGCAAGTTTGTTTGTTGTTGTTTTTTAAAAATACAGCCCCCTAAAATATTTACCAATTACTCTGCATATAGTTTGACTTGGCCGCTGGTCATGAAACCGCTGACAATTTATTGCATCAATATTGCAAGAGTAAGGACATCCCATACGTTATTAGTGTGAGGAACACCTTATTTCAAGATATGCACCTGTCCTCATAAAGATTACAAATGGAAGCTTATCTGATGTCAGGGAAATGAAGGCTGGGAGAGCCACAAAACAACTGCACAAACAACATTAATTACATATATAGGTGTTATACGTGTGTGCATGTCTGTCAGTGTACGTGTGTCTATCCACGGTCATGAGCGCATAGGGCACGCGCAGGTTGTCGTTGGTGTCCTACCCGCAGCTGTTCCTCTTCTTTCTGTGGTATTAAAAATAGACCGGTGCTGATAACGGACTCGTGTTGCGGCTACACCACTTCCCGTCGGGGATCATTTGTGCGCCACTTTCATTTTAATCACCAAACCGTGACCGTGACAGCGCAAACGCGCATCGGTCTGCGCATCTCTGAAATCTTCACTACAGTGTGGACAACCTCCCTGACATCCAGAGACCTCTCCTCCGCAATCCGACGAGGGCTTCTCTGCCGCCTATGGCTGCTCATCGTCGGCATCCCTGAGCCGCTGGCCTCGTCCCCGGACCATTCACCTGCAGCTGTCATCTGAAGGTCTTTGAATCAGGGAGACGTCTCTACGATCATCATTATTTTTTCTTTTCTTTTTTACATCATCATCCTTAAAGAACCCGCTGCTATGCTGGGCCCATCTCTCTAGATCTTTTGATCAATACACACGAGCTCTCATCCCACATCCGTCCGACCGAGACCCTGGTACTCTCATCGAGCCCCGACGATGCATCCTAACGCAGCGATGCTGGCGATGGTCCTTTTGGGGAACTTGGCGGTGCCTTTCGCCTCGGCTCAAAACGGTAAGAGACTGACAGCAGATGTGACCCACGACATGATTGTAAACACCGCGTTGATGGGGTGGGGGGGGGGGGGGGGGGGGGGGGGGGTGGGGTGGGGGTGAGACTTGACTTGTGCGAGGACCGCCGAGCGAAATGTTCCCGGAGAGGGTTGTGAGAAGGACTGCGATAAAGCCCCTGCTGAATATTGTAGTTTCACACACAAACTCGACAACAAGGCCGGAGTCAGATTCAATCAGTGACCACACCGTGCAGCCTTTACGGGTCTTTACACTCCACAGAGAAATCTGACGTGTGTTTAATCTATTGCGAGCTGAGTAGCCACAACCTACTAGTAGACGTGCCAGGACCAGCTGTCACTTTCGGACAAGTCAGATATGTTGTCGGGTTTAGTTTTAAGTCGACACTTAGCGTTGTTGCTCTGTGTCTGAGGTTGGTACCTTCCTGGGATTAGATCTGAATATGTAAACTACATACAGTAGTAGCCTTCGGGTCGCCTGAGGCTGTCAGTGTGCAGTTTGTTTAGTGGAGGGGGGGTTGGGTAGCAGAATGTGCCAGGCAAGACTAACCTGCTCTGGATGCAGATCAAGGATTTAGTGAACACCATACACAGGATATAAATTATGCTATTACCAAGTGCTTGTGTCACCAGTGTTGGATCTAGCTACTACATTTACTACAGCCACATTTCCTTTAATGACTTTTCTCTCTTGCCCAACTGGTTCAGTGTTCAGTTAGAGCAAAACTACATACACAATTAATCCTCATTTTCTTATTGGATCATCATTTAGTGTCTTTGAGCACCAGATGTTTATTCTTTTGTTGATATTCATTCTCAATTTCAAAAGCGGACTGTTTTAAAGTCATTAATGATAATAAAACAAAATATAATTTGGTTGCAATAAACATCAGCAACATAGTGTTGGGTGTGCCCAGCTGTCCTCCTCTGATACAGCATTCCATTCCAATTCTGTTGAATCACGTTCACCCAGAGGCGCACACGAATCAGCAGATATTCATGAAATGAAAGCAGATTATTTCCAATCTTTATTCTTTTATAATTTTCCAAATTCTAAAAGATCAACATCAATGGGTTCCTCGAGCAGCCATGTGTTAAGTATGTAAATTAAATAATATATTTCAGTTTTTGTTCTCTTAAGAAGCTGCTGCACCCACATGTCAAGGCCTCATGTTGACATATCAATGTCAATGACAGGATCTAATCCCCCTTCAGAGTAAAATAAAGCAGAGAATTACCCAGCCTTGCTCACAATTTTAATGCTTAATGTCCACCTCTTCTTTGCTAGGGGATAATTGGACACCCACTATGCAAGGATATTTTGATGGCAGGATGACAGGGTTATGAAAAACCTAAGTCCACCACTGTCAAACCCTCTTAGGATTTAACATTTGCAAGTATCTGAAAATTAAGAATTCTTAGATTATTTGAGTCTAAACAATTTAAATGTAATTAATAACTACACTATTTTTGAAATAGGCAACACGATACACAGAATATGCAGAAAGGAATGCACATCATTTAACAAGAAATCACAGAAGTAGCCTACGACTTCAGCTTGTGAGGAGTCTGCGAAATCTGAAATACTACAGCAGTTATATAACAAAGTATTATTCCTTGAATTCCTCTCTGTCTTCTTTATTAATTTCTCTGAGGTGCTTGAAGTGTGTGTGCGTGCACTGTCAGGCATTCTCTGATCTTGCTATCTGGAAAATCAAATACCCAATAAACCCTCTATTGTTTGATTAAGTCCAAGCAAAGGCATTCCAAGCACTTCCTGTGGTCTTTGCCCAGCATTAGTGCCTGTTCACTGAGGCCCAGACCACACCACAGAAACACACAAGCATACACAGGCACATATACACATCAGTGTTCAGTGGGAGACAGACTGGTGCCACCCAGTCACTAAATCTGACAGTGCTTTATGTAGAGATTCTAAATCCATAGCATATATACAGATGCATTTCTTTTCTAGTAAACAGCCCTGGCATTTAATACAGATTTGACCACAGCTGTAATAAGCTGCAGTTACTGTTTCACATCCCGTAGACCCAAAAGCCATTTTGCTTCTCTCTCTCACAGTTCAGATTAAGGGTAATCGGTGCATGCCGTCTTACCCTAGATTTTCCTGGGATAATACAGAGTTCAGGGAGTGATGGCAGGAGAATAATAATTATAAGTGCTCGAGATGTAATCACCGTACCTGGGAAGAAAGGGAAATTCATGCCATTATTTCCTCATATTTAGGGAAATGGAGGCTTATAAGCTATAGGCCTCTGTGACAGATATTTGGAGGACTGTAAATAGCATCCATCCATTCTGCCCTGTTTCTATTTTTACCACCGAGACACAGCACAGAGAACTGTGGCTTTAAGGTCCTTTTGTGAAAGTGAATCCATTAACTCTTAATGGACGGCCTCCTTGTGCACAGCTGCACAGCCTTCTAAAGACTCGCTAGGTGGCTGTGAACTCTTTAGGCAGAGGGATGATGTGATCTTTATGCAAAGTAAATAAAGGATGTTGAGAAGGTGGCAGCCTGTGTGTCAAGACATGCAGATCAAGACGAGATAACCTCGAGTCAAGAGCTGATATTATTTCGTATATTTCCTGTTTGTTTTCTGATTACAGCATGTAAGTTAGCAATTACAGGACTGTGCACATAAAACAGCAAAGATTAGGTTCATGATGTGGAGAAAGCTGTGCCCACGTGTACTGCAATATGTACTGCAGGCCCACGCTGCATTTTAAGATAAGCATTCTGCAGTTATTTACCATACAATCAATAGGCCCACATGATGCAGCAGCTTGTCCATTATCATGTTACTGTCCAGGCTGTGGACAAAGTTACATTCGTGAGTCTGGAAAATATGTTGGAGGACTCAGGCCAGCTCTTACCCTGAGTCATGCTTGCCCACTGTGAAAACTGATATGGATTGCACTGATTAGAAGCAGCATCACTCTAGTAGGCCATAAAACCCACCGCAGGTACATACCGATGCACAGCTATAAGGGAGCGATTTGTCAAGTGATAGTTGCTGCTGAACATGCATGCTCATTATTACATTTTTTATTTCAACAGCACTTGTATTCATGCAATTACACACTTTATAGCTGGAAGTCTAGCCACAGCCCTTTACTACTGGGTCTTTTAGTTGAAAAACTCAGGTTAGGTGTTCTGCATAGGAGCAGCTCTGAGAAAGAATAGTTAAAGAGGGTTCTTTCATTTAAACCCGGTCAAATTCTTTCCACTCGTCTGGGTATTTTAACGACGGATGTAGCAGACACAAGGTTGCTTTTTCCTCTACAGACTCATGCCAGCTGATGTTCAGCATTTAAGCTGACTAATGGTAATTTTTGAAAGTATGTAGGAGATTGGGGAATAGCATTTGTCACCCATGAAAAAAAAAACAACATATTAATGGTGGAAGTCATTACCCTGGAGGTGTAGTTTTTTCTAATTTTAGAATTATCTTGGTACAGTATTTCATTGATGAAAATCAGTGTGCTGTGATGTGTTTTATCGTGCTTCTCGGGTTCTACATCAAATCATTTCAATTCCCCTGTTTTGACCTCTGAAAGAGAACTAGGAAGTGTTCTCTGGTTGTGATTAGGGGATAGGATTAGAGCATTTCTACCCAGCACAGGGGTTATTGGGATTTAAATCTCATTAAACTGTTGCCTCTCCTCTGATCTGCATGACAGACCAGTAAAAAGAAAATGGTTGGCCCAAACGTCACCTTTTTTCTGGAGATTGAGATTCTCAAATAACTGCAATATTTTGTCACATTGTGCCACCACAGTGACATCAAATTAAGTACATCAGTGGTGTGATGAAGTGAGTCAGCCTCTCTGACACAAATGTAGCTGCAAATCCCACCCTCAGTATCTTTTAAGTGTAGTTCAATTTCTGATTTGATCAGTATGTCTGTATTTCTTCTTTATTTTGGACAAAAATCTCTCTGTTGTTTTACGTTTTTTATCGGGCAGATCAACTTAGAAACAAAGAGTTTTAGCCATTGTATTTCATAGTTATCTAGTTTTATAATGTGCACATTCTTAAATCACTACATTAGCTTCTAGGAGCCGAAAATGACCTTCTGGTTTTCATGTATTAACCTAATGCTACTAATGACTATTAATAGTTATTGTCCAAGCATTCATTAGTAAAGCATATAACAATATCGATTTACAGAGACTTGACACTTGGTTGATGCAAATAATCAACCATAGTAAACATCTTGATAAATCTAATTTAAGTTTTACATTTTTAATCAATTAATTTCCTTACATTTTATTTGTAAAGGGCCAATCAAAATAACTAAATGATTCCAAGGCTCTTTACATAGTAAAGTTGAGACCTTACTGTATAGAGTTGAGTTATTATTTAATTTAATTGTGTGGAAGTGGTTTTGGTTATTCAGTGGCGGGCAGAGTATGTTTTCGCTTCCAAACAGAAACCATTTTATATTTGGTATCAATGAAACGTTCAATCCGACTGCATCATTTAGCCTCTGGGTTGGATTTTCCAACAACAAAGCTTGAGAACGCCATGTTTTTCAACAGCCATCCTCTTTTATATCAGCAATAAACAATGTAAACTGCACCGATTAACCAGTACAGTTTCGGTTATATCCATTGTGAAGCACATTGACAGTGTAAATAGAAACCACTGGATGTTTGATAGATAAGTAATATATCTGAAAACTTAAGCAAACCTTGAATATGGTCACATTTTGTTTAATATAAAGTATTTAGCCAGTGTTATCTGCCCAATGGTAATTTAAAAAGTAGAGAAATAAGAATAACAAATCATGTCCTATATACATGCATGGTGAAAGATTCCAAAAAATATTATGGCTAATTGAGACGCAAATAGCACATTCGAACTGGTGTTACAAATTCTTCCTAAGGTGGCGTTTTCTTAAGAAGTGTGCAAAGACTATGTATATACTGACAACTTACCTTTTTTTATATAGTTTTGTGGCCCCTGGCAGGGCACGGCAAGTTACACCCTTATGACTCTTACTAGATATTTGGTGACATTGACACACCCTCTGTATAATTTTACCCAACTTCAACACAAAATGATGAGTGAATCAGCAAAAACCACCGCAAAACACCTATGTGGAAATATTTGGCTTTAAAATTTCACAAAATCATTTACATAGTTACATAGCCTAGTAGTAGCTTGATTTTATTTGAGTAAATCAACAAAGCTTTACTCAGAAGTAAATATTTACAATGTAGATTACAATTCTAGAGGCAATATAGCAACCTCTAGGCTATATGAGTGAAAGATAGAGTCTAAATAATAGATTCAGCTGTTATGTGTGTGTCATACAAATGACCTGCAAAGGCACAGATATCTATCATGGTACCATGCAGATAAAACAAAGACACCCACAACCTCAAACAGCACATAACCATTTGGCCCTAGGGTGTTTCCTACTTGCTGCTTTCTCTGTCGGTATTGTGCGACTGTGGACAGGAATCCAGGTTGTAGGCAAAAAACTGAGTCACACTGCATGGTGGTGGTGGTGGTGTGTGTGGCGAGCTGTCAGTCCTCAGGGGATCTCTTTTCTCTTCCTACATCAGTGGAGTATGTAGGCTGTAATGACTGTGACTTCTATACAGCCTGAGACAGTACGGCTTGTCACAGAAAACTTCAGGTCATTGTGTGATACTATTATGCACGCGTATAATACAGGAGTGAAGTGAGCCAAGTGAGCCAAGTCAGACATAGCACACTTAAGGACTTATTAATTTTGTGTTGAGTAATTTCTCTTAAACAATCCACTTATACAAACATTTGAAATCCTTGTTTTGAGCAACGCCTAGAGAGAAAAGCCATACCCCTTATTGCGGTGAAGCACTTATTTGTTCCAACTATCATATAATATAATTTTAAGAAAGGCTATATTCAGCAAGAAACCCCACCACAGAAATATCTGCTGAGGTAATATTTTAGTTTCTGTTCATTTTTGTCGCTACAAGCATTTCATTGGTCTTACAAATAATTCTTGGATCATTACAATCCACCAACACCCAGCGGCCACTGGGAAGGGTTAGTTTAAACAGAACGTTCCCATGTTAGCTCTGCAAGCATTAACAATTAGCCACCTATAGCAGCTAAGCAGCTGCAATACACGTTGGCTGTATAATGTTGTATAACCACAAAAGAGCAAGCAACTCATGATCCAGATACACCTTTAAAGCCCATGGGAGGGTGTATTTGATCCTAAATGATAGATTTTAGGGGAAAAAAATCAGGACACAAGCCACATCTACATTTCAGCAAGCTCTACACAGCTTCAAAGTGATAGTTGATGCAAGTTCAAGCCCTACTTGTAACCACTGCTGTTCATACTGTTAACATGTTGAGGAATGCTCAAACCAGAGTTAAAGTAACGTAAAATTGCTTCAAAACGCATAATACGGTGCGTTTATTTTGTTGTTTTTCACACAAGTTTTTGACTTTAAAAGAAATATATACAAGATGAACAGCAGTAAATTGATCAGACTGCCGTATTTTTAGATTTTGCTTTCTATTTACTGTACATGGACACAGAACATTTTTAATGTACACACATACACCATACTAAAGTCAAAATGTTATCAGCTCTTTTTTTTGTTGCATTTTTCATGAACAAAATGATTAGAACTAGTCAACCCCCTGCTCATTTGCACAAGGATGATCTCTGCTCATCTTTATTCTACTGTACTTTCTCACCAAGAGGCTGAGATCTGTCCACCATCCGCAGTCCCATTCTTTGTCACTTCTCATCTCCCAGCACGCATTTGAAATGAATGAGCACCGGCTGGCTGTTTAGTGCTTTGTTTTCACTCCCAGTGTAGGCTCCTTGTTTAAAAAAGACACGGAGATTGGGTCTGTTCATTGCCGAGTGTTGTCTGTAGTTTGTTCTCTGCTTATTTTTCCTCAGAGCCTCCTTGGGCTGATTTTGAATTAAGTAATCTGTTTCTTTTTCCTGATTAAATTTGTCATCACCTTGGAGGACATTCAGCACTTTCTTTTTTGAGCTGATACTGTGATTAAGAGTTCTACAATGCATGGCAGACAATGCTTATCTGTGCCATGAGCTGAGCCTACTGTCATACCCATAATAACAGTAGAGAATCCCATATGAAATTGTCAAACTGAAAATACTGCTTTAAAAGTGTGGGCGGAAAGGCTTGGATTCACCCTCTGGGATTATGTGGTGAGCTTGATGGGCCCAGATGTTTCAAGAGAAAAGAAACAAATGCTAATTACTCTGCATATCTCTAGGCATCGCACAGAGAAACACAAGTTGTAAGCACCCCATATCCGCCGACACATCTCCAAACAGTAGAAATTCTCGTCATAATCTCTCCTCCCTATCGTCTAATTTATTTTCATATGACTGTGAGTCACGAACTGGTGTTGGGCAACAGACTTGTTACCATGGCACTGCTTGGAATCCATGTATTGTTAAGTATGTGATATATTTTGGCTGTACTTTGACAGCCTGTTTGAGAGCAGTGCAGAGAGAATAATGTTCTCAAGCATTGCAAACATTGTGGATTATAGCATTAAGGAAAATTACTGAATAAACCATGTAAACGGAGTGAATAGTATTTATATTGACCTGGCAATTAAATTTCAAACGGAATTATTTAAATTAATTATAATTGGTTTCACTGTTCATTTTGGGAATGAGCTGAAAACTGTAGTTGTTTACACTCCTTCCTTCGACATATCTGTTCCTGTGCTTATGATACCTTGAACAGGGCAGACAGATCTGGGAGGGCCTGGGAGCTGTTGTATTTAGACACGACGCACATTCTACCACTGAAGAGACCACAGGCTCTTTGTTCCAATTTCCACTACAACAATTCAGGGCAAAGTTAAGGCAAGTTTTTTTTCTGATTCATCTAAGCACATGTGGTATACAGCTGACAGGCTGCAGGGGCGGCAGAGAATGCTCTCTGTGATCCAGGTGATTTGTCATTAGATAAGGTTCATTAAGGCTTGCAGTGTGTTGTTAGGGTAAGTGCTGATGTGGAACAAGGTCATGAATCAGGCACAGACATAGCATGGTACACACACAGTTGTGGTAATAATGCGTATGGGTCCCATTTCATTATGAATTTGACTATATTTAAGAGTTTAAATATATTTCCTGCTCCAAGCGGCAGCAGGGTAATCCACTAGTGTTAGAAAAATCGAGGCCGTTTGTCCGACTTCTTAAGATTGAGTGGCGCGAAAATGTCAGTTCATTCAGTATTGATGGAGAAGGTGGTTGAACTATCCTTTACATGCAAATTTTTAAAACCTGCTGTTAAAGACCAGCTTATCCAAAGTTAAAGCTGGTTGACCCAATTTCTGGTGTTAACAGCAAGAGCTGATATGGATGAAATGAGATGAGGTTTTATGCATACATATACACACACATAAAGTTACACTCTATATTCAGAGGCCTATGTTTTAAAAAGAGCAGAGTGCAGTTTGTCAATTGCTGAAACTAAGTTGGCCATAGTTTGTGTTTGTCAGCCCTGTGACAGACTGGAAACATGTCCAGGGTGAACCCTACTTCTTACCCAACACGTGCTGGAAGACACTGCAGCACCACGGGATCCTAAACAGGATAACCGGGTGTAAAAAAAAAAAAGAAAAGGGAAAATTAAACGCAGTATTCCATTTTTCAAAGTTGATGAATACTGACTCATATTTCTATGGGTGGTGAAATATAATTTATTGGTAAATATAATTTTGTTGCTTCATTAATGGAGACATTTTCTTTGCCTCAAGTTTCCAGATTTTATTGACAGGATATTCTTAAGGTAAGAAGGGTCAAATAAAAACAATATGAGTCTGATCCAGACGCAAGACACAGGGTATTGGGAAACAATCAACAGGCATTAGGTGCAAAAATCTGGTGTTGTGTGTCATAATTGACAAAAATGGCAGTTGCATGTTGTCTCACAATGTTTTCTAATAGAGAGGAGCATGTTTGATGAAGAGATCAAGCCACGCGCAAATGTAATAGAATGATGTGATGTGAGTGATGTGTGTGAAACAGAGGAAAGGTTTATAGGTTTTTCCGAGCACAAGGCATATCACACACGTCATTAAAGACCCCAAAAAGTGATTGGTTGGGGAACAGTCTGTCCTGGCACAACACAGCAAGGATTTATGATTCCATGATCGCCTCACACACATGACAGAGTGACCATCTTAGAGGAAAATGACAAGCGCATACCTCCGCCAAGGGTAGCTTGGCGGAGGTATGCGCTTTATGTTCAAGAAAGTGAAAAAAAAATCCTGGATCTACTCATTTATCCGGATCTGTTCCAAAATGTAATAGGTTCTTATTTGAGTCATGCCCCGACCTTCCACAAAATGTGATGGAATGTGGGTCAGTAAGTAGTAATCCTCCTTACAGACAGTCGAACAAAGAAACGCAATAAAAACATGTTCCTTGGATGAGGTAAAAAAATATTTTAGTCTGATGCTAGATACTAACATCTCTAGTGGATGCAATACGATGCTAGTTGACTGATGTTGCTCACTTTACCCAAGATGTCAATTATTGTACCTTTTAATTTCTGCAGATTAAGTGACATTCATTCCTCTGACAGAACGGTCTAAGTGATACTTAAACTGAAGGATAAAGTTTTAGGCAACTGGTTTTGATGAAGTTCATGGTTTTATATGCAGTGCTATTTTTCAGATCTGACAAATGTGTGGCATACTTGTGGGACATTTTCATTTCATTGGGGTCAAGTAGGAGTGCTGCCACTGATTGTTACCACACAGTAAACACAGGGAAGGGTGGAGGGATGGTTCTACTTGAAAAGGAACACTATCAATTGTGATCAAAGTCTTTTCAGCAAAGTGCTCTAACTAGCAAATGAAAGGTACACTTCAAAATCCTGTTTCACTTACTTTTTATAAGATAACATGAGAGAAAGAGAAAACAAAATACACAGTATAAAAGCATAATTTGCTGGTAAGGACTTGGGACTGGGTGACTATGACTTTATCTGATAGTTGTATGGCCTTAGTGGGCCAGGGAAGTCTGATGTTGACAGGACTGGATTTAGGCAATCATTAACCTTTTCTTTTTCCACCTATCAATGATTTGAGGGTCTTTTTTATTTGCCTTTAATCATCATCGCTTTTGTTTGTATGTTCTGATCCTATTTGATTTCTTTCTCCATCCCTTAACCTTTCTACATCTTCTTACTGCTCTAACCCTCTTTTACCCTTTCCTTCCCTGCCATCCTGATACACTTTTTCTCTCCAGCTGGGTTTGTGAAGTCGCCCATGTCTGAGACTAAGCTTACGGGGGACACCTTTGAGCTGTACTGCGACGTGGTCGGCAACCCCACTCCAGAGATCCAGTGGTGGTATGCTGAGATCAACCGAGCCGACTCCTTCAAGCAGCTGTGGGACGGAGCCCGCAAACGCCGGGTATCTATCAACACGGCTTACGGCACCAATGGGGTCAGTGTGCTCGGCATCACGCGCCTCACACTGGAGGACTCTGGGACCTATGAGTGCCGGGCCAGCAACGACCCCAGGCGCAATGACCGCCGACAAAACCCTGCCATCACCTGGATCCGCGCCCAGGCCACCATTTCGGTGCTACAGAGTGAGTGGTCTATGTCCCGTAGTACCTAGGGTGGTAAACAAACTACCGATCCCGTGTCCCAACCACTCCAACCCGTAAAAACCTGTCAAGAGCCCTCCCTCTCTACAGCGGTCACTGGCCAGATAAAAATAAAACAAACAACCACGTATTTATTCATATGCATTTTTCAATTTGGTTATTATCATAGTAAAAATAGAAGGAAAAAAACGTCCTTATGCCAGTGGTCGCATTTTATGTTGTTTTCATAAATATTGAATTGTGTTTCTTAATTAAGTTTGGAAAATATTTATGTTCCCTACTGAACTCTGTGAACTCCCCATCTCTCCCCAAATCCCTTAAGCATCTTGTTGTAAATGACCACAAACCCAGGAGCTTTACTCAGTCTCTATCTACATTTTTCTCTTTCCTCCCACACAAAACCTTTGTCTCAACTGTCTGTGTCTTTTTTACAATATTCAGATCATTATCCCTTTCTCTGTATCCTAATTTCACCCATTTCCTATCTATGGATTTACTTCTGATACCTATCCCTTTACATAATGTTGTGTCTTTTACGTTGCGTGGATTGTTTTATTTACTTCAAAGCTCTGCCTGCTAAATGCAGCAGAAACCTAGTGGTGCTTTGAAGTAATGGTGCTTTTGATTTGGCTTTCTTACTCTGGGCACAGTGTAAATGGGACTGTAAGAAGACACAAGGAGGGATCAGTTTAGGTGTAAAAGAGTGATTCCTGCTGTCAATTCTTTCCTGATAAAAGCAAACATTTTCTGTTTTCAAATTTGTGTCTGGTAATCCAATAGAGGATGAGACCATGCACGGGCCTTGAGTGTCTCATTTCTTGTTGAGATGAGACATAGATTTCACTTCTGTAAAATTGTTTTTTTTTGGACTTGCCTGTGCTATGTGTAACCTTGTGCCTTCTCAGCCATTAAGAGTGTGACTATGAATCAGTAATGACATTATATCCTTTAACTCTCTGCTCTATGAAGACAAACATTCAAACGAACTGAATTTCAACTGGACTCTTCTAATCTGTGCATGCTTCAGTGCTCTGCCCACTGGAGCACAGGGAGATGTGGAATGTTGTTAGTCATAGTGAAGCTCTCTGAGAAGCTTAGAGGAGTCTGATCATTGCTGGCTCTGACAAAACTCTTTACCTCTGCTGAGCACTATTTTGATTAGGTGTGGCAATTTCTACTTCTATAAGAAGTGCAATGGACAGTAGCTATTCACTACATATATTCTGTCATTACTGAGGAGTAAATGTTCTTTGCGTATACATGTAATATCCAAACTGTTACATGTATATAACAGGCTATACATAAACCCCCCTTGAAATGAATGTATAGTATGTAGCTGGGGAAACATGCCAAAGTCTGATTGTCTTGTTTTGGGCTACTAGTTATGCAAAATTTAGTTTGTGAATGTGAATAATTCTAGATCAATGTACTCCCTATCAGTAAATATATATGCAGTATCTGAGGCCCATTACAAAGCTTTATCATTTATTTTGTATTTGGCATTTGGACATTTGAGCAAATTCAATTTAAATGTTGAATTTTCTAAAATGAATAAATAAAACGCATGCATGCATGGACAACATGTACTGAGGAACACCTTTCAAACATGTGCTACATGTACTTAAAATGATACTGTACCCAAAATCTTTTCAGTAGGAAACTAGACATTCTTCTGGTTCAAGAAATATTTTCAGGGATACACAGACATTTTTGCTTTGCTTTTTTGATGATAGCAATAATACCCCTCATGTTTAAAGCTACAGCCAGCAGCAGGTTAGCTTAGCTTATCATACTTTTACGAAATGCCTAGCTTGTACAAAGGTAAAAATTAGACCAGCATATTTTTAGATTGAAGTGACATGTGAAATTTATACAAAAAAACAATCTTTAAAAATGACAATTTGTGATTTTATAGGGGGTTATGTGCCAAATAATTTCTTGGCTGGTAGACTTAATGCTAATCTTATCCCACAGGCTACTGACGGCGGCTTCATATGTAGTATAGAGGATATAAAAACTTCATTTGTCATAATGTGGCACTTTAGCTCTTAACAAAGAAGAGCAGCTGTCATCAGCTTTAATTTAAATGCCAGTAACAAGTGATTTAAATTCAAAAGTTTTTATTCCAGTATCAAAATGTCTGTAGAGGAGTCTCTATCAACGTCTCCATCATTGTCAATTTCGAAACAAAAATGTGGTTAACGGGTGAGTATTTTTGTTCAATACATTCAAAAATTTAACAAGATTATCAACAGAAATAGGTTTTGATGTCAAACTACTGAAGTTAGCATGCTAACCACCAAGCCTGAGCCTGTCCCGTCTCGTAATATCACATTGTACCTCAAGAGGCGGTAGTGAGTCACTGTTGTGTCCTCAGTCCAACATGAGAGGATGAAGAAGTTCCAGCTGTGAAAAGGTTATAAGCCTGTGCTGAGGCTGTTTCTCCATTAAAGAAAGAAACATCTTTACCATTGGAATTTATCACGCCACACAATTCATGCACAGCTGGTTTCTTTGTGGAAAAATGAACATAAAATCTTTTCAGCCACTTTTAATGTGGTGAGTGTTTCATACTCGAATACTGATTTTTCATTCAGTATCACTTTTACTAATTGCATGGATCTCAGTGGATTCTGAGTACAGATATACTATACACTTATAAACCAAATAGCTAATCTATTTTAAAGGTGACTGCTCTTTCAACAATCGTATTGGTATGTCAAGTGTTCTCATATTTGTACTGGAAAAATATAAATGTGTGGGGCAAATCAGACATAAAAATTCACTGAAAATTGCATATCCTTATTAAGAATGAATGGTACAAACCATTTAGATCTACCATGTGTTCAGGAAACTGTTTTCTCTGTGCCAGCATAGAGAAATTTCTCTGTTACTGGCCCCTCTCACTGGAGTGCACCTCTTGTAATGTAATGACCAACAAATTCACAATTTGAGGTCTGCCTTGCCTCTTACGATGACATAATGTTTCATAAATATAGACCTTGCCAAGTTGGTCATGATGTCTCAGCTACTTTGTTTAATTAAATTTGAAAAACATAAAGAGTAAAGTTTAATCAAAACATTTTACTATAATAAACTACCAGATGACGTAGAGAAGACAATATATTTGTACTGATAATGCAGTAATTTTAAAGAGTATCATTATGTAATAAATGTCAGTCAATTGGATACAATAATCAAGCGGAAAGAGGAAATCAAGTTTCACTACATCTTGACTGATTTAGAGCAGTATTTAATATTTAGTTACATTCTGATACGGTGTTGTATTATCCAGCAGCTACCACATTTTAAGATGTCACACTGTGTCCTACAAACAACCTTCAGGTTAAATTGCCTGTGGACCACTGTGCCGTGTTTGCTAAATGTTAATTTATGTACCTCATGTTGTGTGTGTACGCATGTCTCAAAGATACTATTAATAGTACATGTGGTTCTGCTTGGTGAGGCCGATGTAAAGGGGGGAGGGAGAGATTTCCCTTCAGCTATAGAGTCTACAGAATAGCAAGATGAGGGTGGCATGAATGCTAATAGACGTCACATGCCAGTCTCAGCAGCCCTTCTTTCCCCTCTCCTACTTTTTTTCTTGCTAGTGGCCTTGCAGCAGCAGCCAGTAGTAGGATTATGATGCCTCTCTCCTCTGCTCCTCCCCTCGAGGGCTCCGTCGTTGCCATGGTTGGCCCGCCCTGGAAGAGGAGGAGGGGCAGGGCAGAGGAGGCTTTCTGCTCACTACTGAAGGCAGAGCAAAGGGCGCCTCGCTCTCAGATGACACCTCCCGTTTCCCTGAATGCCCTTGAAAGGTGGACCCTGGTATTGTTTAGTCACCAGTGTGCTTAGTATTTTAGAGGCTGGAGTACTTCAAGCAGGCGTACAGCACGAATGTAAAATGTCAGAGGACTGTTCAGTGATGACATTTATTTGCAAGCTTAGAATAGGCTCTATTACAATGACACATAAAATTACTGCAGTTATCAGCTACACAGTATCTTCTGTCAGACATCATCATGGAATCTGCGCGACTGTATTGTACATTTTTTTTAAAGTCTGAAAAAAAAATTACAAATGTAGTGCGAGATAGGTATAATCAAATAAATTTAATTGAATTTAATTGTGTATTACTGGAGGTCATTAGACAAACTCTCAAGATAAATGCTTGACAAGGCATTCCAGCCATTTCATTTACTTATTATGCCTTTGTTTATTTGGTCTGTGCACTTCTGTCTTCACCTCATAGATACCCTCCTACACAGATTGTATAAAAAAAGCACTCAGCCTACAGCAACCACAGTACGGGAGGAAGAGTTAAAACAGCGTTGAGCCCCAGTTCTGTGATAAGGCTTTTGACTGTGTCTGTCTTCCAGAACCAAAGATCAATGCCTCTGATCAGATCATCCTGTCAGCGGAAACCTCAGGCAAACCCGTTACCCTGCAGTGTAACCTCACCACTGCCCACACCCCTCACAAGGAAAGCTTCTGGATGAAGAATGGACAGGAGATCACCAATACACGGACAGATCAAATGAACACATCGCACAGGTGACATATCTTGGGAGAAGACAATGTGGATTGCTCTCAGCAATGAAACGGAGAAACATTTGTCAGAAAATGTTAAGAACTAGACTTGCTGAGACAGTTAAATGATTGGCATCAAGTTTGAAATGGGAGTGTTGGTTAGATCCACAGAAAGAGTAACTCAGGTTTGTTTTTCTGCTTGGCTAACCAACCACTGGTAGTTGCTTGTAAATGGGTCAAACTACAGCACTGCAGACATTCTCTGCTGTATAATAAGTAGTCTGTGTGTTTTGTGCATTTTCCAGACATTGAAGATACAACAACTCATTAAAAGCTAGATTGTTTGTACAATTAGCTTCAGGCCGTTACTAAGGCAATTCATAAACACATTTTAATACATTTTTTAAGGTAAATCTTCTGCTGGAGTTGTGTTTTCATTAGGAAAACACATTGACTTGAGAATTCTTATAGCACCTGAATCTTGTGGCTAATAGTGTGCTATTGATGGCTATATAAATCTCAAAGTGGGAAATAAGACAACTTAAGTTTGAAAGTACCTTTCATTACATTATGTTGCTCGGTTTTTTAGCAAGCTACTAAAAAATATTAGGACATTGAAATTTAGACTAGAGAGTGGATACCCAACCTGAACCCATCGTGACTTGTTGGCACCCTACAACATTTTTTAAATGATATTCAGGTTTGGGTCTGGTCTGTCGCGTTGGCTGGGTTGATGTTTTACACTGCAAATGTCTGTATTTGCACAAAACATGCCATTAACCACGTGGGACACAGTAACTTAGTGCAGCTTACATTAAATGCATCATGCTCGGGTCGGGTTCGGATACAAAAAAAACAGAATGCCTCTTAGTATCGGGTCGGGCTCATACAGGTTCGGACAGAAAAATGCAGCCTGAGCTACACTCTTATGCTGACAGTGAAGTTTATGTCTCATAGCTGTTTTTGTCTTAATTAATCTGCGATATATTGAAATAGTCAAAAGGCAGCACTTGGTAAGAACCCTGTCATATATGGTAACATATAGGTTTTAAATATCCCTAGACTGCCACTGTTTGGATTAATCCTGAGTTTGTGGTTTTCAAAACGCCCACTGTCTTAAACCCAATGTTGAGCTATACCTTTGCATCTAAGTACAAAAACTCTATTATTGCCTAAAGTACCAACTAGTTGTTATTTCCCACTGTCACACAGTATAACCACTGGAGCACAAAGCTACTGTCGCCTCTGTAGACTCACCACAGACTCTCCCCACCCACAAGATAAGACCAATTGGTCACTTCCTTGTCACATTACATCAGTGATACTCTGGAGATTACAGCTAAAATGCCTGTGGTGCCTTCCCTGCAAAACTCAGAGCTGCTGTTCCGTAATATAACAACGTAATGGCAACATTTTGTCTCCCATAGACTTGTAGGCCCCTAAAGCGTTCACTGCTGTAGTTGGAAGTAATTACTAGAGTCAAACTGAAATCAGTTGACTTTATTTACTTGACTACTTGCAATGTGAGTGACTGGTAAATGGAAATAATGGAATAAAAGTTGGTGTGCTGTGTTTTGTTGCAGAATCATTAAACCACGAGCGGACGTTTCTGGGGAATACATGTGTGTGTTCACATTTGACATGGCACCAAATGCAAATGCAACAATCGAAGTAAAAGGTAAGATTCCTCTGACAGCTGAACCTCTGTTATACAAATGACACGAATCTCACTTAAAAAAATGTTTTTCACTATTAGGAAATTCTGGAGAAAAAGCCCTGGCCCTAATTTTAGCTCACCACATGATGACATGATAATGTTGTCTGTGGTTTTCTGCTGAGAGATGGCAAAATAAAGGTGTCCTAGAAAGGTTACCCACCTCTCAAGCTGTGCGGAGGGAGATGTCATTGACAAAGACGTTTGCATCCATCCAGCACAGCGGTGATGACAGGGAGCAATCCTGAGGCTGTTGTCACTCTGAGCTTTCACTGAGAGGACAGCGTAGCAAAATGGACAGGCACTGCTCATGCTCACCAAAACATGCAAACACTCGGTTCAATAGGAGGCATCCTTCTAAGCAGTTAAACACTTTAACAAATTTATCTAGTGGTTAAAAGTCTGTACATTACTTTTTTATTTATAAGAGCTAATAATGGTGAAACTAGAAATAGTTAAGTACAGTTCTTGCTGTAGCTAGAAAAGCTAATAAAAGAACTACTGTGTTGGTTTCATTCAAGCCGACAGCAAAGCCATCAACTTGAATAAGGAATCTTCTCTGAGAAAGGGCAAGTGAATGCCTGTTCAAGAGAAGCTTGGCTGTGTGTAGCGCTTAAGCCAATTTGCTGTGGCATGGCTATGGCGCATACTGAGCATGTCCTGCCTCTTATTCTGCGGCTGTCTTATAGCGCTGCCTGATTGCGTAACATGGGTGATGACCGTGTGTGTTCTGCTTTTACGGGACTGCAGGATGACGGTACTCATCACCATTCAAACTGAAGTGTCCTAACCATCACTGGACTGCAGGCCAGTGATTGTTGAGGCTTGCCATCTGTCCCCTGGAGAAAAAGTCAGTGTTTTAACTAAACTGATGATGCACGACTCTGCCCTTAAAATAGCTGCGCATTCTACGTCAAAACATTTTTACAGGAATGTTTGACAGTAAGAGCATAGAAGGATCTAAACAAAGCATTTTCTTCATGCTAAATGCTCCTGTGATGTTCTAGAGGTGTGCAGGATCTTTTGTGACCCAGGTAGCAAGACCAATGTTATGCTAGCCAGTTTTGCACTGCGCTTCTGGCAGCAGTTCACTGAGATCCCTCGCCTACAGTGTCCTTGGCACACTCATCCTTGCAGGACTCAGCTCAGAGGCAACAGATGGAGGGCTCTGTGATGTTGTAGGATTAAGGCTCTGAATCCTGTCCCAGCCATCTCGGTGGCGGGAGAGGAGTTTATTGTCTGTGATACTAAGCTTACCACAGATACATATTTGGTACCTGATATTTGTCTAAATGTTTAGCACATTGGTTGAAGAAAATGTTTGAACGTGCATACAAATAACTTCTCAGTATAGTGCAGACATAAATTACTCTCCAAGTATAAAGATTTTTACACAAATTCTCAAAGTCACTTCAACATAAAATGTGGAAAGCATCTAATTAAGGATAATGACTAAGGATTTGATTTAATGGCTCTTTGAAATCCAATGTCATCTTACTCTACTACTAATTTCTATTCTTTGTGACGGACTTGACCTTGTGTATCCTCAAACGTCCCTCTCACGTTCATATTTCACTTTACCACTGTCTAGCGCACAGATTTAATAATGACAATAATCAGTCATGAGTGTGAAATAAAGGTTCCTGCCTGTGTCAGAGCCACTCTGAGGGCTGTCTCTGTGCTGTCACTCACTGACATAATACAGTAAGGATAAGGCACAAATGAGCTTGGCCACTCCCCTGCTCAGGGAGCATGTGTGCACCATAATTAGAGTGGGGTAATGTCACCAAAGAGCTCAGACCCCTCCTGCTCCATTATCCAAGCGCAACTGAAAAATGCTCATTCCAGGCTTCTCCCTTATCCTGCTTAATTGCATGGAAGGAATTATTGTCATTTTGAGGATTATTAGAAAAGCAGGAACAGTTATCTTCCTGATGCTGCGTGTCATTAAATGGAGTCTGCGTCTCTCCGTTGAGAAAGACTCAGTTTGACTTGGCATCTGTTGCAGTGCTTTATGACATTTGTTTGAATTTATTTAATTCCCTAACCTTTGTGTTGCTTTTTTTTATCATTGGTTCATTCAGTAATAAGAGCCAGTTTACAGCAATTTTCTTTGGCTGAAACCCCCTTTTGTTTAATTCACTGTGGAATTAATTTGAATGGGAACATCTGGAGGCTCTTGTATCATACTGATCCCCCTCTTCCATGACCTCATTATGAATTGTGAAATGCTCCAACCCATTCCAGAGTCTTTTTCCCATATGCAAAGGCTGGATTTACTAGAAATGCTCAAATCTATTACTAAACACAGAAAACATCTTTATTTTATCAAAGGTCATTTTGCAAGCATTACACAACAACCCATAAGGTTTTGACAGCAAGTCTTTGTCAAAAGACTAATCAGAGCTTTAGTTACTTCTAGTTACTGGCAAATTTGTGCTACATTTTTGAATAAATGAACTACATATGCAAGTGCAGTAATAGACGCACATGTACCTCAGTATATGAGATAAATACCTCTATGTCAGTGTTTTGGCCTCTTAAGAAAGAATGATTTTATCTATCCCAAGGAGAAGATTGTAGAGTCAAGTGGAAATGAGGACAGGAAATGTAGGAAATGTGTAACAACACGAATTCAGTAAATCTGTGTCAGATACTGCAATGATGCAATGACATGACTTAAAAGTAAACGATTAAATGCTTTGTACATGATTAATACAAATATCCGAAAAAGGCCTGCTAAGCTTCTTCTTTACTGCAACAGCTTGAAGTTATGACACTGAGCTGCTTCAGTGAATCTGCCCCACTGTAGAGACTCTTAATTACACTCCTCTCCCTTACATAGACGTCTGAATAACACCAATTATTACCATAGCCAGAACAGCCAATCATGCTTCCCTTATTCATGCCATCTGGTAGGAGTTTAAACGTTCCTCTGAATGGTTTACCTCTGCCAACTCAGCTAATTATCAATTTATTTATTTATTTAACCTCTACAGCAAAACCTGATATCACCGGCCACAAGAGGAGTGAAAATAAAAACGAGGGGGAAAATGCAACAATGTACTGTAAGTCTGTTGGTTACCCACATCCCACCTGGACATGGCGTAAAGTGGACGGAACATCCTACATGGTATATGTATAGATACACACACACTTTATGTCTATTTAATATATAGAGAGAGATTATTAACTTTGAGGAATGCTCATTGTTTTGTAGGAAATTGACAACTCTACTGGACGCTTCTTCATCACCAACAAAGACAACTACACAGAGCTCTACATACTAAACCTGGACATAGACACAGATCCTGGAATATATGAATGCAATGCCACCAACGTGATAGGAAACACTGCTGAGACCACTATTCTGCGTGTGCGCAGCCATCTTGCACCGCTTTGGCCTTTCCTGGGTGTGCTAGCAGAGATTATAATCCTAGTTGTCATCATTGTTGTGTACGAGAAACGCAAGAGGCCGGACGACATCATCGAGGGTAAGAAATCTTCCCTGTTACTATGAAAGTTGATATCACATTATTTATGTTCATATTACAAAACAGCAATTCAAAACTTTGGCATGGTGTGTTTCTCTGGTGTCTGATCTTTGTTGTATTAAAGGGACACATTCGATTTGTCCTGTACATATGACTCTGACACTTGGTTTTAATGTTGATAAATCCATTAGATTAGAAGTATCAGATAAGAAATATAGCAATTATAGTTACAATTTCAACGCCCTTTTCAAGAGTCCAATGGCAAGTATCAGATCTTACAACTACAGGTTTGTTTACAGAAGCACGTAAACTCTTCAACCATCAGGTTGCATCAGCTCTCTGAGGAGATATGTAGTAACGATCAAAAGGACTCTTCTCCTTGTCTGATGTGGCGAACACACAGCAAACCTTTGCAAGAGTTGGCTGTTTCTATGCTGTACTAAGGGCAATGTTAACCACTGTTTTCCATGTTGATGGGCGAATAACTGTGGGGATCAGTCTGATGAAGCTACAAAACATATCAGACCCAGTTTACTACTTAATTGGTCACTATTCTTTTCCCCTCCCCCCTTCTTTCCAAATGGCAACATAATCTAAATGGGTGGTAAGTGAGAGATCCTGCATGGTTTCAGAGATATTTCTTTCTGTCAATTTCTGTTTTTATGACCCTACACTCCATCCAGAGACATTACAATCCTAACCTCAATATTGTTGAGCTATTAACGCAATAAATGAAGTTTATTTTTACAATATGAAAACCTGTATCCATTCATTTCCATTGCCATCAATTGTTTAATGGTTGTTGGATTAAATGGAGTATATTACTGAAGAGTCGTAAAATCTTGTGATACTAAAAGCTCAGTTGGAATTTGAACATAACATAAAATATATAATTATGTTAGCAAACTTAATGTGATAGCCATAGTTAATGTTGTGAAAGAAAGAGAGGGGAAAGGTCAAACCAGGTCTAAACCATGCTTATGGGTGCAGTAGGTAGGTCATCTACTTTATCGTTACCAAAAATTAGAGCAAATATACAACTGACGAACATTATAACGCTAATATTCAATTACATATATTCAAATCCAAATCAAACAACATGATTTGATTCAGTTTCACAATTATCCAGGTAACTACTAGTTTATTGATATAGTTTTTAAAACAAAATGTTAGAACTCTCAAATTATATGTGAGATTCAAATCCTTGATGTACCTAGTAAAACAAGTAAATGACAGAATAAATACAATTTTAAAAAGGAATAGAGTTTGATATTTGTGCACAGACGTAGTCACCGGCACTTACTTACTACTTTGCTCAAACAATAATAGTACTATGTTCATTTTATGATCACTTTAACATGGCCGTGGCACCATGGTTGAAATAGTTTGCTGTGCTGCCTGCATTGCAGGACACTGACAAACGTAAAAGTATAAAACACTGTTTGATACACTCTTTGCTCATTCTGATGACTCCCATAGTGTATGCAAGAAGCATAGTAAACATTTCCAAGCACTCAATGTTACTGCCTCAAGCAAACTGAGCTTATTGTCACCTTTTGGTCTTCTTTAAGCTATTAATTACTAACCACTATTTAATGTCAAATGTATTTCTTTACCAAACAAAGACACTATGGTGGTTAACCACGTTCACAATGTAGTCTTATCATTTATGTTTATCTATTATATATAATGGCATATATAATGTGTAACTCCTAAATTAACATTGGTTAAAAATATATTACATGCCCTGCATATGTTACATTATTTGTTGTGACCCAGTAGTGATAATTGGAAAAACAAAAGCTTTACTATAATGCTTGCTGAAAATACATGCACACACATACACACACACAGACACACAAACACAAGCCACCCTGCTTGAGTAAGCTCTGTGCATGGCCGCTCGTTTGGTTTCATCTACCGGAAAAATGAAGCGATTAAGGTGGATTATATTCGCCATGTTTATGCCATTCAAATCAGGAATGAGGACTCCCTGCTCACGAGGCACAGCTTCTCGAAAATCTCCTTTTAGCATCCCATATTCCCGGAGGTTTTGGCCCCTGTCTGCATGCATCATGAATTGTGGTCTCTTGATTGCTTAGCTAAGTTTGAACACTTTTATACTCTGCAGCCAAAGGGCTCTGAGGCAGAGGCTGACATTTCTATCCTGTGTTTCAAAACCGCATGCTAAAATTACAGATTTCACCACATGACGATTTTGCTAAATAACAGCTCACTCTGTGTAAGAAGACAAAATGTAGGCAAAAAATGTCCACCCACACACTGTATTTAAAGTTACATAAAAAACGACTATTGTGATTATTTATAATCAGCTATCAATCTCACACAGTAAAACAAACATCTGTTATTTAATCAGTGCTTGCAAAACCTTTTACAGTAAAGAAAGCTTTTCTGGTGTTTATATATGAGGTGTGAAAAGGGTGGGATATGCCAACAGATGTTCCTCCTCCAAATGATCACAGCGTCATGTTTTTGTCTAACATTATAATTGCCATAATCTGCTCCATATTAACGCCATGGAATGCTGCCAATGCTGCTTATCTCAGATGTATAACTGCATGGAAAATATCTCTGTGACTGGTTACTTTCCTGCTGACACATTTCCATCTGTATGCCAAACACCAACCACCTTGTCAACCCCCAAGGCTTCCGATCTTCGAACTAACTTGTCACTCAGTGCAACAATTCTCACTATTATACACCACTTCTCCTCCCTGCAGTCTCTCCTCTTATTGTGGCAGCGTACTGTAAATTATGTATTGCACTGTTGTATGGCAAGAAAGACACTTTTACTATTGTCTCACTAAGATAAATGGGGATTCTCATTAATGTGTCACTAATTTGAAAGACATTGGCATTGAATAAAAATATAAATCACTGTGCTTTTAATTTATACAGCCTCTAGATGCTGAGATGCCATACAGTGGGTCCTTTCAGAATTACTATGAATGCTTTGTCTGAAATGAACTGAAACCCCATTAGATCAGATGGCATGTGAGGCCTTGGCGATATAGCTGTGACTGTTTATGAGATCATAACACAATTGTTTCTTTCATTGAAGCCTGTCTACCACAAATATGTCACTGCTGACCTTTTCCCCAAGCATGCATTTTTATATCTTCGATGCACACTGCAGTTTTCAGAAACCTTGTCTAATACAAGAAGCTTTTAAATCCAGACTCATGTGTTTGCTTCCTTGTTTTCCTTCTGAGTCTGTTTGTCAGACACACAGCTTGTGCATACAAAAGATGTTCAGCAGCTGACTCCTGTGTCTCTGATGCCACCGCACAACTCCGCCGAAGCAGTTTTCTATTATTTCTGTGCTTTCAGCTGCATTATCACTCATAATTAGTGTTCACTTGTTTGAAGGATTTGGGAACCTTTCTCTGACAAATTTCAGGTTTCTGATCATTACTGAAATTACAGTAAACTAGTATCTGCCTGGGAAAAGGGAAAACTGTCTGCATTGCAAAGTCAATTTTATTAACAGTAAAATGCATTGAAATATGAAGTACAAATATTTTTTTCTACATGTCATATTTGACTTCTGTGTTGTTTTTGTCCCAATTCTACCCTCATGGAATAGACGATGAACCAGTAGGACCAATGTAAGTAAATACATATTTTTACACCTGTACTTACAATTCATACTCTGTAGCTACTGCAATGTGAATTGCTATTACTTTTAGGTCACTAAATCATAACTGCTTCTGTCCCAGGAAAACAAATTCAACAAACAACCACAAGGACAAAAACATTCGCCAGAGGAATACAAAATAAGCAATTTACTCAAGTAAGACACTGTTGTTGAGGGTTGAGGCTAAATATGGAACTCACTGTGAGTATTTGTTGGAGTTAAAACTTTCTCTTGATTTTCTCTTCACAGGTGAGATGGCTAAAAACTGTGTTATTGTGACAAGATGAAGGTATCAGCGGTGGATAGATCTCCAGGCAGTTTCGAATATAAGCATATCTTGTCTCTTTTTATGAGAAACAATATCAGCATAACACTGGCAACAAAAAGAACATAACGGCTGTCTTAAGCATGCCTTATTCAGTCTTACGTGGAGATTTCAGGATGACGAATAATGACTAAAACCACCTCAAAGGTGTACACATTTTTAATGTGCTGTTGATGTCTCCTTTATTGATTTCATCATGTCCTCGATTGAGGTGATCCCTTTTGTATTACATATCATGTACAATGCATGCAAGATTATTACGCAATAGGATACTCAGAATAGACATTTTCTGTTGTTATCCCCCTCGTGTGGCTTTTTTTGCATCCAAAATGACCTATGTTTTTTATGAAGTCAATATATATATAGATATATATATATCTATATATATATGTGTGTGTGGATATATATATATATACATATATATATATATATATATATATATATACATATATATACATATATATATATATATATATATATGGAGAGTTATTCTTAAAGATTTGTACAGCATATCATGGTCATTTAACTATGTTTGATTTTGTGACAATAAGTCCACTTTTAACAGAACTTTTATTGTGAAGCAAGGGCTTCATTAACTGGCAGTATTTAAATTTAATTATTAAATTGAGAGTGATTACAGAAGATGACTACTGTGTGTTTAAATATCTACGATAAAACGTGTATTACTTTTATTTTCTTTCCAGAGTAACTTAGGTGTCTTGTATATGTTGATGTATGAGTGTTCAAATAATAGGAAATCTGTAAAAAATATTTTTTTTTATATTCCCCAAATTCATGAATTGATTTTTATTTTCTATTTTTTCTCTTTAACTGTATAGCATGGCTATAATCCTATGCAATATGTATTCTTAAATAGATATATGGAGGGCGGTTTGTTTTACTCAGTGAAGCTTTAATATTGTGGGATCACTTGGAAGCTGGCATAGCAAAATTCACTGCTGTAGCTGCATGACTCCTGTTTCAATACAATGTATCCATGTGTGTGGCGGTGGGAATGGACCGGCGTTAGGGTGGGGTCAGAGGGACCAGAGTATATAGCCACAATCAAACATGAGTGAGACCAATATTTTCTTTTCTGAATAAAAAGTTTAAAAAAGGAATCCAGATGTTTTTTTGGCTTTGCAAATTCTTCTCTATCTAACTAACTAACTAGCTAACTAACTAACTAATTTCTTCTCTTTGAGCCATTAAACTAATATGTAACAACAATGGCAGAACAAAACACTCCACCACCAGGTGCTGCCCACACAAACTGTAAAAGAAAAAAAAAACATTGCACTAACTTGACCTTTTTGCCTTCAGCTGTTGTGGAAATTATTCACTCTTGAAGCAGTTTATTCAGCTCCTCCTCCACCCTCTCAACAAATGCAGGAAAGCTGGGATCCAGCAAACAAACATGAAGGATTGGCTCCAAGTCACCTTCTGCCAAAGGACAGTTTCGATACACTTGAGGCAGAGTCACCGCAGCCTCTCCCAGGAAGTGCTGTGGGAGGTCAATATAATATTTCAGTGAGTCAGAAAAGAAGAAAAGGGTAATTGAGTAGCCTTTGTTAACATTCATCATTTGAAGAAATGAAGAAAATGAATGTAACTTAATAGAAATTAGCATAAACCTCAGAGGGACTAAATAAAAACATTTGGCTCATTATCTACAATTAATACGTTACACTTTGGATGCTTAATTTTAGTAGTTGTTGGCTCTCTATAACCTTCTGTTTACTTCCTCTGACTTTTAATAATCAATACCTCTGTCAGACGCTTGATGGACACTGATCCTTGAACAACCTCAGGCTCAACTCTCACAGTCTTTTCCTGCCAAGTTTGCCGACATCGGGGTGACACACACAAAGGAAGAAAAAAAGATATGAAGAACACGGTTGAGAACACCACAGGGTTGAGAGGCCAATCAATGGCTTCATTACTAATTGAAAGATGTCTATCCCTCAAAGGCCTTTCATCTTCACTGTGAACTCCTTCAGTTGGGCTGTTTGCTAAAGGTCAAATTCAAGCCCACGGCTGAGTCCATTCCTTTCTCAGTCCTTCGTGTTAAATGCTGTGAAGCCGAAAAAGCTTGATCTAAGGTTTTACTCAGAATCTAATTCCAAAATTAACCATTTGCTCTCGAGTGTTTTAAGTTTAAAGGTAAAAAAAAGTTATGACATGAGGTGCCAACAAACTCATCCCTTTGTCATATGTAGAGTGTATATTTCAGCTGGTTAAATGCTTTGTTGACATGTATTTTTCTTGTTGGCTTCAAGATGTTGGAGTAAAATGTTTCATTTAAAATGTTTATTATCTTAAATGTTTAATTTAAATTCAAAGTGAATATTTTTACTGTTCAAAGCAATATTCAGATGTATTTCATATGTGGCTTAATGGCAATGCCACTTTGGTGGTTGTATTTATGAATTAATTATATTATTGTTCTAAATTTCGGTCTGTGTGCATGTGTGTGAGTTTGGGGGGGAGGGCATACTGTATTACACACCATAGAGCCTATTGCACTGTGATAGACTAATGGATCATGCAAGTATATAGCCCAGCTCACTACACCTACTGCAGATTAGAATCACCTCTAAGAATAAGACAGTACTGCAAATAGCGCCATCTAGTGATGATGATTTGGCCTCTGTTGATGAAGCTGACTAAAGCATAGTGTTGATTAAGCACAGAGAAATAACAAACTGGTAACAATAAAAATGTACAAAATAATATTAAATACATGGGGACATGGAGATGTCCCACTCTCATCATAGGAGAAAAAAGCACTGACTCTCAGCTTCAAGTTACCACTAATGTCATAGTCACGTTTTTGGGGGATTTCTATAGGCAACACATTTTACCAAACATCTGATATTTTTGTGTCAATGCTGTTATACAATACAGAAATTGTATTTCAGAACTGTAAAGTGGGCAACCTGAATCACTGGTGCGGAGACCTCAGCAGGGGGTTGATTGTGGGGTGGTGGGGCGGTGTCCTGAGTGGTGACAGGCATGTACTCCTTCACTTTCTCCACAGCACTTGAACACTCTTTTACAGCCTCCTCCCTGCTACTTCCTTCAAACTGCATCCTCATCATGCGGCCCTCTCCCTACAGAAATTAACAAATACATTCAAACTGTGTCTCATATTCTAATGAAAACATACTCTTTGGTCTTTATGTTCCTTTTGTGAAGTCGGGATCCTGTTAAGATAAAAAAAAAAAAATTGGTGTAAAGGAGATAATTCATGCTAGATCATTTAATTCAACAGCAAATTATGCAAGTGATAATTCCACTATGGGGAGGCTGTAGTAGCAGTGAAGAATCTGAATAAACTATATAAAAATCTAATAATCCAAACATCAATTATCATTAGTTTTACACTCTAATTTGGTATAGAATAATGAATATGAGGATCCTCATATTCATTATTCTATACCAAATTAGGTTTGAGGACAGACCTGAAAAACTACTGCCCGCTGTGGGAATGCATCTCATGACGCACCTTCATAGTAACTCGAAGCATCAGGTTATCAGATTTCTGCTGTATTTTGAGAGAGTCTGAGCCACAGATCAACGGGATTGTGTCCTGAGAAAAGACAAGAGAATAAACAGCTTTAGCAGCAAGGACACAAAACGGTTTTATCCACAGGCTACGATGGCTGACGAATAGCATCAAGGCAAAATTAATGTAAAGACATCCTCTTTGATTTACACTCTATTTAAAATCTACTAGATGGAATTAAAGGACAAAAGAAAGTGATACAAGAAAGATAACAGGAAAAAAAATTGTTACCTGAATCTGCCTGCAGGGGTCTCTATTTACTCAGTAACAGCTGAACCATAAGTTTGAGGGTTAAAGCTCTTACACGTGCACAATTATACAAGCAGATGTTTACGACAGCAGCCTAATATTGTGACCTATTTTGTTACATTGACTTTATAGATATATATATATATATATATTTATTTATTTTTAACTGGGTATATCAACAGGGATCTCTGAGCAGGTGCATACCACCATATGAAACTGATAACACTAATATGGTTAGTAATTAAAGGGGGACTCATCTCATTCAAGCATCTCAGGTTGCAGTACAAAAAGAGTACTGCTGGGAGAAATATTTAATTGTGGAAAAAATACAAACATTTGTGGATAGGAAGTTCAAATGCTGTATTAGGTTAAAATGTTCTTGGGTGTGGATTTGTGTTAACATTTGTGGCCACATGCATTGTTTGCTAGAATATAGAACATTTGACAAATAAAGAAAAGCCTGAATAACTGACTGTAAAATATCATGTATTCAAAAATACTTCTACATAGAGCACACTCTATCTATCTACATGGTTTAGTGAGCAATGGATTTAAAATGCTGTGACCCCCCTCAGCCCAACTGAACAGATTTGGGGCTCAGCAGCATCATAAACGCACCAAGTGAGGGAATATTTCCAAAGATATTTGTAAAGGTTCACTTCTAGAGACTCATATCGTGGTGGGGTTTTCCTTCGATTTTACACCTACATGCAGCAAGAATGAATGCAAGATTTCCAGATTTCCAGCATTAAACATCACAGATTTTTAATGCTTGTTTAATTCAGGAGTATCCATATTCTAAGGAGCACAGTAAAGCTCCTCCGTCACCCCTTGACTTTCTCTAATACAGCAAATTTCCTCTGTGTTCAGACAAAAGTTTCGAAAAAGTTTCTTTCAGTCCTTATCGTGTAGCCTATGGGCCTGAGCTCTCTGTACTGAAAGTTCCAGAGCATTCACTGCACCAAGCTATAATAGACCAGTCTATCATCCTCAGTGAAAGCTCTCTGCAGTCTGACCTGAATACCTGTCTGGATCGACACCCTGGCACAGCAAGATAGCTGTGTCCCCTGCCAGAACACTATTAATGAGACACTGAGTCGTCCCTCAAATTTCTGTTATCTGCAGGGCAGGGAGCACACTTTTAATTTCTAAAGGCCGCAATCACTAGTAAAAACACAAAATTCATATTCTGCTCTTACTATTTTACAAGCTTAGCCAGACTTATACAGTAGTGTAACACAGCTACACTGTAGATAATGGTTCCCTGTAGGAAAAGTTGAGTTACCACAGCGTGTTTGTTTGTGGTGACTCCAGTGGTTTCTAACAGTCCACACCTGGTATTGGCGTACTTGTTGAGTTGAGATGATGTCATTGTGCTGTTCCAGGTTGGCAACAAAACCAGTGCATGAATAGTACAACTGTCAAATCCATTTTCTATGAGACATAACAGAATTTGAAATGAAAATTCACCCCCAATCAGACTACCAGTTAAAATGTTTAAACAAGGCTAAAGTAGTTTATAGTTCTTCGCAACCCCCTCCAATAATAAATCGTTTGGCTTATTGTGTATGCGAATCCAAATCATACGGCCTGACTGAAACAGTCCAGCTGAGTCCCCTAAGATTTCCGCTGAAATGTCAACCTCTTCAGCAGAATATCTAATATGGCCTTCCTCGATGGCTTTTATCTGTTAAGCAGATTTCTCAGAAAATCTGCTGAGACAATGGTGCACCGTCGGCTCTTTTGCCATTTTCTCAAGGGTGTTATTGAACATGCTTATGTACACCAATCATACCGTCCTTTAATAAACTTAGGTTATAGGTAATTTCATTAGATATACTGAGCATCCCTATCAAAGTTAAATATAAAGACAAAAGGCTACAATAAATGTACTGGAACAAGATACATGTACAGTCCTCGAAGAGAGATGCAGAGCAGTCATGTCTCCAGAATAGCCATTTTGGACCAGCATTACTAATAATTAATAGAATTCATATTCAATGTCCCCTCCATATGGGGGAGGACAACCAATAATAACAACTGTGACGTATTACAAATTGCCAGTGTCAGAGCATGACATTCCCAGCTGCAGCCTGAAATGATTTCAAGCTATTCCCCTATAGCCACAATTTATTTTTTGAATTACACTGCTTCAAGTTGAGGTATACTGCAACACCGTGCTACATGCACTGACATATGATACAGTCCAGAGTCAGAATATATATATAGAGAGCAAAATATCTTGTGAACTGAAGGTTTGTATGTGAATATCAGAATGTGTTGTTGTTCCCTGCAGAACTGGACCACCAAATTTAAACCAATGATTCTGTGTATTTGTGAGACTGAAGTAAACTATATTTTCATTTTTGCCATCATTTGAATAATCTCTGTACATGCTATTTTGTACTACAAGCTTAACATATTTTAATCTACAATTACTAATCTTTCAGGGTACATACCATATGGAAACTCCTAATCTACGCCTAGTTTGCTTTTTTGCCCTTTTTTTGTAAGGGAAGCAACAAAAAAATAATCTTATCAGAAAGATCCTACCAAGCATTCCTGTCCTTGCAATACCAGCAAATATCCAGGTTCCACAATAGTGAGGACAAGTCCAGGTTTACTGCCATTTGCTTCAAATACCTGGTGAAGAGAAGAAAATGTTAACCAGAGTTATTGCATTAGCGAGTGATTAGTTTTCCTGATAACCACATGACTGCTCTACACATACACTATGGAGTGTGTTTGGTTACATGAAGATGTGGATGAGCTTTTCAAATAAAGAGAAATGAGGCAGTTCATTAGAACTGCATTATCCGACTCAAATGTTTGCTCAATTTGCTTACAAATTATATGTAACTGTGTGTTACAGCCTGCAATGTGGTACAGTCTATTGGGTGGAGTGTAAATGTACCTTAACTTCATTTGAATGAGTAGTTTGGGATTTATGCCTGTTATTGGAGTTCTACTTTGACATGGATTATACTGGGTATTGTAGGTCGATTTCAGTTTCCCAGCCATACGTCCCCGTCATTACTAGTAACATGCAGCTCCAGCTTGCCATCTAGAGTCTGATACAGTTAATGAAAGACAACGACACATTTCTTTAAGCTACACTTCCTTCCCAACTGAACACTGACAGAAAATGTATGATTATTTATCTGTGATATTAGCAGGCAAAAGACTTCCACACAGTCACATTGAACAATAGTTGTTTCGTCTATGACACATAATTCAGCCTGCTGTTGCAGGTTTAGAATGTGTTACTTTATAGACATTTTCTATATATTCTATATTTAATAATATATTTGTGTTCATGTAATAATTTTTCTTTGACTATGTGGATATCTGTTATGAAAATAACAAATGTACAATTTGAAGAACTTTATTGTCTTCTTTATTCAAACATGCTGCATTAGAATCTTTTCTCCCTTCAGATGTTAGTTCCCTCACCTTCATGTAGAGTGGCCAAAGATTCCCAAGGCACTTGCAGATCGATATAAAGGTTCATTCATTCAATTTCTTACAGGCATCTCATATAGGACCTACATTGTTGTGCTGCAGCATCCAGTTTTAGCTGTAACCCTACTTTAATGGATGTTTTTCCCTTTCATAAGTCTGACTAAGCTACTGTCAAATTTACAATCTATTTCTGGAGATCTGTTGTTGTGTCTAGAAGTGCATGGGAGTATCAAATCTGAATTTAAAACAGGCCTGGGAATCACTGCAGAACTGTTATACTTGAGAGCGAAACTTCAAACAAAGGTCTCATCAGTCAACATGAATTCTCTACAACATGAAGTGGAAGAGGCAACTGCTCTGAAGTCTTCTTTAAAGATTCCTAAATAAAGGCTGTGTAAATTAAAGCTTCTTTCCTCATTTTCACTTCATGGTCTAGACAAAGAAAGCATTTCCAGGTTACAATTTGAGTTCCAGTTGCATGGTACGATTTTGTTGTGTAGCTGTTAACATTATCTTTTAAAATGTGGCTGGATCAGATTTCAATGTGAACTGGCCATGGCCCTGCTGTGACTCCCATGCGCAGCAGAACAACAAGACCTCACACGCAGCAAGCTGTGCTCGGATATAACCAAGGAGAAGAAGTCGGTATAAACATGGAGGCCAGAGATGTGAGCGTTTACGGTTACATTTTTCTCTTGATAGGATTTCAAACACAAACCAGTTACGATACAACCCCTTAAGTCTAAAAGACCTCAAGAGGTCTTAAACCTCCCTGTCCCTCGACGGACTACCTCCGTCGCAGCTGACTTCCATGTTTGTTTTCACGGGGCAACTCCCGCCTGCCCCTTCGCCTGCACAAGATTATGAATGTTGATGTAGAGTGACATAAAAGTCACATTGAAATCCAATATGGGTCATGTGGTTGTTCAGAGGTCGCTTTTCAAAAAATCTGATTTAGAACCATAATTGAAAGTGGCCAAATTCTGATTTGAACAGATCAGATTCCATGTGATTTGTGCTGTTCACACTGTCATTAAACAATCAGATCTGGGTCACAGAACAGGCCAGAATAATCCTTACATGTACATAAAACGTATCTATACTCTTTTACATTTATAGTATACACAACCAGAGATAATTTGTTTTTAGCTAACCTGCATCCCATCTGACAAAGTATTTATCAGTAAATGTAATGATTTGGATTTCTATTGATAATACATATGTATCAATAGACTTAAGTTTACTTCAACTTATGTAAAGAATTTGAGAATTTCAAGTCTTTCAAAATAGGACTGGGCACTAAAACAATGTAAATAATTATTGCACATATATATATATATATATTTCATCAATAGCAATATAAAAAATGGTCCAATATATTACAAAGGAGTATTAAACACAAAGAGTTTACAGCCACAACCTTCATTCAGGAGCAAAAATCTATCTTTAAATTTGAAAAAGAATAATGTGGTATTTATCTTCTTATAATTATTTTTATTGACTGATGTGAAAAATATTCATCTTGTTTTAATTGTTGGCCATATTGCCCAGCTCTATTTCAAATGCTGCTTGGCTAGTTTAAAGTTAACAATACAAGCCAAGAATACAACAAAGAAGCGTCAAACTACTACTTGGAAATGGATAGAATAATAAATTATGTTACAAGAAAATATAGAATTCATGCGACAATGTTAAGATTGTCGCATTAAGCTAGCTCATGAGCTCCAGGTCAAACTCCACTCATAATAAATGACGTTGATTTGAATTCCTATATGTGCTCCCACACATTGAGCCAATTCACCTGCAGTGGCAGCTGAGTTGGGGAGCAGCTAATGGCTATGCAAAGCTAAGCTAACCGATGTTAGCTTGATGGGGGACAGCTAATGTTAGCGGGCTAGCTAGCATAAACCCCGTCCAGTAACTGTGCAGTAAACCCCCGGTACCTTCCAGGGCTTTGTCCCTGTGGAGCCCGGAACTAAACGTCCATAACGCTTCAGCCTCCACACCTGGCTGCTGGCTGGAGCCTGACTGGAGGCCATTTTGATGTTTCTGTGGAAAACCAGGACCTGCTGTTACTGACGAGGTGAGAAGGTGAGGGTAGTCTGTTGTCTGTCTGTTGTCTGGCTGTGTGACCACACCTTCCTCACCTATGAGATGTAATAAGGAGAAGTGTAAGTGTATAGATAAGTGTAAGTGTATAAATAGATAAGTAAGTGTATGGATAGATAAGTAAGTGTATAAATAGATAAGTGTATGAATATACAGTATAAGTGTAAGTGTATAGAGTAAGTTTATAAATAAATAAGTGTATAAAGATAAGTGTAAGTGTATAAATAGATAAATAAGTGTATGGATAGATAAGTAAGTGTATAAATAGATAAGTAAGTGTATGAATATACAGTATAAGTGTAAGTGTATATAGTAAGTTTATAAATAGATAAGTGTATAAAGATAAGTGTAAGTGTATAAATAGATAAATAAGTGTATGAATAGATAAGTAAGTGTATAGAGTAGGTTTATAAATAGATAGGTGTATAAAGATACAAGTAAGTGTAAAGTGTAAATAGATAAGTGTAAGTGTACAGATAAGTGTAAGTGTATGAATAGATAAGTGTAAATGTATGAAACGATAAGTATAAGTGTATAAATAGATAAGTGTATATAGATAAGTGTAGGTGTATAGATAAGTGTAAGTGTATGAATAGATAAGTGTAAATGTATGAAACAATAAGTATAAGTGTATAAATAGATAAGTGTATATAGATAAGTGTAGGTGTATAGATAAGTGTAAGTGTATGAATAGATAAGTGTAAATGTATGAAACGATAAGTATAAGTGTATAAATAGATAAGTGTAAATGTATAAATAGATAAGTGTAAGTGTATATAGATAGGTGTCAGTGTATAAATAGATAAGTGTAAGTGTAGAAATAGATAAGTGTATATAGATAAGTGTCAGTGTATAAAGAGACAAGTGTAGGTGTATAAATGCCTCACCTGTACTAATAAGAGGTCTGAACCAGGGCCTGTCCTGTCTCTCAGTTTGCTGCAGCACGTTGACCTGCCTGTGATGGTGCCTGAAGTTGAAGGCCACTGTGCATTGGATCTATTATTGGAGTAAGTTGTGGATATACTACGTTATAGTTTACTGGTTGTTACTTCCATCATCCTGATCAGACAACAACCTGTGGAAAGCATTTGAAAAACACTATAAACGGTTGATCATTTCCCCCGGTTCCTCATGCTTTAAGTGGTGTGCCAATAAACACGCCACCATTAAGTTCATTTTATAAAGACAGACATTGTTTTACTGCTATAGAACAAAAATAGAGCCTATGTTAATGTATGTAAAAGTAAAAACATATGTACATTCTGTTGAATAATGTCTGTTGCATGAGTATAAACCAATGCTGGGCCATATGTTGCAAAATGTTATCAAAATAAAAAAATCATATAAATCAATATCAATATTTATCAGGATAAATGTCAAATTATTCTGTCTTTCAGTGTACAGGCTTATTTCTGAGTGAAGGTTGTGTCAACCTGCTCAATAGGCAGAGAAGGACAAACGTTCGGCAAACAACGATAACAGTAAAACCATATTATGTGTTATATCTCCTCACTGTGCTTGCACAATTCACAAGTAGTACTAGTACCTCTGCCAAGAAGCTGTTATATTTTCACCTGTGTTTGTTTGTTAGTTAGCAGGATTATATAAAAATGTCTGAATAATTTATCATGAAACTTGGTTGAAGGGAGTGGTATGGGTCAGGGAAGAACTCATAGAATTGTGGTGTGGATCTGGATCACGGGGCGGGTCCAACATTTTTTTTTTTCAATTTCTTTCAGAGAAGGGTTTTTTTTTTCATTGGAACTTGATGTAAAAGATCAGGAATGTTTAGTGGACTGATATTTATCAGTGTGTGCAATTTGGTGCAGATCAAAACAAAATCAGACATAGTGAATTTAAATATGGGCTCAAAAGGAGACTGTTGGACTTTGGTTTCTATGAATGCCGTTCTAGTATCGATATATATTGAACTTTTGTTATGTTGCTATTGATAAAAATGATATAGTGGTGATTATTGTTTTATTGCCCAGCCCTAGTTTATACAGTGTAATAGCTAACAGTCCTAAGACAATTGGTATTCAGGGATCAGTTTTGAAACGTCACATAGCTCTGGATGTAAATGAAAGGTGAACTTGTTGGAGCTTTCAGCAGCATCACATGGTCTTCTCCAGCGAATAGAGCTGGCTTATGTCTCAACAAGTGACCTGCGTGTGGAGAACATAATGGCAGGTGGTCATGGATGGATGTGAGATGTCCCTCCTTCTCCATCCGACCCTGACAGCTGGTTGATGATTTCGCCCGTTTCCCTTGATGCTGTGACTTGTTTTGACCTGGTGAGTTTTCCTCTCTGTTGGGTGCACCAGCAAAGAATGTTAAATAGTTTAAGAGCTGAATCATTTTGACTTTAGACTCCTTTACTTCCTGATTAAAAAACAAACCAGCTGCCATTTTTGTTTTGCTTTAAGAATTTGAAAAACAACTGGATATGAAAAAATAACATAAAGCAATAGAAATGTTGTATTGTATTACGAATCCTGGGATGCCCCCTTGCATATTCCTGTAGTATTTATCATTGACATTATTAAACATTAAAATTATGAACATATTAAAATTATTAAGGCACGATGAGCTTTGACCAATTATCATGTAAACAAAAATCATTTTCGATCTGTCTTGGAGCTTTTATAGGCTATAATGTTAGAATTAGTAGGATGAATTTTGATCATGACTTTATTGAGATTTCTTTCAGGAACTCTTTGGGACTCTCAGAATTCAGGCACTGATGATGAAGGTACTTCCCTTTTCACTGAAGTAAATGTTTTTGGGGAAGATCATGGGGAAGTTTGTACAATAAAACATCAAGGTTGGCAATATTACAAAATTTGTAGAAAGGTTTAACTCATAAAATCAAAAGGCTTAACTGCATTTCTTTGAAGAATATAGGCCCTTTCCCAAATGTTTTTTCAGTCAATTCAAGTGGATTGATGGATGGGTCATGTCACAACTTCTGTAAGAAGGTTAACCTATATTTTGAATGACACAATAGTAATTTAATTAATATCAAAAGACAAAGTATGAATGTATTTGTATTTATTCCCATTTGAGTCATTCAATTAGAGGTCGTGAGAGCCCACATTTTGTTAAGACGACCCTGCTCTATCCCTAACTGTATTTGTGGGCGCAGATTACGCAGCGGGTCTGTTTTTCCATCTGAAGCCTTGAGCCTTGGCCGAACAACGGGTTGGCGTCGTCTACCTGTAGCCTTAACTTGACAGAAAGAGGGGAGCGTTTTAAGAATGGGGGGAAGAGCATTCCCCTTTAAACAAGGTGGGCTGAGCTTATTTGCAGTTCTCGCTCCTATGGCAACCCAATAGATCAGCATCATGAATATTCACAGTTCACCAAAACGCACCCTTACTAATGGATCAGTGATGTCAGCGGTGCCTGGAACGCTCTCCTGTATTTTTCTTTTCTTTGACTGAATGTGTCTGGTTGTTTGATGGCAGCTGGCAAGACATCTGGTGAACAGAGCATCCTTCGTCTTGCATGACCTTTCCCTCGTCTCCGTATCACCGTCCGTCGGGCACATCCCCTCACATGTCACGCTAAGGTGACTTTCAAGCAGTTTTTTCCACTTTTTGCGCACAATGTCCAAGCGGCACAAAGATGAGCATCGGAGAAGCAGTGGCCAAGCGGTGCGTGCAGCCCGTGCGTGAGGACATATGCAAAGTGTCAGGTAGTGTTTTTATGGGAAAGAGTGCGTCTCATCTGTTCCAGCAGAGCCACGGCGGTCCATGTCATGTGCAGCAGGCTTTCAGGGATTCAGATTAGCTCCAGACTGATCGCTCTCACAAACGCACACAGGGAGCGCGGGGCTGGTGGCAACAATCGTCTCAACACATCCTAACAACAAACTGGATCTATTGAATTTTCTCCACTGGGTCTCAATGTCATAATGGACAGGTTACACTCCTCCATGCGTAAAAGGCTCTACAGTTTGCCACAGCACATTGGACAGAAAGCATCCATAATGGGCGAGGGAGAAGACGCAGACACGGACACCCGGAGGAAGAGCATCAGGATGAAGCCTCTGCCGTCGCCGACCTCTGGGGGAAGCTGCAAAGGCATCGGGGAGACTAAAAGTGGGGAGTCCGTGATCATGGAGACGGACATAGGGAGACCGATGAAGACCAGCTCGAACGGAGACTGCCGGAGGTTTCGAGGCAGCCTCTCTTCCATCACGAGTCGGCATGTGCACGACTCGGACTCGGCGGAGGAGAGGCGCCTGATCACCGAGGGGGATGTCACCCCGAGCGAGGAGAGCCCCCCCGGAGCCATCGGCGAGGGGCCGCCGGACCAAGGCGCGCAAGGGGCCAGCGGTGGCGGCGGTGCCCAGAGCGAGTCCCCGGGTCAGCAGTCAGGGTTTATAAAGTTGGACGGCATCGACCAAATTCTGCCGGACGACGAGAGATTATATCAGGCTGGGTTCATGCACAGACAATTTGGAGCGATGCTTCAACCGGGGGTCAACAAGTTCTCTCTGAGGATGTTTGGGAGTGAGAAGGCGGTGGAAAGGGAACAAGAGCGGGTTAAATCCGCCGGATTTTGGATAATTCACCCATACAGTGATTTCAGGTATTCAGACACCTCAACACGTTCTCCAAAACAACACATGTTTTAGAATAAAGCATTAACCTTAACGTGGGTGCCTTACACAGGCCCAGATGTTTCTCTCAGTGTGTTTATTAGGACATTAATCACCTCAAGAGGAGCCCAGTCATTGTTTGCCCACCTCCATCACTTATAGTACCCTACTCCTTCATCCTGAAAGATTACACATCACAGTACAAATTGCTTTTCAGCTTTATAAAATATGATATATTAAATTTTAGGCTAAATTAATGATACATTTCAAGTGCCATAACACAGGAGAAGGAATATATTCATTAGTTAGGAGTCCTGTAGACACACTTTGTTGTGTTTTGAAGCACAACCTTTGTTAATTAGGCCAGTTTACCTAACTTGGGTAGATGCTAAATGGATAAATAATTGAATCCCTTTTAATGGTTTCTTCTCCACCATGTGTTCAGGGGACTTCATTTATCAAATTGAGGCCTTTAATTCACACTATCAAGCTTACATGTTGACTTTTCTTATGCCTTTATTCATGGTATTTTTTAAAAGCAACTTTTTTCAATAATTTAACTTGAATTATGTTTGATGAATATTTTTAGTTGTAGAGCAACTTTGACTGGATCCACATGTTTTATGTCTGTTTTAACAGTGTTGTCCCTGGTACTGACAACAGCAGCAAATCTTGGTCGAGAAAGTCCATAGCACTATTGTTGTCACACAAGTTTCCTTGTTAATGTCCTTGAGTATGTTATTGGCCACATACATCTGATTCATGGCCACACAGAGGCTCTAAACTATTAAATATGAGTAGATTTAAGGTCCCTTATCATTGCTTTCAAGATTTCTGGATATTACAAAGTGATTTTAAATATTGGATGAAATTAAATTGTTTAACTCAAATGCATACATATGCTATCACTTGATTTATCAGATGTCTTGTTTGTAAGAGGTGACAGGGAACTGCACATGTATTACCGAAAACAGTCAATGTGTGGCTTGATTCCACATACACTAAAGCATAAACAGGTGTGTCTATGAGCTTGATATTGTTAGATGGAGCTCATGATTGAAAGATACATAATTTGCTTCCTTCAGCCAATCCACTTAAAGCAAATTTGACAAAGTACATCTACTCCGACAACCTCGTACCTTGTATCGTGAGCAGGTAATGAACCTTAACCTTTTTTAATTGAAGACATTCTCCTCTAGTTTAATAATTCAGGCAAAACTATTTCATTACAAGCTGTGTCAGCCATGGCATTTAGCTCACCAACGCGTCCCCTACCTTTCATTTCAATCCTGCGGAGACATTAGCGTTGCTGTAAAAGGATTTAGAGCAGTATCATCCCTGTTACACATACTGTAACATTTCTCCTTGTCTGTGACATTGAATGCTGTCTTGGCAGCCTGTCTGTGATGGTTTTAATGACATGCGATATAGAACCTATCACTGACCACAAAAGGGTTCAGGTTTTTTTTTTTTTCTCCCTCAAGAACAAGATGTCTGACTTTGAAAGACATGTGAGTTGTAGCGCGAGTTGCTCACAGGCCCGGGGTGTCAGAGGCAAAGGCTAAATAAGACTCTTCCTGGAACAGAGAACAGACACATTTATCTGCCGGTTTATCCTGAGAGAAGGGACGAACATGCTGCGGTGGCTGACATCACTGGATGTTCTCTGATGAATTCTGAATTTAGGATGAACTACTGCGTCAGCTGTCTAAAGCTGTCATGAAAAGTCCTTGTTTTCTAAGTGAACTCTATATGTGTATCATTTAGAAGAGAGATTAAAGTAAAATCAACATAGGATTTCTTGAAATATTTAACATCACACTTCAGCTAATCCTACCCTTGATACAGACCCAGGTGATCAACTCTATTGTTTAGTGTTTCCAATCTGTCTTTGTTTTATTTTGCATTAACTCGCTGTCTGTCTCTACGAAGCATGTCGTCAGTGTTTGCTCAGTCAAAACCATAAAACAAGCACACGTCTGTAAAAGGCATTTGGAGCATATTGGTATCATGCTCATAACATTAAGACATCATACTGGATGGTAACTATTATTGCCATATCCGCACATGACAGGTCGTCATAAAGAAGTGAGATATGTTTATGACAGTTTGCCATTTTTGTCATGCTCCTCCCAGTTGGTTGTGTTTCCTCTGACCCCACTGCTCTCTTACTCACTGTGCTTAATGTCACGAGGAAGGCTGATTTTGGGCTCGGAGAGTCTGTCCTGATTCTGAAAGGTCATAGATTTGGCACCAGCGGTGAGTTTTGAAGTGTTTCTGAGCAAAGACGCTGAAACAGGGAATTCGTTTTACACCGCACTGCGGTTGAAAGGATATACATGTGTCACTCTCAGGGAGATGTTCTAAAGTAAATAGATAAATGAAAGTGCAGAGAGATAATTGTTTGGAAAATTGAGGTTGAGCCACTGACTTGTTTCAGGGGTCCGAGGGTGGATACTGTATATTACCACAATTAACCATATTGGCGATCTGAGCTCATTTAGCTTGTGGTCCAAGTGCTCAACACTGATTAGGTAATCACTCCAGTCTACAATTAAAACCACACATGTGGCACTCAATCAGGAGAGAAGAAAAAAATTGAGACTGGTAAAAGATTCTTGAGCAATTCTCTGTGACTAACTTAGAAAAGACATCAATATAAACCAACAAGAATCACTCATTAAAGTACTTTAAATGATAAAAGGTCTTTACTGATGGAAGTCAACATCCATGACAGCTTTTTATCTGTATTAAAATGCTTCAAATTATATTTGAACCCTGCCGGAGAATGTTTCATGTCAGTTAACACAGCATGTTGAGAGGAGCTACAACCCCTATTTTATTTTTAATGAACTGAAGGAGAAACATGATAGTTCTCAGAAACGAGGATGAGAAACAGGACAAGATGACTGTAATTAAAGTATACAAGGAGATGAGATGGGACCTTTTAATGGGCCTGCCGAGTCGAAGGGTCTCTGTGACTAAAAGTTGTATTCCCATGTCTGCATCAAAGCTTTGGCACTATAAGCTCAAATTAGAGTGTCACAAGGAATCACATAGTCATCACTGTGCCAGAATTCAGCAAAATCTCCTCTTGTCAAGTATTGTATAACGCTAAGAAGCAGGGGTGGAGCAATATCTTGCAATGGGGAAAAAGACGGATTAAAAATGGCATCATAATCCAATCTACAGCCTCATTTCCAGATCCAAAGCTGAACAGCTTCCTTCGATCCTGAACAAGCGTCTCCCAGTGCACAGATGTGGTCACTTAACCACAGGGTGACATCTTTAACCCTTAAAAAAGAGGAAACAGCATTCATACAAAATGACTGGTTTACAGAGTCATAAATAAGGATGGTTATTTCTGTCCCTAGGCAGAAGATGACCATAAAATATCTGTGGAGGTTTGATAGGATTATTGAGCAATACATGTGATTGGTGCTGAGGTTACTGCATCCTCTCTGTTCCTCACTGAATGCCTCTGTCTGATAGCAGCTCTGCTTATATCTCTATCGTGAAAATGTGACTTTATGATTGTTGTTTGAAAGCTGATGTGCTTTACAAGCTGGCTGAGACCTTTTGCTGATGCGTGTCCTTGATCATAAAAAGAGAGAAATCAAAGTCATAGAATCGTTACGCTGTGCTTTTTAAAAGAAACAGATTATTTCCCTGCTTGATTGGCAAAATGATATCCCTCTCACAGAAAGGATAATGCTCTATCTTTCCATGCCGAAAACCAGGTGAGAGCCTATTGACCAGATTCTATCAATGCAGCAGCATTGTGCAGAGTTCTAGACAAATGATACGGCACAATATTAGAATGCATCCCTCTGATCGGCAAGTGCCTTTTTAATTATCTTGTGGTTCAGAGCCCAGAGGACACATCTGTTGGAAAGTCTTCCACATTTCCCTGGAGAGATAGAAGAGAAATGTCGCACATTAGAACTTATTTTTTGCACTGAAGGCTCTATTAAGCTCCCCCTTTTCCTTTCAGAACTGTTTTGCCAATGCTATCAGTGAGGGGGGTCGGCCGTCCCGCAGTTTCTGTCAATCAGTTAAATCCCTTTGCTACAGTCATGTGAATCCTTCCATCCACTCTGCAAAGTCCACTTTTCAACAGCCCTTTATTCTTCCTGCACATCCAGTTCTGTTTCCCAGAGGACATGTACCTAGACAGTGGCAAAAATAAATCCTCTAAAAAAGACATCTTCCGATTTTTTCTTCTGTTATTTTTTCTTTGCAGAGAATACAGTAAAGGGAAGTAGAGCAAATGTGGCACATTAAGACTGTGATATAGTTCAAGGGAGGTAACTTTTAGGCAAGTGTTACTAAATTAGACGGTTTTCTCTGTTTTAAAAGCAAATAGTACCTATTAATTTAACCATTTTCTGCTCTGATGTTTTCTTTCTCTTGATGAAGTGACTCATAGCATTTTAAATTTCCTCCATTAATCCAAATAGAGAGATGTTGCTTTTTTGGGGGGGGGACAGCTTCTCACAGTATTAGCATATCTACTGAACATTTGCATATCTCAATCTTAAAAAGAGGAAAACTGTAAGGAGAAGCTCACAATACTTGAGAGAATGCTAACCTAACTTAGACTGCCCTTGTGTTTTCTGAAAATAATTTCCATAGCTTTTATTCTTTTGATGAATTTTAAAGAGATATTTAAAATGTTATCAAGCTTTAGCAGCCACTAACAGGTAAAGGGCTTTTGGTTTGAAAAGCACACTTACTGTACCGGTGAACACTTGGTAGTCCGTGTGATCAGATTAAATAACATTCTCTATTTCAGTCAGGTTGATTACTGGTGATTTGAGACTGCGTATTGCTATTGATTTGTTTGGATCCTGCGGGGCCTCGGGCTTGCCATCGGTGGGGGTGGATTATTGAAAAATGAGATGGAGAAACATACACAGCTGTGGCGAGGGTGATTCCCCCTCCCTGTGGCAGTGGCAGGAGTCTGAGTGAGAGTTACACAAAGGTCAAGATGAGGTTCTGGAGATGCAGCAGATGAGACATATAAAGGCTGAACGTTTGGAGCCCAATTTCAACAGTTTTTTTGTATTTCTGTTTTTTGGAGAAGTAAGTCTCAATGAATGTGTTTTAGTTGGCACCAATTTTTCAATGTTAACCTGATCAAGGCAATAATCTGAATAAGACACTATGATGTAAACAGTATTTTCTGATTACCTTATCCTGAATAAGGCCATACTCGGAAAAAGCAATAATCAAATCAAGACATTTGGAATTTTCTGACCTTAGTCCCATTACGTAGTCATGTATACATCTTAATCGCTTTATATTTCTATTATTTTTTTTACAGCATTTTGTAACATCGAAATACAGCAGTTACCAAATGCTTGCTGACTCATGTAAATGGTGTATCGTACACTTAACTATTTCAGGTTTGGGTTTTAAAACTGTAGAAATAACATTGGACATAATGGTGTAGTGGTTGTAATTTTTCAGTTCAGTTATATTTGCCAAGTTGCCTAGGTCAGTAGTTGGAATATTGGTTTCCATGTAAACATAGTACATGTACAGTAGATGATGATTATGAGATCCACGTGAGATCAACATGCTTGAAATAAAAAAATGAAAGTCCATACTGCACTGTTGTGATAAAAAGGCTGCTTGAGATTATACTGTAGGATGAATGTCACTCTCTTCTCTTGAGTCTCCATTAAATAATTCCTCCTTTAATTTAGTGCGGGTAAAACACGGGGATTACAGATGGTTCTGGCTGGGCCTGAAAGTGGGGTAATCAAAATAGGCTGCTGTGCTCAACCACGAACATTAGGAGCCAAGAGATTATTACGACACAATTTATTTAATGGAGGGAGCCCAGGAAGGATGTGCATGCGTGGTCGGTGGGTGGAAGGTTGCCTGTCATAGTGGCAAAATGATTGAGTGGTACCATGTGACCTCCTCGCCACGCACACTTTTGTGAGGGAGTGTGAAATCAGGACACGTGATGACAACTGTATAAGAATGGCCCTTTTTGTTCCTGCATGTTTGTAATTTCCACCCATAGTGACACATCATTTTATTTGGCAGAGAGCTGAGTTTAACCTTGGGAAAGTAATCTCCAGGTGAGATTATATTGATTGATTGGACATCATATACATTTTGAAAATGGGAAAGCCAGCTGCAAGCATTTTCTGGGCCCCACGTGTCACCTAGCTGCTTTGCTTGATGTATTTTGGTCACCTGACAAATATAATGTTATGTGTCCTTCCCGCTTCACCATCCTCTGCACTGCAACATCAATTTATAATCTCTCCGGGTGGATACACAGCACCGGGCGAGATCCTCTTTCAACACATTTCAGTGTCAAATGTATTTCTCTTGCCACTGGACAGATGTGATTATTGTCCCACTGACCACAGGTTAATGTGTCAGTTTCACTTATCTCAACATTTCAGGTTTGGTCAATGGAGAAAATGTATTATCAGGTCACATTTGAAATTCCTTGCATGTGACATGAGAGAAACCAGTTGACCTCTGTCGATCTTTGTGTTTGTGAAATCAGATTCTGGTTAAGCTTCATTATTCATAGCTAATGTTATTATGTTACAGTATACCGTTTGAGACCACTCTACCATTCACTTGAATGGATAAGTGGTCTCAGACTTTTATACATGGTTTTACAAATGGCTCATGCAGAGGAGACGTTGTGTAGGAGAGAGAGGATTTCTGCATGGTCTGAAAAAGTCTAAAATTTAGTAATCCTAATCAAGGCTGTGTATTGGCAAGGACCCCATGATATAATATATCACAGTATGATACGATACATATTGCGATATACTGTACATACCATGTCACTGAAAAGTGAACACACTGAATTGAAATGCATTTGCCAACATCATACAAAAGTAAAGTGCTTATTGTGCCAATTAAAGGAATATAAATAAGTACTGTATAACTCAGTGTGATAGTGATACCTACTGTATGCTTATTGTGTTTTCTTTTCCTGTGGCACAGAGACAATTATTTTACACCCAAACGCAGCAGGGACTCTGCTCATAAATCTCACTTGAAACATTTAGTTTTAATTTGACTCTGACATGTAATCAGTGCCGTAAGAAAGGCAATCAGCACAACACAGAGTATATAGGTGTAATCTTCCAATGATACCCAAGAGGGCATTCTTTACTTTGATTACAGGCACTGCAGTGACTCAGGCTTCTGCATCAACACCTAATTCATAACCAGACTAACCTTAATTCTCTCTGGTATTATTGCTTTTCCTAACTGTGTAATGAATTTATTCCATATTGAAATGTTTTTACATGTCTAAAGCAAGAAACAACCTGGTTGCCAGCAATCAACAGCACACTGTATTTTTTGGGAATTGTCAGCGTGGTTGGAATGAATTATTAAGATTGCTTGGGTGAAAATACCTCCTGTGTTCTGTCGCTCCCCTCTGATGTCTGCATCCTGGCACGCAATTTACACACAGACCTGGATGATACTTTCCATTCAACTCAGTTTTATTTGTATGGCACCAAATCACAACATATATATCAAGGCACTTTGCAGAGTAAGGTTGAGACCTTGCGTTTTTATCGAGAGAAACCCAACCGTTCCCATGATGAGCAGCACTTAGTGAAAGTACAGAAGAAACATTGTTTGCATGTACTTCTCTTGGTTTGTTATTGCTTAGTCAGGAGCCAGATGGCTGGGATTTGCTAATTTGAACAAAGCTATGAGGGTCCATAGACAAACAGTCACATTTTATGGCAACTCAATACACCACTGAATGTGACCTAACGCACAGACCAACCTAATACATGAAAGGACGTCCCTCTGCACCACATGCAGTTGAAATAAATTCAAGAATTACCTGCACACAACATTTTGACCCTGATTTGTCCTTGAGTTGGAGAAACATGTTGAGAGACTCCTCAGTGTTAAATTCTGCCTTAATCATGACTATAGGTTTTTATGTCTCGTTTAGTAACCAAATCACCCCATCCTATGGGTTGACCTCTGGGTGCATGCTGCAGCCTCTTTTCTCCTCACATAGATTCTGCTATAGGTAGTACATACAGGTTGACCTTTTCAGCCCCGACTGTGTCCCAGGTGGATTCTCACACCCCTTGTGTCCCCCCCCCAATCTGATAGGAAATGGCCAAGATGTGAAACTGGCACTGACATTGTATGTTGCTTCAGGGGGCGGACGAAATAGAAGAAACGTCATATCCAAAAGCACTTTGACACTTATCATTACCAAGTCAGCTTAATGGGAAGGTTTTATAAAGTTCAGTGACAATAAGTAGATTGTGCCAGAAATAATAGTACTCTAGGTGATGTATATAACGTGTTCGTGTGGGTGGGTACCTGTATTTATTTCTTTGTGAGGACCATTTTGAGCATAGACTTTACAGAGTGAGGACATTTGGGAAAGTGAAGACATTTTGGTCGGCCCTCACTTTTTCAAGGGCTGTTTAAGGGTTAGAAATAGGTTTAAGTTTGGCTTTTTCATTCAATTATGATGGTTAAGGTAAGGGGAATGAGAATGGAAATCCATTATGCCAAGTTGTCTTTGATAGAAATGCACTGCTCAAAAAAATGAAGGGAACACTTAATCGTCACAGTATAACACCAAGTAAGTTAAACTTCAGGTTTATCAATCTGTCCATTTAAGAAGCAAAAGTGATTGTGAATCAATTCGACTGCTTTGGTGCAAATGACAGTGACTACAGGTGCAATAGAGAGACAAAAGCAAGACAACCCCCAAAAAGGGAATGTTTTTTTTGGCAATTTCTCTCTCCTTATCCTTCCTGACTATTCTTCTCTAGTCTTGTGTTCTGCTACTGTCCTTGTCACGACTGGTAACATGAGACAGTACCTGCAGCCTAATCAGGTTGCACAGGTAGTCCAGTTTCTCCAGGATGGCACATGCATACGTGCAGTCACAAGAAGGTTAGCTGTGTCTCCCAGCACAATCTCAAGAGCATGGAGGAGATGCCATAGAAGGGTATCAACCCAGCAGCAGGACCTGTATCTGCTCCTTTTGTGCGAGGAGGAACAGGAGGAGCACTGCCAGAGCCCTACAAAATGACCTCCAGCAGGCTACTGGTGTGCATGTTTTTGACCAAAGTTCAGAAACAGACTACATGAGGGTGGCATGAGGGCCCAACATCATCTAGTGGGACCTGTGCTCGCAGCCCAGCACCTTGCAGCTCGATTGGCATTCGCCAGAGAACACTTGAATTGCCAGGTCTGCCACTGGTGACCCGTTCTCTTCAAAGATGAGAGCAGGTTCACACTGAGCAAGAGTGACAGGTGTGAAAGAGTCTGGAAACGCTGTGGTAACTTCATCCAGCATGACTGGTTTGGCGGTGGGTCGCACAGACCTTCATGTCATAGCCAACGGTACTCTGACTGCTGTTAGGTATTGGGATGAAATCCTCAGAGCGATTTTCAGATCTTAGGCTGGTGCAGTTGGCCCTGGTTTTCTCCTGGTGCAGGACAATGCCTGGCCTCATGTGGCCAGAGTGTGTAGGCAGTTCCTGGATGTGGAGGGCATTGATGCCATTGACTGGCTCTCACGTTCAAACCTCTGACCTAAATCCAATGGAGCACCTATGGGACATTATGTATCAGTGCAGGAGCTCATTGATGCCCTGATCCAGGTCTGGGAGGAGATCCCCCAGGACACCATCCACCAACTCACCAGGAGCATGCCCAGACATTGTCAGGAGTGCATACAGGCACACGGAGGCCATACACACTTCTGAGTCACATTATGAGTTGCCGTGATAAAAGTCACAAAAAATGCCAAATTGACATCTGTATGATGGAGCCACAGAGAGTTTACAAATCTTCATGCCAGTTCAAATAATGATCCTTCATGCTCTATACTTGTTGTTCACCTGTGACGTCCATCATTCCCTTGTTAATATTTCTCTCTCAAGCATCTGTGCACCGCAGACTTGGCAGGACGATGGCATTTCCACAGAGGACCTCTCCACGGTTTACTCTGCAAGAATGTATAGAAGGCTAAAGCACTTTGGAAACAGTGGGGTTTCCACTCAGAGTGGACAAGAGTCCAGTGCGCTGAATAAAGAACTCTGTGTGTGGCTTACAAGATTCGCAGGAAATGCTTCCCTGGATCAATGTGTTAGGCCTCGCTCCGCCACATGCTGTGTGTCTAGAAGACTTAGACAAATGGCTGGATTATGAGACATGCAGTGGTGAGAGACAGATTGTTCCCACTCCTCTCCTGTGTGTGTGTGCGTATGTGTGTGATTTATCTTCACCATCTCTTTACTCGATCGCATGTCCTCTTTTACCGACACCAGTTGTGGGTTGTACTAAGTTATCCAGTGTGTGATTGAATATGGGACAGAAATTTAACGTGTATAAATCATATGCTTTTTCTTACTCAGATTTGATTAAATCTATTTTAGTATTAATAAACCTCATACTACAAGGTTGAATCACTGATTGGATGTGTTGTTTCCGTGTGGAGTTTGCATATTTTCCAAAAACAAGCAGATTGGGGTTAGGTGAATTGGAGACTTTAAATGGACCATAGTTGTGAATGGTTATTTGCATCAGCCATGCGATAACCTGGCGACCTGTCCCGAATGTAGCCCGCCTCTCACCCAATGTCAGCTGGGATTGGCTCCAGCCCCACAGTGACCCTCATAGGATAAGCAGTAGATAATACATGGATGAATGTACCTCATACTTTATTTTTCCATTAAAAAAAGAGAGATAGTGTTACGTTTCCAAAGCTACACCTCGAAGTAAAAACAGATGATCTCTTTGTTTAGAGGACGATCTCCTCACACTCTCTGTCTGTGCCCTCATGTTGTACAGAGTCTAATTTTCTATCACTATTTCCTCATTTTCTTTTCTTTTTGAGCCCCTACTCTTCCTCTCACCCTTTGACCTCAGATCAGCATTTTGGACATGGACAGAAAAGCCTTTCGTTGCCGGCACTCCATTTGCTGATTGCAGCCCCTAAAGTAGTGAAGATAATGGCCCGGCACTGGTGCAGCCTAGAACAAGGGCATGAGGTGATGGTCTACTGCCTGACCAGCAGCCAGTATTACACACTGTACATTATCATAGCACTTCATCTATGTTAAGAGAAAGCCCATTGCGCCATCTAAATCTCCCCCTGGCTTTCTCCTGTTCAAGTGTGGGCTGGTGGAGTATATATTTTTGATGTGTTCAGCAGTTGGGAGGCTCTTGCCTATGTTTCCTCTGCCACACTCTGTGGCTGGCTGACAGGGGACCCCTCTGACATGACCCTAAGGACCTTGCGAGAGATAGCAAGGCATCGTGATAAAACATAGATGCAATTAGTGGCAGGATGAAAGTCCACAAAGCCGGAGTGCAGATACTGGCACATGCTAGTAGGATAAGTGAATGCTGATGGCCCCAGCTAGAGAGCTTTCTTTACTCTCCGCTTCTTTACTCTGCCACTCACTGTCTCCCTGTTTACTTTTTTTCTCGTGAGACTGCAGATTACCTTTGTACAGTTTTTGTTTCTCAGAGCAGATTGTCAGCAAGTTCTGCTCTGTGAAGCTGGGAAGGACTCTGTGGGGTGGCGGAGACGAGGACAGGGACACTGAGTAGCCACTTGTGGGACCGGGCAGAGCATGTCCAGCAACAGCCCCCACCCAATAAATAGAAAGTATCCCAGTGGGATGTGAAGGGGGCCACAAAGAGACTTCTTCTGAGCATTCTTCTCAGTGGGCTCCCTGATTACATCTGGTCATTCTGCAAAGTACCTCTGTTGATTTCATGATTTAGTCAGAGCTCTTAAGTGCACACTTCTGAGCTCTTCAAACATCACTACAAGTTTATCGGCTGGACTTCTTTCACTGAGTGGATCTGGGGCATAATCTTGAGTGTCTGGCGCCAATGCTACAGATGTCAGTGAGTTTCCCTGTAAAATTCCTACCCTCAATCTGTGATTTTGAATAAAGTTGAAGTGAATCGAAGCCGTTTAATTCCAATCAATTCTGGTATTATCACACAAATGAATGATTTTAATATCTTTTAAACCATTGATGGAGGATTATGTGCTGTGTTTTTGTAAATACACCCTCTCATCCACTTAGAAAATGATGTTTTACATCAGTTGAAGCCAAAACCACCATAGTGCACTGAACACTTAATTACACACATGTAGACGTGGGAGTAATTTTCAAAGTAAAAAGTATCTAATAACTTAGATTTAGATGTTTTAGTGTTAGTCTGTGCTTTGAAAGATCTGTCAATCAATTTCAGATTTGCTGAACTTGTGTTTGAATTTGTGCAGCTTTGTTTAACATTTGCAAGCGCAAAGAGACACCTATCAATCTAATGATTACAGAAATCTGTGTCTGTCTGACTATGGCTCCAATTCCTGGAGAATCATTCATCTGATTTACTTCACACTTGGTATGTGTATTGTGAAAGGCCCAAGAGAGGACAGTGTAGAATTGGGTGCAATTTGGACAAACAATGCATTCGATATTAATAAAATTTGAATAAACAGGTGAGCAGCGCCCTGTAGCAGCAGCAGCTGGGACTCATCAGTGACAATGACAACAACAACAACTGATTATCCAGTCGAGGTACTGAGTCGAGCTTTGCTGAACTTTGAAAAGACAGGAGTTGAACAGCTCTTTGTGCAGCAGCAGCTTCAGGGTTCTGTGGACTGAGTCCAGCAGCAGGTCTTTACTTGCCGTGGCTCAATTACAGCCTTGTCACTTTTTCAGTTTCAGAAAGAAATCTGCAACCAGCATCACCACAGGCCAGGCAAACAGGCCATTCCAAATTGCCATGTTTGGAACAGGCATTGCACTAGTCTGTTCTACTTCAGTAGATGTGACATTGGCCTTCGTATTGTCTTTCTGTTGTCAATGTTGAATTACAGTCCCAGACAAAGCTTCAGAGGTGAATGAAAGATCATGCGCTGTGCCCGTATACCTTGATGTCCTACCAGTAAGAACCACCTGTAAATCTTATTTATGGATCTCTTTAAGCAGTGTTAGCTAAGGTTGACTCCTTTCAGTAACTTTTTGCTACTCCTCTCCCCTCAGCAGTGTGGTGGAAATTTGACCTGGTGAGACTTCTGAAATAAAGAGATCTGAGAATAATAGTCTTTTAAGTATACTTTATTCCCTGCAAGGAAGGTCAGACAATCATACTGCATGCAAAGAGCATTCTGCAGAGGGAATGACAAAGAAACATTCCCAGGCATGTGCTTTTATGCAGATTTGGTGAATGTGTGTGTGTGTGTGTGTGTGTGTGTGTGTGTGTGTGTGTGTGTGTGTGTGTGTGTGTGTGTGTGTGTGTGTGTGTGTGAGTGAGTGAGTGAGTGAGTGAGTGAGTGAGTGAGTGAGTGAGTGAGTGAGTGAGTGAGTGAGTGAGTGAGTGAGTGAGTGAGTGAGTGAGTGAGTGAGAGAGAGAGAACCGGGTGAAAAGTAAAATCCCAGAAGATAAGACAGGTTCGAGGTCTTGGTGGGGAAGACGAACCCAGTCTCATATGTGTGGCTGTGACGTCATCTTGGCAGTTAAACAAGCAGTAATGGTATACATGAACAGAGATAATATATAATATAGTATAGTGGTATAATTTTCCATTACAGCAGATGTTTAGAACATCCCCCCTGTCTTCTCTTAGCCTAAAGTTGGGGAGATTTGCCTCAATACCTCTGATGAAATCTTCTAAGCCTGGGTTTGATAAAACATTGTGCCTCACCTAAATATAGCCACCTGCGACTGCACAGTCCCAGTGTCAGTGATGTGCTTGCAGTGTGCCTGCCGGCTGTGCTTAGCAAAGACAGCAGCATTATGACAGTTCATTGGAGCAGGTGACAACAAAAATAGGATTAACCCTTTTAACCGGAATTTCTTTTTTGTTTCTCCTCAACAGTTATATCTTGCTGTGTTTGACAACTGGCTTGTTAAATAACCTTTGGTTTACTTTTTATGGACAATACACAATACAATACACATGTTTTGTTGTTACAGATGTTTTCCCATTAAAGTGTGACAGGCTTTATCATAGCTCTCCTCTCCCTGTGGCTGTAGCTTACGTAAAATGTGATTTTTTTTTAACCTCTCACAAAAGCCTTTTTTATGCTTAATTTTCATTCAGTCCACTTCTTGTATTCATTCAAAAAATAGCATCAGGCTTCATTTGGCTGGTGCTGTGCTCGCTCTTGTTAATCTGGTGCCAAAACAACTATTCATGTGGCTTCAATGGAGGGCAGCAGCAAACAAGTGTTTTAACCAAAATGCCACAAGTATAATAATAATAATAATAATTATGTTGTTGTTATTGTAATGTATTTTTGATATTTTTTCTTCAAGAAATTACTTTAATAACAGTAATATAATAATTTAATAGATTAACTCACTCTGGCTTTAAAAGTCATTAAGGTGGATGTGATACATTTTGAATTAAACTGTCAAATAGTCTTTTAGACACCATGTGAGTAAAAAACATGAATTCTTTAATATTTCATTGATATAAAAATAACCTTGCCAGTAGACAATTTCACTCAATCTGAAATTTATATTACATACCCATTAAACTCAATTAAACTATGCCCTCGGTTTATAGCTAAATAAAAACAATATAGATTTTTCACTTAATCGTAGTTTTTATTTCAATGAAAAGCTTCCAAGCCAATCTTTGTGTATGCTGTTCTTCCCCTCTCGGTACATCTGTGCATAATGTTGAGTGGGGGCAGAACTGGTTCACTTTGGGTGGCGTGTTGTGTCAAACGGCCGCTTTGTGTGGAAATCAAGTCATTACAGTGTGTGAATTCTACTTAATTTTGTCCATGCCAGAGAGCTAATGCTGGCTAACAGCTGTCTGCAGACATCAGCCTGTTGCCATTTAACACAAACAGTGCAGAGGATTTAGTGAGCAGACTTGCAGCTTCTGGCCTGTCTGAGCTGTAAGTGATCATTAGAGTGGACGTCTGTCTGTATGCAACATCTAATGCAGCTTTCACAAACAAAAAATTAGATATTTTAGACGAAGATGTTAACAAGTTATCCTTTACCAGAAGAATAACAGCAATGGTCATTCAAAATGTCTAAATTTAATGATCAAAGTTTCTTATTTCTGACATCCTGTCATTTGTGGTCATGAAATTAATTTCTGCTCAGTAGCAAAACTTTCCTCCCAACATTCAGTGTTGTTGTGTGCTGTTGATCTGGTTTAACCTGCTAAGCTAACAACAGAGAAACAGTTCCAGTGAAATACATGGGTTTACACTAACACTTACACATATATGCACATACGTACTACAGGCACATAGACAAACAAAAAATACGCAGTCCTCTTCATAGTGATGCACAGGTCTGATAGGATAAACTGTCAAATGTGATTGATGCACACGATTTACATTTAAAATACCTTTACTTTCAAGGTCATGGTCAAAGTTTGAATATAACACTTTTATCAATGTTCTCTTTTGTTTGTTTCCTTATCTTTTTAATAGAAATTGCTCCAGCATTAAATGTTTCCAAAAAGAATGTGATATTTTTTCTCTCATACCTGGAGTTTTGGTATTGAAATATATGTTTGTCTGACGAGAGAACACAGGGTTTGTGGGAGCTGTGTGTTGATGTGTGTTGGTCAAAATGAAACCAGTTTGTGGGGCTGATATTTATCATAACATGAGTCAGAATTTTCAGGCATAGTCTGAGCAGGACCCTGATAACACAAATCTTCACAGAGAAAATTGGAGCAAGCAAACACACACGCACATACACACTCACACACAAACACACACAGCAAGCAAATGAATTATTCAACAAAGAAACTGCTTTTTTATGCAAAAACAGATACATTTCAATCATTTGATCAGCGCAAATCGCATTTACAGTGCACACAATGTCGGCTGGTGTCCTTGTGCGTGAATGTGTGCGTGAATGTGTGTGTGTGTGTGTGTGTGTGTGTGTGTGGAGAGCACCCATTTTTCCTCTGCTGTTCCCATTCAGTCATGTAATGACACTGACACTTTTACCTGACATGACAGATAATCTTGCTTGTATGTGACGCCATCATTCTCCCAGCATGGTGGCCAACAGATAGACATCTCTTCAAGAGAAATGTAAAAACAAGAGTGCAGATATGCATAAACAAACACACATACTCTCCCTGTATATATATAGCACTATATATAACCTATTCCTGTGTCTCTTGTGTCCCTTGTGCCTGCCTCCTCAATTTAAACATCTGGGCTACTGTGAAAGGTGAGCGAGTGTCCATCTCTGGGTCTCAGTCTCTTACAGGTAGGTGTGGGCTGTGAGGGTGAGGAGAATGAGAGAGGCTTATCATGTAGTCACATGCACTCTGATGGTGACAACATGTTCCTGCCATCCCTGGTCACCCCACAGGAGAGCAGAGAGGGCTGCAGTCTCTGTCCCTTCAGACTGCAAAATGTCAGGGATCCCTTCATCAGTACAGCAAACCCTCAGCACCATAGTTAGGTGTGAGCCATGCTACTGTGCCTCTTTCCCAGTGTTTCCAGTGTTTGTCTGCTTATGCTGGCCCCATTTAAAGAAATGAAATAGTTTCACTCAAGTCCTGCAAACATTCCCTGCATTTATTCCCTTGTTGCGCCGCAACAATTAAACACAGTTTGTGCCCCAGGCTGTTTCAGGAGGTAAAGAGTGTTGCCCATTATCCAGAAGGTTAGGTTTCGATTCCCAGTCTTCCCATTCTGTGTGGACAAGATACTGAGCCCAAATTTGCACCTGACGGCTGTGACAGCAATATGTGATTGTGTGATAAAGTGCTGCACATAAATTTGTGTGAATGGGTGAATGGCAAAACTGTACAGACATATAAATACAGACCATTTAACACATACAGCTCTGATGTTCTCCAGTAACCTCATAGTTGCATGAATAGAGTTTTGTCTTTTATTGGAGTTTTTTTTTTCTTTTCATTTGGGGTTTTTATGCTCAATGTTTTCAAAAAAATTCAAGCCCTAGCTAGAGTCTCCACTTAACCTAACCCCCATCTGCATGTCTTTGGACTGTCAAAGGAAGGTAAAGTACCTTGACAAAGCCCACATAGTCACTGGGAGAACATGCAAACTCCACACAAAAGAAACCTGCCCAAACAGGGATTCGAAACCAGTAACCTTCTTGCTGTAAGGCAACAGTGCTACCCACTGCTTGACCTCAAACTATATAAATAATAAATAAATAAGACGTTTCTATCTCCATCCACACTTGAGAGTATCACCTTCATATCACCACTGCCAGGTCATTGTATTTCGCTTTTATTTCCCTTGAAGACCGGCTGTTCACCAGCATGCAGTGTGGGTCTGTGATTTTGGATGCACACAGAGATATGAAATTGTTTAATGCCATTGAAACGTCTTCCCTAACATCCCGCACTGTATTTATAGAACAATATTCCTCTGTCAGGGTCCCAGTGCATAATAAAACACAGTAAATGGATCCTTGCTATGTTTAGGTGGACTGACCTCCATTAGCAGGCAACCGCAGAAGGGAAAAGTAGAAATCATGAGCATTTACTCTACACAGGCACGCACATACGCACATGCCACACACTCAGCATGTGTACAGATTATATGTACACAAGAAAAACAGAATACATCGGGCCTGCTACACCGCACTTCTGCATGCTTAGTTACTTGTCCCAAAATACATTTGGGGGTCAGTCACGGTGATATATTTGTTTTCGGGATGTCCTTAACTTTCATACGGATCTCTGCACCTGAATGATTGGTTTTATTGGGAAAATAAATTTGATGGTATGGTACCATGAAAAATGCCAAAGATGATGATCTTTCTTGTTTTTCTCTTTTATGTAGGAATAATTTTCATGCCTTTCTCTTTGTATTTGGTAAGATGCTTTTGTACTATGAGCATACAGCAGCTGCTGTTAATCTTACCAATCCCCATACTCCTATAACCAGTGAGGCTTGCTCAAACAGGTGGCAGCTGCGGCTCTGTTATGTCAGGGTGACATTCAGGGGTCTTAAATAGCATTCTGTCTGGTTATTCCTCCTGTAAAGATGTTGAGGAACTCCCCTCTGGCGCTGTTTTCTCCTTCTTTCAGTTTGTTTCCTCACTCTGTCATTCATACATTAACATCTAACAGCTGGCTGAGGTTTTGCTAAAAGGTTTGACATCTTTGTCAGGCAACCACAACCATGGCTTGTCTTTTTTCCTGGTTCTGAAAGACCCCCTGTTGTTGATCTCAGAGTGTGTTTAATTGTATTAACCACAGTAGCTGCATGGCTCCGGGGATGGCAGTGTTAGTGTGTCGGTATTATCAAGTTAAAGTTTCCATGGTAAACATGATATCTGCTTAACATGTTTGCTTAAGCGTGTTAGTGTTGTCAGTGCAAGGGCCCCAGTGTGCAGCGTCACAGAGCTGCTGGCATGTTACTCTTGTCATTATGTACTTGCAAGTAACTTATGCATGTGGTGTGCATTTTACCACACACACATTTACCACATGAGGATTTGCTGCTGCTATATTGTATTCATACATAATGTAGGTTGTTTTTTTTACAGTGGGCAGCATATAGTGGTTAACACTGGTGCCTCTCCGTGGCCTTTCACAGGGGTCTTTCTGTGTGGAGTTTGCATGATCTGCCTTTGTCTGTGTAGGTTTTCTCAGGACACTCTGGCTTCCTCTCACGGTCCAAATACATGCAGATTAGGTTAACTGGCAACTCAAAATTGTCTTTAGGTGTTAATGGGATTGTTAGTGATTGTTTGTCTCTACATACCTGCTTTCAGACATGCACTGAACATCCACTGAATATTCTCCTGACGAGTGAATAGTCAGTGTATGAGGACGCAAGTGTCTGAATTAGTTTCTCCTGCACATTCTCCGAGCCCATGTGAGAATGCAGCAGGATATTGTCCAGAGAATTCAGTGTGAGCGGGTTGGTGCGTTTATGACGATTCTAACATGAGACAAACAACAAAACTGAACAAAATAACAAGAATACAAATATCTCAGGATGAAAGAGAAATGCTGTACAAACAGAGAAGTGGTTGATGTGCTGTGAAAACAAATACACGTGGGGGTGCTGGAGCCAATTCCAGCTGACATCGGGGAAGAGGCATGGTATAGAAAATGGATGCTTATTATTACTGTCTGCAGTTTGAATACCATCTTGAAGGACAATGCCTCAGTTTTTTACATAAGTAAACCCATTCTCTACAATGTACTTACATTGCCACTAGCCAAGGAATTCCATATGCTGTATAAGATCAGTAATACATTTGTTTAATTTTGCTTGGTACTGCAGTTTTCACTTACAATTGCATTGCTGCACAATGATAATGTGACCTTAACAGCAATGAAAGCAGAGTTGATGTCCATTGAGATGGATTAAAACAGATTTTATTATAGTGAAATGAATGAAAACAAGTGTAGTTTGGAAGAAGGGAAAAATACATCGGGCTGCTTTAACTACACTGAGCATCGGCTGTTTTGTTTCGTATTTAGTTGTAAAGTAGCTGCAAAAATGCACTGACACATAATTTAATAGTGTAAATTAATTTTATGTGTGATCACAGCTGAGGCAAACAGCGAAGCAAAAGTGAGGATTTTCAGCTGTAACAGGTACTGAAAGAAAATTATTATCTTATTTCAATGTTAGCAGACCATGTCAAGTGTCACTCCTATTAGTGCGCTGTGTAGCTCACACACATGCACAGGCTATCTAGCATTTGTAATATCAGGGAACATGGCATTATGAAGAACAAATGTCATTACCTATGTTTGCATTTCTTGCTTTGAAGTTTTTTCTTGTCCTCTCGGGCTTTCAGTCGTAACATGAGCAAACACAGTGGTGGCGAGGTCTGTCTAAATATAACTCCACTTGACAACAGAAGACACCCTTTTACTTTGAAGAATTCCAATTACTGTCACCGTTTCCTCAGTGTGAGTGTGTGTGTGTGTGTGTCTGAAATAGTCATGAAACCTAGATGTGTGTTGGTGTGCAATGTATCTTTATGTATGCATGCTCTTGTAAACTGTTATCCAAGCACATTACAACCCAAGCATCTGGGACATGGCAGCCTGTGTAGTTTTCATTTTTCTTGCTCAAAGTGATGTAAAGCCTGTCCATAGATATCTCATCCCCTGAGACAAACATGACAAACAATTACATAAGAAATGTAGAGCTATTCAAGTTTTAATTTGATAATCTGAGAAATAAAAAGGAATTAGAATATTACTTACACAAAAAAGTTAGCTGCATCAAAGTTTGCATATTTAAATAAAACGTTTCTTTAATAGCAATATGGACATCAATGTTTTAGAAACATCTATGGGGATATTAAGGAATAGTGGTTAGGTACTTTGAGTTCATGTGTTTATCAAAAGCATCAGACAAAGAGAAAATGCTATTTTAGATCCAACTAATCAATTAAAGTTAGTGTACGTTGTTCCCTGAAAAACTGCTTTCTAGCAGTTGTCAGTCAGTGCATGGTCAGGTGTTTTGGGGGCGTAGCTTTGACTAGAGTGCGGATGGAAGGGGGTGGGATAAATCAGTTAGCTTTTGTAGCCTGCTGCTGCTAGCTACAAATCATCTAACTAAAGTAAACACGAGGAAGCGAAGAAAAAAAAAGGTTCCTGATGATTCACAAGAAAGTATTATGAGGAAAGGTTTGAAATTATGAACCAAAAACAAGAACTGAATTTTTACTCAACCTGACTTAATTTGAACCAAACGTCTTTTTGGATCAGGCCATGTGACCGTGTAGAGCAGCAGCCCCCTGCAAACCCAGGATTTATTTACTTTAACACACCGTGGATGAACTATGAAATCAGACATCAGCTGCAACAAAAAAGTAAAACAGCGGTTATTACCTGCGGTGCTCTAGCAAACTTCCAGGAAAAATGTATCTCCTACCCTGGTTATGTATGTAGCATAATTTCTTCTTTATTTCTTATGGCCCCACTCTTAAAATTGTTTTTTGCTCAGAGACAGACCTTTATGGCCCAGTTAACGGTGGGTGGATAAATCATAGGAAGCTCACTGGGCCGGTGCACAATGCAGAACTCCTGCCTGTGGTGCATTGTGTGGAGCATCCAGGATATATCACCTTTAACACAAAAGACCCAATCTGGATTCAATTACTAAGCCGGCCAAGAGTGCAATTTATATCCAAACTCTGAGGTTTGGAAGATGAACGAGGTCACAGCGCAGGTTGTAATTAACTGTTAACCCTCACTAACCTTTGAGTTGTGATTTACAATTTAAACACAAATAGCTTGCATCATGTCGAGCTGTCTGCTGGCATGGTGGAGAGGTTATATATGTGTAGGTTATTACACCATTATCATAGTGTGTTTGTGTAAGTTTGCTTTCACCACACTGCACAACACCCAACATATAAGCAGTCTATCTCATAAGACATTACAGATAAATAGGTGTAACTACAGTTATACCCTTGGTCTGTTGATATTTACAAAAGAATTCTGCCATGCTTTTTATATTTTTGTATAAGTTGTTCATAGCAAATATTTTTCCATACATTTCAATTTACTGAGATGACCATGATAGACATCAACACTATGCTATAAACAAAGTGGATTTTTAAGCACACCTTATTCCAAAGATCTTAGGGTTGAAAGGCAAAATGCTTGCTTTGGGAACAAATTTGGGAAACCACACATCAGATATCAGTGTTTCTTCTATGATTTTTTAGCAGTGGGGGGCAGACTAGCCTCCAGCAAGAAATGACATTTATTTAGTTATTAGTAATTGGTGTCGTATCGCGAACGCCTACGCCTGCGTGTGGCAGGTGAACTGCATGCGCAAAATTTTTTGGAATGTTTGTGTTTATAGGAAATGCATGCCTCATAAATTGTAGAGTGAATCAAAAAAACACAAACTAAACGTCATGTACTGTTGAGGTCCTAATAACTTCTGATTAGTGTTGGTGTTTATTGTTAAAGTGCAGTTTGAAGCAGGGGAGTGGTTACTCTGGCATGACACAAGGCAACTGGGCCTAATGTGCATTTGCCCTAATCCTGAAGCAGTGGCAGTAATTATTTTGTTGCAGCTGGAACCTGGATATATAGTGTGTATATCATGCATCATACCATATACAATGAGTTCTTGAACTATAGAGCACAGTCTGCCACCCTGTAACTCTCTCTATTCTTCTCTCTATCTAGGTTTTACTGGGACTTGACCATGCTGCTGCTGATGGTTGGCAACCTCATCATCATCCCGGTGGGCATAACGTTCTTCAAGGATGAGCACACGCCCCCCTGGATCGTGTTTAACGTTGTGTCCGACACTTTCTTCCTCATGGACCTGGTCCTCAACTTTAGGACAGGCATTGTCAAGGAGGACAACACAGAGATCATTCTGGATCCGCAGCAGATCAAGATTAAGTACTTGCGCAGCTGGTTTGTGGTGGACTTCATCTCCTCCATTCCTGTGGACTACATCTTCCTCATAGTGGAGACACGCATCGACTCAGATTTCTACAAGACGGCGCGCGCATTGCGGATTGTCCGCTTCACTAAGATCCTCAGCCTGCTGCGACTTCTGCGCCTCTCAAGACTCATTCGCTACATCCACCAGTGGGAAGAGGTATGAAAGTACACTTCAGTGTTTACTGTATATGTGTAGTATGATATGATCTGCACAATTTTGTTTACAGCACCCCCACACCAGTGTCAGCTCTTATCCTGTCAAACTCTAGTGACACCTTCGCCGGTGTCTTGTACACCCCCAATATTTTGTCTTGACCTAAAACCCCACTGAGAGTATCACTGTTTTGTTTTTTGTGGGTGTGTGTTGTGTACATCCCATTTCACCCCTTCTCCCTACCCCTTGTTTTCAAGGGTTATCATGCTCCATTTTAAGGAGTAGTGGTGGAAAATCTACCCCTACGAATTGGTAAAGCCATAACACTCGCCCCTACCCCTCAATCCCAACAAGAATCACAACACCCTACCCCTACGTGAAAACGTGCAATACTGAGGGGTAGGGCTAAGGGGTGAAATGGGATTGAGCCTTGGTGTCCATGAGAAAAGCAACAATGTCCATTTGGCTATATTTTGGATTGAACCTGAACGTCAAAAGGAAACAGTCACTCAGTAGAGCGCATACCTAACGTAATCCTGCTAACAAACAAACATACAAACAAACGGACAGGGGTGAAAAGTGAACATTCTTGATGGAGCTAACTAATGAGGGAGTCTACAAACTTTGTGAAGAAAAAGTGGTAGCATCTGGAGGCAACACTTCCTCTCAATGCTCGCGCGCACGCACACATGTCTGGACTCCTGTCTGGAGTCATAGATAACACCAGTATTGTCACAAGTTTATTTTCCAGTAGGAGTGTTTTCAGGCCGTGGCATCCCTTCCCTGTATGATAGCAAGTTGATTCACACAGAGAGAGACAGAGAAAATACCAAGGAAATCACAATGATTGACAGTTGTACAAGGGTATTGTTTGATGAAGCTAGTCAAACACATAGGGCTTCACTTCCTAAATCCAATTATAATCCAAATGGTAGTCCCATCCTGGGGAACTACTGTGAGAATGTTTGCAGAACTCACTACCTACCCCTCTCCCCTGAGAAGGAAATATGGATAGATGCTGCTTCTGATTACATCCATCCCTTGAAAGCAGTGAAGAGGTTCTTTTGCTGTACCCCAGTCACCAATAAGTTGATGAAGCTGGGATGTTGATTACCATTTTCTCTCTGTGTGCCCATCCAGCTAGCAGTGGGACTACAGAGCCCAGAGAGGCTTGATTGTAATTGCGACAAAAAATTAGAAAAGTTCCCATCACTCTCCCTGGATGGATCTTGTTGTTTAGTCTCAGAAGTGAAGCATCAAAGTCTCTGCGTGGAGTCGACACCAAAGACCCCCATCAGAGAATAATACGGGACAGTCAGAGGTATAAGATGGTTAGATGTGAGGCTATACAAGGTAATGTTTCCAAGCGAGATTTATGACGAGTACGAGCAGAGGTTCTGCTATGAACGTTGTCCAGTCACGAAATACAAGAAACACTGGATAATTTAGTAAGAGAGCCCCCCCCCCCTCTGAAGCAGTAGCAGAGCAGGGTTGAGGCTTTAGTTCAGGGTTTAGCGTCTCGATGAAGAGTGCTTTGGCAACATCAGTGTGCATGGTCATAATACAGATATAATTTTAGCAGCAGCCCTGCATCACTCCAGTACATGATGTTATTGGTGTCAGGGATTAAAGCAACATTTTCACTTACTAGTCAGATTGTTTACCTCTGCACCCGGAAACCATTTAACAGATGGTCATTGCACTTAATGTGAGGACACACTGGAACAATACAAGTCCTCACAGTATTTTATTTTCTCTCTTAGTGTGTTTATTACCCAGAAATGACATCACAAGACAATTACTTTTTAAACTTATTGTAATACTAATTAATTTCACTGCACTTATATTTTGTAATTGAACCCTAATATTATTTCAAACTCTCTTAACATGGGTTTTAAAAGTATGCTGAAAATAATTGAGCCCCTTAATTCATAATTTTGATTTACTTTCGTAAAATGTACTTTATTAGTAAGAGCTACATTGTTAGTGATGTACAGTTTATCTTTATCAAAACAACCACTGTCATAAAAGCAATCGTTTCAGACTGAGTCCCTTTATACAGATCTCTCTCTGTGGCCTTATATGATTTTATTTAAAAAAGGCATACATGTACACAGTTTATTTTTTACATACAAATACAAAAGATTATCATGTTATGGAACAATTAATTAAATCAAGAACAATTTTTCAGAAATGACATCATAATTTTCTTTTACTGCAGAGTTTTTCCCCCTAACTTCACATTGAATTGACATCAGAACCACAAGAATTCACACTAACACTGTTTTGATATCCATTAATCCCGTTTGCACAATGTTGTCAAAATGCAGCGCCACTCGGTTAATCGGTGGGTGTGTTCACCTGAGTGTATGTCATTATACGGGCAATTGGAAAGCATGAATAGCGTGCTGATTGCCAATCAAACCGCAGTATCCCCCAGACCTGCCCACGGCATTCAGAAATGTTCCCCCCGTTTTCAAATATTCAGCTGGCACTCTGGGGTAGAACAGTGTGTTTAAGTGTCGTGACATTAATCATGCAGGGCCTCTGTGATGCCATTTCAAAGAGAGGAAAAGTTCACATGAATCACTGGGGGAGAATCCCTTCGCCACCCCGTGCCTTCATGCATGCTTGCTACTGTTTCGTCTGAAGCCCACAGTGCAGGCAGGGGATACATGTAGTTTAGGCCAACCGTCATTTGAATTGAGTGGACACACTTGACAGGAAGCTGTCACATGTTCAGTCTGCAATAAGGGAACAAATGAAGGGGAGGAGGCAGTGATGGAGGGGACAAGGGGAAGGGAACTAAGAGATATAGATAAAGAAAAAGCAGTAGTGCCTTCCTAACTTGCTTATAGCCACGGGCTGTTGTTGTTTGGTTGCAAGCAACCACTACCCCTGACTAGTAACTGTGTTAGAAATAAGGGAAACATTAGGATACCGAAACATATGACAAAGACATTGGACAATATGTTCACAGAGCCACCTGCCATTTACGTGTTTTATGCATGTGTGTGTGTGTGAGAGTGTTTGCTGATGAATACTAGTTAGGCAGACAGAGTGAAAGGCCAACTTTGCCTCAGCGCCAGAGTACTCCAGATGCAACCTCATAGAAATGTCATCTGTCAGCGCAGAATAACTTGTCGCCAAGATCTCGCCACCTGACTGACTCTTTGACTTTTCCTATTGACAGCCACACTTCAGACGACGTGTACGTGTCGGATATTTTGGTAACACTTCACCCTGACCTTACTTTGATCTAAACCTGCATATTGAGCTTTGGAGAGAAATTGAAACTAGACAGTAAAGGCTAATTTATGCTGGTTTACAACCATTCCAACTTAAAGGACTCATGGAGGTATGTGGGCAGTGACGGTTACATTGTTTGCTCGTATCTCTTTGTACACAAAGAAAGCATAAATGAGCTTTACTTCTGCAGTCGAACATTTATACTTATATACATACTACAGTGTAGCATAAAAGTACAAATGTAATGTAATACACTGTTCTACCAATTTTTTATCGTGTTTCTGTTTTTACTTATATATAAACAAATACACTGTTTTTGTGGCTTTCACAGAACTGAGGCAGGATCATTGTGATCCACGATACTGTGTAATTTCTATCCCCTCTAACATCACTGAATGCCATTCAGCGTCCCTCTCCACTCTAAATATGGCTCCGTGATGATGTGCACTTCTCTGACATGACAGAAGCTGCCGACACGTGACGTCCTGATGTCCTTCAGAAAAGCCAAAGCTAGTTCATTTTACTCATATTTCACAAGTATCCGCTTTCTATAAATAGTCCCTGCATAAATCCATGTGGTTTATTGTTTGAGTTTAATTTCCTCCCCAGTAAGAAGTCACACAAAGGACACTTCTTCCGGGAGTTGGATATTGAACACAGCTCAGTGAACTGCACCGCATGGTTTAATGCCTCGTAGAGTGATACTTTTGGGAACAAATTTAAAAAAAGAATCTTCTCTCATGTACTTGCGGTAAAAAAAAAAGCTTTTTAGGTATTCAGGACAAGACAAAGGAATAAAACAATATCAAATGTACCACAGAGATGAAGAAGCCATTCATAACAAAACTGGAAACAAAACAGAGCTCAGATGTATCACAGGTGAATTGCCTGAGGCTGGCTTGTTCAAAATAGATTCATAAAATCGCAGTTGCACACTTAAGAGATTAATCCTGGACAAAGTCTGAATAGGAACTTTTTTTTCCCTTTTTCTTTCGAATCATTTACTGCTTCACATCCTTACTCACAAATAATTACACCGTTGTGACCTGCTCTTTCTTTGCAGTGGGCCAGACCAAGAAGTCAGAAATATTTTTTCATAATCCATTGGAGACATGTTGGCTCTAACTCTAACAACTCTAACAAATAAATGGTCTTTGGTCATGCAAGATTAGATAAGATAAGCTATATTGGTCCCACGGCAATGAAATTCACTTGTTAAGGCAGCAGATAATCAGAGTGAGGCACACATATTAAATTATAAAATTGAATTAATTAGGCAATTCATTGGAGAAAAAAATGTAATTAAAATACTGAAAATATGTACATAGTATTCACCTTTCCTTACAGATGGAAATATTATTTGTAGAGAAATGAACTTGGGTAAAAAACAGTGGCACAGGATGGTTCTACAAGGATGCCTACTGTATTTGTGTATATATATATATATATATATATATATATATATATATATATATATATATATATATATATGCATGTATGGTATGGTATACAACGTGACTATGAGGAAAACTTGTAGGTGTTTTTATATAGATAAAGGGGTATAAATTCACACTAGTATACAATATGATATGAATATTGAAAAATATATATATATATTTATATAATTTCACAATTAGTGAAATGACAACATGTCTGAGACATATAGGTAAGTTTCCTTTGGTTTTATGAAATTATGTGACAGGTCAAGGAGGTAGATAATATTCTGAAATATACATGTGTACATACATGCAGTGGCAAATAGTTAATGGTCACGTGCATTGCAATGAATAGACATGTCCATTCATTGCTATACTTTGTGTGTGTGTGTGTGTGTGTGTGTGTGTGTGTGTGTGTGTGTGTGTGTGTGTGTGTGTGTGTGTGTGTGTGTGTGTGTGTGTGTGTGTGTGCTTGCACCTGCTTCTGCTGGCTTTGTTGACATTGACTATAATTGCATGTCCTTAGCTGAACATACTCTGCTGTTGGCCTGAAGCTCAGACATGTTGGCACATAACCACAAATTGTTGAAGTGTCCTTGAGCTCGACGCTTGACCCCTAAACTGCTCCCAAGGGGCTTCCCAGTAGATGGCAGAGAGAGTTTGTGGGTCAACGTGGAGCCGTATTCTTTTATGAACTGCCACCATATACACTACACACTGCAGCTCAAAGAAATTGTTTTTTGATGGCAGCATTGCAGATAATAAATATCTTGAAATAATACAATTAAAGTGTCAAAAGTTTATTAAATGGCAGTAATTTTCAGTTTTCATAGTTCCATGAAGGAATGTCACGTTTTGAACATGACATTATTTTACCGACCAAGATCCATAAAGCAAAGGAGGGTAAATTTCTATCCTTATCATTATATGCTTTCTAAAGGGGGTCGACAACATTATATCTGATTTAATTACTGTAGGTTTGTACCATAGACTGTATAAAAGTATGGATGACATGACTGCTTTTAATTCCTTAATTGTCTCCTGGTGGCTGGCTGTAATATAGGTCATAAATCCTGCCTCCTCCATGTTAGTTGATGGGACACGGACCAAACTAAATTCTCAAATACATTTTTCCAAAGATGGTTTCTGCCATTTTGGATAGTTCTTATCACCCGGATGTACGTCCATGTGGTAATTTTTCCGGTATTTTTGTTTAAATCATTTATTTAATTCTATAAAAACAGGGTGAAACCTTTATATAAAGTCTATGGATGAAACATCATAATTGACAGCTGAGACTCTCATGATTGGTCAAATGAGTGTATTTGGGAGGACCACAATCCTGCGGCTCCACTCCACGATCACTCTTGCTCACCCAAACTCGCATGATGGCAGCCTTTGTATCTGGGATATTTTGGCTTCAACATCTGGATAGTGGAAGGACGTGGAGATGGGTCACCCCTGTTTATATACAGTCTGTGGTTTCTATTGAAAAAAAAACATTTTACACACAGTGGCTATCTGGTTGAAAAAACTATGGGACAATATTGCTATTCTTTTTTTGTGACTTTTTGTAGTTATGTATCTGAGTGCAGTTCTTTACTGACAATTCTCCCATAAATATTGTAAAAATATTATGAATTAAAACATTAAAGCATTTATTTGCAGATAATTATAACAGGTTAATATAATGAAAAAGATGTGTTTTATTCAGGATTCGAATAATGCAAGGAAAGCCAGCTTGTATTTATTTTGAAACGACACAATACTAATATACTGTTCAGAAATCTACATTTGCTGGAATAACCCTGATTTTCAGCCATGCCCTTTATGTGTCTTTGCAAGCTCTCCACCAGTATTTGACTCCTATTCCAAGAAATTCAAGCAGCTTGACTTTGTTCTCAACAATCTTTCTCTTGATCAGACTGAAATTTCAAGGATGGATCGATTTAATTTTAAGCATGGATCATATAGGTCTCCTAAGATGAGGACCTATATGATCCATCTTTGAATGGGGTTCGGTATAATCCTTTTTTTCTACAGCCTGTTCAAGGTATGAATGTTGCATAATTTTTCTACCTCACCTTTCAATATAAAAAATACAACCACAGAATGAGGGGTGGGGGTTCATGTAAAATTACACACTGCAGTGTAATTATGGCGGCTTTGTCTATTTCAGTATAAACAAGCCAAGCCGTCATAATGAAGAGCAGGATCTTTGGTTAAAAGGTGCTCATGTGTTCACCACTACTAACATGATCGCATTATGAGAGGAAATACGAGTAAAATACGAAGCACAAATAGATCCCAGGATGTTTAAGCAAGTAAAATCATGTCTGTAGCTGCAATCAAATAATCTCCACCTCCTCAGAGACTCTAGTTCACACACCACTAACACCATCAGTATTCTTTTGCATAACTAAAGCAACACCCTGATCCCCACCCCCCCACCAGCACATGAAATCTCCTCCTTGTTCGTCCTTTTTATCTCAGCTATTCATACATTCACTCGGATTGCTTCCATTTCTTTACACTTCAGATTTAATGTTGTTGTTGCTGTGTGATTTGACCAAAATCCCGATAGAGGTCATTACATGATTATATAATAATGCATATCATTACTCATACCTTCTTCTCCACTGTAAATTGGGGTCATGCCTTGGCAGACGTTAAGTCATGAATTTGACTGTTCTTTAGCTGATCTCTTTCCTTCTTCATGAGTTTTTGGCACATGTTGTGGCGCAGGCAAAAGCTTCTTGCAAAATCTGAGTCTGTGGTTTGTTCTGAGCGCTCGTCACTTTTGTGGCTCTCATCCTCAGACACTCTCCGCACTGTTTGACATGATTCTTGTGTAGGTGGTAAAAGAGCTTAGCAGTGTTTGGAGTCTGTGGGGACCGGTCTGTGGCTTAAATTCCAAAGTAAAGTTTCCTGTTTCGTGTCAGACTTTTTCAAACCACCTCCATGTGACGGAAGTAGCAGCTCTTTTAGGTACAAGCCCTTACTTTTGTCCTTCTCCTGTTTAGAATTACCCCCTTCTGTGTCCCGTTTACTGTCCTCCATAGCTGCTTTCAGACATGCACTGAACTTCGGATTATCATGTGATAATCACAACTGACCGAAAGAGAGCCTCGAACTCTCTGGCGTTTCCCCTGTTAGCCACCTAGTACCAGCTGGATATTGTCCTAATGAGAATACAGCAGGATTTGTCAATTAGCCATAAGCAAGTGGTCTTGTTGATGACGTTTCTAACATGCGACATACGCAAAACTGAAAAAAACTAAAATAAGACAAATATCTCAGGAAGAGGTGTGATACATGCCGAAAACACCAACTAAGATGTCAAAGTAGAAAGACAATGACATTCTAGAGCTTTTGGTGATAAGAAACAAAAACAGGTGATTTCTGCAGCAGAGTTTGTACGTTACTTCCAGCTTCCTGCATGCTGCAGCACCCATCGCCTGAACTCTCTGGAGATTTGTGTTGTTGAGAACCCCTCGGAACAGAGAATCTCATCCTGATGGGTTCTTGATATGTGAAAGGCAAACTCTGGAGGAAGTCCGGACCCAATAATTCGGACAAGTTTGTTTGTGTCGGCTTCATGCTAATTGTTTGTGTTATGTGGAAGAATGGAAAGCACGGTCCAAATGATGATTGCTGTACATAATGAAAAAGCAGTAACAAATTTAAGAATAGTGAATTATATGAAACGATAGCTGGTTTTCCATCATCACATAACTTGTCATATCACTGTCATGCATAATGACATTCAGCATGGTGTGCAGATATCACGCAGATCTCACACACACACACACACACACACACACACACACACACACACACACACACACACACACACACACACACACACACACACACACACACACACACACACAGAGAGAGAGAGCCTGTATGGGGGGCCTCCCCCGTCTTCCTCTTGTCAGCTTCCTCTTGTCACTGTTCATTGCGATAAAAATAAGACTGAGACCGGATATTCTCCTCATTGGAGTTGTCTCCTGTTGACGAACCAGTGACTTGGATGAGATTAGTCATCCTGTTAAATCAGATTCAAGACAGTGCACTAATGACTAAGCTCTGAGGGGCACCCTCTCGTCATGCCTGATGCCTGCAATACGACTGTCTTGACTGGCCGACACAGTAAACATTGCTTTTAGCGTGGATGGTGATAAGTTTGGGAGATGAGCGCTGGGGCCTTAACTGAGGGGGATAAAAACACAGATATTTTAAGTTAAGGTGTGTAGTCAAATAGTTTAAAGGTGCCACAGTGGGAAATAATAACTAGATTTACTAGATTCATTTTTCGAGTACTTTTTGCTTTTACTCCACCACATATATCAGCAAATATCTGTACCAAATTATTATTATTATTATTACTTACGTAAAATATTTGCGTACTTCCTCCAGCACTCTTAAGGTGTAAGCAACAACTTGTGTTTATTTCTTACAGGGGGCAGAACGTGATCTCTATTCATATGTTCATCTTGGATTGTTAAGATTTGTGGTTCTGCGCCCAAGTGGCAGTTTGCTGAAGTGAGAGAGAAATGAAACGATCCGTTGGTTAAATGTTCAGGTGCTTTGATAGAAGTCAGCCATGTGACTGCCTTTTATTTCCACCAAGTAAATCTACACAAAAATATTCAATTGAGATAAATCAACTAATCAGCCCCCCACTCGCTGACCCATTACCTTGGCAGAGGCATGGTCTTTCAGAGATAAGAAAAGCAGGAAGAAAAGATTTAATGGGCTATTATTGAGTGCACAATGAGACTTGCCAGCAACAGTGACAGGTCCTCAACACTCTGAATGAGACTCGTTGCGATATGAATACCCACGGTGGATTTGCTTAAAAAACTATTACACAAGAAATGTGTAATCCTGCGCAAACCCAATGGTGCGTCTCGGTAGTGAGCAGGGTGAGAGTGTTTTTTGTGATCCGAGCCCTCCAGGCCTGTTTAGACAGATGATGGAAGGGTGTTCCCTGTGGTGCACTCACAAGCCTATTTCTCATTCTCCGCATGTGCCTCGTCCACCACGACAGCGTGCATGAGCATGACATTTTGGTGGAGGCATTTAGAGTGAGAAATCTAACCCCTGCCCACAGCCTGTTTCTAGAATCTGCCACCGTGTTGCCTGATTAAAAATAACACTGTGGCGTGCATAGATTGATTTAGATGATAAACTGCCTTTTATCATCGGGGAAATCATGAAAGCCGCATCATGTGGCCAATTAACACCTTAAATCTACCAAAACATAATTCAGACCCTTTCTTTAAAGAAAAAGACAATTGTGAAATAACTATACTTTCTGCTATATCTCAACACACAATTTTTGTGTATTTTGAAATGTTTAGCTGACATTAATAAAAACTCAGTAACAGCTGTAAAAATCTAATCATTTTATTTTTCATATATATTTTAGACTGATTAGTAAGATTCAGTTTGTGCTTTCATGTGTAGTTTATGTTTAATACCACTTCCTAACATAAACGATAGTAAATAAATACACAGAGCTCCACTGTGTATTTGTGAGACTCCTCATAACCAGAAATCACTCCAATTAAATAATTTATTATGATTTATTAGTTAATTTAGTACAGTAATACTTTTTTTAATCAGAGCTGATTTGCAACAATCAAATCAACTTTGATCAAATGAAATATCCGCTGTGTTAAGAATTAAATAAGTGCTGTTGAAGTGTAGCTTTTACAATCCAAAGTACTCATTACATGAAGTATCCAAATTAAAGGTTCAGTGTGTAGGATTTAGTGACATCTAGTGGTAAAGTTGCATGTTGTAGCTGAATAACCCTCACCTTACCCTCCCCTTCCAAATATATAGGAGAACCTACAGTGGCCCTCAGTTATCATAAAAACTCAAAAGGACTTCTCTAGATGCAATGTTTGTTTTGTCCCTTCTGGGCCACTGTAGAAATATGCTGGTGCAACATGGCAGCCTCCGTAGAAGAGGACCCTGCTCCTGATCTAAATACTGTATATAGGGCTCATTCTGGGGTAATGAAAATTTGTATTATACACTAATAAAAAAATCACAATGATATGATTACTCTATATGCCATTTTTGACAAGAGATCCATTGAACCTAAATCTTACACACTGGAAATTTTAAGTATATTAAACAATATTTTGAATGAAGCCTATCCCTGGGTAGTATGGCAGTTAAATTCAGACACAAATGTGAGCGAGGGGGAGGGTGAAGGTCTGTGGTGGACAGGTTTAAGAAGTTTAGCTTTCAGACAACAAAATATCATCGGAAAAACAACAGGAGTGAAGAATTTTGTTTTCTCTTATGTGTCACGACGCCATCATGCCAGACATTGATCATCATTAGCAGTGCTAGCAGCGAACGCCAGATGCCTCAGTACACTGCTTCTTCAACTGTGTCCGGGCAACTACCGTCAGCACCATGGGACATATACATCTATTTTCTCACGTGGATCATCCTTTTCTCACACCATCTGTTTTGAGATAACTCAACAGCTGCCTACATCCTCTGCCTGTCTTGGCCTGATCGCAGCCTCACTACATATTAGTTTATGACTTTAGCACGTTTTTGACCCTTTTGACAATTTTGTTTAGATAAAATGTAAACACTCACTGTTTATTCTATAACAATAAGTCCTCATACCTGGGTATACCAGCAAACCATCGCTAATATCGATATGTCTGTGAATGAGACACATAAATGGTTCTTGCTCTAATACATAATTTGCAATGTGTTAATACCAGGTTTTATAGGAGCAGCAGTAGAAACCATTGACTTTATACAAAGTTGGAAGACGTGTCTCCACTTCCTACCACTCTGCAGAAATGAAGCTAAAACATCCTGCATACGAACGCTGCCATTTTGCACATTTGGAGCCTGAATCTGCGCAGTAGTGATCATGGTGTGGAGCCATGATAGCGAGGGCCCACCAATCCACATGCTCAACCCATAGCGAGTAAGTCTCAGCTGTCGATCATGATGGTCCACCAAGATTTTATATCCACAAATAACTAATTAAAACCAAACTTACTGGAAACATGAACATTGCACAAACAACAGTATGGTAAGAGCTACCTTAAATCACAGAAACCATCTTGAGTGTGTTTGGAGACTTTTAGACTATGTCCCATTCACTGACATGGAGGAGACAGTTCTTTTTTTGTCATTAGGGGGCGATCAAGATATTTCCCTTTTGGGGAGCTATCTACAGTAGAAACACTGATAGCAGCAGTTCTATAATTTACCATATTAGTATTTTCAGTAGTAATAAAGCAATAGATTGGCAATCAGTTAGGGGAACCACTCCTTAGGTTAAATATACAGTGTGTTGAGTTATATCATTTATATTATATCCATTTATAGCAGTAAGGGCCCCTTGAAGTGGCTTTTGTCACCATCTCAAATTCCTACAACCATGAAATTAGTACTTCATTAGTTTCCCTTTAGAAACCACTATAAGGGCGTTGACTTACCGGTGATGTGATCTGACCCGTGTTGTTGATTGAAAAAAAAAGACGAGCAGACTTACACGTGGTCTTATGAGGGTGGTGAAAGCAACAAAGAGCCCCCATAAGAAAGTGTTGTGCTGCATCTCTGTGCCCTCATCAATCACAGCTCTCTTGTTTATTCTGATGCTAATGCTGTCAGGCTCGCTCTGTGCCCCTATCAATTAAAAGGAAGTGGTCAGCAATCCATCATCCTCCATTTAACACGCCATGTTATGGAGTGCTGTGTTTGCAAACAACGTGTTTGTGTGTCTGTGTTTTTAAATACTGTATGTGTGCACACTTTCAGTACGTTTATAATACACAGAACACAGATGCCCTGCTGTCTGAGGCCCCCTTTTTTTATACGAATATTGGAGAAACATAAATAGAAAGAGGCAGAGATACAGAGACATCATTCCTCTGCCACAGAATAATGATCCTTTAACAGCCTTCTAACTGAACCAATCTCTGGAACAATTTCTCGTAACTGGAATGTCTGTTCGTTCTTGGCATGGGTGTATTTGAATTGATTACAGCTGTGAGGGGAGATAGGGGAATCACCTTCCTCCAGTGACACCACAGTTTGGGTTGCAAACTGGAGATTTGCATGGCATTACCCGTGACAGTTCTCACAGGCTTTATTCTCCACGCGGAGGTCTTTTGAGGGAGCTTCCACTGTAGAAATGTGGCAAAAGGTTATTGTTGAACCGTAATGAGTCTTTCAGACTGAGCTACAAAACACAGTAAAGGATTTATTCTGCTTCAGAAATATACTGAAAGTGAAGATAGTTTTGACTATACTGACACAAGGACAAAATAAGGCAATATGATGATATATTTCAGCTTCTGCATGTGAATATGCAGAATCTATAGGCGAAGGACAAGATTTTGGGGCCGGAAGCTTTCTGGTTTTTGCTTCTAGTTTGACTAATCACATTTTAGCAGGCTTTGTTGCCTGCAGGTAAACAACCCACGTGCAGAGCAAAAGAGGCTGAAAACTTTGACTGAAATGTATCGGCTATCAGCTTTTTAATTTATTTGCAGTCATATGCAGATATCTATTAATAGAGATGAGCCAACATGTCGTCTGGACCTAAAACACCTACAAAAGTATAATTGTTTTTGCTTTGTATGGAAAAACATTTGACTAAAAGAAACTACTTGGACTGTAAACAGTGTGCGGCTAAAGGAAGATAGACTCTTGGCCTGGATATTTGCCATCGACACTAGAACCGCCAAAATATTGGCCCCTGCCCCCCAGAGGCTGATTCTTCATCAGACGATAGCAGATGGGCTCTGAGATTTGACACCATCTACCCTAGGCTAGATCTTTAGATTGTAAGACTCTGGGAAGTTTTATCCAAGCACCAGGTAAATAATTAAAGTTTGCAAAAATTTGCAACGGATTTTTTGAAGTTAGCTGCATCAAGACACATGTTACAGTCAAGTGCTTGAATGACAATAAGGAAAGTGTGATTGGTTAATGATGTTGATTAAAAAAAATAAAAACAAGTAAGGTGTACATGTTCTGGATTAAGGGGAAATTATAAAATAGATTTTTGGAACAGATTTATCCAGTTTTGTACTTTATCAGTACAAGATGAAGATAAAAAATATATGTTGCTATCAGCATTATGCAGACAGCGAGCAACACAGCTTTATTCTCCGACAAAATATGCAGCTTCCTTTTGCAGATATAGCCTAGGGGTAGATGTTATACTGGGCTGAGATGTAGCCAATGTCTAAATCTCCAATAACTAATTAATAAAAACTATTCAAAATGTAAACAATACATTGTGTGCTTTACATCACTGTCGGTCCTTAGTGTCCCTAGAATTGTTGTATTTGAAATGATGTATTACTTAGCAAGTTTTTATACATTTAAAAGCAGTCTCTGGTATTATATAGCTTCCCCTTCCTGTCTGGAAATGTGATTTCACAAATGAAAAATATATTAGGCTCAATGTGGGAGATGGAAGGGGGATACCTCATGATTTATTCATCCGCCACAGAGCGAATTTAACACTTTAATGCTAAAGAACGCCATTACGACTCCACCAGGAAATTTGACATCACACAACATTGCATGTTAGATAACATGACTTATTTATTGTGGTGTTTAAAGAAAAGGGCTGCCTCCTCAAAAAACAACAAAAGCTCACATGTGACGTGCAGCTGTGAAGGGGAGTGTAGAAAATTAGCGCCTTTGGTGGGTCGAGTGGGGGAAAAAAGGTGCAGCTGCATGGGCAGACGACTCAGCTTTGGTGATGTAAAAGAGCCCAAGGCTAAACATTCTGAACAGCCCAAAGACACGAGGGGCACGGAGGAGGCGAGAGACACATTCACTGTGTCTGTGTGTGGACGGACAGAAAGACAGAGGGGGTGTGTGAGTGGGGACGGCTCCATCCTGGCTCCTCGCTCCTCGCCCGGGCACATTATCCTGAGAGTATACCTCTGGCTCCATGTCCGCTTGTTGACGGAGCTAAATTGATGTGATTTGATGGTGCAACAGCAGCCACACTGGTCCCTGCCAGCCTCTCTCTCAACACGCGCACAGAAAAAAACCCAAAACAAATACACAGCTACACACACTTACATTTGTATTCATTCAGTCGGAAAGTGCAACATAAACGAGCTGCAGTCCTTAACGGAAGGATGACTGCGATTAAACTCGAGGTGACAAATATGATGGTGTTCTTTATCTCGCTCCTCATCATCACCTTCTGCTGAACAACAACAGTGAAGACTGAATGTGCCCTCTTAAAAGGCGCTGAGTGGATTTTAATAAGGAGTGCGGCGATTAGCGATGCACACTCTGGTCTTCATTGGGATTAAGAGGCTTTGAATGGTTGAGGCCATTAAAATCTACACCGGCCCAGAAGCCTTGCAGCGCCTTATGAGTATATTTATCATTAGGATTAACGAACCCAGCCTGTGAACACTCTCCACCCCAGGAGCGTGGCCACCTCTACCCTTGTACCATTATTGTGTTTGGCTGAGTGGCTGATGATAAGAGCGATTCAAACGTGGGGGGGGAGGTAAAGCTCCGGTCCCAGTCCGCCAAACCCGTTCCCGGTGGGCCATTCTCAGAACAGGCAAAATCTGCATCCACCAGCTAATCTGTGTGCAATGTAGAAAGCTGTGGTTTACACAGCTTGTCGTCATCTAATTCCTAAACCACGAAACCCTGTGCATGACGTGAACAAAGAAAAGACCATTGAAGTGCTTGTGGAGGAGTGAAAATCTCCCTTGAGGTCGTATGTATATTTGTGTGTGTGTGTGCATTGCAATCTGGGGGGATTTCAGGGATCTGACCATCAGCGTGTTGAGTCATCCCACCCTAACCCATTTCCTGCTTCCCTTTCCTCCCACCCCCTCAGATCTTCCACATGACCTATGACCTGGCCAGCGCCATGGTGAGGATCGTCAACCTGATCGGCATGATGCTGCTGCTGTGTCACTGGGACGGCTGCCTGCAGTTCCTGGTGCCCATGCTGCAGGACTTCCCCCCTGACTGCTGGGTGTCCAAAAATAAGATGGTGGTAAGTGCTCTTCCTGCCTGTTAGAATTAGATAACGCCCTGTCTTATCCCATCTGTCAGCTTATAATTACTGTACAAAAACCCTCTTGACGGATTGCCTCACGTATCTTGTCGTTTTAAACCCTAAATCAAACATAATTGTTTTTATTTATTTTGGGCTTTTGACATCGGCCCCTGTTGTGAAGGGAGCGAGAGAGGCAGAGAGAGAGAGGCAGCGAGGCAGTGCACAGAGCATTGATTTCCCTGAATAGGACAAACGGCTGCTGTCTAATATTGGCTGTACATTGACAGATCCCAGTGAGCGCTCATGCTGTGCCTTAATTTTGTTGTATTGTTAACAGCTGCAGGATTAGAGCCTGTGTTAAAGCCTGACCTATAATAGAGCTCTCTGTTGTTTGCTTATGGAAGCGGACTGTGTCACACCTGATGTGTGACTGTGCATCACCCGCAGCTGATGGCCTCATGTTAACTTAACATGTTATAAAAGAGTATAGACACAAAGGAATCTCAGATATAACCAGGTTTTGTGCTTCAAGGGGCCCTTACTGCTATAAATGGATATAATATAAATGATATAACTCAACACACTGTATATTTAACCTAAGGAGTGGTTCCCCTAACTGATTGCCAATCATTATGCATGTCAATTTGTGGTCAATAGGTCAATGTTTGGAGTTTTTGTGTTCTGCAGGTCATCTCGGTGAGAAATTGAAATGACTGCATGCCGCAATAAAAGCGTCTGTGACTGAAAAGGTTTATTGGCAATGTGTCGACCAAGAAGGTTTCGCTACATCGATTTATTGCAAACACCTTTTTTGTGTCCATATATTGATTACAGACGTTTTTATCACATTCCTCTCTGGAGGAAAATACACACATCACTTAAACCGGAATGGCACTCGGAGATCGCAACAGTCCTGTTAAATTCAATCAAGCTGCTGCACCAATTTCACACAATAGATCAATTCATTATTCCCTGGGAAAATGGTGAAAATAAAAAAAGTTACAAAAAAAAAAATGTCCTTGGTGGAGGTAAGTACAGTTGAAAAGCGACCAAAATAACTATTGAAGTGAATTAATTATTCAAGTCACAGACAGAATATTACATTTATTAACAGAAACATGACAGATTGGGAGGCCAGAATAAACACGTCCTTAAACCGTGACAACACAACCGCCAGCTTTGAGTTTTTACCTAAACCTGCTTCCAGTCAGTTGATTGTTCAGCTCTTCGTGCCAGAGCAGATGTCACATGAGTAGTTACATCGCTCAAGGTATGATGTATTTGGTTCATCATGCCTCACTGCCTCCCTGACATGCTCACTTGTTTCACAGAATCTGCCTCCATTATATTTAATCATAAGAAATGACAGATGTTGCAAATCATTGTCTCTTGAGATGTTTCACACTCCAGCTAATTTTACTGCCAGTTTTCCATATACCTGTTTCTGCAGAGCTGTATACACACACACACACTGAGGAGCGGGGGTCCTGCAAAGGGGCAGTGTCGGTACCTAAAAATTAACCAATATACAGCTTCTTTGACCAACTTTCTAGTTTATTCAACCTCTTTGTCTTTAATTTATGTGGGTTAATATAGACTAAGTCACAAATATCATATTTATATTCAGACCTCCTTATGGTAAAATCCATTACATAGGTAATCTCTTACAGTTTTATGTTTCTGTTTCCTTTGACTCCTAAATGCATTGAGCATGAAGTTGCGAGAAGATTATCTTAAATTATATAAAACAGAGCTGTTAGGCAATATAACTGTGCTTGATCATAAAATGACATTACAGTATGCATGAATTAAGATTGGATTTGATGTCTTCTTTTGGATTAAATGATAGTATTTCTTCACAAATCCTTTTATTTTTTATTTGCGAGAAAACCTTGTTCTGAGAAATAAAACTGCATAATAGATAGAAGTGACAGCAAAGAAAGGCAGGTTTAAATACTCCCGCAACATGAGGTATATGTTTGTTTTTTACACAAAATACAAATTTCTTAGTTTGATGTCATTCAGACTATAAACAAGTTCAGAGTAGAACGGGATTACGTTACATCCAGCTCACAAATGTAATTTACAAGGGCATGATTTCCTAAGTAGGTTTAAAAGCTATGTAAAGTATATATATATATATAATAAAAATATTAATAAAAACAATAATTAATAGATGAATATATACTGAATAGATAAATAAGAGCAGACATGAGAATTATTGCACATTATTCAATATTGCACAAAGAAATGTTACCTCTACTCCTTTTACCAAAAATAAAGCCATATTTTAGTTATTCATTATTTTTTATCATAAAAATCCTAACACTACGTCAGCGACTCATGGCTCACATGCCGAATGCCCTCTCACGAGATGATTTCCGGTAGTTTTGAATAAATTGTTCTATGCTTCTCATGTTTCCATAATAAACAGAGGCTGTGGACTGTAGGAATCAATCTGCAGCACCAATATAAAAAAAAACGTTGCATGAGGTGCAGAGAGGCCCTCTTAATGTAGTTTAGTTTAGGGATGTTGCCTTTCATTAACATCAAAATGGAGTTTGTTTTGTTTCACACAGTAAACACTGTCTAATTAATTGCATTACATAGAAGAATGCTTCTCAGTGTGACAGAATAACAAATATATCTTTCTGAATTAATTCCAGCCTCGGGGGCAGGCACCTCTCTGATGGAAAGCTCCCTGTGTCTGTGTTCACAGTACCTGGCAGACAAAGAGGTTGTTAGTATTGATAGACTCAGTCACAGTTGGTCTGCCCCTGATTAGGATCATTAGGAGATGTTTTTTGTCTTCTCTTACTGTAGCAGTCCCATTATCTCACCGGGTCATCACTCCTTACCTTTTCAGGAGGGCACTAATAAAATCGCTATCTCTCCTATGGCTTTTTTTCCCATTGTGGAAATGAGTTTGAAAGCAATTTGGACATGTCACCCCAGGAGAGAGTTGATATTGATTTGCCATGAACTAACCATTGGGATCCAAAGGAGAAAGGGGGCAATCTATCTACAAATGAGAAAACTCACAGAGAAATCATATTTTTCTAAATAGCTGACCTACTTTCTGTCATGCAAGCCTCTAGTGTCTCACGCTCCATCCGCCCATTCTCAGGGCTCTGTTTTAGGCTCCTGCCCAAATGTCTGCTTTCTGCAAATGTTTGCATATTGAAGAGTGTGCCTCGCCCTGCCAGCTGCTCCGTATTGAAATAAGATGACTTGAAGTGGACACATGCCATTAGTTTTGTCTTAAGTAATTGGATGTTTGTGTTTGTGTGAGCTGTCAGGATGTTCATTGACCTTTAATGTGTCGCCTTCACTCTCATGAGAGAGAAAGTGTGTGCACGATGGAAAAATGAAGTGTTCTGATGAGTTCACCTTAACTGACCCCTGTCTCCTCTATTTCATCCAGAACGACACATGGGGACAGCAGTACTCCTACGCACTTTTCAAAGCTATGAGCCACATGCTGTGTATAGGGTATGGCATGTACCCCCCGGTGGGCATGACAGACGTGTGGCTGACCATCCTCAGCATGATCGTGGGCGCAACCTGCTACGCCATGTTCGTGGGCCACGCCACCGCGCTAATCCAATCTCTGGACTCATCTCGGCGGCAGTACCAGGAGAAGGTGAGTCAAGATGGCTGTGTGGTAGTAAGGTGGGATGCTGGGTTTCGTCTTGTTGTTAAATGTGGCACTTTACCACAAAATGTCTCCGTTTGTACAGCCACAAAACTCACTCTGACGTGTAGGTATTGCAGCTTTATCATAACTCTTCCAAAAAGGGAAAACAAGCACCATCAGTCCTCTCAATGTGGGACACGCTCCGACAAAACTGAGACAATTGCACCTCGTACCCCGGTTACCTCACCTGGTAGTGTGGGTGCCCCATATATGGAGGCATCCTGCAGCGGCCACAGATTCAGTTCTGGCCTAACTCTTTGCTGCATGTCTTCCTTATTCTCTCTAAAGGCAAGATGCTCAAAGCATATCTTAAAAAACATAATTTCTAGTATACATTTTTTTTTCACTCCTATCGTTTCTCTAACATTTCATTCTTACTTTGATTTCGGAGACAATCATCATATATGTTTTGGAACTTTGATTCCCAGTGCTTTGGAAGATGCTAAGACAAACTCATATCATTGAAGTATTAGCACAGGGGGGAAATGTAGTAATGAAATAGATAATAGAAATAAAATCTAGACTAAATAATATAAATACAAATACTATATCTAATAAGATAGTTATACTATATACAATGCTTTTGTTTCTAAATGTGCAATATAACTGTTGAGGAATTTTTGACCATCCTCACACATTACTGTATATGCCACTATATATTAAGTATACAGTATATATTAAATTATATCTGTACAGGAGAATAGTGCCTGTCTAATTCCACAGATACTCCCTTCTCTCCAAGCAGGACCCAAGGTCAGGTTATAGATAAAGGACCAACAGAACATTGTAGTGTCTACGCTTAGGCACTTTCATATCTAACTGAGATGCCCAGACAGAGAGGCACCAACTCTAACTCTACTGCGTATTTCAGTGGCAAGACGTAAGGACACAATGTGATTTAGGAATGCATACTTAAGGCTTAACTATCCAATAGGATGCAAACACCTACATGTAACATAGAGAGTAACAGCAATTCTAGCCATTCATGGACAATTGCTCATGTTACTCTGTTAGCGTTTGTATATTGTTTCACATTCTGGTCTCCTTGATGCATCAAGTCTACATTAAAACCTTCTGCATAAGACATCAGCTGCTGCCTGAGTTCTCCTTTCACCAGCTTCCAGAAAACTTCCATAACAATAATGTGCAATTGTGCAATTTCTCCATATTCTTTGCAATATATAATATGTGCAGCAGTCTTTCTTGGACTATGGAACAACTGCTAAGTGACATAAATGGTAAAGCTGTGCATCTCCAAAATGTCAGCTTCTCACAAACTAAAAATAACAGCCTCGTTTCTTGGTTTGTTTGGAAGACAAACAGCAAAGAGAGTACTATTACTAAAAATTGGGTCATAGTGAGCCAGGCGTCCTTATCTTTGCCTGGATGTTTTTTTTGCAGTGTTATCATATATGCACACAGACAGGAGCGTCAGTATCCTCAGTTCAGGGACAGAAAAGCCTTGATGCCTGGCCATGAAGGTCGAAACATGTGCCACAGTGCCATGGCCTCTGTGGGCCCAGCATGGGCGATAATGAGCTGAGCTGCAAGGCTGCCACGCTGTCCAACTGTCTGCAGCGAGGAGGAGACGGGAGAGCACGGCCTCCAGGGAGAGGAGACAGAGGCTCGTGAGACCCCACCCGAATGAAAAAGGGAGAGCGGGAGCAAAGAGGGCAGAGAGAAAGGAGGAGGCAGACGAGCAGAGGGTAGAGATTAGCTGACGTAATGGCTGTGTGTTGCTGCATCTTCAAAAGAAGAAAAAGACCACTGGATAAATGAACACCTGACAGATCCAGTGGTGAGTAACTAAATCCAAAAAGTAAAACACGCAAGTGGGGATGTGACAAAAGCAAGTGAATTGAGTAGCTATTAAATGAAAGATGAGCGAACCGACTCTCAGCTCAACGCTCTCCACTAGTCTGGCGAACAGCTGGCCTGTCTCAGCACCAGTCAGCATGTGCGGCCAAAGCCATTTCCTGCTGTTTCCGGGATCACCCCCTAAGGCGCCTTGAGAATCCCCCAGCCAGCTAAAAAGGCTCCCCTGTGCTCCCACAGCCTCCCATGGTGCCTGCCTGCAGAAAGGTTATTACTGCAGACTGCAATTCATTTTTTAAAGTGCGGATTCCCTCATTTATCTTTCCACATGCCTCAGTGATAAGACACTCTCTGGCTGCACTGTCACTGCGTGCTCATCTGGCTGTGGTACTACTGTACTATACCAACTCCATTTTTTAATCAGGGTTAGTTCCTTCAAAGTCGTAAACCTTTGTGTCACTGGCCTTTGCACAAGTCGTGTGACAACGAGATCTCCTTCCTTGAGATTTCACTCTGCTTTTCCTTGCTGGACTAATACCATAATCTGCATACTCAAGAAGTGGACAATCCATCGGTCAGTCTCTGGAGTATTGAGGAAGACAGGTGACTGTTTTCAGAGAGGCATGACAGAGACAGCTGTTCGTGTCTGCAGGGACCCAGCCTGGATAAAAATCGTCTCACTGAGACACCAGCGTCACAGTAGCCAGTGTCCAGCCCTGACAACTCAATCAGACAACTCACGTTTGAAATGTTTATTGCAGCAGCAGAACATAGTTACTTTCTCGTCTAGGCTCCATCAACTTCATCACTTCCCCACATAAGATTACATTAATATAATGGGTAGTGATGCCTCTGCCTACAGGTGGATTCTGGGGTGTTGGAGGGGCTGAAACAACAGGCAGCGATACTTGCCAAGGGGAGCAGAGGCATTGACAAGCAAAGGGAGTGATGGGAAATCTTTGCAGCTTAAATAGAATGCCAAACTGGGAGGGTGTGTATGATGAAGATTGTGGAGAGTGAGGTGTGTCACATGATTAGAGCAGTCCAGCTCGCTCACAAGTGTTACTCCATATATTCATACATTAATATAACAAATACTAAAGAGCCCCTAAAGTCCCTACAGCTGATCATTTTTTTATCTCACGCACAAAAGATTATTACTTGCACACAATAACTCCCACGCAAACAAATTGCTTGTGCGCACAAGATAGTTTCCTTTTGGGAACAAGTTAATGTACAGTATGTGCAGCAAATGATTCTTGCAAGATTATTTGACATCCCAAGGTGAAAATATAACATGATTATATGAGTTCTCTCCATCCCGGTGTCTGTATGCATCTGAAGTAAATTAGTAAGTTGATACAAAAAACATCTGTATAATACACCTGTCTATTAGGCTGGGTGATATTATGCTGTCTCACTTAGTAAGAAACCAGGTAAAGATGTGACAGGTGGCCTTTTGTAATTTTTCAGGTGGGCTCATTGCTAATAGAACTTTTCTCCAAATCTAATGTAATTGTCTTTGGTCCCACCTCCAGCATGGATGATATCACGGCAAACCTTGGTGAACGAGCACCATTCACCAAGTACTCAGCTTGAAATCTGGGGGGGGGGTCTTTGACCAAGAGCTGAGCTATAAATCCCACATTAAGAATGTTGTGCAATTGTGTTTTTATCATCTAAGAAACCTGGCCAAGGTCACATAATTTATCTCCCATACAGACCTGGAAAAATCATTCACCGCCTTTTTTCCTCTCGCCTCAACTACTGTAACTCCATTAATTATGGTCTTACTCAGAAATCCACTGTCTACAGTTAGTCCATAATGCTGCCGTTTCATTTTTGTCAAAAGGCATGTACAGTCTATTTGTTTCTGTTTTTATGTGTCCTTAACAAGAGGAAAAAGAGAAAAAAATATTAATTGAAAGCTCATAAAATACTGTATATTTTTTGTAAAATTACATACTATAAATTCTATAAATGTCAAAATAGAACACAACTTAAACATAACTTAATAATAAATCAACAATAATTAAAAATGGAAATTAAATGTACTAATTGTAATTCAGTTTTGAAGTGGCATTTTATTTATTTTATAAAAAATTTGATTACCCTCAGGAAAGCCCCAATTTGTATATATATATATATATTATTTTGAGGTATATAAACATTTTAAGAGTGTGAATGATAATGACTATGTATTTTTTCATTTTTTGTGTCTGACCAGAATTCAAACTAAAAACCTGCTCTACTCTAGTGTTTACAAAGATTGGTGGTAACTAGTATATTACTTTATCTGCATTAACATTAATAACCTGGATTTTTGTTTTCAAAGATCAACAGATTTTAATGTGAAACACACAACATTTTTAGATTTTTGATAGTTGGGCTATGTTTTTCTTTAAATATGTTTTAAGCTTTTTTGTGTTAATTAAATCTAACTATCTCAGTTGAAGTTAAAGTTTTTTGATAGCATGAATATGTTTATGAGCACTAACTCATACAAACTACTCTGCCACAGTTTGTCACTGCCTTAGTTGGTTTCTAAACGACATCAGAGTGTTTGGAGTGCTGAGTCAACACATGAACTGATGTTGCAGTTTACGGACTGTGAAATATGAAAAATGTGACATTTGACTCATTAAAATGCTCAAAATGCCACCACCTTCTTTTCTGTTGCCCGTTGGCTCAGAGAAATTATGCTCTGTAGTTTTCAGTTTTTGTATTCGGAAGCCAAATGCGCCTGTGTTGATATTCCAGAGATGCTATCGGCAAGACTGCAAAACTGCATCATTAACATACAGCAGCAGTCTGCAAACTGGCATGAATGGTGATTTACTCGTCTGTTTAGCTCCACAAATCACTGATATGTGTTTTGACAATCTTGCTTACAACATAATATTTATCAAATTCAAATGTGGAGTGGAGTAGCAATGAAAATGAATAGTGACCAGCATGGAGCTGGATAAAAGCTGCAGTAGGCAGGTTATTGTGTTATCGCTGTGTTGTTTATGACATTGGAGAGAGTGCTCATCGGTAAACCCCCAATCAACTCAGGCCCTGTTCAGACTTGGTATTAACATCCGTCCTGAGAGATCACAAGAGGTCAGCGCTAAGTTCATCTGTTCACACCTGGCATTACAATGTGTCCTGGATGTGTCTACTGTGAAGACACTCAACATCAACATAGAAACTCTACCGCCACTAGCTTTTTGTCGGTGTAGTTGCAGCACGTACCTACGACGTAGCTTAGACGCAGAAGCATAAATGTAGCTTTGACGCAGAAGCATGAATTGGGCTTTAGGAATGGTTGAATGAATGATTTTGTGCAGCTATTAATAAAGATTTGACCTATTCAAGAAAAGTATTGATCATTATGTGTTGGTCAGTGTTTCTATTGTGGTGTTGGCTACAAACAATTTACCATATGGTCACTGAGAAGTTTAAAATGTTAGATTCTTTGTGAAACCCTAACGGGTCCATGGACGTCAGATGAGTAGGCGGTCTTTCATATGTGAACCAGGACGGATTTACATTCACACAGCAAGAAGAATATTGCCACACGTGTCCCAGATCAACTCGGATGTGGTCTGATTGATCAGATCTCAGGACACATTTGGGTCCATAAGACCAGTTCTTAGCACTGACCACTTGTGATCAGATCACTCAGGATGAATGTTAATACCAGGTCTAAACGGGGTCTCAAATATGGCTCACTACTCGCAATGGCACAGACGGTAGATATGGACCACCGGTTAGTTGGAGAAAGAAGTGAAAAAATCAGGTCAGTGTTGTGCCAAGCATCACCAACGCTACAATTATCTGCCCGACACATGGCTGTGCATTCATCCACTGTAAATGAGCTGTAGAAAGTAGAACATGCAACCTTCATACACATGGCTGTGGGGCCAACACGAGAGGCCATCTGTCCAGCTGGCATAGAGAGGGGACATCCAGGTAATAGTTACATTTAGACGTGAAACAAATCAGTGGAACCCCCTCTGAGAGACTCTGATGAAGAGAACCAGTCTATGAAAGGATCTCAGAAGTGTACTGTCGGCACAGAGCAAAGGAGGAAAGAAAAAAAGGCTCTGCTCTCAAAGATGGTAAAATTATCATCAGAAAGCACGGGTATAATCTTTTCTGAATAGAATTCTATTACAATGTGGCACCATGTGATAAATGCCTTGGCTGTCAGAAGCTAGCAAGCGGTCTTAAATACTCTTAAATAGGAATCAGGCAGCCTGTTAACTGTTACACAAAGTGGAGAGCCCAGCAATCACATTAAATACTCGAGGTTGATATACGGCCTCCGCTGAGATGAAAAATAGCTTTATTAGATTAATTTTCACTCGGCTAAAAATAAATACTCCAGTCTTGATGTTTTTTTGCTGTGTATAAACAGAGCACGCTGATGCAGAATAATAATAATGCATGTGCTTTTTCTGCCTGTTTGCAACTCCGTTTTGTTGCGGGTGTATCTGATTGCATAGATTAGGTGGGGTCCATGTCAGATTGGAAACATGACTGAAGCACCACCTCCTCTACTCATGTGGTGCTATTTACAGAGTGCTGTAATCATGTGATTTTAATATCCTGAGATCCCAAAATGAAATGTTCATATTCATATTTTAGTGCAACCATCAATTCACAACCCTTATATTCAATTTATAACAGACGCCTGTACTCGTTTTAAACCAGCCCTGTTTGAAATGGCCTGTGTTAATGCTGGTTGCAGCTTTCTTTCCGAAACTATAGAAGTGGCCTACAGTGATTGAGCTGCAACAACTAAAGACCTGCTGCAGGACTCAGTCCACAGAACCATGAAGCTGCAACACCACTGCAGCACAAAGAGTTGTTCACCTGTTTATTCAATGTTCAGTGAAGTGCGTGAGTACACAGAACCCAAAACTGGAGAATTAGTTGTCATTGCCGTTGTAGTGAAGGCTCTGCTGTTGGTGTGATTGACAACGTCGCTTAAATTGGTTAGTCCCAGCTCCTGCTGCTACAGATCGCTGGTCTCCTGTTTTTCTTTAAATCATATATTATATTACTATATAGTCAATTAATATTGAACATATCAGGTGTACAAATCACATCAAATTTGACACAACTTCTATGGACCCTTAACAATAGACATGCCAAGTGTGAAGCCAATAAGAGAAATGGTTCTGGAGATATGCGCTCCACATTCAGACAGAGATTTTTATTAGATAGAAAAAGCAGTAAAATTATACATTTTTAAATTTGAAACCATTTATTGTTTGGCATGTGCTGCATGATACCTATTACTAAAATGTTCTGTACAGTGACTTTTTGGATACTGAAATAGTTTTAGCACTGTTCTTTTTTTAATCTTGGTATGATAAACTGAGACCCGCTCTACAGGATCAGAGTGTCACTCCTGTAGGCTAACAGAATAGTGCACTACTGTAGGATATGTTAGTGTGGTATAGACCTCTGAATAACTCTGTTAATCTGTTGGATTCTCTCATCTCCACATTGAAACTCTATATTACCCAGCGAGAAGTTCTCTTTACACCACGATCTAAAACATTGTGAGCTGGAATAGGTTAGTCATTATTCAAATCCCCCCTGAGGACCCCAACCCCCACCTCCTCTCTTGTCTCAGGCATGTTAAGAACCATTATCACAGGAAGAGAATTACATTTCCCCCAGATTGGGGCCACAAAATGGCTGCGCATGTGACTGTGCATATACAGGGTGTATACGCCGCCTGCCACTCCAGCCTGCTGTAAGCCAAAAGAAAGCAAAATAGATAATCTCATTCATTTGTAGGTGATGTGTGATCCATGTTGTCTCGCATACTTTGGAGAAAACTCGCTGATCCTTTTGAGGAATTCTCATCTCTTGTTTTTTTTTAAAACAGTATGCTGTTAATATCATCCAGAGTGGGATAACCAAGGAACGCTCTGTTGTTGTCCGTTGCCGGTGATGAAATCAGAGTTGCCCAGCAGGGACCTGCATATAAGCAGCATGTTGTGGCATGCCACTCCCTAATGGCTTTAGGAGGAAATGGCAACGGGGCTCTGCACCCCCTCCCCTTTAAATCTCCAATTAACACTTAGCAATTAAACACAGCTCTTTGGGGAATAGTTAATAAGAAGCCCGAAACTGATTGTATGAGGGTGAAGAGGCTCTAGAGATCTTTTGTTCCCCCACTTTAAACCTCCAATCAAGACCTGTGTAAATACAGTAAATAGTCATCAGAGGGAGACTGTGTTTGCACATGACAGAGTTGTCCCTGTCTCTCTAAGAGGGACAGAGATGTATTAATGCTGCCAGCAACAATCAAGGCCTTACAAACCCCTATGATGTAAAAGATGTAGGTCTCTTTCACAATAGCGACAACTTGGCAGCGCCTTGTGGGGGCTAAGTCATGATTTCCCCCTGTACTATCAACCAAAGGACACAGCTGTCAACAAGTTGAGTAGCTTAAGTCAGATTCTGCCTTACAGTAACAGCCGTTCTCATTAGTGGGGACCTGACTGATGGCATTACTGTAAACCCTGTTACATTCCCCTTTCCTCTCTGTCTGCCACACAACTTTTACTGCTGACTTAAGGCCTGTTGACGTGCCCCAGAGGGACTCTATACCGCTCTTTGAATGCACCACCAAAACCAAATCCAAAGTGCAGCCAAGGTCAATGAACTGTCTATTTAATGTCCCATAAAAATTGATGCTTCCTACAAAAGGAAATCCCCTTGCTTAAGCGAGGGTCGACCATAGTTACCACGGACTGTACTGTTTATAAAGATGGATGACTTGTCTCCACCTCCTCCCACTATCCAGACATTAAGCCAAACAATCCTAGATATGAATGCTGTCATCTTGTGTATTTGAAGCCAGTCTGCACAGTAGGAATCAGGGCATAGAGCCGCCTTATCTCGGTCTCGCCGATACACATGCTTGACCTATCGCTAGTCAGTCTCAGCTGTCAATCATGACATATCAACCGTTTGTTATAGCATCATATAACTAATTAAAACCAAACCAGAAAAATGAACATACATCAGTGTGATAAGAGATACCTAAAATGACAGGAATCATCTTTGAGAAAAATGCATTTGACTTGTTCTTTGACTTTTTAGTTTAATCCATCTCCTATCCGCTAACACTTTTAGGGGAGCTGTCATGTCGTCCATCTTTATATTCAGTCTATAATAGTGACCATTAACCTTTCAAACTCTTATCTACCCATGGCCTAGTTATTGATAGCATCATAAAGAATACATCACTAAAATATTGATAATGATAGATACTATCTCTAGCATTGGCAGGAAAAGGTACAATGACAGTAAACGAAAAACCCTTATGATTCCCATACATGGCCATTGAAGTCATAGAATGTATAAGAAAAGTATAATGTTAATGTGTAAGTGTACAGTGTGTTAATGCCATTCTTTCCAACAATTATTGCCGATAGGAAGTATGCAGTGAAAACAAGACAGAGTCCATGTCATGCTTACAATGGCGATGCTAACATGATGATTGTTTTACCATGTTCTCCATTTTAGTTTAGCTTGTACTAAAACTATACACTATACTATTAACACTAAAGTCAAATGTATTAGGTCATCATTCATTTTGCAGAGATCTGGTCATAAAATTAAGTACAAGACAATTTTAACCTCACTGTGGCCCAAAAGAAAAAAATTCAGGAGCAACAAGGGGTTAGGGTTAGGGTCAATACAATTCACAGTGGGTGGAAAATGAATGCCTTTATCAAATCTCATGGCAGTTTCTCCAAAAGTTCAGACTGACTGACATTCTGCTCCCTGGAGCCACTAGGACAGCTAAAAACCTTGATGCCATTTCACACAGCAAAGGCAATTTCTAGGACTTGGCTATTGGCTGGTACCTGTCTTAATGTAGCGTTATAAACACTGCTGAATATAAGGGGACGGCTACTGCCAGTGTTCAAACTGTTCTGATTCCTGTTTAATGTTTACAGTTGTGAGTTCACACATTTTAGAGTTGAGGGAGCCTCATTATATGAGCCCTACCTTTTGACCATGCGGTGCAAAGTTGGGGAGAAGGAGACAGAACAGTGGAGAAAAATAAATATTTAGAAAGTATAATTAAGTGGCTGACATCTCTGTTGGGGAATGAATTATTCATCTATTATTTGGTAAAAAAAATTTGCATCTGCTTGGAGAGCTGCATGAGAGAGAGGGGAATTGGGAGAGAAAAAAGCATGATAAAAGAGCAGGGGGATGGAGAGGAAAAAAAGAGTATGAATGGGAAACACACCAAAGATGGATACGTGAGAGAAGGATGAAAACTGAGAAGAGAGGAAGGATTTTTTTCAATTGAATATTGTGGACAGAGCTACAGAGTTCAGTGGGCCAACTATGCTGCTACTAAAATATGGCCAAGGCTGCAAGCTAATAGGCTAACCTACATACACAAAAATGTAATGTAATGTACTTAAAGGACAGTAAGTTAATGTAAGGTTCTTAACCTTGACAGGTCACTAGTTTGTGCATCACAAATATTCATCATTTTATGCATAAAAATTGACTGCAAAGTCAAAACCAAGATTTAATCAAACACTTTCATTTCACATATACACTTATATAAGTATGACAGAGTATTACTGCAACTTAAAGTAATAAAGTCGAGAATCAAATATATATAAAGAAAAAAATGAATTTTACTTTATATGTCCCTCTTACTCCATCTAAGAAAAGAATACCATTACCACTTATTTATTTAGTTTTATACTATGTTGTGGTTTTGGATGGGTTATATTATATCTATACACACAACATTACACATTGGGCTGCTGTGATGACAATGGTAGTTTTTCTGATTGGGATACTTGTTGTTCCAGTCCAGCAACAAGCTACGCAGCTAGTCTGGCTGTGTCCAACGTTAGCAAAAGCTTTTACCAACAACCTCACTTATGACTTCCACCAGGGAAGTTATGTTTTCACCCATGTCCGTTTGTTTGTTTGTTTGTGATGGAGATTATATCAATACAGCTAAACAGATTTCCCTCAAACTTGGTGAAAGCATGTAGTATGAGTCAGGGAAGAACCCATTGCATTTTTCAAATGTCTTTAACAGGGAATTTTTTCAGCAATTTAGTTCTCAGAGAATAATTCATGGATCTTGATGAAAAAATCGGACATGTTTAGCGGACTAATATTTATGTGCAATTTTGTGCAGATCCAAATAAAAATCTGGATCCCGTGAATTTAAATGTGGTTTCATAAGGGGAAGGTTGGGCCTTGGATGAGGTTCTAGTCAACAAATTATATCTTGTTGTGTAAAAACAACTAGTTGAGGTTTTGCTGGATTTATGCAAGGATTTTTTTGGCAAGGCACAGTCACTTCATGGAGTCTTGCTGGCACTTGGAGGTTGCCAGACTCGACTAATTGCCTGGCGAGTGCTCTGTTGCCTGAGCTTTAGAGCTGCTGGTTGGTATAATGTGTTAATGTTCTAACTCATGCTGAGCACCTTGTTGACTGCTTGCCATTACCTTACAGATAGGGAAATATATTTCCAAAAATAGTGAACCCAAGGAAAGAAAGATAGAATTCCATGGGTTTCCTTGGCTTCTCTTAAATATTGAGCAGCCCCCCCCTGCATCCTGACCCCCCTGGTTGTTAGAGAGCAGTGAGGGAGGCTCCTTAATGCTGACTGTGATTTGATTTAGCAGAGCAGGGATCTTCCTGGTGGTGGTTTGATGGTGGCTGTGCCACAATAAGATGATTTCCTGTAACAGTGGGTGTTATCAGCTCATCACAGCATCAGGAGAGCACCGTCCCAATCAGCCCCTCCTCTGAGACTCATCAGTAATTAGTAAAAATGAAATGCCTTCAATGAGACACTGATCTACTGTAAGCAGTGCAGTTGCACTCATCACAATATAAAAGAAATGATCTTGCATTTATTCCTTTGACAAATGCTCTTTCATGTTGGGAGAATCAAATCGTAACATGCTATAAAGCTCAGGATAAATGGTTCTATTAGATGTTATGACAATATTACTTTCCTTTTTTTCCATGATCGTTTAAAAAAAAAAAAAAAAAAAACGTTCTGAGGGAGATGATAATTCCATGCCTTTGAAATAGAATGCCCTGGCATGTCTAATGCAGGAGACATAAAGACATTAGATAAGATGCAAAATGTGGGTTACATCTGTCATCTTCACCCTGGTATCACACACACATGCACCATCTTCACTGAAACACTTGGCAGCCAATGGACGTCTGCAGCCGTTTTTCTGGAGTAGAGGAGCAACAGTTATTGTCTGTGGAAGGATTTTTTTTTTCATCATCAGATCAGTAAATGCTCACTTTTATGCCAAGAGGATTGTGGGGGATAAAAACTGAAACTCTCACCCTAGTGGATATCTTAAAGCTGCTTTCCACATCTTATTCCTGCATTTAAATTGTCCAATACTTCACTTGACATTCCTAAGAATTGAACTCATATTTTAGGTATAAACCACTGAGTCATTTCTCAGTGTTGGACATACAGTATAATATAATCTAACCCTATCTGCTGAATTATGGCATGTACAGTATGTGCATGTGTTATTTATATTATATACTCTTGCAGTACAGCCCGTCCAATATGGATTTCTTTGGGGGACCGATGGCAATACTGATATTAGGGAGCAAATATTTTGTCGTTGCGATGCTAACAATGCACTAAAAACGGGATTACCAGCATAGACATGCAAAAGTGTGCAGCTAACTGTCACAATAAAGGTAGCGGCCTCATCAGCACGCACTCTGACTCCAGACTGTTTTCTCAGTCTGTGAGGGACTCGAACAGCTCTGGTCAAACACAGACAAACTAAAACCCACCTGATGGGGGGGTGAACGTCTGGGCTGCATAAAGGACGTTTGTGTGGGCCAGTGCAAAGGTAGATGATGTTACCTACAGAGCCTTGACCCGACGTGATCTTAGCCCTCACCTCTGGATATTTTATAGCACAAAATTTTAACTCTGGTATGTGTTTCCGTCCAGCTCCACACACGTCCCATGATTCACAGGAAGTGTGACAGCCTTCCTGCTCTCACAGAAAACAGTCGGACAACGTATGAGGCAGCTGTCCTTATTTACTGTGCTATATTTCCACAAGATCAGCCTTTTGATGACTCCCCCCCAAGATCTGTAGTGACTAGGTTAGTGGAGTCGGATAACAAAGGAGACATCTGAGGTCAGCCATGTCACTGAGGGGTGAGGCCACTGGCAGCGTAGAAATGGTGATCAAAGAGCACCTCCAGCGTTGCCCTATGAATGGTTAATTTCCTCTTTTCCTTTTTTCTCTCTTACTCTAGCGGTCAAGGATTCTACCTGTTATTATTCCCGAGGTGCTCTCCGTGTGCTTTGATCTGCGTCTCTGCTTTCAGTGCGGTAGAATCAGTGAGAGGCCATATGACACACATTTTTGATACATTTGTTTTAAACAAACAGCATGAAGACTGAAGGATGCAAACACACACTGCACTGTAAAAGAAAAGCTGTGTGTTGTTTGAGGAGCCACAGGGCTTTCTTTGTTATTAATTGCAACTCTATACCCACGTATATAAATAGGCGTTATCAGCAGGACACGTACATGTGAACACAGCATGGATATTATATTTTTCGATTATATTATGCAAATATTAATGATTTCAGCTAATTTTTTTAAGATAATTTCTCAGTAATTCTCAGGAATCCTGTAAAACACCTGAAGTGCATATTTTGTATCCTTTCCTGTATCCGGTTATTTTTGTCAATTTAAGTATTATTTGGTTTAATTTATGATGTCAAACCTGCTGTATGAATACACACACACACACACACACACACACACACACACACGTAGATACATGCATTCACACAGCTCTCTCGTTATCACATTTATTTTGTATTGCACTTTTTTCAACTTACCGTCGCCTCAAAATAAACATGCTAGGAGGTGTGTGATTGATGTGTTATAATAGACATATATGAATGTAAAGTATTTAAGTGCTTTAATAAATGTCAACTCTTCTCAAACTTATCATAGGAGCAATCGTTCTTATTAAATGTAATTTCGCAAGGAAACATACCAACACGCATATCCTGTCTGGTTCTTCCTTGAAATGAAGTTGTGTCCACACTACATGTAGAGACAGTACTGTTGGTTAATTTCCACATACCGGAACTCGGTCTAAGGGTCCGAAACTTCAGACTTTTCATTGTTATTTGTACCAAAAAAGTTAGCGAATACAATAGCTGAACTGACAACACACTGAAGTCAGGTGCTCGCCCATCTACAAACCATTCTTTGTCAAGTATAGATAGACGTAGCCCACATATGTGATGACGACAGGATGCAGGTTATTCAAAAGTCTTTGTTTAGTCTTTAAACCAAAAATCACAGATCAAATATAAACAATGTAACAAAGACATGAACCTTCAGACTTTCAGGTGTGGAACGGTCTTCAGACACGCACCCATCTCCATTTCCTTGCGTGTCTCACCTCAGTGCCAGCTGTTCTCTGTGGCCAGGTATTTGTGCTACAGCGCCACGGCCTGTTAGTAACCTCATTGCTTTGTGTCTCTGTGTCCCTGCAGTACAAACAGGTGGAGCAGTACATGTCCTTCCATAAACTACCGGCAGATATGAGGCAGAGAATCCACGACTACTACGAGCACCGTTACCAGGGCAAGATGTTCGACGAGGAGAGCATCCTGGGAGAGCTGAACGAGCCTCTCAGAGAGGTGGGATATGTGTATTCTTGTCTTGAGTCTGTATCTGCTGTGCACGTGGCCGTGATGCATTCAAAAGCCTGCGTGCTTCCTGACATTCCCCTCAGTTCAGTTCACATTCACTGACATTTTACCCTAACACATGCACAGAGTATCCAAAAAAAGAGGTTTTCGTTTGAGGCCAAATCCAAACAAGAGTAAAACTGAGAGAAGCTAAAAAAAAAAAATAATCAATTTCCATGTTGTCACTCCATTATCTCTCTAGTCTGAAATATGGCAGGTCATTTGTAAAGCTCCAGCTCTTTTCTGCTGCTCATTTTTTTTTTCTTTGCATGCTCACACAGGAAATCATCAACTTCAACTGTCGAAAGCTGGTGGCATCAATGCCTCTATTTGCCAACGCCGACCCCAACTTTGTCACCTCCATGCTCACCAAGCTGAAATTCGAGGTGTTCCAGCCGAGGGATTACATCATCAGGGAGGGCACCATCGGCAAGAAGATGTACTTTATCCAACACGGGGTTGTCAGTGTCCTCACCAAAGGCAATAAAGAGACCAAGCTGTCTGACGGCTCCTACTTCGGAGGTAAGACGAGCTAACTCTGCATCTCAAACACAAACTCAAAGGACACACACATCTTCCTGTGTGGCTTGCATCTGGCAAGGGGAATTCTGGTAATTTTTTAACCTAGGCCCTATGTTTATAATGTGGCTGTGTGAAGGTGCTTTCAGACATGCATTTAACTCTGGATAATCTCCTGACTTTAACCGAATGGGTTGTATGTGATAACACAAATGTTCTCTGTGGAGTTTCTCCCGCCAGCCTTCAAATAAAAAACTGTGGAAAATGTCTGAGTTAGCCAATGTGAGAAAACAGAAGGAGATCCTCCTGAGGATTCACAGTGTGGGCGTGTTGATGACATTTCTTACACATAACAGACCCACAGTTATAAACACTGGGCCCAGATTGAAAAATACTGGAGTTCTTCTGTAATGATATGGCCTGACATTTTACTTTGTGAGGCGACAGCATTCAGATGATTCTATTCTTGCTCTGATATCGTCATGAGCTTGAAGTTGTATGTTCTGCAGAGCTCTGTCACCTCACTTAAAATTCAGCTTCATGGTTTATGCAGGACTTTTCCCTTAATTCACATCATGGTCTGTCTGGTAAATGTAGGACAAACTCAAATTAGGAGCATAGCATTTGCTGTAGTGGAAATGAAGAAATGTGTGTTCAAATGTGTCAGAAAGCTGTGAAATTACATACTATAAGAATGTTTAAGTCTAAACTCATTTAACTCATGTTACATTCTTAATCAGGGTCAGAGAATGTGTCAACTGCAGAGCTTATGAAACATTTTGCAATACTGCACTCACCAAAACGAAATGAGTGTGTCCAGTATCATTTTAGACGACACTGTGAAGTAAAGAGAAATGGTAGCAAAGCATTCAACAGCACATGACCTTCCTGAGAGTTTAATTACGCCTTGCCTGCTCAAGTCCTTCTCTTCCAGAGGGGTCAGAGGGGGGTTTCCACAGAAATAATGAAAAGATGGCAGCCAATCTATCTCCACACATGCTAAAAATAGTCAACATTTTTGACAACATGACCCCATCTCGCTCGAGGGCCTCGTTCTCCAAAAATGTTCCCTCCAAGGTCCCTTCTCAGCGAGGCAGTGCTCAAGATTCAGTCGGAGTTTGGAGTGAGCTCATAGGCTTGTTTGTGCTGCATGTCTGTGTGACAGTTTGATGTTCTGCCACTCAAAGACACTGGAGTGTGCTCTAGGTGGCAATGCCATCTAGGGCTGTCAATGAATTTGGTTATTTAATCAAATTATAATCAAAAACACATTTGATTGTGAAAATGAATATTCAGTTGTGAAAAAGCACTGCCACCGTTGCACAATGTCATGTTGAAAGTAAAATTTATTAACAACATCCATGCGATAATGATTACAGAGAGTTCACAACCCAACACGTCTGCAGACAAAATGACTCACATGCAGTCAGAGCAATTTAAAAAGCTCTGTTTGGCTAAACTTTGGATTTAGATCAGCAGCATAAATTTGTTCAACCTCGACATCCCTAAAATATGTCCTCAATGAGCATGACCTGATGTCCATAACTCCACCCAAACAGCCATGAGGTTATGTTTTCACCCCTGTCCGTGAGCAGATGACCATGAAACTTGGTGGAAGGATGGGGTATAGGTCAGGGATGAACCAATTCAATTTTGGTGGATCTGGATCAGGGGTGGATACAGGATTTTGTTTGCGCAATACAGCGTCTATCAACATTTTCCTTGACATTCATTTATTTAGAATCTGTTTATCACACACTAGTTGTTTTATCCTCATACCACATGACTGGTTTCGTCAATTTTTAATCAAACACAATCCCCAAACCCATGTTTTTGTTTTATTCACTTTTCACCAATTTTCACACCCCTAATGCAATTTTCACAATCTCAATACATAACCAGGAATGCATCCACATCTGACCTTTTTTCTCCATGCGTAAACACGTGTAGTGTAGAACAGATTTTGGAACAGAAACTGGCTTGGTTGCTTTAATCATAATCTTTTGATGTGTAATTATTTTCCCCTCCTGTGCATTATAGGCACAAGGCTTTTGACTCCATTATCCTGTGATTATCTCTGGCAGTGGCACTCCACTGGGGGTGTACGGGTGGGGGCCAGTGACATAGGCCTGGAGCCACTGGGAGTTTGTTACCAAACATGAGTTAGTCATTCATGAAATTAATTGGTGCAGGATCAGCATTGGGGGTTGTGGCACATGTGCATCTCTGTGTGCTTTTCAGTATCAGCATGCAGAAGGTCGAAAGTAATTAGTATTTTTTAAATTTCTGTGATTTTATTAATGTGCCGGAAAGCTGACATCTGCAGGTTTGAGTCCTTGTATGGGTGAGGGACGTACTTGTTACGGTGTAAGCATGAGAACAAGGAGCTGAAGCTGTCCAGTTGTTCATTTTTGTCAAGCACGCTCATCGTCAGCAGCCTCTGGTTTACAGTACAGCAAATGGCGTGCGTATGCGCTCATCAACATCTCGGCAAACTCATGTACCGTATACTCATTCATTCATAGACAACATGAATTATTTACGCAATTATATACTTAGCAGTCTACTCCAGTTTGTTAGCTGCTGGATTAGCTCGACGTGTCCTGGACGGGAGCGTCGGCTGGGCACACAGCGATCCAGTGGCGAGGGGAAATGTGATGTGACTTCAGTACTCACGCCAAGGGACACATGGACCGCTGCCAAGCCCGCTCTCTGGATGCTGCTCTGGGCTCAGAAAGAAAACACGCACCCTCCCTCCATCCCCACTCCAACCCTCCCACCCCCCTCCTGCCTCCTTATAGTTCAGTACAGAAACACTTATCGAAAAACTGCATCTCCGCCACCCTCTCATTCCCAGTCTAAACAGGTTATTGTTGTTATAGTTCATCCTGCGTCCACTCCAGTAATTGATGTGTTGCCAGTGGCAGACCGCGGCTCTCTTGTGGTTGGAGTGGAGCTCGGTGACCTAGTGGCGGCCCTGCATGCCAGTCAGAGGTGCTTATCAAAAGCTGCCTTTGATTGCACCGCTAAGATGGCTCACTTTGCCTCTGAGTGAGTGGCTTGTTGCAGCCCTGCGAGCGGGTGGCGTGAAAAGAAAGAGAGACACAGCCAGAGAGTTGGAGGCGGTGGAGTATGTTTTGACCGCACAGCAATCTCCTGTGTCATCTTTTTGGCTTTACTCTGTCTCTGATTGGTTCTCCGGCAAATGGTTGCTCTTTAAATCCATACTCTTGTTAAGTCCTGGGTTAGGGAACTAATACTCGTCCGCTCTCTGCTCGCTATCACTTTTTTTTTTTTTTACCTCTTTTCCCCTCTGAGCTCAAAATGACAGGTCTGTCAAGCTGCCAAATGACCACCCTGACTGAGTGAGTCAGTGAGAGAGGCTGGCAGCAGTGAAGGCCCAGGTAATCCTTGTGGTCCTTAACCCAGTTAACACCCCGACACCTCTTATTCTGAAGCAACTTCAGCTGAAGGTGGAGGCACGACAGCAGCTGACTGAGTGACAGAATGGGGGGTATGGTAATATATATAAGAGTCTTATATAACATGACAGGTTGGTTAGGATAGGATGATAAACGACAAAATGCTGTGCGATGTCATATGACACAAAACACTGAGATGCTGGGCTTGTTGTGAGTGAAGTGTTTTATATAACTGATCAGATGCTTGGGGCTCATGCTTTTTTTCTGATATATAAGTTACTTTATTTATATCTTTTTGTTATTACTGGGTTTTTTCATTTTTTACTCAGTTGGTTTGGATTAAAGAGTCGGTTGAATGAGTAAATCATTCACTCCGCTTCACGTGTGTCAGTTCAGCTAAATGTTAACATGCATTCCAACATGCTCATAATAACAATGTTATCATGCTGTTGTGTACTAGATTTCATGTTTACTGTGTTCAATGTGTGTTTCCAAATGGAAAATGTCATTAGTTTTAAATTCAGTCATTATAGTTGCTTGGAAATTGATTGGAAGTAAAATGTTCATCCTTTTGATGGAACTAGATGTAAAGAGAAGGGATAAGTTACTAAAAAAAATCCAAAGGGGGACCTGAATGCCTGCATCAAAATCCCATGGCTGTATATCCAATAGTTCAGATATTTCTCTCCAAAACCACAAATAAAGTTGTGAGATCATTAATCTTCTTCTTCTGGGAAACATACAGTATATTGTGCCAGTTTGACCAGTTTTTGGTGAGATTTCAGTCGGTTACAAAGTAGTGGAATTATCAACAGCCCATCATTGCCATCCTGAGGGCCATAACACCAGCGGTGCACAAACATCATCTACCAATCGAATATTTCCAGAAACCTCTGTCTGTCTCTCTGTTGGTCTGTATGTGACTTGCATAACTCGGGAACAATTAATCTTATCGGCTTCAATTTTGTCATGTGTATTGAGAGGGGCCCAAGGAAGCTCAGTGTCCAATTTGGTGAAATTTGGACATTTTAAATCTTAACAAACAGGCGAAGAGTGCTCTGTAGCTGCGTCAGCTGGGACTCATTTATGTAAGTGACGTAGATCATGACAACAGCAAGTTCACAACAATGGTGCGTTCTTGACAACAGCAACAACTAGTTGCGGTTTCTGTCTTCAGTGTCCAGCTTCCCTGAGCTTTTAATAAACAGGTGAACAGCTCTTTGTGCAGCAGCTTCAGGGTTCTGTGGACTGAGTCTTGCAGCAGGTCTTAACCTACTTTGGCTTAATTGCTGCAGGTCACTTTTACAGTTTCAGAAAGAAAACTGCAACCAGCATTAACAAAGGCCAAGTAAACAGGAGACCGTACTAGTGTTATAAATAGAACAATGGAAATGCCAACAATAACTTTAAATAAAATAAGTTAGCAAGTCTTTTGAATTCAAGACTTCAAACTAAAAATGAGCTTAATTTGCATTTGCACGTACTACATGTTCTGATCCGTGAATGTTGGTTTACTGTGTTTTTGTCCCTCACTAACATAAACATCTAACTTCTTACCTATTCAGAGGGTGAAAAAAGACAATGAGAAATGACGGGCGCCCAGCGTCCGCTGCTGTGCTGAAACACACCAGATATCCTCTACCTGCCTGTGCATGCTAGCCTAACGGAAGGTGTTTGCGTAGCTATGCAAATGCTGGGAGGGAGTTATCATGACATGTCACGGGGAATCAGGCAGCCTACTGCGGATGCTTCAAAGGTTAGAGAGTGTGCGCTCCGTGGGCTGTGGGCAGTGTCAGGGAGGGAGATGGGAGCTGACAGAAGGACTCAGAATCCAGGTGAGCTTTGCCAGACCAGGCTGCAGGACACAGATACTTCATCACAAACCAGGCAGCCCTGCTCATACTCATTAATTCACATCCATGCACGGTCATAAGCAGGGAGAAAGGCAACCAAACACACACACACTCAGTGACATATAGACAGAGGCACACACAGACTTAAACTTATTTAAATGCACTTTCAAAGGCCAGTATTTGCACATGTATACATAAAATCAGCCAATAATGTTAATGTTGCTATCATTGGAAAGTTATACAGAGAGAAATAAACATTAAGGACCCTTATTTTATATTCACTTTTGATTAAATTCAATCTTAAAGGAAAGGCTTTCAGCTTGGTCTATAGAATACACACTGAAATCTTGCGTACAAATTGAGAGCTGTTGCAAGGGACTCTGGGTGAATCATCTATCAAATAATTCCAGATCAATATGTCTGTTTGTAGAACGTATGTTTCAAGAGAACAGTTCATCTTACCGGCTTCAACTTGGTGTATGTGTTTTCAAGGGCCCTAGGAAGTATGTTGATTAGGTGTCATTTGAACATGTGATATAATCAATGTTGATAAACCTTAAATAACCACAGTGCTCTGTAGCGGCAGTAGCTAGGACTCATCAGCAACAACATCTCTAGTTGAGTGTTCTTCGTACTGAGTCAAGCTTCACCAAACATGGAAGAAACAAGTAAACAGCTCTTTGTGCATCAGCTTCAGGGTTCTGTGCACTGAGTCCTGTAGTCTGTCCTAAATTTCTTCAGCTCAATTACTGCAGGTCACTTTTTCAGTTTCCGAAATAGAACTGCAACCAGCATTAACACAGGGCAAGAAAACAGCCCATTCCAAACAGGCGGGTTTAGAACAGGCACAGCACTAGTCTTTCTAATAAGAGCCCAGGTCATAAAGGCTGTACCAGAAAAAAACTGTCATTTTACTCTTCCCTCCTCAGAGCTAAAATAACAGTTGTTATTCAAATTAAATGACTGCATTGTCACTTAAATGTGAAAGAGAAACACATCGTGGCTATGATAAAGATGAGTTTTCATTTTAGACAATATGACAGTATTGTGTCTACCTCACTAACTTTCCAAACACAGTTGTAGGAGCACATATCGTTGCTGAGCCAGATAAACTCAAAGCAGAACAGGAAAGTACAAAAACACATCTCATTCTCAGCCAGATATCAGTACACCGGTTATCTTGTATCATGCTTTGCTAATTTGAGCTAACAAAGCCCACAATTTTGGGCTGCTTATGAGTCATCTCTTTGTCACTGAGGACCACACAGGAATGAATGATTGTAGAAGCGGCTGCTGGGTTTGAGGAGAAAACATCCACATCTTATAGAATACAGGCAGAGCTACACCAACAAAGCCCATTCTGTGATTTCATGCAGGATTTGGGGAGCGCTTCACTGAGTCACAGGAGATGTGAATAAGCAGTGGGAGCAGAGAATTCACAAATATATTGAATGTAAGTCTCAAACCATCCACAAAAAATGTCTTGAACTGAACAGTGAAGTATACAGAAGTTTGCATCTCACTCAGCAGGATGACAGTTTTATATTTTGAATATTGGAGTATAGTGTCCAGTATTACACAAATAAATATGGGCTATATACATAATAAATATCCCAAAAAATAAGGATAAATACATGTGTGAATTGCAATAACCGGTATTCTTAAGCGCTTTGAGTGGTCATCAAGACTAGAAAAGATGTAATTTATTATTACATTTAATTTAATATATAAATACAAACCATTTATGTTTTAAGTTGTTTCAGTTTTTCTGTTTCTGTGCCAAAATACATTTATGAAGCCTACTGTATATATTTACCTCTGCTAAAGAGGTCATGATTTCATCCTTGTTTTTTGTTTGTTAGTTAGAAGCATTACAATAAAGGATGTGGTATGGGTCAGGGAAGAAGCCAGCAAATCTTGGTGAGAACATAGAGGGTGAGAACCAGATCAGTGAGCGCTTTTTTCAACAAGCTTGTTTAGTACAGAATCAAACAAACATTTGCACATAATTCTGCCCTATTTTAATCCACTTTTACCAAAAACAAGACACTTTATTTGGACCCACATTTTTCTTGACTACTGATGTTAAAGTTCCAGATATTCAGGACAGTGTTGATCTTCAGAGCAGCCGCCTGCATTTAGCCCCTCTGCACTCAGAGATGTCCACTAATCTCTTATTGTGTAGCTTGAGGCGGGTTGCAGACCCAAACCCTGCCATGGATTTTTTTTTCTCTTTCTGTGCTCGTCGTTCAGATGGCACTGCTAAGTGTCTGGGCTTCACTTGCTTTCTGCAAAGACAGTTAGATGAGGCCAGAGAGCTCACTGCAGCTCATCGCCTCATCTTGGCAGTATTGGCTTCATCCAGAAAGCCACGGGACAAGAGGATTTAATACAGAGCCGCTATGCTCCTCTCCAGAGGGGATTACTGGAGCAGTGCTGCGGGAAATGGACCCCCAGCACAGCTACAACCGGGGCTGCCCCCTCCAGCACACACTTAAGAGCGCGCACACACAAACACATGTGCCAACACACAGTGTGCATACAAACACAGGCAGGCGAGCACTGTGTTTTATCTTTCACATCCACACAGCTTTCTGAGTTAACCCAGGCATTGTCCATTCACCCATGCTCTCTCTCGCTCTCTCACCCACATGCACTCACAAACAGGAGCACACTACATATGATGTTGTTCTTATGCTTCATACCTATTCCTCCCTCACTGCCCTGTCACATCATACATACACTCTTTATCTGTTACCCGATCTCAATTTTCAAACCATTGAGCACAATCATAACCATTTCACACTCACTGACCAGAAGAGTACAAAGTACTATACAATTTAATGCCATGCAGTCACTGTGTCGTGAATGCTCCGTACTCTATGTGGACATTGTGGAAAATTTTGCATGAATTTTTTACAGAAGAGTTTGGCAGTCAATACTAAATTCATGTAGAGGTTTTGTTATTATTTCAATATAAGCTCTGCTTTTAAGGAAGATGAGCGGAGATGATGACCAACTTCATGACATCATACTCTTCACTGTCATCGTGCCAACATACAAACACTGCGTGCAATTCTACCTAAAGCAGACGCCCACGTGAAATATAAACACAATATCCACATTTTCTACAGTAGATGGAAAATGTCTTGGAGGGTAAAACAGAATTAAAAGGCAATTTAGAGAAAGACAGTGAGGGTAGAGGGTCAAACATGCATGAGATTTCTGGAGATAAGTTGGATAAAAAGATTCTTCAAAATTTTGATTTGATGTATGCTAAAGGGACTGAAAGTAGAAAAGTGAATTATCTGTGTGTGTGTGTGTGAGAGAGAGAGAGAGAGAGAGAGAGAGAGAGAGAGAGATGGAAATAGTTTCTGAGAAAGAAGGAGTGTGATAGCGAAGACAGGAAGTGAGGGTGGAGGATGAGCTGAAAGCTGAAGAGAAAAGACATTAGGGGATGTGTACAAACACACAAAGTAGTTAATACATGCGTCATTGTCACTTAACCCCTGTCCATATAAATACACACATATACAATATATATACATTACCTCCATCTAAGTGTATTCATATACTTTAGACATAATGTGTGTATATATAGAAGATCTAGCCTATATTTTCACCATCACCTCTCCCATACTGCGCTCATGAATAAAATACTGGCATGCATACGCACATATATAGTACGTTTACATCCATCTGTGTACGCACACATACACACGTTCACACTGGCTCTCATATAGACACATCATACTTGTGCATAGCCGACGTGCTGCCACACACACACCATGTCTCTGTGACAGAGCTGTACAACAGTGCAGCTTGTTAAATGGAGCATTATTTCCCTGTGCAGACATGAGGGCTGGCAGGCCTCTAAGCTCTGAAAATGGCATTAAGTGCTGCTGCGATGGATTACTGAAAAGTTGTTGTTTTTAATGCTAAAAAATGAAACTGCTCTAGATTTCACTTATTTGAGAAAGATCTTTTTTATTGGGTCATACTGAAGAAAAATAAAGAGATACAACCATACACTTTAGATCATGTCGAAAGAGGGAAAGGTAAATTGTGTTATTATTAACTATGGGGAAATTGTGGGTCTTATGTTACTGTGTTGTCATTAAGTACCAGGCTAGAATCTTTTGTTGACCACAGCAGTAGTGGTCCAGTAGCAGTACCCCATATATGTGGATGGAAATGTGGCCAGGACATCATTTACATTTGTTTGAGATTTTAAGTGAGTACGAATAAGTGACTATGAGGGGCCCTACAATGAACCACCACTCAGCTCGGGGTTCGTCTACCCTGTTGCAACACTCCTGCGCATTTTGTGACTGTTTTTATCTCTTGACGTTTGAGCATGTGTCTGTCACAGAGAAATGTATTGTTTTATCACCAGTATAATTGTTTTTAAAATTCAAATACAAGTGGGCTTCTGGATTTAACCCCACGACGTAACCCTGTCTTCTTTTTTTTTTTGCTATGTTTTGTTGCAGAGATTTGTTTGCTGACGCGGGGTAGAAGGACAGCCAGCGTGCGAGCGGACACATACTGTCGCCTGTACTCACTGTCTGTCGACAACTTCAATGAGGTGCTGGAGGAGTATCCTATGATGAGAAGGGCCTTTGAAACTGTTGCACTAGACAGACTGGACCGTATTGGTAAGAAAATGATCTTTAAAAAGATGATGTATGATTGAAATCTTTAATATGCTGTAAACTGTAAAGACCATAAAGAATACAAGAATATAATTTATGTTTACATTTAATAAACGCTTATTATTAATCTAATTTCACATAGTCACCATATGGCTGGGTAGATTTAACCAGTGGAGAATACCAATAGAATTACTGTACCTTTGTTTTCTTTTCCGAGGGTGTGTTTAGCTCGGCATTCTGAAATGAGTAGAGCAAACAACGCCTGAAATTACTTTCAAAGTCATCTTCATATAAATATGTTGATAGACCTGTGGTTTTGAAATCCCTGTGTGACTTTCCCTACATATACAATTGACTTTCTCTCCATATCCATCACTGTTCCCAGGCTCAGCAGATGAAAAATTCACAATGAAAGGCACGCCTGTATCATCACTCAGCCATCACTGCATGCTCTGTTTTATCCTCAGCTATGTTTAGAATGGAAGATAGAGGAATTGCTTTAGGGAGTCTCTTTGTCGAAAATGGCTGCTTTGAAAAGATGTGGTGGGCTGATAGGCGTGCTTCTGTGAGATGGTCTCCTGCGTACTTCCATGCTGCCGAGCATGCTCATGTACAACCCTCTTCCCTTTATAAAGTAACTCACAAAGCACTGAAATTAATTATTGTCTTGATGGACTGTGCACAATCTGACTGGAGGAATGCAGGTGATAAAGGGTCAGGTGGTGCAGAGGTCAAGCTCAATGTACAGTAGGTACAATAGCTCACAGCAATGCTTCTGCTAATCTGCCACGAGTCATAAGAGAAAATGGGGAGATTGATCCGGGTCTAATTGCATTTACAATATCTTCAGGTTTCGTGGCCTAAATTGAAAATGGCAGTCATGTGAATTAACCCCATCACTGCTCATGTGGCCATTCAACAATGACTAATGGACTTTGTGGTCGAAGTTGGACACATTTCTCTGGAAGGTTTGTTAGCAGTTAGTATGACTGTTATAATGATGTAACTCCAACCTGTCTCTTTGACCATGAGGACTTGGTTTTCATGTGCATGTGCCTCAATAATGGAAATGAAGGAGTACAAGATATTAGGGGCAAACATTTCTTAAAATTGTGAAAAGAAACTGTATCCTGATGATGGATTATTCCAAGGAAACTTTTGCATTTTATAGCAATATGGTTTCAGGTTGATCCTGGATTATTTTTTTCTTTTATGTTTCCCTTTTGAGATTAACAACCAACAACAGAAGAGAAAATATGACATCAATAGATATATGCCGACTTGTTATATTTCCTCCGCTTACGCTCTATCCCAGGCTGAACCTGCACCTTGTGGTACAATGTTTGCTTTATGTTTTGTCTCTGTTACCGAGGGAATCACAGTAACAGCTATTTAAACAAACATTGCCTACACCTTAGGCTGTCAGGCATTCTGAACGTCTGTCTCAGGGTAGTTACTGTATCCCCCGCCTATCTTTTGTTGTTTCTCTTATTCTGTGCTCTTTCATGCTTTGTCTTTGCCATTCTGCTCCATCCCTCTGTCTCTTTCTGAAAAATATTTTCCTCCCTTTTCCCACTTGTGATTTTCATATATATTTATTTTCTTTATTTTCTATCTTTGTGTGTGAGGATGCTCTATTAGAAAGGGTTTCTGGAAAATAGGGTGCTTATTCGAGTACACCAATATGTCAACCTGGTTCTAACTGCCAAGGAGATTTATGCTCCTGCTCTTTTTATCTGTCTTTTATCTAACCTGTCACTTTGTGTCTGTTTTTGTCTCTGTGTGCTTTTGAAGGCAAGAAAAATTCCATCCTGCAGCATAAGGTTCAACACGACCTCAGCTCTGGTGTACTCAACTACCAGGAGAATGAGATCATCCAGCAGATTGTGCAGCACGATAGGGACATGGCGCACTGTGCCCACCTCATGCAGAACGCCCCACCCCAGACGCCTCCCTCGCCAACTCCTGTCATCTGGGCCCCCCTCATCCAGGCCCCTCTCCAAGCAGCAGCTGCCACCGCCTCAGTAGCCATTGCACTGACACACCATTCCCACCTCCCGCCAACACTCTTCAGGCCTCCGGTTTCTGTTCTGGGGTCCCTAAAGGACCCTCCCAGTCGATTCAAGAAGTTCCATGCATTTGTTCCTTCATCCACAACACCTGGCTCTGCTAAGGACTCCCCCTCTAGCACACCCTCTAAACTGCACACTGGGGTGGACATGCCATTGTTGGCCTCTTTTCAGGCCCAACAAATGACTTCAGTTTCAGGGGCAACTGGCTCTCGCCAACAGGCTTCAGGTAGCACAGGCCAGCAAGGACCTAGTAGGGGTGGATCTTGTTCAAGTGGAGGAGGGGTGTCTGCCCTCCCTTTTGGACCTTACTCATCCTCTGGATCACCCTCATCTAGTATGGCCCAGCTGCACCCACAGCCACAGCATCAACAGCCCTTTCGCTCCAGCACTCCACCTCTTTCAAACCTCTTCCACCAGGGATCTACAGGTGGAAGCACAGGGTCAGGAATAAGTGGAGGGGCAGTTGGAGCCTGTGGTGGTGCCACAGGATGGTCTACAGGTGGAGTGGTAGGAGGTTCTGTGGAAGATGCCACTGGGGGAGACCCTCCTTGGGCTGGAGAGGAATTTGTAACTGGAACAACAGAAGCTACTCTTGAAGGGCACTTTGGTTTGGGAGGAGCTACTGGTGGGTCAGTAGGAGGGATCTCAGGGGAATCATTGGGAGGGATCTCTGATGGGTCAGTGGGTGCTGCTTATGGCAGGTTAGCAGGTGGAGCATCAGGTGGGTCAATGGGGGGCATTACTTGTGGGCCAATAGGAGATGCAGCCAGGAGATCAATGGGAGGGGTATCTAGAGGATCAGTAGCAGGGGCCACTGGAGAATTATTTGTAGTGACGTCCACTGGAGGATCATTTGGGGGAACCTCTAGTGGATCGATAGGAATGGTAGGGAATCCTGGTGGATCGTTAGGAAAGGCTTCCAGTGGATCAGCAACTACATCAACTAGCCATACAGGAGGAGGGTTGAGTGCGACAGGGGGAGGGGTAATTGGAGGATATATTGGCAGAGCAGCAGGAGGGGCAGTAGGGGGTCATATTGGAGGGGCTATAGCTAGTCCTGGAGGAGTGGCTTCTGTTGGAATTACAGCTGGACATATTGGTTCCTCCCGTTGTCAGAGTCCTATATCTACTGGCTCATCCAGCCCTATGCCTGGGCAGCTTCTCCATAGCCAGCCACCTCCAAAGCCCCCTCAGGTGGCTCCGCTGCAGCAGTTTGCTGGGGGAGGCAGGACTACCAGTGGCTTAAACCTCTTCCATTCCCCTACACAAGGCTCCCCATCCTCCAGCAGAGGACAGCCCAGCCTGCAGCCTGCTGAGGGCTCCCCATCTTCCCTCAGCCATTTTAGCATTTCAGGCCTCCAGTCTGGCTTTCTTCCACACCAGATATCCCTAGAGAGGTCTGCCCTGGCCTCACTGGCCCAGTATGGTTCAGCAAACGCCTCCCCCTGCCTTACCCCAGTGGCGCCCAGCCCTACTATTCAAAGCCCAGTGGCTGGCAGGACTTTCCACTACAGTGACCCCTCCAGTACCACAGGATCCCACAGTTCGCTGCTGATGCCTCAGTCATCTGTCCCTTCACAGCATCCCAGTCAGCCACAAACAACAGGGAGAGATTCTCCACTGGGTCGCTTTTCTGAGGACCTAAAGCTTTTATCCAGCTTACACCCATCTCTGCCCCAGGAGGTTGCCCAGGCCTTCGGCCACCAATCTCCTCACTCCTCGGTGGAAACTGGATATTACCCCTCACCCTTTTCCTCACCCACTCTTATGCCCAAACCCTGTAGCTCAGTGCTAGGACACATGACTCCTCCAATCCAGATGTCTCCAGGGCACCCTCACCAGACTCAGTCCCCGGAGACCTCCTCGGCTTTGCTTCTACGGAGGGGCTCATCCACCTACTCATCGGATCTAGAACCTCAAACTGTCCGCTCTAAACTCCCTTCCAATTTGTGAGGATTGATCACACCCTCCTGTGCTCCTCAAAACTAGATCACATGCAAACCCTCCATGTGTGGCTCTCTTTTCTTTGTGTCTTTAGACTTCACTGTGTTCCACCTCTCATTTTACCAAGATCTTGAATTTACTGTGATTTGAAAGATACTTTACTGGGTAACTTGGAGCTCTAGAATAGTTATTTGTTTTATGCTTTATTTTGTTTTTTATTTATACACAATGTATATAGATAGAGATATATTTAAATGATAAGTTAATCAAGGGACTAGGAGGGTGTGAAAAATAATCTCCATTTAAAGGACAGTAATTTTCTTTATTTCTTTAACTATGCCAAATTCATCTTTTGATGTTTGGGAAGATAATTCAATGGACTACACAATAGTACTCTTTTTTTCTGCAGGAACCTATGCACTAATACCTGCATGTGTAAAGGCTTTTTGTGTGTTTCAAAAAATGATCTACATTTTTAGATAAAACAACATGCTTCGAGACAGGCTGACTCTTGTACCATCTCATTTAGGGTCACATATTGTTGATCCTTAAATGTATCTATTAGATTGTACTTATTTATCCTCTGTGTAAACGTTTCAAAATCTTATGGGAGATGGAGAAGAGACGTTAGGAAACCAAAAAGACTTTTCCTGTGGGGTAATAATTCACCTCCTCTTGGCCCATCGATCATTATTTTATACCAGTTTATCATAATACAGTTTTTTGAAGCAGGGCGGGAGGGGTTCGGTGATATACCCTCAATCGTAATATTCAGACATAACAGCATGTGAGCAACTGGCTTTCCGCAGAGTTGTCAACTACGTCCTAACAAGCTCACATTGTCTTCCAAGCTCATGCCACTAATGTGTGTGGAAAGCATGTGTTGTTTTTCTTCCTGACTGTGCAACTGTTAATATGCGAGTGTTGGTGAGGGAAAAAAAGTGTGAGAATCAGTGGGACAGTCGGATGCGGGGCAAGACTTTTCCCCAGATCATCAAAAGGTTCTTTTTTCCTTTTTCACTCAATAACGTCCATTGACCACATGGGGTTTGTTGTAGCTCTCAGACAGTTCAAAATCAACTGAAATATAAAATAGAGTTTTTGTCATTCAGCAAACACACTACACAAACTGCAATGTCAAAGAAAGTCCATCATATGTTGTCCTGTAACTGCTACAGTATATGGTCAAGTCAACATAGACATGTGTCCTCACTGAAGGGTAGTACTGAGTCTGAGATGTTGAATGTATGTACATTTTGGGTTGCTAAAAGGCAGTACTGCAACTATGGTACCACAACTTCAAATGTCATTGGTCCAACGTTTTCATCAGCAGCCAAAGTGTCCTTTAGCAAGACACAGGACCACTACCAACAAAACAGTTTTAAACCAATCTGGATATGTGACTCAGTAGGTTGCCGCTTACCCCTACTTTTTACTGTAGAAGCTCCATAGCATACTACTACTGTGCCGCTGCTGTAATGCTAATAGAAACCCCATTATTCAAAATCAGACCTCTGTTGCGCTTGTGTTGCTGCAGGTAACAATGCATTGATATACTGTGCATAACATACAAGGAGCAAACATGAAAGATGAGACAAGAAAATGCCCTTCATGTGTATTCATCTAAATTCTGGTGACACCATCAAGAAAAGTGCACACACAGGAGAATAAGGTATCACTTGACTCCCAAAGGAGAGGAGGAGTAGTGATATGCCTCCACATGTTTGTCTGTAGCTCATCACGGAGACAGACCCAGGTTCCACTAGGAGACAGCTGAGTCCCTAACTCAGTCACAGCACTCAGCTACAGCAGCCTAATTTAACAAGACAAGTCTGTAATCCCTGACCCGAACAGGCTATCACGGAGTCACGTGCAGAGGTGCACAGTGACCACGCTCTCCCCCTCATTACATTTCCCAGAAGTCCCTATAATAAGGTATAGCAATACACACGACATGGCACTCACCTGCAGGCATGCACATTTACAGACATGCACACCATTACAAGAGCATACAGTGACTGCTCCTGTAAAAAAAAAAAAAAAAAAAAAACATTCAATACCAATCCACATGTTGTGAAAATATATTTGACTGGATTTATTAGCAAGCAAATGAATGGCTGAGAGATTTTCCACTTTCTTGTTGCATTCACACCACCCAGGCCAGTTTATTTGGCCAGTAGCTCATATACCAATTTTATAATAAGCGATTTTATGTTCATTTTTTGTTGAAGATGTACATAACTACATGGTCTGGCAGATTTAGGATATAATTATTTAAGAACATTACATATTTATAATTTATTACATCCATTTCCAATTGTGTTTTCAGCAACACTGTTGGTGATGTGTAATGATGATGATTAGAATGTTAATGCTATTTGCGTACAATTTTTCAGATAACAGGTCAAATGTCAATGTCATTATCTGATGTCGGGATCATTTAAAAAATAACAAAAAACCCAATTCATCAACAGCCCCGAATTTCACAGAATATAAAATTTAATTAAAACAATTATAAGCACGTGGAGTCAGAATTCAATGGTGACCTAGACTTCAGATGTAATAAAACAGATACATCATAACATGCCTCTATACTGCTCGTGTGGTGTCATCCAAGTGTCTGCAAGCCCGACTCAAAACCAGGTCATTTACACCGTGTTTTCATTTACAGCCAAAAAGTCCACCGGAACTGGCTAAGCTAGCGGACGTTAGCACGTCCGTAAGGGCGTCTAGTAGGAAGATATCAGAGACATTTAGGCTTAAAACATGTAGTGAATGACCTAGTTTCAAGTAGAATTTGAATGTCGGGGCTTGCGAACACTCGGATGACACCACACGAGCAGTATGGAGGCATGTTGTGTTTTTTCTATTGTTTGTTATTACGCCTGAAGTCTAGGTCACCATTGACTTCAATTGTATTGGATTCTGCTCTAACAAAGTTTACCCCTGAGACTCCAGAAGTGTTATGTGGACTCAAATACTTCACCCACCCCTCCATTGGCATAGTGGTGAATAGATGAGTGAATTTTCATTGAACTTTACCTTTAAGAGCTGACACAGAATTAGACGGGCAAAGTTAGAGGAAGAGTTCGGATTATTTGGTTTATCGTTTGAGAATTTTTGCATTAGAACAATCTGCCATCGGAAAGGCTCTAAGATACATTTTAAGTTGGCCTCACGCCTCATGTTAGAAAACCCGGGACTCTTCAGACCACCACCAGAGGGCCGGGAGGGACAGGGCTCTGTGATGGAAAGTGAGAAGAGGAAAGTGTTGTACCTTGAGAATACTGATCGTCTGTGCACAGCCTAGGCGTTTAAACCTCGGTCTTCCTGTACCTGCCAGCCTTGCACTGAACTGATGCAGACAGACTGCGTCGCCTCGCACATCAGGAAATGTCCCCTATTTTCTCCTCACTATATGACCATATAGACGTGTAGAGTCAGAGTTTGAAGCCAATCTGTGAGACGTAGGTGGAGATGTGAGAAGACATCGATGCACTGAGGGAATGATGTAGTCAGACACGGGGTAGGCGGGCAAACATGCCACCCCATGGGGTACTCATGCTGGCGGGGTACTTGTTCCTGGTTGGACTTGGGGCATGTCTTCCTCTTGTTTATGATTGTTCCTGAGTGCTAGAGGATGCTTGTCACTGCAGTATTGATTGGAGGGATATGAGGGAAAGCTATTTCCTAGCAACCATTGTTTGTGTGTTTCCTGCTCTGCCTGGCAGGGGTGGATGACTGGGGCTGGGCACTGTCTGAGGAGGGTTGGACAGGGGGAGGTACAGATTGGAGCTTAGGGAGAGATAGGCATGGCACAGGGATTGATTAGTTAGCCTGAACTTAGTCTGGTCCATTATCACAGATAAGTGGCTTAGGGAGGGGCGGATGGGGGAATCTGTCGGTTACACAATCTGCGTGAGGTCCTGTATATGTCTTTTATGTGAGAAAGCATCTCTGCAAAATCTCCTGTCATCAACTTTTTATGCAAGGAAAGTTATCAGTTTTATTGAATAAGGAAAAACTGCTTTTGATTGATGACCACGCAGCTTTGAAATGAACAGGGTTTCATAATCCTGAGGGTCATGAGACTTTCACCTGTCAGCGATGTTTATTCTTCAAAGAGATTTTCCATTTCCTTCCTTCCAAACTATTTGCTGCTGCAGCATCTGTAGCGTAATAAGGCTGTTTATTGGGGGGGGGGGGGGGGGGGGTGTTGGAGGAATCAGCTGGGAATTAGATATGGAGACTTTGAAACTTTGTTGTTGTTTGAAAGAGCTGAATAAAGGAAAAAAAACAACTGTGACTCACTTGCTAACACAGGGAACTATTTTCTATACGTCTCCCTGTGTCACCCACAATAACATGGGAAGAAAACAGCTTTGCCAGAGCAACCGAGGGGAAAAAAGAGATGAAGGATCACAGGAGCTGCCAGCATTCTGTCCAAACACTGCGAGCAAGGCTACTCTGAAATCAGTTCAGAGGAAACGGTGGGGAAGCATCTGACATGTCTGTGTTTTGATCCTGTGTATTTGTTTCAGTTTAACGTCGTACATTTATATGAAATGGTTGCTAGGGTTTAATTGAGTCTAAAGTCGAGAAATTGAAACTTGTGTATTTTGAGGTAAAAAGACAAATTAGTCATGATGTCTGACAGAAGTTATTAATGTTTTCTCTGCCTGAGGCCATACCTGGCTCCGGCCCTGGTTTTTTTTGGGCTCTGTCCAAATGGGTGTTGTGAAGCAGCCAGCAGGTTTGTAAGTTGCTTCAGTGCAACACTCCCATCACCGAGCTTTGATGGAGCTCCACATGGCGCCTCTATACCATTTCCATTCCGCGGTTGTTCCTCTAACACAGCATTCTCGGATTCTGTTTGGTGCACCTCCAATTTCGCAGCCTAATCTCAGCCCCCCCCCTCTCCTTTTGTGCCGCCCCGCTCGCCCGTGAATATGTGTCGGTGAATCAGCGATGCACGGTAATGAAATCATTTGCTGTGATTGAGGATTAGATGCAGCAGCGGCGGAATCGAACCTGCCATTTCTCAAGGGAGGCTAAGGCACGTGTGTCGTCCCCCCCGAGACCCTCGTTACCGATTCATGACCACAAACTCCCCATACCCTCCCACAAACACTCAATTTATTTCGTACACAAGCACAGGAATCAGGTGTTACCTCACAGTGACTGGATGCGATGTAAAGATTGCTATATGTGGCGAAAGGTTCTGCTTATCATAGTGTCTAATACCACTGACCTTTGCTTGCTGCTCCTGGATGGAATAACATGACACTGTCACTTTGACCACAAAGTGGGCTGCTGGCCAGTGTAACCTGGATGTGACCCAGATTGAGGACACTATGCGACAGTGGGGTGCGTGCACTGTGTCGCCCAGAGATCATTTAGGTTGAGGGCGCTGTGCGGCTCACAGGCAGGTGTCTGTTTGTAGCTGTCAATACAGAGTCACTCAATCGTGCTACGTTACAACATGTTCATACAGATGTTCAGTAATCTAACAAATATACATATGAAATGCTCCGACTTGTATCTGAAAAAAAAAAAGGTGTAGTTGTTTCTCTATTGATTGCAGCTGATGGGTCAATCCTTTATTGCACATTCATTTAATGTTTTATTTGGAGAGATGAGGGTTTACTTAAAAAAAATCCTATTTATTAAAGTTGTCTTTCATTTGTTGAAGTATGTGCTGTAATCCCACCTAATCTGAGGTCGGGAAACATGTCGACATGATAATTACTTATAAAGATTTATATATTTCCATAGGACCTATTTATATTTCTATATTTATTTTAGACTCTTAATAAGTGATGTCATCACCATATCAGATAAATACTAAGCAATGTTCACTAAATTGTGTGTATAGAATTCATGTCCATGATTTGTAATGAAACATGTCATTTTCATTGTATATTCTGTCTACGTTGGTGCGGCGCAGGAGTGGGACATCCAAGACCAAGACTTTGTACGTGAAGGCTCAACCTCTTTTTGTTTCATGAACGCTGCGACTGGTTCGACACTTCTTACAAGGACACGCATCCTTTTGGGGAGGACCATATTTTGACCGGTTTGCTATCGATCAATGGATATCTATTTTTTCTGCATTTAACATGGGATCTATGGGGAAAAAAGCAATAAGGGAACTGTACAGGTATGGTGTGACTGGACGTATACCTACGGGACATTGTGCTGACCCACAGGACAGCCACACACAAACAGACACACACACACACACAGTAGCCATGGCTGATAGTTTGTGTGGTGGTGAGAGGAGGGAGGCAAAAACTGCATTGTCGAAAAGCACACATACTGGATGAAATAAAACGGTATAGAATAAATTATAAGGAACATATACCTGAAGTGTTTGTTCTCTCTCTGTTGTGTGCATCACATAAAGCAGTCACTCGATGGCACATCAAAAGGTTGCTGTATTGCAAAACTCCGATATTCTGTGTGTGGTTGTGTGCGAGTGAGATAAGTGACGTCACAATGAGATCAGAAAATCATGTCATGCAAATTTTAAAAATATCTTTTTTTTGCATCCTATTGGACCAGAGACGCATACTCATTTGATAAGAATGACATCATCATGACGTCACTATGAAATAACATTCTAAACTGGAAATCATGACCCTCTCTTGACATGTTTGATACATCTTTTTATTTTTAGACGCTATGGCCTCTACGAAATCTGAGGGTGTAAGAGAAAGACATGCAGCAAAGAGCCGAGTCGGAACACAACCTGCAGCCGCTGCTGAAAAATGAAGCGTCAGTCCATGTTATTTTTAAATATCTTTTAAATTCAGTTTGCATAGAACGTCACAGAATGTCATTGTTTTAACATGTGTTTTCCTGGTTGTGTTCTGTGCTATGTGTATGTTCTTTGTCCCTGCTTGTATTTATATATGAAACTTCTTTATTTAATTTCGCTTGACCATGACTTTCTGGTAGAAGAAATATCATCAATGGGCCCTTCCTGGGTAAATTAATTATTTTAAAAATGAGAAAAAATGGCATCTCTACAATACTCCTTCCTCCCACAGTCAAAGACATGTAGATTGGGATTAGGTCCATTAGAAGCAACTAATTAACTGTAGCTGTGAATGTGAGGGGGAATGGCTGTTTGTCTCTGTATGTTGGCCCTGTGACACTCAACCTGTCCAGGTGAACCTCGCCTCTCACCCAATGTCAGCTGGAGTTGGCTCCAGCCCCCTGTGACCCTCAAGGGAATAGGTGGAGTAGATGATAGGTGGATGGATCATTATCACCACTCTGATGCTTTTTATTATTGCATGTTTTTGTCTACCTGTGTGCACAGGTTTGCAGCCAGCTGCAGGAAAGGGCGGACCTGTGAGGTTTTTCTTCTCCTCCACCATGTGAGATGTGTCACTATAAGCGAAAGCCTTTTTGGCGTGCACACACAATGACTCACAGATGCAGACAATGAGCGGTCAAGAGACAGGTGAGGCTCCTCAGAATGCTGGAAATGTTGGCAGACTGTAAAAAGGAGGACACTCTGCGTCTGCCCCTGTGGGCACTCAGCCATCTGCTTCATTAGAATTCCCCCTTGAGGTAACCTTCCCTTCTCCAAGAGAAACTCATTGAAAGTGAAGGGCTTTGTTTTAGATTGTCTATTGTAATTACACATTATTCTCCTCCTCTGATGCCTGCTTGCTGTGGGCTGCAAGGAGCTGGCTTATAGGAGTGTGGTGTAAACAGTGCATGACCGCTGCTGCCACGTGAGCCTCCTCTATGCTGTCTCTGCATGGTTTTGTGCAACAGGCCAGATCAGTGAGGTGGTGGTGACATCGTCGCTCGGTTGGGGATGGCTGTCTCTCTGCTGCCATAGAGGGACAACCAGCGCTAATGCCTTCCTCTGCAGCATCTGGGATAATCTGCTCTAGTTCTCCTTAGGTCATACTCAACAGTAATTAATCCCACCATTACCCCACAGGCCTCTGAGTCAAAGCATTGTATATGCGAGTTTTTGTCTCGTCTCCCAGCGAGCTTGACACTCGACTTCACACTGGTGCTGGAAGTGGGAGAAAGAAAAATAAACTTATGCCTCAATTTGAACATAAATTTAAATAATTCAATAGGGACATGGGGATTTGGGTGGATTTCTGTCAACCAGCGAGTGAAACATGAGTGTCCTGCAGCGTCACATTGGATCGAAAGTAGAGTTGTTATATAAACTCAGTACCAAAACAATTATCAGGTTTCCAGCGTCCACTATTTTTGATTTCCCCTTGTTTTGCAGACCTGTAATATTTGTTAGTTTTTTAAGCTTTTACTTTGCAGATCTTCTCACGCTCATAGCACGCAGGCCTGGCACTATGTTTTTTGGCAGCACACAGCCCAGAGCACTCACAAACACACAGTAACTACAGCACATCCGGGTTTTTTTTTTGGTATTAGTGCTTTTTCCCTGTAAAGCCCTGCCATCAAAGCCTTTTGACATCTGCCAGTTTGTTCACAAATATTGTCCAAATGCCAACTTTGCAGGGCTCCAGCTTATGATGCGCATGGCTGAAAGTTTCTTTTTTGTGTCGGTGTGTACGTGGCTGTCCATGCACGTGGGTGACTCTGCGAATTTGTGTGTGAGTGTGTGCCTCCTGGGATTAAGTTCATGAAAGCATACGCATGGATAACATCAGAAAGATGGCCACAGGTTGCCAACCTGATGTCCCCTCTCCGCCTCTTCCACCGCCACCCCCCCAAAAAAATCCAGCCCTCTGCTCTCTCGTTCTCTCTCCCCGGCAGGAATCAGGATGGTCAGAAATGGACCATATGTGCCCTACTTAGAGATGGCGGAAAGTTTCATTGGGAAATATTGTTCTTTTTACTCTTCATTTATTTGTCGAGGGGAGTTTCTTTTCTGTTTAGGATTTTTAATAAACAAAATTACAATGTTGAAGTAAAAAATAAAAATCAAACCAGCTGTCTAAAATGTTTTTGTCCTGCTCTTCAAGTAACCTGGAATTAAATGTCTTTTTGCGGATGGGACTGCAATCGGATCGACCACATGAAAATACAGGTGTAAATGCAAATCCAAGATGCATTGTGATCTGATCAGCCAGGCCACCTCTGGAAGTGATCAGGGACATTGAACACAAGAGTGAATTAAGCTGAATACTACAATACTACACACAGAGCAACTACATGGCTATTTAAAAACCCACAAGACCGTTCCAACCCAGAGAGGAAGCAGCAGCCATGAGCCAGTAAACACACAAAGCCTCTCCTCTGTCCTCACGTTGTTCAAGACTCGTGGACCTGCTCCAACGAGGAGGATGGAATATGAATGATCAGACCACAATCAGATCTCAACATGGACACATGAAGTAACACCAAGTGTGATCAAGTTATCTAGAAACAATCAGGATATGAATCCGCTTATGTCATGTGTAAATGTAGTCAGAGACATTTCACCTCAAAACCTTTAACTCGTTTAAATAAGTTTGTGGCCACAAAGTCAAACTCCAAAGTGCCCTTGGGCAAGACGTTGAATCCCCAAATACCCATTGGTGTGTGAGTGAGACTCAATATGACATTTATTTTGTGACCTTTTTTTAAATCCAGAGATTGGGAACCACTGGTGTAAAATAACTCGACCAGATAGATGACACTCAATGCACAGAGTGATATACATTTTTAACTATATTATAATGTAATAAATAACAAGACTTGCACTTAGAGAGCAGATACCTATGCCCGGGCCCATGAGTCTCCTCATGAAACCTCATTTAAATTCACTAAATCCAGATTTTTTTTTTTTAGATCTGCAAGTTTCACACACACAAAATCCATTGTCTACAGATTTTTTTTCTTCAAGATACATGAACCATTTTTTTGAGAAATTAACAAATGTTGAAGGAATCACTGTTAAAGATGATATAAAAAAAATTGGATTTGCCCTCTGATCTAGATCTGCAGCAAAAATAATGGGTTCTTCCCTGACTCAAATTTCCTGGTAAACTGTCCAGTAGTTTTCACTACTCGTTTACAAACAAACAAACCAACTAAGAAACAAACAAACAGGGGTGAGGTAATAATATGTTAGTTGCAGCAGAACAAGTTATTTTGGTGCAGTAGAATTCGTTGATAATAAATTGTATTATACATTTTTACATTGTGGTTTTGGAAGTATTATATGAAGACGGGATCTAAGTCCACTTATATTGTGCTCATATGATTTACAGTAAAACACATGATACCCACTCTTTGACCTTCTCTGGTTGTTTCCAGGTCATCGGTGAGTGTTAATCTGAACAGAGAGAGACAGACTTTGATGTGATGATGTGCCGCCTTGAGCTGTGACCCCACTGTGATATGTCAGCACACGAACCAGCAGCCCAAGTTGTCACCCTGCCATCTGCTAACAGTCTGTCCTAAATGTCGCTTTCTGAGCGAAGCCAATCCCCCCTCCAGGCAACCCCCCCAGAGCCGGATACAGTTAGCTGCCTTTACTTCTGACGAGGAAAGGCTTAAAGTCTCAATCTTGCAATGCTCCTAAAATGTTTTAAATACTGTTTATTGAATTGGTCCTTGAGATTGAATTGCACCGGTTCATCCCAAAAATGCGATATTTTCAAAATGTGACCCGTGCTCTGCTTACAAGAGCAAAGTATTTCCAGTGGGTATTTTGGGGTTTTAATTTAAATGAGTGATGTTCAGTGAAATGCTGAATGGTAAGCTGACATAGATTTCTCTCCAAACCGAATATATTCCAATATATTAGCATGCTGTATAGTTCAGGCCAGTGGATGAATCCTGCATATTTTATAAAAACTCTCTAAAATAGTCTTAAAATAATAATAAAAAAACAAAACCCAGAGGAACTCATTTGAAAGAGAGGAAAATACCATTTTCTTATTTTTAGAAATATAATCCTCCATGACTGGTGATCCCTGCAATATCATCCTCCTCCACTTCCTCCCCCTTCTCCTCCCCCATCCTTTCCTTCAGAGAGCTGATGGAGGAGAAGATCTCCCTTCCCCATATGCCTCTTGGCTTCGAAGACATGTGTGTCTCACCATTGCACTCTTTTTTTTTTTTCACAGGGTGAGGGTAAACCGTAGGAAGAGCAGAAGGCTCCTACCGCCACCCCCAGCCCCCTCAGCCTGCAGCCTCTGTTCCCTGTTTATCATATTAGCCCATGCCCTTGAGCATTTTGCAGCCAGACTCATCCTTTGAACTGAGCAGAGAAAGCAGGCCGCGGTGGCCATACCATAAATCATGCGGGTTTAGATTTTGACAGTAAGTGTCCTTGTACTAAACCATCGCTGAGCCTCAGAGTGGAGCATCTTGATTGGCTGTCTTGGTAGGCTAGTGTTCCTGCCACGGCCCCGCTTCCGGCCTTCAGGGAGATCAGAAGACGGAAAAATAACACACACAGTGTCTGTTATCGTCTTTGGCTCCGAAAAGCAAATAAATATTAGCAGCACCATATATTTGCGATAAAATCATGAGGATGTCTGCCATGAGGGGGCTGAGGCAGCCAGGATCAAATTATCCTCGGCCATATGCATCTACAAAGGCTTAATTACACCAGTGCAGGACGAGCCATTGTTCAGAATAATTAAGATAGTTCGAAGTGTCATTACTGACTGCCGTAATTATAATTTTGCAGAAGAGCCAGTCCTTGGAGCAGAGTCGCTCTTGGAGGGGGGGCAGAGAAGAGAAGAGGAGCAATTTGCGAGTCAGCCAGCCAAAGCTCTGAATGTCAAGCTGGCCCCTGCTGACCTCCGTGCTTCATCCCAACTGCAAATGAATGTCTTCGCCACTGGTGGGAGGGGGCGAAAAGAAAAGTAGCCTATTGATGGAATGGATTCCAAGTTCATACCTAATGTGATTGGAGAAAATCCTAACTGCAGATACATACTAAATACTAAGGCAGCCCTCCTTGGTGAGAGGAGCCCAATTACATCTTCAGTCTCCTGAAAACAAACAAACCAAACAAGCGTGCAGGCATTCCTGCGGTGGCCATCTTTTCAGCTGGTCAAAAACCCACTAACGACCACTCACGTCTGGCTTTTGTATGCAATAGGAATGGAAACAATCAGATCTCACTCCCTGGTCAAATGCTGTAAACGTGGGTTTTCATCAGCTCCAGCTCCGATCGGCAGGAATGGAAACGTGAGCCCTAATTTGGTAAGACAGCAAAGTGAGAGAGTGCCTCGGTTTACAATATCGAACATGATGTACTGGGGGAAAAAAATTGCCTTTTTTTTTTAATCAGGTTTACTTTGGTTTTAAGAAAAAACACATGCACCCATTAATGTTGTATAAAGGACATATTGTTCTCTGCTGCACACCTTAATTTTATAAACAAAATGCTTCTCATCAACCAGCTAACAGATGGGACACACATGGCAAACATTTCAATCATCCTCCTTATGTCAATCGGGCAGTAGCGTTATGTCATATGGCCCAGGAGAGCTGTTACAAATACCAGCACTGGGTGAAATTGATACAATCTTAGTACAATGTCAGCCTGAAAGGTCTTTTCACTGAAACATTTCTTTTCTTATTATAGGACATAAAAATTGTCACCGACTACCCCTGGTGCGCTTTAGAGCCAGAAATGGCTCTTATGCTGAAACGCTTAGAGGAGCGGTGAACAATCAGCAGCACATTCACAAAGAGAGCAAAGAATGAGGTGGGCTCGGGAGGGAGACCTCGAGCTAAATTAATTTAGTTGAACACAATGGCTACACAGTCTAAATTATAAAATACCTGTGTATTGACTGACAGCCCATATTGACCACGTCTGATCCTCTTTTGGCCGCCGTTCCAAAGGGCACTTTGAAATGATTTCTGCGCTTTTGCCAATATGACTTCAGAAGGAATCAAGTCACATACGGCTCCAGGAGGTGTGCAGATCATTCAGGCATTTGGTGATGCTGCCATTCCCTCCCTCTGCCTGTCAGCACTGCACAGTCCTTCCATTTCTGTCAGGCTCCTGACAACACAGAATATACTGTAAAAACTGAGGAACATACAAAACAGATTTCATTCATTTAAAAATAATATTTTTGTTCTCTTTCTTTAACCATGTCCAGTTGTGGTTAATGTTTGATTTGGGCACAAAAGGACTAAGATTGATGTGCAGACAGTTTGGGTTAAAACAAACCCATTTCTTTTGTTAAACCTGAAAGAGTGGATTTTTTTGAGGAGCAGGTGGACCCAAGTCGCAAAGACAAATGTTTTAACAAAAAGTGTCCTTTAAGGGAAAAATCAACAAAACAGAAAAAACAACTAGAAAAGGATATGAAAAACTGAAAAACATAGATCACACTGGGGAAACACTGGGAACTCACGAGTGAAGGAGAGAGGGTGATGACGCTGAGGAAACGCAACCATGACTGACGACGAACCAACAAGGACAAAGGGAAGCACAGAGACTTATACACACAGGGAAGACAGGAGTAATTGAACACAGGTGGGACACGTGAGGACCGATGCAGGCAATCACAAGGGCGGGAAACAGGACAAAGACAGGAAGTCAAGATGGAAAACACAAGGAGCAGAAACTACAAAATAAAACAGGAAACAGAACACAGGGAGAAAACATAAATCTAAACATAGAATGAAACAGAAAGAAACACAGAGTGGGAAACAGAGTGGAACACCATGAAACACAGGTACAGGTCAAATACAAACATTAACACAGGGATAGACACAAAACAAAAGGAGGTCATAATCAAACTGAAAACACTTCATAAAAGAGGTGAGAATAAATAGTCCGGAGTCATAACCTTGACACTGTTTTTGGTCTCCACCCACTCATGAGGGACATATCTGACTCTGATAGTTTTCACGTAATCATTTGATACTGTTTGATTCTAAAATATTGATTTCAGCTTTAGGGAAACATCAGTGACTTCACTGCTCTGAATGTTACTCCATGATTCTGTCACATTTGTACCGACTTTCTAAAGGAGACATATGTTCTTTCAGTCTTTTTCTCTAGTCTAGTGTGTTTTGGGTAGGCAATGTAAAAGCCCAAACGTACAGTAATGTCCTTCACAGAAAAAACACTGCTGCTTCTTAAATGTCTTGTCAGTTGTCATATTTATAGCCAGACAAACCTGTAAATGGTGGATTTACCCTTTAAGGCTACAGCAGCTTCATCAATTTTAAAGTAAAAACTTGGTTATTGTTAGATAATGAATGTGGTCATTATTAAAAGAAACCATTGGTGACTATCTGTAAGAAAGACGAAACAAACAGCAGAATCCTTTTGTTGACACACTGAACCACATCCTGCTGCCTGTGCTGACTTAATGGACCTATAACAATATCACATTACTCCCAACTGACAGAGACATAAATCCAACGAGAGAGCTTTGTCACTTGAATGTAAATATAGGCAATATCAGGGATTTTGCTGAAATGACTCTGCTGCTGAGTATTTGCTGGAAACACATTTTCCTAAACCGACTTGTGTCTAACCTGATCAATATGTCTGTCTCAGTTCCAGCAGCCATGTGTGTGAAACATGTTTCATGGAGTCTATAGAGTCTTTACATAACACAAAGGAAGCAGATGCTAATTTGTGTGGGGGATGACTCACTTTCATTATCTGGAGTGGATCCTTCTGCGCTATCGCACCTTTGATGTTTCCTCCTTAGGTGTTTAACAGGGAATCACTTTTATTTGCAAAATGTACAAGCTTTATATTGTACGGTGTGTGTGTGTGTGTAATTGTGTGTCTCATAGCAGTGGATTCAATAGACAGTTACAGTACAGTGCCAATTTCCCCAGAGCAAAACACAGAAAAATCATAGAGAGGGAGGAGTGGGGGAAATTGTGTTGTGTGTCAATGTGTGTGTGTGTGTGTGTGTGTGTGTGTGTGTGTGTGTGTGTGACCCTGCTTCCTTGGCTATGTGTGTTATGTGTATGCGCCAGGACCCAGAAGCTGCATGTGTTTCAGTATGTGCAAACGTGTGTGTGTGTGATAAGAGGGACGAAGGAGGAGGAGGAAGGTGAAGGAGAGAACCCAGAGCTGAGAGAGTGAAGGAAGGAAGAGGTGAGAGGGTTGTTGCAGCCAAGAGAAAAGACCTGTGAGGTGACGGGTGAGCGATAGAGTGTCTATGGCCAGGGTGGGCTTTCTGTGTGTGTGTGTGTGTGTGTGTGTTTCTGAAGAGACAAATAAGAAGTGAGAGAAACGGGGGGTGTTGGTGAATAGTCATTTCTGCTTCCTTTCTAATCTTGGCAGAGCCGCTGGGATTTAAGGAGGCAGTTCAACTCTGAACATTTCATCATCTTTATTCATGATTTTTATTCGTCAGCCACAAAGAATTGTATCAATTTTATTAACACGCTGGAGTCAGCAGTGTTTGCTGTTGTTCCTGTTGACCTATATTCCCCCCGTACCTCTGCAGCCTCTTGTGTTTTCTGCTCACCTCAAATGGCCAATCCATAGTTCATAGTTTTTGTACTGTTTTTTTTTTACCTTGAGCACACGTAACGCAGCCCTACTTGCTTTGACACCTATAGATGGGTGTGCATGATGCTTAGTGCTGGCAAAGGTCAATCTGTTGTCATAGCGAACTGTGTATTTGCCCCGCAAAGGACAGGAAAGCTTGACGGGCTTAGCAACATTGACTAAGCAGCTTAGCAAACAGTCAATTCTTGTTTATTCCTATCAAATAAATTGATATCTACTGATAATATACTGCAAGTGCAGCAGACTCTGATTTCGCTGCAGGAAAAATCCAGACTGAACATGAAATATAGTGCAGAGGATTTCATGAGTTCAGAGTCTTACCCTTACCCCATTTTAGAGGAAATAGTGCTCGCTCTGTGAAATAGTGTGTGTGACTAACTAGGTGTATCCAATCAGTGTGTGGAATGACCTCGGTGAAATGTCTTACACCACATGGAGGGAGTAGCTGAGAGAATTCAATAATTCCCACATAAGACAGAGCTTGCACTCAAAGAGATCCCATGGAGGTGAAATCCACCTCCTAATCCCCTGCCAAAAAGTCAGCTGGGAAAAAAAGAGAGAATTGGCTTTTCCTCTGGTTTTATGTCTGCCGGTTGTTAGTTGACTCTGAATCTCCAAATAGGATTCTACGCCGTCTCCGTCTCTCCCTCTCTGTGGCTCCCCCACTGACACTTCTTCCTCCCCTCCCCTCCCTCCAAAGCCCTTAAATCACTCAGACTGTGGACAAGCATACAGTTAATAAACCTAACAGCCGGCAGGGAAGTTGTTGCGTGGTGTGTGTGTTTGTGTGTGTGTATGTGTGGGAGAGAGCCAGAGGGACTTTTGTATCCATATATAGGCAATACAAAGCATTGTATATGATACTAATAGGAGTCTGGAGCAATAAATCCATCCAACATATTTACCAGAGCCACCTTTAAACCTCACGTATGGAAACACACTGGCTCTGCAGCAGTGGTGGAGCAGCTGTACATGTGCTGTATTTCGGAAAATATTTCTTTGCGATCATAATGCTCAGTGATGATGAGGCATCAAAGCCAGAGATGTATTTAGGTATATGATGTTCTGTGCCATGTCACAGCTGAGATGCTGGGTCACACAGTTTGATATGCAGGTGCACACAAGTGCAGAGTTTCCTGCAGCAAACAGGCAGCTCTCTTGTCAGAGGTGTACCGAGGCGTGACACGCAAAGACACACACACACACGTTCACACTCACACACGCATCTCCCCTCACGGCAGCCATCCACCACAGGACGGCTGATAAAAATAACACAAGCCCTATCAGGCAATTAAACATGGAGACGCAACGGAGTGTGTTGGCTGCTTAATGGTTTCAGCCTTCCTGCGGACCTGCCAGTGTGTGACTGGCCAATGGGGGGGGACACAGACCACTGATGAAGTGGGAAATCAAAAGGGGGAGGCAGCAGTTACATTGGAACAGTTTCTCTGTCATGTGGTAGAAGAAGGGCGGATCAACACAGACTGTGGAATGTTTCTGTGAAAAAAAAAAAAGGTTTAAACTTTGAATCGTAAGTAGAAATAATAAAACAATGAGTCGTCAGTATGAATCAACACTTTTCTGTGACACTTTGACAAGATTGTGAGACAATAAAAGTTTGTTCAGTAGGAGTATAATGAGTCATAATTTGCACCAAATAATATTATATTGCATTTTATATAAGCCAGATTTTTTTCATTTAATAAAATAAATTATACACTGGGAAATTGGTGCAAATGTAAAAAACTAAAAAAATCTTGCAATGTTAAAGAAAGTTTAAAAAAAAGTACTTGGATCTGCCCCTTTGTCCACGTCTGTGCTGAAATGATATGGGGAGGTTTCTGGATCATGCCTCCTTCCACCAAGTTTCATGGAAATCCACTCAGTAGTTTTTGTGTCATCCGGCTGAAGAAAAAAAAACAAAGAAAGAAAAAACAAATCAACCAAACAACAAACAGACAGGGGTGAAAACACAACTTCCTTTGTGGTGGTAAATAAATCATTTAGGTTATCAGACACCTCCTTATTTCTTATACATTTGCATTTTAACAAGACAATCTTGTTTGGCCTTATGCTCTCTACTCATTCCGGTTAATACATTTTTGAACAGTGGGGTTATCAACTGTTAATTTCTCATTTGGTCTGTGCTCATCCTAAAACCTTGTTTTGCATTTTTAGCTTCTTATAGCTCATTATAAATGGTTTGTAAGTTATGGCTAATGGGTTTATCAATAATAATTAACAAGTAATTTATCAATGCCTTAAAGGGTTGTAATCAGAAGGACTTTGTCTATTTCGCCTCTCAGTTAATTACAAGTCTACAAAGTGCATGTAGGCCTATCACCTTATTTTATTTTCCTCATTTCCTCTTAATAACTCGAGTCATTAAGACTATCAGCTGGTCAAATTGTTATGAGCTTGGTAAATGATGCCACTTCAATGGAGAGGAACTGTGCATGTTAGCAAGCATCTCCCCTGGTGAAGTGCTCTTGAGCAAGCCACTAAGTCACCACCAACTATAACTACAGGCATATCGCTCTGCAGCCAAGACCCTGGTCTGATGTGGCTGAACAACCCTACGTTAGTCACAGTTTGTTTCGTCATCGTCCACCAAACCTCTGTCGTGTGCGATCACAGGGGCTTGCTCTTTTGAACGTAGACCCAGACCGGGGTCTGCTTCAAGTAGGGATATGCAGAACACCATGGAGCTAATTGATCTCCACTCCCTAATGGACGTTACTCAGACCCAAATGAACATTATCAGCTGGATGGTATATGTCCCACGTCGTTGCTCCTGTCACCTCTTCCACTCTCACCTCAGCAGGGGGTCTGTCATGGGCTCCATATCTCCCCACACAATCTCAGCCGGCTGACACACGGGGTCACCACCACGAGGAATGGACACACAACTTTGTTTTGGTTTTGTGTGTGTGAGAGAGAAAGAGAAAACAGAGAAAGAGAGTGTGTGGCCCATGTTTCATGTTTTCAGGCTGCTACCATAGAGTAGGGGAGCTGATTGGCTGAAACCTCTCAAACAAACACAAACATTCATTGTAGGAACAGAACATCTTCTGGCATGCTTTTATTTGTTGTTTCAGATGTTAGATGTAAACATATCAGCATATTTGTAATGATGAAAATTAACCTCGGTACACCCATTCTCCTTATGTTTTTCTGCGCATTATCAGGGGATGGAGCTGCAGTAGTGTGGTCCCATCGAAACACATGCTCGATCAATCACGAGTCAGCAATCAATCCTGAGGTTTCACCTAGTTTGTATAGCATCAAATCACCAGAAACTTGGATTGAACTTCAGTGTTATAAGAGTTATCTAAAATGACAGAAACCATCTTTAAGAAACATTTATTTGACGTGTAATTGGACATTTTAATAAGGCTCATATCCCATTCACTAACATGGATGAGGCAGGATTTATGACCGATGCTGCAGCCAGCCACCAGGTGGCGATGAAGATGTTTTGGCTTCACTTTTGGGGAGCAGCCATGTCGTTCATCTTTATATATATGAACCAACCAGGTCATGTTTGAGAGAACGAATAGATTATAAGTGAAACATTTGACTGTATATAAATCTTATGCAATTCAACTATAATAATCCTTCAAATAAATGTCCTTGATTTCATAATGAGAATATTACCTTTTTTTCTACTGATGATCAAAGCTAACTTGTTTTAATCAGCTTTATATGTAAATGAAATAAGAGTACAGATGTGTCCAAAAAGAGATTAATAAGAGAGAGAGTAATAACTGGTATTAATTATTTGCATAAATAAAGATTTCCACCACAGTGAGACGTTGTAAGTGTTATGTCAAAGTAAAGTTAGCTTAAAATTTGCTTGGAGTTTGCTAGTTTGAGCACACTGAGGATTAGGACACATTGCTCAGGGGTATTTAGGTAGCATTGTGCACACTTGACACCAGCGACTGCTAGCTTATTATGTATTGTGCCACTAACGCTGCAAAATTTGGGCCTTCAACAGGCCACCAAGCATCAGGGACACAAAAGCGCAGAGCACACACTAGAATAAATATCAACCATATGATACCCAGCCTGCTGACATTTTGCCTAACGTGTCTTCCTTCTGCCGTGTACGTGTGTGTCCTCAGCCACATATGGAGAGAACACACCTCACCATGGCAAATGTGGATTTGGCTGACAAAAAAACATAGAAATACACGGACAGTGGGTTGAAATGAGGAAAGCTCACCTGACATAATGGCCCTATGTGTAGCTGTACTCTACATCCTGCTCCCCCCTCCCCATCGGCGCTAACACCCTGATGACGGGCTGCTAAGTCAGCGCCGGTCCAGCCTTCTCTTGCTCCACAGCTCAGCCTCCCAGTGTGTGTGTGCTGCGGACAAAGATAGGACTCTCAAAGGGGGCCCGCACAGTGCTAGGTGGCACAAAGGCTCCCTTTTTTTTTTGCTTGCTCTTCTCAGTCTCCCTCTATCGCACTTTCTCTAATGGAAAAAAAATGACCTGGCCCACACATCAGAACACGCTGTAGCTTTGACAAAATGACTTATTGCTCTTTGCTGCCCACTTTCCCTCCCTCCCTCCCCAGATTCATCAAGCTACCAACCTCCCCTTCAAAATGGCTGGCACCCACTGGCATTTGTCTAGCCTGTCACCCTTTCTCTGCTGTGACCTTGAGACAGAGAAGAAGGAGTGATGGTGCTCCCACAACTGCTGCGATACACTTTCTCTCCCCCCCAGAAAAAAACTCACCAAAGTGAGATAGCTCTCACTTACACTGACAGTTGGAGGAGGGGGAAAAACCCTCTGCATATCCACATCAATCAAAATAGGATTAGGATGCCTCTCTACGGCCCTTTTTATTTCCCATTAACTCACGGTGCTGATGAAATCTGAACCGCTAAATGGTAACTGGGGTTGGAAAGCCACATTGTAGCTTCAACTCTCTTCAGTAATTAAGTTAAATTCAAAAACATCATTATTAGGAAGTGTTTTCATCATTACGAGATCAGAGGCTTTACTGTTACACTGGTACGTTGCCATTGTCAATGACAAAGGGCAGCGGAGTCTTTCTGACAGCGAGATAATGACATGACAATGTGTGAAACTAAACTGTCCACTGCCATCAACCACCTTCACAGGCAAAACCATCCACGCCCCTCCGAGGAACCCGTTGTGACCGCTCGCACACGTGACCCGCCGAATGCCACTTTTCCACAGTAGTGATGCAGACGAGAGATGATGCATGAATTCTTAATCTAATAAAGACAGTGATAGGAGTGGAAGGCAATCGTCCCGGCCATGCTGAATTAATGAGGCGCTGGCTTCCTTCCGTCTGCCAGGTTTGTGAATGACTCGGCTCGTCAGCGTTCACTGTGTGAAGCCGTCGTTTTGCTGTCCGCCTCCAGGCCTCAAACTCCGTACTACGTTAGCCAACCTTGAGCTCGTGCTGAGGACTGTGGCTTTAAGCAGGAAATTTTGAGGTTTCAGTGTCTGATAAAGAGAAGATGTCCCTCCGTGAGGCAGAGAATAGTCGGGGTTACAGGCTTTTGGGTAACCCTGTCCAGAACGCCTCCTTCTTCGACCACCTGAGCCGCTGCGCTGCATGAGCTCGTCTGCAGCACAGCACAGAACCAATTCATTGCTTCACACCAATTCAAAATCTAGTTGCACTTGCCCCGTTAGGTTACATCTCATCCCTCACACCTCTACCTCTTCTCTTAACACCTGTACCGATGTGCCCGAGCTGCTGCATCCTCACCCACCCACCCAAAAAAAGTTAGAAAAAAAAATTACTTAGGAGTTGGGCATTCCCATGGCAACCAGGTCCTGTGGTATAGGAAGGGATATCAGGCCAAGCCCAATGCCATTTGCATACAAATTGCCCAGCTGGTACCTTGTTGTTATGACAACGGCACACAGCTCCCAGAATTCATTTGGAAGTGAAATACAAAAAGAGAGCAGCCGGCAAGAAGAGTCATTTTTAAAATTATTTTTCTTTTATAATGAAGATGTTGTTTTGACAGCGACACTGTTTTCCGATGTAAACCCAAATACCTGGAGGAAATAAGAAAAAAATATATGATTCTCAAGCCTCAAGACAGGCTGATGAGTGAATATGTCAGATTGTTTGCAATATAAAATATATTTTACTGGAGAAAAATCTGTTTAAATTAGTGAATTACTGTCAGACTATAAAAAACAATCCTGTTATGAAAATCTGTTGTTTTTCTTCTCCAGAATGTCTGCATGACCTCTGGCAGATACTCTCCAAACTACCTCGATCTGCCTTCTTCGTGGTTCACCTGATTTTGCAAACCTTTATATAATTCCTTGCAATGAGCCATGCCAAATCCTAAGAGCTTGAGAGAGAGAAAAAAGGGAAATCAGCTGACGACACAGTGTCCTCTGCTGGCAGCAACCAGCAGTAGAGTTCGCACAACCGTCTGCCTGTTTAAACGGATATTATTTAGCTTAAGGGCAACTGAGCCGATGCTTTTCCATAGTCATGCTGGCTCAGCTCATACTGGCCAGTTAAATTGGCCTGCTGAGTATGAGTGTTCTGTGAACCTGTTTATCCCAGAAACCTCCACGAGACTCCAGTTTAATCATTGGCTTCTGTGCCTCTGTCAAACCATCACAGGCCAATCAGCGCCTCCCTCAACGGGGGAAACAAAGGTGCTTCCGGCTCCAGTACTTGACCTGTTGGAGAGCAAGGTGAAACCTCAGCCTGTGCACATTAAACTTATTTTCCGCTCTGTGTGTTAATGATGGCAGTGAGCCCCAATGATGGTCCTGTTACAGATTGTTAGAGACAACTGGTCCAAACCACTTCAGCCTGGATTGAAAGGCCTGTATCAGCAACAATACAGCAGTGTGTGTGTGTGTGTGTGTGTGTGTGTGTGTGTGTGTGTGTGCACGTGTGCGTTACACCCCATACCTCAGGGTGGGAGCAGAAGGAAGGTGACACATCCTGCCTCCCCAGCATATAAATGCAGGAGCCTTCTCGCTGAAGTGCTGCCGGTGCTAAAGCGAGACAGTTTAGTACATTTCCTCCCCCCTGAATGTGCAACCTTCTCCCAAGGTCACAGCTCTCCAGCAACTCAGATCTTTACTGAAGCTCCACTCTGCACATTTGTCGCCCAACGTCCGATTCAACATGGCAACCCGATGGGGACTGTGGGCGCCGGGAAGATCAGCCATGACTTCAGCGTGGCCGTGAAGACTCTGCCTCCCGGAGATCACCAGGTACGCAGTCACACAAGATGTCTCCCTCAGCGACATAGCTGCTGTTACTGTGATGAATATATGCGCAGCTTTCTCTCTTTATGTGCAGATAGCAGTGATTGCATCGAGGAGCTTGGAGCGCGCCAAAGAGTTTGCCAAGAAGCACGGTATTCCTAAGGCTTATGGCAGCTACGAGGAGCTCGCCAACAACCCAGACATCGGTTGAGTGCTTTACAGCCCACTTACAGGCAGAGATGATGGTGTGTCGGTGTTCTCCTCATCATTTGTGTCCTCGCAGACATCGTGTACCTGGGGGTGTTGCACACGGAGCACTGGCGAGTCGGTCTGCTGTTCCTCAATGCGGGAAAGAACGTGCTGTGTGAGAAACCTTTTGCCATGAACTCCAGACAGGTGAAAGAGCTTGTCACGGCCGCAAAGAAAAACAAGGTCTTCCTGATGGAGGTAAGGTTTTAAAAAGATGTTGTAAGCATAGTAAGCTCAGGTAGTAGAGCAGAACAAGAAGGTCGGTGGTTTGATCCCCGGCTCCTCTACTCCACACACTGAAGTGTCCTTGGGCAAGATGATGACCTCCAAATTGCCCCTGTGCCAGCAGTGTGTGAATGGTGTCTGATGGAATAGTGCAGCATGTAGTAGTGCTGTATAACTTGTCTGTGTGTGACAAGGTGAATGTAACTTTAAATATCGTCTATACCAATTGCTGGTCATGGACGTTGCTGTAGTTTCAGGTATAATTCAATCAAACAAAAAAAGAATTAGTTTGTTTTGTGGTAATTGTTGTACAGATTTTTTGTGAGGATAAACCCCTTTTAAATCAACCATTTCCGAAGGGCCCTAACACACAAACAACCACAAAAAACAACAATGTGAACCTAATAGAAAATACAAACATTAGACAACAACATATTCATTTCAACAAACGCACAAACTTCATCATGATAAGTGCAATGCTCAACACACTGGAAGGCCACAGAGAGACCCTGAACAAATGCTTGCCCAGTAAAAATATAAACGATAGATACATGCTACATATATATATATATATATATATATATATATATATATATATATATATATATATATATATATATATATATATATATAGACATTATATACATAAAATAAATAATGAAAACATGTCACGTATCAGATGCAGAAAAAGGATGTTGCTGCTGTTAAGTTATCTAAGACGTGAGGTCGTGAAGTCAAAACGAGCTCACCCACACTCTTCTCACTCACGCACAGTCGTGCTAATCCTTAAAGCAGCAGCCTGACATTTTGGAAAAACACTCATATTCCCTTCATTGCAGGGAGTTTATAGATCAGAAGTCATAAAGCCTGAATGTCTGGGGAGTATTTACTGCTCGTGCTACAGGGAAACATCTTGTCATGTCATGTTTGAGCAGAACATCTGCTCGTATATGAAGTGAAGAGCTGTGGTGATGAACTGCTGCTGAGCTGAAACTCCTGTATTAACTGTTTACTGATGCAGTGGTGCTGTGCTCTCACCTCTGTCCCACCCCCAGGCCATCTGGTCCCGCTGTTTCCCCGTGCACGGCGAGGTGCGCAGGCTGCTGGCGGAGGAGGTGGTTGGGGAGGTGAAACTGGTGAAGGCCTACTTCGGCTCCCCCCAGCTCCACATCCCCCGCTCGGTGGAGAAAGAGCTGGGAGGAGGTGCGCTGCTCGACATCGGAGTGTACTGCCTGCAGTTTGTCCTCATGGTGTTCAACGGAGAGAGGCCAGAGTCCACCCAAGCCACGGGGGTGCTGCTTGACTCAGGTATGATTCAGCACTCGGGTCACGCAGCAGAGGTGGGATGTGGATTAGTATCATTAACCACACAGCACGAATCAGTGATCACAAACCGGCTGCTCCTCACCATGAAAAAAAAAAAGGTAGAGGAAAAGAAGAATCCCTCGAGTGACGTGATGTGAAAATTAGACCGAAAAATCACATCTTTAAATGAACTGTCCTAAATGTAAACACCTCGGGGAAGAATTCTTCACACAGAAAATCCCACACTTATCTCTTAAACGTCAGACTAATCCAAATCCTCTCTGTGGAGTACAGTAATAAAACTGGCAGGGGGGGATGTAACTGCATTTCTCACAACTAGTTATCCTTCACTGTAAGATAATCACACACTTCAGCTTTTCCTTCTCTTGTTCTCAGAGAGGTCATGCCAACAGTGGCAGATCGAAGATTTTTCTAAATCAGGGGCTATAAAGGTGCCTCAATTTGCACAGAGGGGCAAATTACATGTCCAACATCCGTGTACAATTCCTGATTCAGTGAGATGCACATTTAAGCCATTCCTTGTTCACTGTTCACACAAATTACTAGTAACTGAAAGATTTGTCTGCGTGGACGTTAAAAATAGCACACACCAAGTTAGAGATCTCTGATGTTATTATGACTACTAGTGTCAAAACATTTGGTTCATTATGAAACTGTGGTGGGACAAATTACATAGTTACAGTCTGCATATGGGAAACAATGCCTGACAGGACAGGAGCACTTCAGGGGCCAATCAGACCCCTGGATCCACCCCGGCCTGCCAGTGAAGCTGAACTGAACTTGATTTTAAAGGTATATTGTTAGATTTCCTTCATTAATTCATTAGTCCTTCAGATCAATGTTTTTTCAAATATTTTGACAGGAGTGGATGAATCTGTGGTGGTGGTGATGAAGTTCCCCAGGAACAGGATGGCCTTCTGCTCCTTTTCTATCGCCGCTCGACTCCCGAATGATGCTGTCATCAGCGGCACTGAGGGCTCCATTAAGGTACGCCGTGCCAGTCTTGTACAGGAACCTTTCACTTGATTAAGAGATGATTGAGACTAAGATGGTCCCTAATTACTTTCTCATTCGATTAAGCTGAAGTATATATCAGACAAAAGATCCATACCCACTGCGTTTCATGATACACGAGTGGAATGATCGGATTAAGATGGAAGCTCATTTCCTTTTCTGCTCGCCGTGCAGGTCCTCGGCCCCATGCACTGCCCCACTACGCTGGTTGTGAATGACAAGGAGACGGAGTACCCTCTCCCTGAGCCGGGCCTCCCTCTGAACTTCACCAACAGCACTGGGCTCTGCTACGAGGCAGAGGAAGTGAGGCGGTGCCTGCTGAAGGGTAGGTCATGGTAGAAGGAAGGTTGTGTATTTGGCCTCTAGTAGATGAAGTTGTTTGAGCCGCTGTTTAAAAGGTAAGGTGAGTCTGAAATTCATTATACATGAATGTACTCATCAGATCAGCTTATACAGTATTACACTCCCATGGCAATTTACATAATCATTACATCCCCGCTTTGACCTAATTTATGCATCTTTGTGAGTCTGTGCATAATTATTCGTGGCTATAAGCAGAAGTGTCTTTCCATCAGTGGGATTTTCTCCTCCTCATCCACAGGACTTAAGGAGAGCCCACGGATGCCTCTGGCTGAGTCCGTCTTACTGACGGAGATCATGGATGAAATCCGGAAGCAGGTGGGAGTTGTCTTCAGCCAGGACAGCCAGTGACATCACTCCGGAGCCAAGCTGTTCCACCTGACCTGAACCTGCTCAGGTGGAACAGAGGGAAGCCGCTCGAGGGAAGGCGACAAATATTTGGCACAAACAGATCACTATTGGCACCGTGTGACACGGCCCGAGCACACACACGTTTTGAGCTGTCACACAGTTAAAGATAGAGCCAGTATATTCCTGGAGCATGTACATCTACAGTTTATTTACCACTGTTTTCCTTTATACATTCTGTTTGGCATCTAGACACATCCGTGATAGCTCCAAACCATAAAGTGTATATAAAAATGGAGCAGCTCCCCAAAAGTGAAGCCAAATTATATAGATTGTCCCGTGGAGGCTGACTGCAGTATAGGTCACAACCCACCTTCTCCATGTTAGCAGATGGGACATTGTCCCAATTAAAAACTCAAATGTAAAATAAATTACTTCCTAAAATGGTTTCTGTCGTTTTATGTAATTCTTATCACACTGATGTTTGTTTGCTTGACCTTGTACCCATTTATTGAGCAGCATCTAAAATTTCTCCAGTAACGTCAGCAGATAATGTTAGTGTTCATGTTTCCAGGAAGTTTGTCTTTAGTTTGTCTTTTGATGCTAGAAAAGGGGTGAAAAGTCATGATTGACAGCTGAGACTGACTCACGATTGGTCCATCAGATGTAGCTGCAGGGTGTTGATACCATGGCTCCCCTCCATGGTCACTGCTGCTTCATTTTTATACAATGGGAGGAAGATGTCGTCCATTTTTATATACAAAGTCTGTTATGCAAACACAGTCATTCTAACTCAGTCAACAAGTAAACAACCTGCATATTCTTTACAATACAGCGCATGACAGAGACTGAGACTTTTTCTCTTTCATTAAATACACGTAAAATCTGAAAAATGTGGTTGAAAACCAAATAAATCACAAGGTAAACAAACAGACCAACCTTGTTGTGTGTCGACAGCCTGTAATCAAGTCCCTGGCCCTTTAAAGACAACCCCAGCTGTCACTGCGAGGTCTGTGATTGATGATTCCAATAAAGGACTGATTGTGAAAGCTGTGTGTCATTCCAAACATCCTCCGCTAGAGAGGAGAAGAAGAGACGTGGAGTGGCACATCTGAATCAAAGTGTTCCGTCAGGTCTGGCCCTTGTAGCAGCGCACAAATAGATTCATGTTCCCCTGCACAAAATTAGGCTGCACTGTCTGCTTCTGAAGGTTGGGAGAGAGAAAGGCCTCTATTAGTCAGCATAGAGCACGGCTCATCTCATTCTTGTTCTCAACCTTCTGTGCTCAATGAACTCTTCAAACCTGGAGGAGGTTTCACTGATAAACCGAGCAGCCCAATACCAAGAAACACTTTCATTTCTGAGGAAATGAAACATTTACATACTTAGTACTTTCTTTCTTAATACTACAGCTTTTTCTTGTGCCACATTCACCAATTATATTTAAAGTATGAAGTTAAATTTACAGACCACACAGTGTCAAGCCAGGGTAAATATGATCTGTACATGTCAGAAGACCTCTAACCTTAAACCACTCTTGGTGATTACATTCAAGCAAAAACTAAAGGACATAAAAAAAAAAACGAGATGGTAGATTAAAGATTGTTAATATCAAAAGGAATTAAAATGTAAATAAAGAAAAAAAAAAATTTGTCAGTGGCGAAAATAAAATACAAAGTCAAGTATTTCTTTTTAAGTGGAAGTAGTACAGAGAATGTTAAAATAAGATTATGATTACAATCACAAGGATAAACACAATTAATAAAAGGAGGAGCAGGAAGAGATAAAAATCAGTAATAATAATAATGTAGCCTTATATAGATGCAATGAAATGATAATATCTGGTGAGAAAAGACAAACTGAAGATAAATAACAAGATAGACAAAATCAAGGTATACTAATTCATCCTAAATAGCTACAAGGACATGATAATATCTGGCGAAAAAAATCAAACTGAGGATAAAACACTATATATCTGTCAATAATAATAATAATAATAATAATAATTTAGCCTTGTATAGCTACAGTGACATGATTGAGAAATTATATTTTATTAATCTCCACCGTAAGATTGTCTTGTCGTGGGGAAAAGAAAATACAATGGGAAATAAATGCTTAAAAAAAATGTATAGTAAGAAAATTAAATAGAAGATGTAAGTTGTACAGAGTAATAATAAGGACAAAAACAACTAATAACAGGATGAGATAGAATAATTTACACCAGTGGGATTATTCATATATGGAATGTTGTCTGCTGAAAAACACAAATCATCATCATCATCATCGTCTTCATCATCATCATCATCATCATCATCATCGTCATCATCATCACCGTGATTTCGTGCAACGCCACACGGTCAAAACGAGTACTGTGTCTCCACCTTGTGGCAAAAACCTGTCACTGCTGTAATACCTTACAGCCCCCATCGCTGTTGTGTCACTTCCTTGTTCAACATGGCAACCAGGTGGGGGATCTGCAGCAGTGGGAAGATCAGCCATGACTTCACTGTGGCCCTGAGGACTCTGTCTGCTGAGGACCACCAGGTATCAGTGTGTTGTTAGTGTGCAGACCTGTGTGTGTCTGCGGAACATGTAACAAATCACACACACACACATTCTCTGATCACACACACACACATACTGTCGAGCACACAGAGGCTGCAGGTGTAACGAAGAAAGTGGTTATATTCATTATTTAGCCTGTTCGTCCATTTACTTTCACTTTATTTAAACATTATTTGATTTGGTCGGGTTCTGCCCCATGCCCTTCAACATCACTTCCGGTTCATTTTTTTCACAAGCGGAAGTACAACTCTCTCACAAAGATGACTCCAGCGATCACTGTAAAGTGATTTAAAATCAAAATCTAGTTTCTCACACACACTGTTTCACTCTTATCTAAAACCTACAAGCTTCTCTTTAAATTGACCGCTGCCGCCAACGTGCCTCACAATCCGAGACTTTTACTTCCAAGGGGAACTATCTGTTTCCGTCTCCAGATTTCCTCTTTTACTTCTCACTGTACAAGATGAGTCTGAGTTCATTGGATACGACAACACGTGAAATCTGTTAAGGTGGTAATGTTTTTAGATATTATATGATGTTTCCTTTTTTATGTTAAGTAAGAGGTCTTTATATATATTATATATATTCATATTATATATATATTATATATATATATATATATTCATATTGGAGAGCCACCTGGTGGCTATGTATTGTAACTACACAGTTCTGAGGCAGTGTGCTCAAGTGATGGACACAATTCACTTAGTGCAACTGCAGCATTGAAAACCTAAAGACTGAAACAAAATCTAAAGGATATCAGTAAAAGGCAAGAGCTAGTTAAATGTATGTTTAATTTATTTTCAAGAGAGAAGAGTTCTCGATGATGAGAAGTTTAATTGAGCTCCACAGGTAAATGTACTAAGGCCATAATGTCTCCATGTGCTTGAGACGACAGCATCAGACCCCAGCTTCTATTTCAGCCTCAGACTAAGCTCTGCAGCAGCACAGTTGTGGTGAGACCTTTTAGTGAAGAGCAGCTGATTGTGATAAATAATGGTTTGACACTGTGTCTTCAGGTTGTGGCTGTGGCTGCTCGCAGGTTGGAGGATGCACAGGAGTTTGCCAAGAAGCACAGCGTCTCCCGAGCGTACGGCAGCTACGAGGAGCTGGCCAGAGATCCAGACATTGGTCAGTTTCTGTCATTTCAGGTTTAAATTTGATTGGTTCTTTGCTTTTTTCTTGTAATGTGTTGTCCCTTGATGTGTTGTATCTGCTGCTTCAGAAATCTCCAGGTGAAGCTCCTGGTGAATCTCCACAAATTGTTATTTCAGTGCCAGTGTCCTCTTACAGCCTGGTGTGTGTGTGTGTGTGTGTGTGTGTGTGTGTGTGTGTGTGTGTGTGTGTGTGTGTGTGTGTGTGTGTGTGTGTGTGTGTGTGTGTGTGTGTGTGTGTGTGTGTGTGTGTGTGTGTGTGTGTGTGTGTGTGTGTACACAGATGTGGTGTACGTCGGAGTTATCCACCCCTACCATCTGAGTGCTTGCCTGCTCTTCACGAACGCCAAGAAGAATGTGCTGTGTGAGAAGCCTCTGGCCATGAACACCAAGGAGGTGAAGGAGATCCTGGCGTCTGCCGAGAGGAACAACGTCTTCCTCATGGAGGTACGGGTGGAGCGGAGGAAACAATCTGGACTCCTCACAGCTTTAGTTTCTTCTCCTCTACTCCTCACCTGCAACATCATTCTGGATTCAAAGGGACAAAGTTCATCGCTGATCACATGAACCCCACCCTTCACACTCTACTTTGCTTTTCAGTTATTTCTCTCTTAACATAATTCTTGCTGCTGTGAGAAAAACAAGTCTGTCAAAATACAAAGTACGTTCAATATATTTTGCATCCATCAATTCAACTTTATAACAAATTTTGTAGATTATGCATTATTCTTAAAATTGTGTTTAAACTTAAAATATAAGACATTCTTAATGGGTTTATAGATGCAGTTGGTCCGGTCTTGTCAGCAAAGAGTCATGTGGCTATGAGGAAGTTCTCTCGTTCCCTCGACTTGTTAACGCTTAGTCATGTAATATTTCTTTTCCCAACTGTCACCAGGGGGCCTCAGTACAAACCCATTTTTATTAAGTCCTTCAAAATTAAGGAATGAGCATGTAACCCCTCATTAATGATCTAAACCTATTAGCAGCTGATTTGTGGGACCTGTGAATCACTACATAAAAAGAACCCAGCTTGTGTCCTTCAGATGTAAATGAAATGCCTCCTGTCCTGTCCTTGGCTCCAGGGCGTCTGGACCCGGTTTTTCCCGGCCTCAGTGGAGATCAGAAGGCTTCTGGCCCAGGAGGAGGTGGGCGAGGTCAGGCTGGTCAGAGTGGAGTTTGGCGTCCCGCTGATGCACGTGGCAAGATCTGTGGAGAAGGAGCTGGGCGGAGGAGCGGTACTAGATCTTGGCATCTACTGCCTGCAGTTCATATGCATGGTGTGTAACGGAGAGAAGCCACAGAGCATACAAGCCACAGGGATCTGCCTGGAGTCAGGTACGCATCAACACGAGTCAGAGGAATCTCGGACATCATTTCCCAAAGCACCAGAATCACATTTATCAGTTATCATGACGGGACATGTTGCACTCAACAACATGATGTCTGTTCTAGTATAGAAAGAAGCCTGTTATTCTAAGTGAGTCATCCTCCACCACTGCTTTCTCTTCTCTTTAAAGGCATCACACACGGGTCTCACAGGTTACAACCAACAGGGTCAACATCATTCAGCTTCTTATCTGATAATAGATGGGAGTTGTTGGGTTTCGAATTGAGGATTTCTAAACAAGGAAGTGTATGGTTGCGATAAGAGCTCAAATCTGATCTCCGTCACTGTCTTTTATGACTTAACTGCTGCAATTAAAGTCTGAAGATTCTCAGTCATCCAGGTCGTTGCATTTCTACAAACTTGTCCAAGGACTTTGGACACGCCTGTGGATGTTTCACCTCTCATCTGAATCACTCTGGTTCAGAAGAAGCCTCTCAGATGATGATCTTCAGTATAAATCGCAGTAGCTTTCAGTGACTCTGCATTTTGTTTAGCAGAGAACACAACTGAAACATGATTAGAATCCTTGATAATGCTTTTATTTTTTATGTCACCACTTTCATAGATTTTATTTAATCATTTCCTATTCAAATGTGCGTCAGGTGGCTCAGTAGGTACCGAAGGTTGGTGGTTCGAACCCCAGCTCCTCCAGTCTGCATTCTGAAGTGTCCTTGAGCCAGGGACTGGACCAAATAACCTCTGTCAGCTGTATAAATGATGTGATATAAAGACGTGCTGCATGTAGGAGCGAGGGATGGCCGATAAGACTGGAAATTGACATAAATATACAATCTATTAAGCTTATATCGTTATGTTGTTGCAGGAGTGGATGAAACTGTGGTCGTCACTCTGAAGTTCTCCAAGAACAGAATTGCTGTGTTCTCCTGCTCTTCCCGCGTTCACCTGACCAATGAGGCCGTTATTGTGGGCACCAAGGGCACGATCAGGGTAGGTCATCACAGCAGGGCCGCACCTAATCAGATAAAAAGTCTGAAACACCACATCCTTGTCACCACCACATTTGTGTCTTCAGAATAACATTAGAATTTAGCAAGTGAACTCAAGGTCATCTGTGGAGTAATTTAGGAAGGCGTGTGTTGTGAAAAACACCTTGTGTAATAACAAAAAAGTTACACAACATGACAGTTTATACTAAAGTTGCACACATGGTTCTGTATAAACTGTGATTTACTGTTGCATGTGTTTAGGTCCCTGAACACATGTGGTGCCCCACGTCACTAGTGGTGAATGGGAAGGAGACTCAGTACCCGGTGCCTGAACCCCATTTACCTCTCAACTTCCTGAACAGCACAGGGATGCGTTATGAAGCAGAGGGGGTTCGACAGTGTTTGCTCAAAGGTACAGTGTTTTATGTATTTTACTCCAGAGAAATCCATTGACAAACTAAAACTAGCACATTTTAAATGGATCTCTGTATACTTGTAATACACTCTTTCAACATCGGGTGGCGTCAGAAACACTACACTCTTAAGGCCATGTACAGACTGTACACTGTAAATGTCCTCACTCCGTGTTTTTCCTCCTGCAGGGCTGAAGCAGAGTGCAGTTGTGTCTCATGCTGACTCTCTGTGGCTGGCCGAGGTGGAGGATGAGATCCTCAGGCAGGTGGGGGTGGTGTACGACAAGGACGGCCACTGAGTGTTTTACATGATATAGTGAACTTAACATTCATAAACTACTGCTAAATAAAGTAGTTACTTTGTGAGGATGAGTAGTTTTCGTACTATTCACCATAGCTTGCTTCAGTACAGTTAATGTGTTCTGATAAAGATGCTTGAAGCAACTTTAAGTTTATCTTGAACCTATCCAGAACTTCACTGACGCTGTACTGCTTTGATAATTTGTCAAAATAAATCTTCAATTAAAGTTTGCTCAATAGTTTGGTCTCAAGAATGTTTCAACTGAATCCACCACTTAAAGAAACATTGTGCAAATAGCAGCCTCACAATTAGATTGACAGTACAATGACTTAGAATAGGGAGAGGTTCAGGAAGCGGGGGATTATGGGTAATATCTACTAATCGCTGGTTTCAGTTCAGCGAGTGGGACTACACATTCTGAGCTCCTGTCAAGAGATTGATGAGTTTAGTTTTTTCTCTACATGAAAACCATTTTAACGCTTTGACAACAATCCCAACCAAATTATAGGGCTGTAGCTACAATACAAAAAACTTTAAGAAACAAATCAATTTAAAAAAAAAAATGTCTTTGTAGCCTATCTGCACAGGTGAAGAACATTACGAAGATACATTAAGTGTGAACTGACAGGATCAGATTTTAGTGGTGGTAATAGTGGCTTAGATAGGTCTCAAAAGAATCACTTATTTAAATTGTCCAAAAGCTAAGCTTACTTTGTGTTGTGTATAATGTTCTAATACTGGTATAAAATGTTGGCATTTTAAATCAATGCAAAAATAACAAATACTGTGCTGCTGCGCTATATTAAATGACAGATTTTCTCCAGGCACCCCCTACTATGACCTTCCTGTTGCTCAGTAACTTACATTAAGATGCTTAAATGTAAACCACAAACTACAATTTGTGAATGAAAGAAAACATTTGCACTTCAGAGTTAATTCAGGCGATCATCTCTTTTATTGATGGAAATCCAATCTTGTAGGACAGCTCAGGACCGCAGCTACAACATTAATACCCCTCAACATTTAGTCGATTCTTACACTTTTAGCATTACAATCAAAAGCATGTTAGACACATGAGGACAACTACAGCAGGTCACTGATGTAGAAGGAGAGAGAGAGACTAACTAAGGGGTTCTACCCACTCATCACCCACTGGGACTGAGAGGGACCAGGCTCCCTCCCTGCATCAGCCCCCTGTGAAACATCCCTAAAAGTGCTCATTCACATCAGTCAACTTTAATGACCCATGATTCATAATTGCCAACTTTGATATGATCCAAATACAAAGAATGTAAAGGTGTTATGACACATCTAATAACACAAAATACAGTAACTAGCTCAAACACCTCAGGAGAGGACATCCAAAACTAACATTTCTCTATTGTCAGACAAAATATAAGTAGTATTGGATGTCCCACAGCAAAACTTCCCCATTCACAAAAATAATAGATTGCAACATTGTCTGTAGATTAGGAGTGCAACACTAACACGTACACTTAAATACAGTGAGAGCTGGATTAAAGAGAGGACACTTCATACAGACAGCACTACACAAGGATCTGTTTGGGTGGAGCTGAGGCTGCACTGCAGGAGGAGCCCTTTTACTTTGAAAGCCACAAGTTTGTTCATTCAGGCGGAAGAGGAGTGTGATTAATAAATGTAATCAAGGTGCTCTGTTGAGATCAGTCTGCCCCACCACCAACCCCACCTAAACATGAGCCTGTATGCGCATGCACACAGAACCAGGATGCATTCACTCATGGGACAGGTTCACTTTTAACAATACGGATAGTTGAATTAATAAATACAGCAGTTTCTGGTTAGGGTGTATTCATCTGAGGCCCTGAAGACTGGTTTGATAAGAGAATCTCGGTGTGAAGGGAATGGAGACAAAGTGGAATTATAAAGAAGGCTATACTCTATTTGTATTTTTTTTTTCATAATTGCCTAAATGATAATATGTTCAGAGTGTGGATTCTGTGATCCTGGATGTGAAAGGCTCTGAGCTGTAGTGGAGTGTGGGGCACTATGAAAGATAGATGAAGGGAGAAAGCAGAGCAGCCCCGTTTGCTCTTCAAGCCACCAGAACCACACGCATGGTGTTGGTGTAACCAGAGCCTGGACGCCAGCCGGTCAGGCAGATGACAACATCTCCCTCTTTGAAGAAGCCACGGACTTTGCCTGGAAGATAAAATATAAAAATTTTGACCAAACGATGCTTGTATGTTGTCTTAAATTCTGTTTAACATAATGTCTTGGCATCAATATGCACAGCAGTTGGGCCTTGTGCACTGCAACAACTGTGCGATACCAAGTCTTACCCATATCCATGGCGAAGTTGACACGCATGTCGACGTCCTCGGCCCACACGTCGTGGGCAGGGTTAGTGTAGAGCACAGGGAAGATGCCGCGGTACAGGTGAGCTTGGCGAGCTGTCTGAGCGTTACGGCTCACGGCGAGGATGGGGGCACGGGGCCTGTACCTGGAGATCAGGTGGGCGGACCTGCACATGTGCACAGATACATATTTGCAAACTATTTCTTACAGCATAGATACACATCAAATCACTGATTATTACACAAGGACCAAATTCAGTGCCTAAAGTCATGTTTATGTCACGTGTGGACAAATTCTATTTGGTGTTGGTTTCCAGAGTCAGAAAGAGGTTCAGTTACTATGGCAGCATGTTGAATACTTTACTAGAGAATTTCTAAATAAATATTCTATTAAATTGTGTCTTTGACTTCCTTGAAAAGCGCTATACATATACAATACATTATTAAAACGTAAGTGTGCCTTTTAACCTACTGCAAGTCATTTATATTAAAGCTGATAGGCCTACATGTGCCCTAACATGCTGTGTGATTGAACCCTTCCACTCAATCATAAGGGATGGTGAGTCGTCCCGCCCTAACAGGTGCAACAAGGGACCCTTGAACACAGGGTGAAAATGCCCACATAGTCCTGAGCCATCAATTCAGACACAATTACAGTGAATCATGGGTGTGCAGAAGTCAATGGCGTAATCCAAACGTCCTCTTTAACACTTTGAAGGCACTGGACTTCTCAGAGAAATGAACTGTATGAACCAGTCAGGTTTGTTTAATCTCATAATGTTTCACCAAATGACTCGTTCTTCTTGAGGCATTTTCTTGCAACCCCCTTGGGTCAAACGTTTTCACAGAGCCAGGTGCTGTGAAGGAGGGAACATATTTGGACTGGGCTACTGACACATCCACTTTCGCTCTTGAAATCTGTTGCTATATCCAGCCACCCTGTTTAACAGCACACATACACACAAACACACAACTGAAAGAGAGGGGATACATAAGTGCACATTAGGTGCTTTGGCGGAGAAGCGATAGTTGTGCATGACAGGCCGGTGCGAGTATGGTGACACTTTACCGTCAAGACCAGGATCGTTTCACCTCTTTCCTTCTCTTCCTTACCTCCCAGTCTTGGTGAGAACAATGATGGCACTAGCGCAGCATTTGAAGGATGACTCAACAGCTCCGACAGCTACAGCCTCTGAAGGGTCTCTGGTCAGTTGGGAGTGTCTCCTCAGCTCCTCAAACAGCTGTCTGTGGAAGGTGGCTGCCTCGGCCTCACGTGCAATCTGAGGCCCGAGGGATGGGAGGAAGGAAGGAAGAGTAGGGGGGGTGTGGGAGGGCTGGGGGTTACTCCCAGTCACACGCTTAACACCACAGCAGCACGCTGAGTCATTCACACCATTGTGAGACACTGGCAAATAATGAGTAAGACTCCTGGTCGTTTAGTTTTTGAGGAAATGATAAGGATTGTGTCCTTTAAGCACTAAAGCAAATGGAGGTACAAAAACCTCTGTCAGAAACATTATAAAATGATTGTGTTAATGTATAAATGTCTACAACAAGCTGTCTGCTCAAGGTATTTGCCAGACTCATCCATACAGTCAGTCCCTGTCTGGCCCTGCTCTGCCTCTCTCCGACTCCTTAAAAACCGATACGAGTGTCCTCCTTGACCTGCAAGGATCAGATAACCTGCCTACCTTCCGGAGCCTGTGAGCACAATGATCGCAGAGGCTAAGCTCTTAAAGGAGGCCTCGACGGCACCGATCGCAATGGCCTCAGCGGGGTCTTTGCAGAGTGGCGTGGAGCGTCGCAGGTCCTCGAACACCTGCCGGTGGAACATCGCTGCCTCGGCTTCACGAGCAATCTGGCACAAGCGAGGGCAAAATGCATCGAGCAAAGGCATTCCCACGCCAGGCACACAAAAAGGTGGAGAATTAGGAGAATGGGGGTAGGAAGTAAATAAAAAAGGGACAGGAACATGGAGAATAGAGAAAGATGGGAAAGAGGACAGGATGGACAATGAATAGAAGCGGTTAGATGTGCAGTTAGTGGGCATGGAAACAAGTGAAGATCAATATTAAAACATATCCAAGAGTCAAAGGCTGTGTCTCAATTCACATACTTCCATACCTACAGTGTTCAAAGTATGGCAACAATAATGGCACTACAAGTACCCAGATGGTGCAGCCAAAGAGTTGAATGTAAAATGATGGTCACCTCTCACCCTCAACATTCGCCATCTTGGCTTCCTTTTGGAAAGGGAGGGACCACCATCACCATCGTATTTTCAAACTTATGAATTAAAACTTATGAATTAAAAAATGTTTCCATGTCTAATGACAGGGGGCACACATGAAAGCAAAACATTCATTTCTTTAGTAGCCAGTAGATATTATGGCGACAGAAAATCATGGTCATGTTGAAAATTATGATCATATTTTGGTGAGCAGACAACAGTCATGTTTGTTTCAGTGCAAATTACAGCGTAGAAATTCACACACTACAGCAATGAGGTAACTGTTCTCACAGTTTAAAACACGCGAGTGTACTGACTGAAGTATACGATTTGAGACACAGCACAATTATTAACAATCAACAACAAAACAGTACAATCTGGAGGTTAAGGTACAGCTACAACTAGATTAAAAAAAAGAAACTATTAGAAAAATCTAATGGCCACAAATTAAATGAGATCTGAATCACACGCACTGCACACAAAAGTGAAGAGATGGTTAAAAAGGTCAGTAGGATTTAACAAGAAAAGTAGTGGAAAGAAAAGTCAAAGCTTGATAGAAAAAATGGCTACGAGACTAAGTGAGTCCTCATTATATTTTGGGCTTTAAATTGTGCTCTACTGTGAGTTGAGAAGCAGAAGACTGGAAGATACACATGCAACAATCTGAAAGGCAGGAGGCTGTAGAAGTGCAGAGTCATTCTTGCATCTGCAGGGCAGTGCAGACTGAGCGTAGCCGAGGACAGTGGAGGTTTGCCAAGAAAGGACCGAACAAAGGAGGACATGCACGACAGCATTAGCTGCATTATCCGTCTATAGTGATCATGCATAACTTGGAACGTTTACACCTTTTCCAATTGGTGTTTTTACTTCTTTCCCTGACTAAAAAACAAAAAGTAATCAGGAGTGACTTATGTGCACAGTAAATACCCGTTGACAGAAAAGGCCAGATGACTTTGGGGGTGATTATCGCGCACTTAGAAATAGTAAAGAAGGGCAGCCACAGTGACTGTTAGAAAAAGAGGTGCAGGCGTTCACTTCAGTTCAGATGGACTCAAACATCCTAACATGTCATTCATTTAAGTTTCACTTTTCACTGTGTCCCTCCTCTGTGGCAGTTACAGTTATAACAATAGTTTGTAAAAAATGTGCAAGGCCAACAATTTAAAAATCTACACAGCTGGAACCAAAATTCCAAAGGTTGCTTGAATGAGGTTGCACCAACTTTAAATATCATTATATTGAACTTATCAGATTTGATGATAGTGATTTATCGTTTACAGACTATTCTTTAGAATACCTTTAGAAAGATGTTGACTAAAAAAGTGGAAATCAGTGGATGGATAAATGAGATGCAGTTCCAGTTGGCCTTACACTCCTGACACTATCTTTAGCAGCTGTTGGGCCAAGAGGAAATACAAATACTGCTTCATTTTACAGCTGCATGAGAATATAAATTAAAATAAAGAAAGTAAATAATATAGATGTCAATATATTTTTTTAAATCATGCAATATAGACAGTCAATTGCTCCAATCAATAGGTGCTTATGAAATGACCACAATGTTTACTCTTGTTATACATGTATTTAATAGACATTAACTCACCATGTGCTGTGTGCGTACTGCCTCCAGAGGGTAGTCACCCTTGGCGGTCTCTCCGCTCAACATGATGCAGTCGGCTCCGTCCAACACAGCGTTTGCTACGTCACTGCCCTCAGCGCGGGTCGGTCTGGGCTTCTTGATCATGCTCTCCAACATCTGAGTGGTGATCATGCGAGGGGTTCCGAAGAGAAGCAAAGTAATGCTCAACAGTTTGTTTTACCAAGATAATACAAACACTGTTCTTCTTCATTATGAAATCAAATTATAAATAAACATCCTGAAAATATAAGAATTGCAGGACGTCATTTGCTGTTTTCTGACCTGAGTGGCACATGTGATTGGTTTGCCAGCTCTGTTGCAGCGACCAATCATCATCTTTTGGGCGAGGAAGACTTTTTCTGTTGGAATCTCAATACCCAAGTCCCCACGGGCAACCATGATGCCATCGCTGGCCTCCATGATCTCGTCAAATCTGCGCAACAGACATTATATAAATATTTGAACTAATTAAACTAAATCAAACCAGTACTAAAAGTATTCCTGTCAGTAATCATGGATGTTAAGAGTTGGGTTCATAAAACACAATTTTTCACAGATGGAACTTCAAAATAAGATAAAAACATTACAATAGACCTGAATTAGTGGACCCCACACATGAAACAAAGAAAAGATGAAGACATTTCATCCACACCTGCGTACACCCTCGTGGTTCTCCAGCTTGCTGATGATCTTGATGTCTTTGCCTTTCTCTCCGAGCACAGCCCTGACAGCATGTACATCTGCTGCTTTGCGGATGAAGGAGGCGAACACCATGTCCACTCCCTGCGCCAAACCAAACTGCAGGTCCTGTATGTCCTTCTCTGAAACAGCAGGCAAGTCCACAGCAGCACCGGGGAGGTTCACTCCCTTCTTGCTGCCCAGGGTGCCACCGTTCTCAATCTCACACATGAGGAAATCAGAGCCTGGAGACAAACATGAAATACTAATGAGCTCAAGACTTTTGTTTGGGCAACGTCAGTGTTTCCTAAACCTCCTAATGGATCAAAAGAGATTTTTATGGGGCGAACCTTATTTACTGTATGTGTATGCCTCTCCTGCACTCACCAATCTCCTTAACCTGCAGGGACATAAGTCCGTCATCAATGTAGATCTTGCTGCCAATTTCCACCACGTTGGTAATATTCTTGTAGTCGAGCCAGAGAACCTCATCACTGCAGTTGTTCTGGTAGGTATCGTCCAAAGTAATCTTGATCATTTTGCCCTTCTCCAGCTCCACCTCTCCTTCGCCGCTCTGTCACATCATCAATAGACACTTTGTTACTGATCAGTATTATTGAGAACTGTTGAGTCATTGTAGAGGAGCATTGTTTTGTTTTGGGGTTAAAGAGTGACAAAAGGTGGTGGACTCACTCCTTTGATGAGGCCAGTCCTGATCTCTGGGCCCTTGGTGTCCAGGGCAATACCAATAGGCCTGTACTGGATGCTGCCAGGCTCGAAGCTCTCACATGCTTCACGCACGTTCTTGATGGTCTGTTCGTGGTACTGCAGGAGGGGAGAGTGTAACACTTTTAAAATATCTCCAGAGATTTACTACCCTCTCAAGGACAGACTTTGTTGGTGTAAGAGTTACTCCAGTAACCTAAAGATTAAACTCAGCAAACAACCATATTTCAAGGTAAATATAAAAAGGTATGTCTGACATCTCTCACAGTCATAAACATGAGTCATACTGTCACAGCACCACAAGGGCTCATATCTTTCTTCCTCCCACCCTGAATAGTGTTGTGTAACTTAGAGGCTTTAAGTTAGAATGCCTTGCAAATTAAGTGTCATTCTAGAATCGTCCATATGATACAGTATCGCGTGCAGTATAAATATATTGGTCCAGAATGTCATCGCAAATAAATGTTAGTTTGTTGCAGTGGAACCTAAAACACCACCGCAGACACAGTTTACACCGCAATGTTTATTGCAAGTGTATATGGTGAGTTCATCATCTGAGGTTCGTTTCACACTGAAACTGAACAATTTAAAATCTAATATCATGCGTATACATGATCCAAGAGACTTACATAAAACAATTCATCATGGTAAACAGACTCCGACAAATAGAAGTTCAATTTTAAAAGTTTTAAAGAAACATTGTGAATGCTGATGTCAAGTGCAACCTTGGCTAAATGAGATGCAGTGAGGAATGTAGGAAGAAGTGCAGTGTTATATAAATGATGCAGCCATCTTCTCATGCAGGCTAATGAACACATGGTACAATGTTTGTGACTTTGAAGACAGCTGTCTGCTGCACTTGGCTTATGCTGCCCACCTGGGTAACCAGAGCTTTCAGTAATAACTTAAGTGGCAGTTAATTATGTTGGCTGCCTTTCACATTGGCAACACCCCAAACTTACACTACACTGACTTTACTTCAAATAAAAAAAAAAAACTGGATGGTCTTTAGAGCAGGTGACTGTTTTACATACTTTATGTATGGGTATAGGTCCACGTCAATACATTTAAAATTCATTCCCTACATTATGTGAACTGAAACTTGAGTAACTGTTCAGCTACATTCAGTTTTGCGCAATAATAATAATGCTGGTTTAAGAAAGGGGACTTCCTGGATTATGCAACATAAGCTACTTTCCGCTTCCCACTTTGGCTGAAAGTAAAGTGACCTTGGTGCAGGTTTGTGTAAACATCCACTTCCAGAATCCAGGCATGCTGCCTGCTGAGCAGATAAAGGCAGGGCACAAAGCTACAGGTGACTTATTTATAGTCCAAGCCAAAGAAGCTCTGGTTTCTTCTGCTGTTCTCTGAATTTACATTGACCTTATTGAGACTCCTGCACCCACAAGAACCATGAAGAAGACTTCAGCTATTGCTAACAGAAGTGGTAAATTGTCTTGGATTTGCAATTGAATAAGATCTACATATCTATACAAACCATGCACCTTCAAGTGTGACATTTATGTGGAGTGAAATTACAATTTTTATTTTAAAGTAAAAAATATTTATATGAGCATCTTGCTGAATCTCAATAGACTCTGTAATTAGATGTGTAGAAAACGGTCTTATTTTCAAATGACATAACAGAGACAGTATGAATTGTAGGTTTAAATGGACCCATTTCTCATACTGGATAAGATCATATTTTGATACACATGATGAGAGAGCAGAGTCAGGTTATAGGTGATGTTCAGCTCAACTGCCTGGATACAGTATTTGCACTGTTGATAATCTCCCTCTCCCCTGGCTTCTATCTTTCAACCTTGACGCTTATGTTTGGTGAGTAGAAATAACTCTTGTGACTTCTTAAACTTTTGTGGTGTGCACTCGATCTGCAGCTAGTCCAAGTATTCTGTCCTCTCAAAAGCAGAAAAAAAAAAAACACTTTTAAAGTGTGTGACACACCGACTCAATCCAGCTACATCACTGATAAGATGTTGGCTAGCTGGCAAAAACTGGCACTACTATATATCCCATTCATGGTGGCTGGACTCCTCCTGCTACAAGAGGCAAGCTGACTGCAGCTCACAATGAATTATGTGCTTTTAACTGTGAACTTTGTTGATCTTCTACTTTCAGCATAGTTATTTGGAGCAAAGAGTTAACAAAACAAAATCTAAATAAAACTAGACAAGAGAAAGCAAAGAGTGCCTCATTAAACCAACCAACGGAATTCGGTGATAAGGCACAGAACCATGTGTGATGCAAAGGATCAGACTACTTTAAACGTGACTTTTTTAATAGTCTGACTGTTGGCTGAACCTGACCTCACTCATTTACACAGTGGAGAAAGCAGTGACCCACCTCATGTGTGCCATGTGAGAAGTTCAAGCGGGCAATGTTCATTCCAGACTTGATCATTTCCTTCAGCGTATCCACTGAACGAGAGGCTGGTCCTGTAGCAGTCATTGAAAGGAAAGGGTTGAAATTCATGTTGTATAATTCCTCTGTCAATAGATCAACACATTTTATTGTGCACTAAAACTGAGGTGCATCGGTTCATTTTCTGTACAGGGATCCTCTGTTTAGTTCCATCCAGTCCCATCTTACTTTTATTTTCATGAGAATAAAGTAGGTTGTATTTATATATTAATCATGTACCATAGCAAAAAGGTTACTGACAATTTAAAATTTCAATGTGCTACAGTCTATTCATGAAAAAAAATAAAAATCTGTATCTGCAGCAATCTCATGTCTCAACAACTGAACTGTCAAGCAATGGTCAAAAACTTTAAACGTTTTAATAACCTTTCCATTTAATTTGCTTTTAATGTGTTCTCTTGAGAAATGCACAGCTACAATACCACACAAAGGAAGGGGTGTTTCCTTATATTTGAATTAAAGCACATGTTTTTCTATCTTGTAACGTGAAGACTAAGAATGTAGACCAACCAATGGTGCAGATGATTCCGGTGTTGCGTGCAGTGGTGGGCTCAGAGTCGATGTCCAGCAGGCACAAGTGTTCCAGGAAAGTGTCGGCCGTGGCGGCGTTGAGCTGCTGTGTCTGGATGAAGGCAGAGCCCATGTCTACAGACTTTGACTGAGGCATGGTGATTGGTGGTGCAGCTGAAGAAGTCCTGCCACAGAAATGGAGACAAATACACAGTCACTGACAGCGCTCTTCTGTAAACCACTGTTGGCTTACACTTAACTTAACTGCCTCCGGCCAACAGGTGGATTAAACCAAGCATAACTTTGTATAGCCTAAAAGACTGAGGCAGAAAGTCAGAGCATTTTCAACACTGTAGTTTCTTTGCTCTGGAACAAATCCGTTGAGGCCCCTTGTTTTCATTATTTTCTCTCCACCCTAGGTAAAAATCCAAGTGAACCAAAATGCATGACTACAAACCATCTGAGAACTCGCTCTGCTTACGGGGAAAAACAAACCATCGTGTGATTTAACTGGACTACAAAGTGCAGCTGTGACAACACCTTTAGGCTACCTACCCTGCTGTGTGTCCTTAGTAACATGCGGTACCTCACTCTGCTTTGTAGCTGAGCATGGGGTAGTGAATTAAAATTAACTAGGAATGTCCCTGTGGGAATCAATTAATGAATTATGTTGCTTGCTGACATTCAAGTTCAGTACGACGAGATAACTGTAATTGAATTAAAACTTGCATATGTGTCAGCCACAAAGGCCATGATAAGGCTCCTGATCTGTAATCACTGCAAATCTAGTAATGGGTGTTTCTGAGATACTTTGAATAAAAGGGTCTTTTGTTACCATTTTAGCTACTTTTACTCACCCAATAGTTTATACTAGGGCTGGGCAATTAACTGAAAATGTATCGAAACTGACTTTTAGAACCTCTAACTGACCTAATCCTGCTCATGTCGATTAATGCGGTTATTACTTTCCCCCATTGCATGCATTCACAAACTGTCGGGTTTCCACTTTGTTCATTATGCAGTGGCCGCCCGGGTTCCATGTACCATCTTGCATTACCCCGCCACATGTCCTCCCTCCCCCGCTGATCTGCGCTCACTTTACACATCAACAATAAACACAAACACTAATCGAAAGTTATCAGGACACGTACAGGACTTGAAGTTGACTTTGTGTTAGTTTGATTCACTCTAGAGTTTGAGACACATGTTTAAACACATTGAAAAAAAGTCCATCATTCTGTGCGCACGCAGTTCACCTGCAACATGTGACGCACACAGCCAGGACATCAGTGTTGAAGTGACCAGAATGATCTGGATTCTTGAGCAGACATCAATGATTAATAACAAAATAAATGTGATCGTCAGTTTGTGTAATGCGCGACAGGAGATAAGTTTTTCCTGCAGATTATGAAGTAACACAGATTTCTAACTTCATTCTTGCAAAAGAGGCGACACCCGTTCATCCATGAACATGAATTCAGCAGGGTTTTATAAAGATCAGTTCTACATGCAAGTGATTGGGGAGTGATTATTCGTAATCAAGGTATAAGTTTGATAATATTAAATCATATCGCCCAGAACTAGTTTATACAGAAAGTACATTCTTGTGATAGCTGGAAAAAAAAAAAATAAATAAAAAAGAGGAAAAACACTCAAGCCCTTTCATGTAGCTGTGAGACATTCACACTTTGATACATGTAGGAAGTAGTTAAGGCTAATACTTAAGCACAACATGGCCTTCAAACGCTAAACCAAGTAGAGTGGGATATACCGTCCTGAGCTGTGACACGATATAGTACATTATGTTCCCCCCACCCACTGCTTACTGAGTCACCCATAGCAACGACACCATTACCAATCTGATCAACAGGGCAAGGATTGCATCTAGTCAGAAAAGCAAAAAAATAAAGTACATTGCACAAAACATGTCAGTATCCTGTGTGACATAATGAGCTGCTCAGTACTTCAGTACTGTCATGTGCGACTTGTCTCAGAGAGAGTGCTTTTCTCCCTTGGTCTAACAATGACAAAATTATTCAAGGTGATGTATAGGCATGCCATCAAGACATGTTTGAACAAACCAACAAAGAATGTGTATTTGGGCAGGGTGACAAACCGCTAATCTACCATGATGAGGAAGACAGCTTCTGTTAGTGCTCTGGTTGAAGTGGTTACATAACTACACCAGACTGATGTGGAAATGCTTTGTGAACAGTCAATCTGGTGATAGGTTTGACTTTCAAGCAAAAACTGGGGGGTGGGGGGGGGTGGGGAATCAAGAATACACTGAGATCAAGAAGAAGCAGGTTTGCAGCTCCAGTTTTTCACTGAAATACACAGATTATGCAAATGCACTCTTCTGGGGTTGGTTCTTCACAAAATCCACCATTTACACTTTTCACTATCAATATATCACATCAAGGCAATGTTACAAGAATATAATCTAAATTTCACATTAGAAAAACCCGATTAAATCTGAATACAATTGAGTTTACACAAAGTACGATTGAGGAGATAGAGTAAAAACTAAAACATATGAATGTTGTTTTAGTTTTTACTTTATCTAACCGTAACCCATAGAGACAATGTACAAGAGAAGGATAAATAGTTTATAGAATATTCAGTTCACTGTCTAAACCACCCAGTGGAGAGATTGAAACAAAAACCCTCACTGGTTCCCTCATTGAAGTAACAGGTTGACAAATTAATATCTCTTTTATGCAACAACCCCTTTATGCATCCTTTTTCAGATTCAGACAGTAGACTAACTGCAAAGACTGAGAAGAGAGCTGGAAGACGCCTGCATCTGTGGTTGGGGCATCTGCAACTGAGGACACATTCTTAGTGGAAGACCAAATTCTTGGTCAAAGTCTCTTTAAGGAAAATCTGTTGCATCCCCTTCCTCATCACGTCCCAATTACAAATGGTGGGGGATTCCAGGCACAGCCAATATACCAACAGGCTCCTTGGCCTGCAGCCACTGACTGATGATGTAACATCTGAGTCAATGGGGCAGACCACTGCCAGACCAGTGCTGTACGTGAGCACTGTCACATCCCCATTAATGCAACACACAACCATGAAGTGGACTGAACCATAGAGAAAGACTGCAGAGGGGAGAAAAGAGTAAAATACCGGCACTTACGTACAGTAAGATGCACTTTGCGTGTGGGTGTTTAAATATTTCCCATATAGAACATTTGATTCAATTTGAAGAAATCAAGTTTAACTTAATTCCATGCTGCTTTAGCATTTTTGACTAAATGTTCAAATCAGTCATGCAAAACCAGACGTGGACAATGGCCTGATCTTTCACACTGCTCACACTACTTTGCCTATATAGTTTTTTGTAAATTATCAACCATTTGATTTTACTTTTAAAATTAACAGTAAAAATCAACTATCAAGGCATATTAAATGTTGGTATTTTGTAAAATACTTTTCTTAACTTACAGATATCACGCACCTTTCATTTAAATGAAATTCGAAAATCAATGCAATACTGGCAGTTGCTATTGCAAAACTAAAGGGGATGCGCCTCTGTTTTACAGGGAAAGGCAGAGATTACATTTCAGGTACCGCTACCTACAAGCTGTTTTGCTACTTGACCACTGAATGACGACTACAAACAAGTCACGTGCCCAAAAACACTGTAAATAGAGGCTTACACACCAGTGGCACCACAGACTCTGGCTGTTTTGAATGTCACTGTTACTGTGACATTTTAAACTATGTTATTTAGTTTGTCAAAAAAACAAACTGTTGACTGCAATGACTTTTCATGACCAACTGAACCTCAAACTTCCTGCATCGAGGCGATATTTTTGGAGCCATCAGAGGGAACACCACGGACAAATGACGCATCAGAAAATCAGGTGGAGACTCTCCTTCACTAAGTGCAGTCATGTCTTGGACTCCTCGATTGTTATGGAAAGACAAAAATAATATCATTGACCTGAACGATTCACTGACCCCAGACAGCCAGTGAGCAGCCGCCACAGACTAACAGCCAAAGTAACCCTGACACAGATGCAGACACAGGGCTAACTTTAGAGCTGGCTGCCAATAATCCCCTCCAATCCCCTCCCAACACATCTACCTTTGTAACATACTCAGTCACTATCTCATATAATAAGCCTGTACAATCAGTAGCAGCAACAGTAACATTGTTGTCAGGGTGTCATGACATTTACTATGTCCTGGTTTAGATGGTAGCACGTCACATTGGGCATATCCATGTTGGCTCACAGAGACATTATCCCATCAGTCACATTCACTTAAACAAAGCACCATTTGCAGGTTGAACTACATACCAACAGTAGATCTTCCGGTTTCTTCTGGGGATTAATAGGCAAGTTACAACCAGTGACCTCCACAACAAGCCCAGTTGGTTGGATTTTGCAGTGCCAAGGATCGCACCACTCCCAGCAACAGCAGTCCAAGCAGAATTGGCCCCTGCAGCGCGCATGCACATGTTTGACACTTTCAGGAGCTCAAGAGTAAATCCCTTCAATGAGGATAAAGGATATGGAGCGTGCCTGCTGTGAGAAGACACTCGCCATGACCTGATACAACGGACATGCAAGAGACTTCCACCACGACACACCAGAGCAGTGACGCTCCAATGTTCAACCAGCGAAGGTCATACAACACTCCAGGCCTAAAAACAGAGCCCTGTCTAATAATAACACACAGCATGCAGAGTCTGTTTGTAGAAATCCAACACTCAGTGTATGGTGGTACTTGTGGTATGTAGGCCTGTAAACATAAACACAAACCTTTGGTTGCATACTGTACAAAATTAAGTGCATGAATAGTGTAGAATGCTGTGCAAGGTGCATATGAAGCACTTCAAAAACACATGCTAAATCATGTGGCATAATTTTCAACTGCATCTCTATATATAAAACTGAGTTTGTCACTGCAGTGGGTAGTGGCAAAACAAATATGAGTGGTAATTCCAACCTGTGGCGCTGCATAGCATTAACCATCAAACATTTGTTAAGCACTTTATAAGCCTTAAGATCTCTAGATAAATAACTAGATATCCTCCAAACTCGTCTGCTCTCAGTCACCAGCCTGCATTAGACAGACACTGTGCGTTCCCCTTTGTTAAGCTCATCACTTAAATTCTCAGCCACTTGATACTGTGACCCGGCTGGTCCCATGAGAGAAAGACTCCATTTTCAACAGGGCCCACCTGCAGGGAGGCCTTGGCGTAGAATTGACAGTGTCGCCTGAAAGTTGGTTATGCACAAAACAATCATTGTTCCCTGCATAACAAAGCATGCCAAGGCCTTACTGCAGGTCCAGTGCATATAATACACATAACAGTAGATCTGTTTGACAAAGGATTTGACATTACACTTTATTTGCATGCACCTTTAGACAAAGCCCACTTTCCTTCAGCTGTTTTGGGAACAAAATGGCAGACGGAGGATTGTAAATCACATAAAAAGTACAACACAGAGAGCTGAAACTCATAAGTATTTGCTACCTATACAGGCATAGTGATATTTGCCCTGCGTCTCATCTATCCAGTGTGATCCAGGCCTTTATCCTCTGAGGTACCACTGCAGCACGACACTGCAGTGAAGCTACTCAGGCAACTAAATTACCATTGGTCAAAGGATTCTTATTAACTGCAACACAACTAACGAGGTTAGGTTTCGATCACAGGAAATTTAGCAAAGAATATCAAAGAATGAACAGGATACATTTATCTCGTCACTTAAACTGTCGTGTGAATGAATATGACGATAGCACGCAGATTATAAAAGGATCATTCTATCTCGGGTGAATCCCTGTCATCAGTATTGTGGTCAGTGAGCTGTATGTGATGTATAGATTTGATTATGGTGACAGACGCAGCACACGCGATGCACCAAACAGCACGTTCTCATCCTGCGTCACATTTTCCTGAGCTCGAGGCATCACGCTGGCGGACCAATGGGAGGCCGAGAACGCAGAGCCGCCACACCCACATCAGGAGGCAACAGGAAGCGATCCTGCACCGCGGCGTCCTCCACACATCACATGAAACCGGGTTGTTTTAAACATGTTAACGGCGTATTAAAATAAAACTGCAAACTGACGTGTTGTAGCTGAGAGTGTCGTGCGAGCTGCACTGCGCACGGACACATGCATCCAGTCCAACCGTCCGTTAGCTGCGTTTCAAACGAACAACGTTGTTTCACACATCCTCAGCAAATATAACACGACTTATCTTCAATAACTACAAACAAAGTGTTCCGCCATTTTAAAATAAGACTTCCATTTAAAAGTTGAGTGGAAATACGTCGCAGTGACGAGTGACTCGCACGGTCGCGGACTTACAGGACTTACACGACTCGCAGGATGCAGCTGCAGAGGCGATAAAAGCGGTTAAAGGTGGTGAGGTGACCGTGTCCTGTGGGTCGAGCGGTTCAGGCCTGTGTGTGTGAGATGAGAGCCGCTGGGGATTCAAACCTTACCTCACTGACAGACCCGCGTGGAGAGATGAACCCGGTGTGAGAGACGCTCAAGGTGATCTTCTTGCTCCTCACTCCGCCGAACTACTTTCTAGGGATGCTGCGATATCCATCCGAGGCCATATGGGTAAAAGAAAAGGAACACGCCGCCTCATTACATTCCAGTCAGCTAGCCCCCCCCCACTGACTCATCAGACACGTGCTGGTGTTCAGCTTTATGCGATGGAAAAGTCTGGAAATAAGGGTCAAACTGTAAAACAGCGCGGAAGGATACGCGGAAACAAGGTGGAAGTGCTTGGTAAAGTTAGGCAGCCAATCAGGACGCTTGAACGCATCAGTGGCTGGTGGGGTGAGACACGTGACCGTCTCAGACACGCGCTGCTGGAGCAGAGACATGATGCTGTTATTTTACTTCATTATCACATGGGTGCACAGAACTTCGGCTGCCGAAATGCATCATGGGAAGCATCACCAGACTGTCAGGTACACTCTGACACGTTCCACTGCTGAAAAACGTTGTGTGCTTTTTCTTTCTAATTTTTGGAACCTGGTACGAAATCACACTAAAACAACGTTGGACTGTTCCCGCAGTACGAGCAGATCGCAACCGCTCAATGGAGGCTTGACTAATGCTTCTATGAGGACCCCCCCCCTCCCCCACCTGCTGGTACTTCTCCACTGCAGTGTTTGAGCCAATACTTCCATCTAGTGATGAAAAATTATCTAGCAGTCTTGAGATGCTTTTCAGTGATATGCATTGTATTGTTCAAGTACATAGATCATTGGGTAAAATTAAATATATAGATATTATTATTTTGTATTTTAAATTAAATATTAAACAATACATAAAACACAAACTATATATATAATTTCTATTCCACATTATTATTATTATTATTATTATTATTATTATTATTAGTAGTAGTAGGAGTAGTAGTAGGAGTATTATAAATTACAAAATGTTATATTTTAAGCACACAGCCAATGTTGATGTGTGCTTAAAATATATGTGAATATATATGTTGATGTATACATAAAAATCACTGTGCAAATCACAAATACAGCAGCACTATACTGGTACTTTTAGTATGTTTTATTATTTTATAAAAATAATGTTTTAGATAAGTCACGACAAGATGAGATAAGATTGTCCTGTATTAGTCCCACTATGGGTAAATTTACCATGTTATAGCAGCATAAAGGAGGTAGTGACATACACATTTGGTAAAGGTAATAAATATGTATAAAATACAAGGAACTATAACAGATAGAAATATGTGCAATGTAAACAAAATATAAACAGTAAAAGAGTATTGCACATCAATAATATTGAAATTGCACAGATAGAAAATGATAATTGCCCAGTTAAGTTGGGTAATATAGATGTGAGGTGCATGTGGCCTAGTGGGAGCTGTGCTGATTGTACAGTCTAACACCAGCAGGAAGGAACAACAGTGGACAATGGAGAGAAAATTAGAAAATACAGATTTGTTGGAGGTATGTGGGTGTTAACTCTTGTCCTGTGCTAATGTGTTAATGTCAGAAAATAACAACATGTGATGTCTGTTTGTCCAGTGTTGATAATACAGCTCTGTCATACATGCTCACCAGGGGGATTCATTCTATTGTGATAATCAGCTCTGCCAAGGAGATGGCACAGGTCCTTGGCATAGACACAAATACTCACCATATCTTAACCATAGTGACATTCAAATCTTAATATTCAGTCTCCGCAGTAGAGGTCAGACAAATCAATCTGGCAAAGACGCTCTTGGAAGTACGATTACTCTGCAAGGATTTATTTTCTCTGGACTCGCTGGGACCTACAGTAAGTCACATTGTAAAGTTAGTCCACGTCACCTCCCATCCCAGTCCCCTGTTGCTCTCACCTGTTCACAGCTGTGTTGGTATTAGCACTGCTGCTTCCACTGCCCATGTCGCTGTCTCACTGGCTGCTGGCAGCCTCTGTCTGGACCCTCTAACCTCCAGTGTACCTGGGGCCAGTGGGACACACCTGTTCAGGTGAGGGCCAGATCTACCGCCCAGTCAGCCTGTTCATACAGTAGGTTCAGCCCCTGGCTGTCAGTCAGCATTAATGGCTGCTAACCTCTTCGCTATGAGCTACTGTGAGAATATCCTCAGATAAATCTCAGAGGATGAGACGGGACGCCCTAATTCTTCTGAATGTATTATTACTACACGAGTCAAACTACTGTTACCAATACGATTTGAATATTAGGGCCAAAAGAAGAGAGAAACAAATGTTAACTCCATAAAGTCACATATAGAAGACAGCACAGAAACTTGGTGGTGGGGTATCCTAAATCAGCCATTACAATTTGGGATAACTGTTATAGTACAAATAATGATAATTTGTCTGGCTGGTTCTCAAGTATCCAGCATTAAGTCATAGCTATAATGTGTCAGTTAGTGAATCATATTTCCATAACTGTTAACTGACAATGATTATTTTCTAAAAAAGAAGTACGATGCTTTCATTTTAGAATTCCTGAATTGCTCACTATATTATATACATCTCTGAGGAGATATGTTCAGGATAGTTCCAGTAATTGCACAGATTTAGCCTAATCATATACAAAACGTACAAGACAGAATGGCCTCTGCTGATGAGGTAAACATGGCATGATGTCAGACCGATACCCAATATTTTTATTCAACCATCAGAGTCAGCGTCCCTTTTGTTTGGAAGATCTGTCAATGCGAACCTGTCTGCAGCCAGTAGACAGACAGTTAGCTGGACACCTGGTCATTAATCCGTCCATTCTTTAGGTCAGTTCTAATAGATACCCTGAGATAATGAGGCTAATGCTGATTAGCTCAATGGCCCAATGACTATTGTGTCACACATGCACACAAGGACACAGTGTAACAGAAGGTAGGTAGACATTTATTCTTCATTTAGATTTGCTTTTTTTTTAACATGCCGTGGGAACATAACTATATTCTACATTTTTGTATTACTCTTTTGAGGATAGTTTGAATATTGAATGCTTAAATTTATTCATTGTGCTTTTTTTTCCTTTTGTATTTGCATGAATTTAGACACAGCACTTGAAAGCCCTTAAATATAAACCTGCCTTCAAATAATTTATAGACACTGACTTATGACATCAGACTCTCTCTTTCACACACAAACATAAACATACAGGGGCAGAGGCATATGCAGGAGCAGAGCCATTTTTTCCTGTCATTTCTCAGCTGCAGCAGTCAGCTGCAGGTCACATGACTGGCTGGGCTGGTTCTCAGTGAGCATGCTCAGACCCCTCAGTGTTGTCAGGCAAAATAAGACAGCAGCAGCAGGAGCAGAGATCTGCAATAGATAAACACACAGACCCTCACACACACCAGCTGGCTTGCTCGCAGACACACACCACCGAGAGAATTGAGAGGCAGACGCTACAGATGTGGAGGATTTCATCTCTGCTTTCTCTAAATACCTTATTTTAATGGACTCATCGTCAGCCATCATTTCAGTGGAAAAACAGCCACCGAGGCAGAGAGGCAGGTGTGCCCTTTAAGAGGGGGAGCAGCTGAGGCAAGGACAGCATCCAAGTCTCCATCCTCTGTGGAGGTAAGTGCGAATGGATGGGATGGATGGATGGACGGAGGGATGGGGTGGTGGGGGGCTGCAGAGCGCAGGGGGGAGGGGGTAATCCGCCTGACTGCATCTGTGTTTGTGTTAAATAGTTATCAGAAGGGGGAAATGGGGACGGTGGTGGTGGTGGCGGCGGATGGGGGTTGGGGGGGTTAAGGTTTGCTGGAGACCAATGGTATGTGAGACGACAGGGGCTATGGGAATGGTGTGGAGCGTGTGCTGGGTGGTGTAGATGCTAGCAGGGCCGAGGACATGGCAGGGCAGCAGGGATATACAGAGGAGAAAAACGGAGAGGAGGTAAAGATGTGGCAACGACGAGGGAGCCATGTCTAATTGGGTGCAGTTGATGTCTGAGATGGTGGTGAGGAAAAGAAGGGAGACACAAAAAGTGACAATGAGGACATGATGGTTTTCTGTAGACATGTAAAAAGGAAACAAAGAGAAAATGAACAAGTGGGGTTCTTGCAATTATAATGACCTATATAAAGCGTAGATGCATTCATGCATGACAGTTGTGTTGGGTATTCTGCCCTGTAGTGTTGAGCTATGACTCCATCTCCTCTTTGTTTGCCTTACGATCCAGTCCTGATATATTTTTCATTATATTGGTTCAATATGCACTAAAACGTGTAAACTGAAATGTGCATTCTGATGTGCAGGCTGAAATAAGTATCTTCAGCTTCAAGACACCGAGCTCAGTGTTTACATGTCTGACACAAAAGGTAATGGGCCGCTATAATACAGAGTGTACTGTGGTCGCCTTTGTCATGTCAGCAGTGATATAGCATTTTGGCCTTTTGAAAAAAGCTTAATAGCTGTAACTATTCCTTTATCAGGAAACCATTTTGTTATTATGTAAAATTATATAATTGTTTTACTTGAAATGCTGTGGCTACAATGTCCCTGTCCTATTGCTAACCCAGGAAATCTAGCATTTGCCAGATTTCCTTGAATTTATTTGCCAGACTAAGAAATAGACATCAGTGCAACATTGGAATGACATCAGCTCATGTTCTGTTTTTGCTGCACAGCCATATTTGTATGCCAACCTTTGGTGCATTATTTTAATAGATGAAGTCCCTGTGAAAAAACAAACAAATACAAAACAAAGAAATGGAGACATCATGGCCCCTGAACGTACAGCACATATCTCCCACACACTCACCACAGTGATTAATGCCACTCTGAGAGGAGGCAGAGATGGCTGTTGCTAGGATACATGGCAAGGTGAAGTGCAGACGTTTTTTAAAGGGAAAAAAAGAGGAGGAGGCCACCGTTAACAAAGCATGGCATCACTGGATGGGGCCTTTGTTTCATGTTTTTCTTCCTTTTATTGTTTTTTTTAATTTATTTTTCTCCTAGGTTGTGCAGCCCTGAAGAGTGCGAGAAAGAGGGGTGGTGGGTCGAAGCTCTCCGGTTTTCTGTTCTCGTTCCTTCCATCTGGAAAAGGCTGAAATGGTTGGCAGCGTTCACGGGCCTAAACCTGTCTGAGTGAGCCCTATGAACACAAGATCCAATGGTAAGGCAGCAACTGATTACGCTGAGTCATCCATTTATGTTATTTTTTAAGATGTATAAAGTGGCAGATTACATATATTTAGATTTGTGTGGCTACTAACTCAGCTGCAGACCTTCTATAGACATTTAAATGGTATATAAGCATAATTGAACATATTATAAATATATTGTAAGTTTATGCAACAGGACCTTCAGGCTTCAGATTTTCCTGGAAATGACAAGAGACATGATTATTTTTATTCTAGAAAATGTATTTTTATGAACTCATCCCTTTGTTATTGTCAGTTGATTCTTCTTTTGAAGGCTGAATTCAAAGAACTTTTTGTTTATTGGAAATTAGTCACATCTCTTATGTCCCTATTCTGTCCCTCTGAGATACTATTTAAAGCAGTGTTTTGATGCCCTTGAACATGAGGCTAAATGTGGACATGTGAAAAAGGATTTGAGATGAAGGGATGATGAAAGCGTTTTCTTTTTCCGCTCCACTATAACGGCCTTTGCACAATGTGTGGGCCCAAAGGACATCAAGGGCCAGTGTTGGACAGATGAGGAGTCGGACGGAGAGAATGAGTCGGAGCAGTTCCTGTACGGCATTCAGGTAGAGAAGAGGCTGTTACCCTTCCTAAAGCTTTATGCTCAATCTGGTGTTTTTGTTATAGCTGGGCAATAAAACAATATCACTAATTATTGCAATATAGTTTTTATCAATAGAAATATAACAACAGTTCAATAAATATACTGTAGATATATTGCTTATGCATTGTTGATGAACAGTGAGGAGGTATAACACCTCTATTGATCTACCACAGATTTTTAAAACGTTTTGTTTTATTTCAGTTGTTACTCTGCCGATAAAGAAGCGTTTAAAACCAAAACCTTCACTTTGGAACAAAAAACAGTCTTTAAAAGAAATAATAACGTGACACAAAGATGTTGGAAAAAAAGCACATAATAATTTAATAAGATAAAAACATCTGAAGACCAACAGCCTTTTCATGCTGAGGAGTTAATTTCATCCATGAGATAATAGCGATGGACAGACCAAACAAGATTTTGATAGTTTTGTTATTTTTCAAGCTTCAGTAGTTAAAATTATATTTAATATGAGGGTCTGTGGAGTTATTAAAATGAATTAATCCTTATGGCAATATGTCAATTAAATTATAATATCTTTTGTACAAGTTGATATTTTAGCTTAATGGTGGTGCTCATGGAAAGGTTACCGAACACATTATTCATCTTCTATCTGTTATGGAGGTTTTCTGGAAGCTGGTGAAAGGAGAACTCAGGCAGCAGCTGATGTCTTATGCAGAAGGTTTTAATGTAGACTTGATGCATCAAGGAGACCAGGAGGTGAAACAATATAACAACGCTAACAGAGTAACATGAGCAATTGTCCCCCCCAAGTCTGAAGATGTCTCCCACAGCTTCCCAGTGTATATCTCTCTCTACTTGCATCACCCATTCTAACAGCACCTCCGTGAATGGCTAGAATTGCTGTCACTCTCTATGTTACATGTCTGTGTTTGCATCCTATTGGATAGTTAAGTCTAAAGTATGTATTCCTAAATCACATTGTGTCCTTACATCTTGCCACGAATGAAATACGCAAAAGAGTTGAAGTTGGTGTCACTCTGTCTGGGCATCTTAGTTAGATATGAAAGTGCCTAAGTGTAGACACTACAATGTTCTGTTGGTTGGCCCTTTATCTACAACCTGACCTTTGGTCCAACTTGGAGAGAAGGGAGTGTGTGTGGAATTAGACAGGCACTATTCTCCTGTAGAGATATAATGTAATATACACTATATTCATAATATATAGTGGCATATGCAATGTGAGGATGATCAAAAATTCCTCAACACTATCAAGTTTCACATTAAACCAGCTGCATCTTTTCATTCCGTTAGTGTTAGTGTTGCAAGACAATAAGTCAGAGTTCACCAAAAATAATAACAATACTTTTGTGGATTATGAATATCTAGGCCAAATGTCATGGCAGTTTGTTCAGTATGGTTTGAGATATCTTACTCTGGAAATGCAGAACAGATGGACCAGCGGACTGACATTTCCATCCTAGTGCCTCACTGCTCGAAGGGGCGAACATTTCAATTTGTATAGCTGAATATTCTGTTAAAATGTGAGGCGTGTGTCAGCATTTTGGGTCGAGGAGCAAATAGGATTTTTTGTAAGCTGACAGTGGCGAATATGACATTTAACGCTGAAGTACAAATCAGGTTCTGGAAAGAATTTTGCATTTTCTCTCTAATCAGGTGTCAAAGTACTTTTTTTAGTGCTATCACCCTTTACCACCTTAAGTATCAATCATGAGCAGCGCTGCCAAATTCATTTCCACGGCCACAATTTAATGTATCATCTCATCTCGTAAAGTTCAGTGCCTCACTTCCACAGAAGATCTTAATCTGTCAGTCATCCTTTTTTACTGTTATCTTCCAAGTCCTGTGATTGAAATTTAAATCCAGTCTGGGACTTAAAGCTCATTTCTATGCACTGAGAACATGAAAGCGGTGCAGTGAAGATAAGGATGAAAGTGTGGGATCTGCTCCACACTCAGAGCTGAGGAGACGGGAGTCTGACTTCAAGTCTAGACACCGGCAATATGTGTGACAGACTTGGGTCAACTAATATTATTACTCTTCATACTAGAAAACGCTCTTTATAGAGGACATCAAGTTTGCTGAGGTAACCACAGAATACATTAAAAGTCAGAACATAAAACGATTAATACGAATACAATGAAACTTATTTTTATTGAAAACATCCACTGTGTGACATCCTGATTATGTCAAGTCATTCCACTTTACAAGACTTGCTCCAGGCAGTTTGTTTGCAAAGATCTCCTGAACAAGTTTCATCGTGCATGTCTTCCTCCTTATCACACCGTCAACTTTACAACTGATTTTGATTTCTAATTTAGGATGTGCTTGATATTGCATCAGAGCTGCTGCTCAATACTGAATAAATTACAACATTTTATAACCGGGATCACAGACAGTATGTGTCTGAATGTTACTTATATCGTACTCTAGTTAACTAGTTTTTCTCACAATGCCTCTAATAGAGTGCATTTAAAATAGTTAGCAAGTGAGCAGAGATGTAGCTAAAAATTGATAACTAGTTGGATAGCTAAAAAAGCTGTACATACTAAACATTTTGTCTAAACTAGACTGCTAAAATAATAGAGAACTGGGTATATTTAGCTAAAACATGGAGGGTTCATGGTTGAAATAGCTAAAAGTAAACGATAAATGATGAAATTCAACTATTGTGTAATTAATTGTGTGAAATAAGAATCAGAGTAAAATAATTTCAAAATTCCAATAAAGACATTTGGAGCATGGAGGCGGAATGTGTGGTCAAGTCAGTGCTGATATTTGGCTTGTTGCAGGGGAGCTGTGCCGCTGACCTGTACCGTCACCCTCAACTGGATGCTGACATCGAGGCAGTGAAAGATATCTACACTGACAGTGCTGTCTCTGTCAGGTACCACACAAATATACAAACACCCACACACACACACACACACACACACACACACACACACACACACACACACACACACACACACATAATCTATATGTGCACTATTTAGGACATTTTTGAAAATAAAAAAAGTACCACATGGAAATAAGATTCTGTCTGCTGGCTATTCTTAATTTGTTATGCAGCAAAAATTTAAATGCATGATTCAAACACATTATACACACCAATTTTGAACAAGGCACTGCATGGCAAAGCAGGAAAAAAAGCTAACCATTATTATTCCCCCTTAAGGGACAATGTAATGTGTAATGCATCAGATAAGTTATGATAAACAAGAAAATGCATTTCCTGCTGAAAATGCAGTGTGAATGTGGCGTTTGCTAAAATGCTTTGGGTGTGGGGGTTGAGGGGGGTAGTACGAAGTCAAGCCTGGAGACATTCATGCATTAAGGATGTCTCCCATAGACACCCATTAAAAAATCAAAAAATGAGTCTGAGAAGTTGAAATAAAAATGTTTTAATGTTTGAGTAGTAGAAATCTATTCAGGAGTAGTTAGTGACTAAAAGGAGGCAGAAGCAGAAAAATAACATTTCCTACTGAAAATTCATTTTCTAGTTATTTATCCCTTTTGTGGGGAGGTAGAGACTAAGATAAAGGCTACATGTGTTGTATCAGGGACTTGTCCCCACAAGCATAAATGAGTGTGTGTTTGTGTGTGCATGCATCCGTAGTTATGAGGGCCAATTTTGGGTCCAATACCATCATTGTACAGGACAGGACATTTTGACGTTGTGAGGACATTTTGGCTGGCTCTCACAAATGAAATTGCCTTTTTGTGGGTTAAGACTTGGTTTAAGGGTTAGAATTAAATTAGGTTTAGGTTAGGGTTAGGGTTAGGGTTAGGCATTTAGTTGTGATGGTTAAGCTTAGGGTAAGGGGCAAGGGAATGCATTATGTCAATGACTATAGAGAGACACGCGTGTGTGTATGTGTGTCTCAATGAGTGCTGTTAAGCTTTACTGAACACTGATGTAAGATTTGTGTTAATAGTGTGAAAAATGACTGGGATATGGCAGTTATAAAATCACATTGGTGATTTTGATCAAGAGTTGGAGAGGACATTGATGTCGATGTGGCTGGTGAAGGCCTTTGGTTGTTGATGGTGCCACTGTGAATAGATCATAAGTCCTATTGCTTCAAGCACACTGTCTGAAAGATCAGAAATTCATGAGCTGAAATCTATCTGTGTGAAGTGAAAGATGTGGGAGCTACAGGAAAAGAAGTACAAAAATAGATAATAGTAGAAAAAATCCAGGAGTGCATGAAGATGTCATCACTGAAGCTGAACTACACACACACACGTTCTAAAATCCCAAAATATCAGAAATATAGCATAAAACTTTAACAGTGATTATACTGTTATAGAAACTGTTATAACAAACTTGATGTAAGTTTAAATTTAGTTAAAACAAAATATGAAGTAGTAGACACAGTTCAAAGAACTGAAGGTTTTTGAAGAGTTAAATTTGATTGGGAAAAAACATGCAGAACAAGTTGAATATTTCAAAATGTGTGAACATTAGAAAAAAGTTGAATGTAGGTATAAATGTCCTGAATTTGACTGAATTTAAAGAATGTTAGTGACCTATAAAGGTGCAGAAGAAAAACACTGAATGAAGATTTAAAATAGCTCTTGTTGTCTCCCTGAACAGAGAGTATGGAACCATCGACGACGTGGACATCGATCTTCACATTAACATCGGTTTCTTAGACGTGAGTCAGCATAATCTTTTCTGAATGGGCACATCCTCCATCTTTGCCGATTACTATTCTAACGTTGACATTTTGCAAAGTAACACATCATTTATACTGCAGCATGTGCTCATGATTTATTTATGTAATGAGAAATGGCCTTAATTAGGGTGCTAACTCTGTATATGTGTGTGTATGTGTGTACGTGTGTGTGTGTCTGACTCAGGAGGAGGTTGCGACAGCTTGGAAAGTTATCAGAACAGAGCCCATTATTCTGAGACTGCGCTTTTCTCTTTCTCAGTACCTCGATGGACCTGGTGAGTAAAGATGTCAGTGTGGATGTTGGTTTTCTGGGAGGGACTTTAGGTATTTGTGCTACTCACTGAGCGTGGGAGGTGAGTACAGTATGTGCTACACGAGAGGGAGAGTACGTGTGAATCTGTGCACTGTGTAATAATGTTAGTCATCTTTACACAGAGCCGTCAGTAGAAGTGTTCCAGCCCTCCAATAAAGAAGGCTTCAGCTTGGGCCTGCAGCTCAAAAAGTGAGTTATGTGAGCTGTTTTATCGAACACCAATATTTTTTATAGTAAAATCGTACATTGGAGATTTCATGATAGAATCGCAGTTTTCTATAAACAGTAACATTTTGCAAAATCAAAGGTTTTAAATAAGACTAGAAATCTCAGGTTTTCTATTGTTGACTCTAAAATCATCAATAGACAAGATAGATGTATGAGGCATAAACATTTGAGCGTAATCACTCTTAGTAATCCTTTGGTTGGCCAGTGCCCTCACTCTAAATAACAATGTTCACCAGTGACAAACAGAGGCTGAGTAATAATCCACCCACTGCCTCTGCCACTCACACTTCTCCCTGCCGTGCTGTTTTCGTCACATGGCAGGATCCTGAGCACGTTCACCTCTCAGCAGTGGAAGCACCTCAGTAATGAGTTCCTCAAGGCCCAGCAGGAGAAGAGGCACAGCTGGTTCAAAGCCGGAGGGACCATCAAGAAGTTCCGCGCCGGGCTCAGCATCTTCTCCCCCATACCCAAGTAGGTCTCTCTCTCTCTCTCTCTCTCTCTCTCTCTCTCTCTCTCTCTCTCTCTCTCTCTCTCTCTCTCTCTCTCTCTCTCTCAGCACCTCGTAGCTAACACTCTGAGCTCTCAGAGGTGCTGTCCATTATATTTTTTAACATTTTAACAAGTTAAAGTTCTACCACTGTGCACTGTATTGATATAATACAGTTTTAAGGATACAATCTGAAAACTGATACAGCACAAATGCATAAATTGTGTTATTTCATTGCAAACTCTGCCTCTGGCGTTAGTCTTCCCCTTTTCAACTGGTTATAAAACCCACTAACACCAACTGACATCTGGCTTTTTTCTGTAATGGGAATGGATTCAATCAGCATTCACCCCAGAGTTAAATGACTTTGTAGTAGACACAGGTTTTATCGGCAGTGACCAGCAGTGATGGAAACGTATGATTTAACACGAATTTAGCAAGACAGCAGGCTGAGAAAGCTCTTCTGTTTTTGTTGCATTTTGGTGCATACCAATTTGCATTTGTGAATTGGTTGCAGAGCATCAGAAAATGTGACGTAGCACAGAGCAACAGAAAAATATAAACCGATTACACCTGTTCTTCTAACAGGGAAAAATTACACTGTGTTGACAGCAGACCTCTCTCCGTATCAGCGGCAGCCATCTTGGTTGTTTATGAAAATGCTTAAGCGGTGCTCCCATTGGGGGCTCCTCATGGTAGTTAACATATCAACCCGCCTCATTTTAGATTAATGTTTGTCATTTGACTGACCAGTTTTAGGAAGAATGGAAATCTGTCTGAATGGGAGGACAGGGCCAAACTCATCTGAGCAAATAAATCAGTTTTCTCATTTTAAAGTACATAGAACAGATTCTTTAGCATTATTTGCCAAAACATCTCTGGTATGTTTTTGCTTTTTTTTCACAGGAATTGTAAATATTTGAAAATGTTCTTAAAACACAAGTGAGAGCCATTCTTGCTGATTAACTTTGTCCATTTACAATTGGTTGGTAATGATTTAGAAAGAGCTTATGATTTCTCATTGTGTCACAGTATACTGTGCATCTCTAAACTTGTATGATTCAGTCTGCTCCTGCTTACAAAAGATCTCGACTTTATTCTGGAGACGTGTTGTTTATCCAGTTTCATGGTGAATGATGTCCACAGCATCAGATCTGTCAGATCCTGAATGGTTCTCTAGGTTTTAGACACTTACAAGCAAGCTATTTTTCCAAGACAGAAGATTTCTGAGGGATCGGAGTAAAACGTTATCATTCTGGTCAACAAACTGTAAAGATAGTGTTAAAAACACGTTATACACTTCTGTCTGTGAAAAGTGAAGCGTGGCGAAGATGACGCGCAGAGCAACGGAGGCTCTGACACAGCACAATATGTGGATTGACTTAAATTCAAGATCTGTCACACACACAACCAGTTTCCCTCAGGGAGAAGTCCTCTTTCTGGCCTCTGTCTTACTTCAAGATGCTTTGACAGTTATGGGTGCGCAGGGACTGAGTCTCGGCCCACTCGCTGGACGTCAGCCTCACTAACTACCAGGCTGTCTGACATCCTTATGACTTGACAGGAGTCTCATGTCAAGAGGGTACATGGATCATATCCTGAGAGTGATGCTGGAAGTGAACACTAGTTCTTGTTCTTTTTAACAGTTAGTGACTTCAGATACTGTCTAAACAGTTTTCACTAGAGTAGAGTGTGCTATGTTAACACATGACAGTCTAACCTTGTAATATTAAAGCTGAGGAGATGTTGTCATTGATGTCACTTTTAATTCAGATTCTATTCATAGGATCATTATGATAATAATTATGATAATAAGCTACATTTCTAATTTAGCAGTGTAACAACTGTTTATTGTAAAATTTTTAGGTAACACTTTATATTAAGGTGCACTTATTCATTGGTCAGTTTACACCACACATAGCATATTGTCTCTTTATTGTTCAACATAAAGCACTTATTAACGTTGTATCCTGCATTGCTATACCTCAACCACAACACTTCTTACTCTCTATTGTTATTCTCCGATACAGATATAATGTAATATACACTATATACATAATATATAGTGGCATATACAGTAATGTGTGAGGATGGTCAAAAATTCCTCAACAATAACTTCTTCACTAGTACTGTAGTACGGTACTTATTACCCCACACAGGTCCCCTGCTCCGAAGTTTCCTCCTCTTCAAACTAAAAGACGAAAGTAACACAGCTATTGCACCAAGCTGAAATATTGACGAATAAAGAGCCAATATGTACGCTAATGAACAACTAGTTAATGGTAAATAAATGTACAATAGTATAAAACGCTGCCTTTTTTTTGTGTCTTGCTTTTCACCAGGTCTCCAAGTTTCCCTCTGATCCAAGACACAGTTTTAAAAGGGAAGCTGAGCGTCCCTGAGCTGAGAGTGACCCGTCTGATGAACCGCTCCATCTCCTGTACCATGAAGAACCCTAAAGGGGAGCTGTACAGTTATCCCCCAAACAGCCAGGTCAGTGCCAGTCAGGAAAAATGAGCAGCTATATATTCAGTCAGATTCATTTTGTTGCCTTTAGTGTGTCTCCCTCACATGTTTGAATGTGTCACAACACTGAAACTGTAAATACTACACTTCTTACACTGATTTGTAAATTAGGATTGTATGATAATTTGTTCAGTGTGATCCAAGATCCTGAAAAACATGTTTAATGTGTTAAGTTTAAAAAATATGTCTGCTGTTTTTAAGGCACTGTATCTTTGTGTCTTAATCCACTGTGACCCGCTCTGACCCTCCTTCTTAGTCACCTGCCACCCGCACTGTTTCCCCACCCGAGTCTTTTCCCTGCCCTTACCATTACATGGCTGCTGCACCGTTTCCCATAATGCTTTGTCTTCACTTGACTCATCAGACTGTGGCTGTCCCGGCGGCCAGGGCCCCAGCGCAGATTACCACGAGGCAGCTGATTGAATTGTTTTTCTCATCCCAGGCGGGCGGCCACTGCAAGAACATCCCTACCTTGGAGTATGGATTCTTAGTGCAGGTTAGACCTTAAGGAGATTAGAGATCACTTGAAGAAGCACTTATACACTATGTCTTGTGAGAGTCCTCTCTAGTGTATACACCTGATAGGCATTTAAGACCAATGGGAATTTGTATAAGGAGGAAGTACAGTTCATAACTAGAATGACATTTAGCAGAGTGCACACCTCCACCGAGGCCCAAACGGCCCAATCAAATCCAATCCAGCCATACCAAAGTGCACACACTTTTAGATATTTTTTACTTAAACATGCCCAATTTTTTTTTATCAAGATCCACGACTTAATCCCTGGGAAATAAGACAAATGTTTGAAAAACGGCTTACCTTGCAATGAAAGAAAATCCTGGATTTTTGCATAATTTTGCTCACAAACAAACCAACCAGAGGTGAAAATGTAATCTCCTTGATTCTTGTATGTGCTGGTATGTGCTGTATATAATCAACAATTAGAACCTACCTTACAATCTGCATTAATGTGAGGACCCTGAACTGTGCATTGTGTGTATGCAGGTAGTTTGGGAAAGACAAATCATGGGGGCCCACACTGCATTTTATGCGCAGGGACCTCCCAGCAGTCTAGACCAGCTGTAACTGCAGTGCAAAATTGTAATTTGTGACAACTCCTCTGCCAAACTAGTTTTTATTCCTTTATGCGGCAGTGCTTTTTTTGCTTTTCTCCTGACAGATAATGAAGTACTCGGAGCAGAGGATCCCCACGCTCAACGAGTACTGCGTGGTCTGTGACGAACAGCACGTCTTTCAGAACGGATCCATGCTGAAGGTAACGCATGCCGAGAAAGAGAATCATTGAGGAGAGATTAATCAACCTTTTCCTAACATGTGTTTTCATTATGTTTACGTGATGTTTATTAATATATGATCCTGTTAAAAATAAAGTGTGTGCCAGTCCATGTGTTAGTAGGTGTGCAAATGAGTGTTATTTCATTATTCTCTGTCTTGTGTGTTCATGTAGCCTGCGGTGTGCACCAGGGAGCTGTGTGTGTTCTCCTTCTACACTCTGGGTGTGATGTCTGGAGCTGCAGAGGAAGTGGCCACTGGAGCAGAGGTGACAGCAACGCATAGTACATTGTAGATTTAATAAAAATAGAATAGAATAGAAAAATAGATTCAATATAGTATATGATATAAAGCTTTTCCTGCAGTAGTTTAGTCCTACTTGCCAAAAACTGTAGCCTAAAATATATTTGATAACAACTAAACACAAGTGCCAGACACTGACATTGGAGAGGAAAACATGATTCAATTATTTGTAGTTTGGAACTTAGGCGGCCATCTGCCGTAATGTAACAGTGAGTTGATAAAGGCATCAAAAAGAGTCAATAACTGTATTAGTTATAGGTATAAAATGTATAAGTGTAAAACCTCTGTCTTACCAGGTGGTGGACCTACTTGTGGCTATGTGTCGAGCAGCTCTTGAGTCTCCTCGTAAGAGCATCATCTTTGAGCCGTACCCATCAGTCGTCGACCCCAATGACCCCAAGACTCTGGCCTTCAACCCAAAGGTCAGCACTGCTGGAATCATAATTAATTGCCATATCAAAAGTTAAATGAATGAGATCATTAAACAGTTACACTTAACATTATGTTTTCTTCTATAAGATGTTTGAACAAACAATTTTTAAGCTCATACAAGTGATCTAAGATCTCTGTATGTTGTTCCCTCTCTCATTGCATACAATGGATGTTTGGCTTAACCCATGAACACAGAAGAAGAATTATGAGAGACTGCAGAAAGCACTGGACAGCGTCATGTCCATCCGGGAAATGACCCAGGTACGAGGAGGAAATGGGAGGGGAAGAAGGGAGGGGCCACAGTGGATGTATCAGGACACTTGATTTGTCGTGTGTAGATATCATTTTAAGGTTTTCCATTGATATAAAATCCTCATTCTTTGCCCACAGACACTGTTGGTTTAGTTGTTTTCCACTGTTGGCTGTGGGCTTTGTCTTTAACAATGACAGTTATTGCTGATTAGTTTATCTTGTCTGTGTTACTTTAGCTCACTCATTGTGGTGGGACTGTATCTATACTGAAAACTGACAACAACACATGCTTTGTGTGGCGTTCGCAGGGCTCATACCTGGAGATCAAGAAACAGATGGACAAACTGGACCCTCTGGCCCATCCGCTGCTGCAGTGGTGAGTAGACAGGGTTTGTCCTTTACTCTGCTTTGACTTTGTTTCAGAGAAAATATTCAGCACTACTCCTTCGAGATCATGTCAAACTGAACATATTAGAGCAAGGACAACATTATAATACTGAATAGAGCTTTTCTCAGCAGGAAAAATAGGCTGAATGCCATTGAGCTGTTTCGGTGTCATGATGTAATCGTTATTTTTGTTTAGTCTTTTTTTTTTGTGTTACATGGTTTCGATAAGTGCTACAGATATGATATAGATTCATTAATATTATTATTATTATTATTATTATTATTATTATTATTCACTGGCAAATAGAATCATCAAAAATGAAAGAAACAGAAACGATTAACATTGAAACATTCTTCATGCTTTTGTGTGAGGGTGTTAGCAAATGGCAGGGGCTTTAAATTCTGCTACACTCAATCACATGTTATTTATTGTGTGATCTTCTCTCTCTCTGCAGGATTATTTCCAGTAACAGGTCTCATATTGTCAAGCTGCCGCTCAGTAGGGTAGGACACCAGAATAACATCCCCCTCATCACTCCTTTATTATCAATGAGCTGTTTACGTCGTCATTGAGTAATTTAATGGTTAATGCTCCCATTTTCAATCTTTCAATTTGTCTCCCTCTCTTGTCCTCACTTGTCCCCTGTGATCTCCTCATGGCAGCAACTGAAATTCATGCACACCTCCCACCAGTTCCTGCTGCTCAGCAGTCCCCCGGCCAAGGAGGCTCGTTTTCGAACTGCCAAGAAATTATACGGCAGCACCTTCGCCTTCCAGTGAGTCCACTTTGCCCCCCCCCACTATTGGCCTTTACAGATCTCATTCACAAATTTTTTCTATTGTACGGTTATTTCAACTCTAATAAAGTCAAATCATTCAGTCTTATAAAATATGAGTAGTTAAAGGTAGGGTTGGTATATGGTATTTCATAAACACTTTTTTTAATCTTATTTGTAGAAATCATCTTCACTTCCCAATAGCCATTGATAGTTAAAGAAAAAAGCAGGTGTCTGTGGCCCTTGCAGGACTGTATCAAACACAACAAATCATTTCATACAGACCAAATGAATTGGCTGGGATACCTGTCTGTCACTAACCAACAGAGACATACACCGCTGAAGCAGAAATGATAGACAGAAGTTAGCGAGTGAGTCATGGCAAAGTCGGCCTCTAGCAGTTTTCAGGCTGTGCCTGTTCATGTGTTTTGGGGGGGCATAGCTTTGACGAGGGCTAATGTTGCATATTTCAAAGTCAAGCCTACTCTTGCTTTTCCAGGATTATGAAGCCTAGCTTTAATGTGTAGTTTTTATATTGTTAAACTTGTGGCTGTAGAGGAAATATGAGAAATCACATTCTGTAAATAATTAATGTCATATCAAGCATATTTGCATGCATTCATAATTTAGCAGTACAGCGGTACACACATGAACATGTCTGAGTGTAACACCCGGTCATTATGCTGTGGATGGAGCAGATTTCTATGGAACCATAACAAACAACAGCACAGAGCAGTGGTCCCTCTCTTGGACAGAGAACCACCTTGCTGAGCCAGCACACCGAGCCAGCCGTGTCTGTGGGATAGACACTTGTACTGTAGCAGATGGGGCTCTGCTGAATATTTTAGATACACTCGGCCCATCTGGGCACTTGCAGGGTTCAGCTCACTCACGAGCAGTGTTACCAGTCTCTTTCTGCTGATTAATTATCCAAACGTGATCATCCTCAGAAAATACCAAAAAAAGTGAGTCAGCTTGTTAGCCCTTATTTTACATTAATATAAATAGTTACACACTAATTATGAATTTGATTTACAAGCAAATCAAAAAAACCTGTTTATTTATTAAGGCTGTGGTAACAAGAACCTTACATTGCTTTAAAACTTTACATAAGAATAACAACAGAGCCAAGATGGCACTGTGGTGACCGACTGCATCTTATCTTAAAACAGTCCAGGTACCTGCACTGGGGGATGTATTCAAACAGACCCTTTTAATAATATTAATGATAAACTGTATTTATATAGCACCTTTCAAAACACAGTAACAATTTACTTTCCAAGTTATAAATGAAAAATTGAAGGCAAACAATACAAAAAGACAGTAATGGGTTGTCATCTTTCGATTTTAACTTTTCACACTATTAAATGATATAAGTTCTGTTGACTACAGTTATGAAGCAGAATTTTTATATCAGATATTGACAGCTCACCTCATAAATAAAAAAAAATAGGTATGTAATAATGACAAGATAAAGATTAAAAAGCTGTAAAGCTAATCTTAGTTGATCTTTTTTTTTTTTTATTCCATATATATTTTTTACATTTTCTTAAAATTACAATTATAAGTATTGCATGCGTATTTACTATTACTTACTGATGTCTATTTTTGACTGCCCTCCTGCTGCTGTAACACTGCTGTGGGACGAACAAAGGATTATCTTATTTTCTCTTATCTTATCTTATCTAAGACTAATAATTCATGATATTTACAAACAATAAATATAATTTTTGTGAATGGCCACTAGCTAGTCCGTGTCACTGCTCTGTGTTGATAATTGATATAACATATAAGAGATTTATAAAGCGGATTTAATTGAATTGAATTCAAGATGTTGGTGGACAGACTGTTCAGTGAATCAGAGGTCACATAATAAAATCCACCAGTGTCATTTCATTCCAATGTTCTTGACCAGCATGGATCTGGTCAACACACATCATGAGAGATCCACGCATCACACAACACTTGGTTTCATCTCTCCTTTCTTATCTCTCCCTCTCTCTACACTTGCTCTAGTGGTTCCCATATAGAGAACTGGCACTCTGTTCTGAGAAATGGACTAGTCAATGCCTCTTATACCAAACTGCAGGTACGTAACCCTGGCAGTTGGCTAAAATTTACGACGCATCTCCTCTCGGACAGTAAACCTGCTCTCAGATAGAACAGGCTCGTTGTCCGGCTGATTCATTTTTGCAGTTAATGGATGCCAGCTTCCCTTTCATCAGCTTTTGCGTTTGGCACTGTAGCGAGCAGGGCACACGGGGAGATTTTTCCTGGCCAATGTCGGCCGCTCTCTGAATATTACTGCAGCGGACAGCAGCGGACAGCACGTCTCTTCCTGTGGGGGGACAAAGGGAGGGGACTGTGGTGTCAGCTGTAATGTCAGGAGGCTGCCCTGTGTGCCCTGTAGGGGGCAACCACCTAGAGCACTGAGTAGGGTAGGTCTGACGCTGAAGGATGCAAAGGACAAGCTCTGTGATAGTGAGTACCTTCCTGTGGGTGAATACAGTAAGGAAGGCTTCCATATAAGGTCAGTAACTGGCACCCCTCATTATCTATAGGTCAGATAGTTGCCTCGAATCATTAAAGAGTTCATTTAAAAAAACCAGATTGGCACAAATGACCAAATCAGGATCGGAAAGATAATTTCAAGGCAGACACCAACAAAACAACATTCCATTCTCCCCTGCATCCATCTGCATCTTCATTTCTGAAGTGTTGCACTTAGCGACCCAGGTCTGCAGAAGATAAATATATAAAAAACACAAGAAAAGATTAATAGAGCACTAGAGAGCACAGCACGGTGGATAATTACTGCTCGGAGATACACCGCCTCGTCCTAAAAAAAGATTAAACACAATTAAATCTGAAATCTCAAGGATCTGTGAAGCTTTCTTGTCGGCCGTGATCGCTGTATCATGCTGATGTGTTTCATTCACACCTTTTGTTCTCCCAACTTATTTGAACTCTCCATCTTTGATCTCGCCTCGGTGCTCTTCCGCCTCCTCTCTCTTTCTCCTCTCCGTTTCACCTTGAGCAATGACAAGCTCCCACCCATCCCTGCCTGTTCGCCACCGCCACCCCAGGTCATTGTGGAAGAGGAGGAGGGAGGCGGCGTCAGCCTGCAGCTCCAGTCATCACACAGCCCCCCTTGTCTGTCGTTCCTTTTGATTTCTCCTAGATTCGTCCTGACCTCCATCTCTCCATCTCTATATTTTTATTCCCAAACTATCAAGTTGCTCTTTGTTCTTCCTCTTGTTCCTTTCACTGTCGCTCACGACCACTTCTCCATGTCGCACTTGTGCTTTCTCATCACGGACATCCTTCCTTGTGTGAAGGCTCATCGTCACTATCAGTCATCCTCATGTCATGTTTCATCCTCAAACCAGCATCCGTGGTCTCATTTCTGACGTCAGCCTTCCCTAAATACCTGGTCGTGTTATACATAAATTTCACTCGCAAAATTCAAGAGCATGAAATGATCCTCGCTGGACTGCACTGTGCTGTAAGAAGAAAATATGTCCACAGTTAAAAGGTGTGACTGTGCGGATTATTGAAATGTTTCAGATCACTTGAATAATGAAACCTATTTCTCTTTCTTCGGCTCGTTACTGTCCGCCATCTTTATATTTTTTGTATGTGTGTGTGTATGTGTGTGTGTGTGTGTGTTTGGGTATATGTTTTACATTACATATCATTTAGCTGACACTTTTATCCAAAGCGACTTCTAATAATTACATTCAGCCATGATGGTACAAAGTCAAACCAGCAAGAATCATGTAAGTACATTAGCTTCAAAAAAGCCAAACAACAAAGTGCTACATGTAAGTGCAACATATTAGTGCAACTTGACTGAGACCATCTTCCTAGCCAAGGTGTACTTGGAATTGATGTGTTTTTAGCCTGCGGTGGAAGATGTGTGGACTTTCTGCTGTCCTGATGTGAGCTGTATTTATTTTGCTACGTGGTGCGATTTGCAAGGTTAAATGTTACATAAAGATTTATATCGTCCTATAATTTCCTACGATTTAACCACAGTAAGTTTGGTGCGTTTCTGTATGCGAGTGTACACATACCGTGTGTGTGAGTGTGTGACGTCCTGTGCAACTGCTCAGTGACCCAATCCTTCCTTCCTGCTCTTTTCAAACCCAAGCTGCATGGGGCAGCGTATGGAAAGGGCATCTATCTGAGCCCCATCTCCAGCATATCTTTTGGATACTCAGGTAGGTGACGGATCATCCCTCACCAATCAGACCCCGCCGGGCCCCCTTTTCCCTTTTTTCCATCGTGTTGGTGAACATGATTCTGTGTGTTCTGTGTGTGACATGGCCTGAATATCATCCTGGAATATTTCATTTTCACATGCGGGAAGTTTCCATGCTATCCTCTTGTGCTGCACTGTGTTGTGTGTTCATTTTGGGTGTTGGGCCTCGGGCCTCTGAGCTTGTGTGCCACCTACCATACCATACATGTTGTTGTTGCTCAGTGGATTTGTGTGTGTTGCTTTGTGCTTTGTTAGCGTTTTTTATTGGTTTCTTTTTGTGGGGTGGGTGCATACAACCATTTAAACCTTTAGGGCCTGAGTTCATGTTATAGAGTTCAACAATGTGGTTCCTGGAGTAAGCATTTTATTCGTTTTCTGAATAGCCATCCAATGTAGATCTATAACAAGCTACAAGATTGTGAAACAATGTTAAATGCTCCAGTAGAAGCCACATGTCTTATGATATCAACTGCATTTTAAGAAAACTGTGTTTTATTAGCTACACTACCCATGATCCTCAGGTGTAATTGCGACGTCTCTGATTGGTGGAGCTCACTTTTATCCTGGAAATGTTTACCACAACTGCTAAATTCATGTTGACCTCATCCACAAAGCAACCAGGATTTCCCTCTCTAACACAATGCTGTTATTTAGAGATGAGAACAGAGTCCATTATATTAATTTTTCTCCAAATCAAATGTTTCATTGTCTCATTCATCTTGTAGCTGGTCGGCCTTAAAATGCCTTTCATAAAGATTTTCTGAAACGTCAGTGCAGAAAACGAATATGAAATTTACTTCAGCAACCAGAGGTGTTCTGAAAGTGACACTGTCATGTTTTATTTCCACTTAAACCCAAATTCAGAAGTTCGATTTCAGGATGTACAATGGTAGTCAGAGGCTGGTATTGTGGTCAGCAGGTTAGCAGGTTGCCGGGTTGCCTATGGTTTCCCAGCTTTAACGTTGGAATTTTTGAATGTCTGAAGACTGATGCAACATTTCTGGCCTTAAATCCACTTGGTTTTATCTGCTCTTGCAAGATCAAATACAGTTATTTAGATTATGATAGGTAATTCATCTCTCTAAAGAATATTGAATTTCAGCTCTTTCTTGATAATAAAAAATGATAACAGCTGTACTTGCTGTACCCACTTTTGTTTATGATGCTGAAATTCATTTGGGAGTTTGTTTTTTCTCATGTAGAAATGTTCACTAGCATTTTGGACCAGTAACCTTCAACTGAAGGTGAGCACCGTGGGTAATAATTTATCTTTACAAGGCGTTGGAGACCACTAGAGGCAGCTTTTTCACAGCATGAATGACTCGAGGTAAGGTCGCTCTGACTGAGGGTTGTTTACTCTCTGTGTGCTTTGCTTCTTGCAGGAATGGGGAAAGGACAGCACCGCATGCCCACCAAAGATGAACTGGTGCAGCGTTACAACCGCATGAACACCATACCACAGGTGAGAGAGCACGACCCATTACATCCTCACATAATTCATTTATTAAGTCATTTATTGTTGGGCAACAGGATTCCAGATTCCTATTGCAACCAAGGACAAAATCAAGGGGCAGAGACACAGGAAAATGTATAGCTTTGAGAGAAAACAACACTGATTTCCAGATGAGAACTGTTGATCAAAAGGAATGATTTATTAAAAAAGTTTAAATTAAGTTATATTATATTAAATTATTTTGTAACTATTGGTGTTAGAGCTCAGTTAGATATTGGCATTTACTGGAGCAGCTTGGTTACTAAAGCCTACTTATTGTTGTCCCTACTTTTTTTTCAATAGAGCCGACCAATACAATCAAGGTTTCTTCAGAGTCGAAACCTGAACTGCATCGCTCTGTGTGAAGGTAAGAACACGCAGAGGGTAGAACATGTGATAAAGCTGAGATTAAAGAGAGTTTGTAGAATTTTAGGTTTGATTAACACAATGTGTTTTGGTCTATTAACGAGCACAAGTTTTATAAGATGTACAAAAAAAAAAGAAACAAGCACTGATATTAATTATTTAATAAAAATGTATAATGTCCCATTTGTTAAATTTAACAACCATCTAAGCAAGAAATGAAGAACAGGAAGAAAATGACAAAGTTACACCATTTAAATCGAAATAAAAGTAACTTGTGTGTCAATGTATTATCTATAATTACATAGTAAATCTCAGCAAATAAAATAATATTGTCATAATTATCATAAAACATTTAGAAATAAAGTGCATCACAGTTAAAGCCTTTATGGTTTTGTGCATCTATTATGCAACACTACAACAACAACAACTACAAAAACAACCATTAATACAATCATAGAATAATAAGAGTGTTCTTGCTGTTGGTGAAACATGCTTGTTTCTTTGAAACAGTTATCACATCTAAAGATCTGCAGAAACATGGAAACATCTGGGTGTGTCCCGTCTCCGACCACGTCTGTACTCGCTTCTTTTTTGTGTGAGTATCATCAAAGCTTTTTAACCCCAAAGAGTTTATACTGAACAACCAAAAGAGTTGGCATGGCAACCATGTAGCAGGCAAAATGGAAATCATCATGACCCTTGAAAAAATCATCGTTCATTACTCTGGTTGCACAGTTTCACCTTTTAAACTACACATGATGGCGATTTAATGGAGAGTGATTATAGGCTACATGCTGCTGCTGTCCCTCATCACTCTGCATCATTTTAAACTGATCGTGAATGAATTGTGCTCACGGTTGAGTGGAGGGACTGCTCCTCTAAACTGGGTTTCTGTTCAGGTCAGAGACTTTCAATAGGATGTGTTTTTATGTGTTGGAGTCCATCAGGTAAAACATAGCTGCTGATGTTCATGCTCTCTGAGTTGAAGCTTTGGGATGGCCCACAATCTAATTCAGATCACAGACAAACATAATTCCACTTCAATGTGGGATTGTATTTTTCATCTTGAAGAAATGTTTGGATTTAAAACAAGATGATTTGTTGTGTCAGACCTAACACCACTGTAGTGTGTGCACACCTGGGTCGGGACAAAAATCTTTAAATGATAAGTGTGTGCAGCAGGTTTGTTTTTTTGTTACGTCAGCTGGGGTATCTACTAATTTCTTTTACAATGCACGTGCCTGTTATCGGGGAAAACCTTGGGCTCGAATCGGCTTGACACAAAAATCTGAATGCCTGTCAGGTTTTGGGTCCAGCTTGGTTAGTTTTCTCTTGGGCCTGGTCAAGGTCGAACAGAAAATTACAGCAGGTAGAAGAGGCTCATAGAGGCTCAGTTGTCATTGTCAAAATTTGTTTTTATCAACAGTACTATGCCTTGTTTATAAGATGAGATTCGACTATACTTAATCATCTGGGCCCCTTATACTACTTAATAGTACAGAAAAACACAACAGAAAAATAAATAAACTTGACTTATTTCCCAGGAATATAAAACTTAATGAATGATATGCTATACCGTGTACAAACTCCAGGTTTCTGTTTGAACATGTGCAGGTATGAGGATGGCCAAGTAGGCGATGCCAACATCAACACCCAGGAGCCTAAGGTTCAGAAGGAGATCATGCGTGTGATTGGGACCCAGATCTACTCCAGCTAATAGAGGTTCAGCAGCGACGCGTGGATGGATTCTTCTCTCTGGAGGAGGCACACAGGCAGGCAGGCTGAAAGAGCGAATGTTTGGCCGAGTGGACCTCCGGCCTGATCCTGAAGGCCGAGGCAGCTCTTGAGCACATTGTTTCTAGAGTCTTTTTTTTTTTTTTTTTTGCTGGTCCTCTCATTTGACCCTCTCTCTCCTGTTGTTCCCTCTTTCCGAATGATTACATGCTACATGTTTATTTAACCGTCAGTTAGGCTTGAGCCTGGTCAGAGTCTGTCCGCTTTTCTCAGTTCATGACATTTACAACAAAACTGTAACTCTGGTGAAGAAAAAACCAGGGCAGTCACTGGTCTGGCTCTCCACACGTACAGTATATTCACACACCCACTTTCAAATCTTGGATCAACTGGGCTTTCTCCTTCTTGCTGCACTTCCACTGATCCGTTGGACTAATTATCTCTATTTATCATTTCTCTTTGTGAATATCTAGTAAAAAAAAAATAATTCCAAACAATAATTAAATCCCTTTGTGGTTGGATGGATTTACATGCACATAGAAGTTTGTTATCTTATTGTGTTTACGAAGGCATTATCTCTGATTTCATTTTCCTCAACGAAAGACATGAATTAAGCTTCTGTGAACTTATGGTTATCTGACGGGGAGCAGGCAGCGCTCTGTTGTTTTTGTCCTTGTCTGACTGGATGAAGCTGCCAGAGTCCAGTAAACGAGGCGTGGCTTGAAGTTACGTACACTATGGGCACTTTGATTATCAAATGTAAAAAAAAAAACGAAGCAGTTAACAGTGTTGTGATTTTTCATGACAGGATCAAGACCGTTCTGATCGATGATGCACTTTCAAAACCTCACAGCTCCTCAAACAAAAACCCTCGAGTTCTATCTGACTGGACAAACATGGGAAATGACAGTTTAAATAAGAACAAGTGTCCTGAAATGTCCTTAAATCTTTATTTAATTATATTTTTGATTAACAATAATGAGATTAGACCCTGTAATGTAAAAGCGTTTAATTCAGTGTTTAGTTTTACAGAGGGTAGCCTGTGTTCCACTGGACATTATTTTTGCACAGTCATGCATTTGTCTGAAAATATGATCCTGTCTTGATATTTTGACAAAGATAGGATTAAAAATCTGTTTGTTTAATCAGGCATTTTTTTCCTTTCGACATTTTATTTTTCAATAAATCTCTTTGTGTATGATCTACACTTCTCATTGGATTAACAACTTGCAAAAAATCACTGTACAGAAAAACATTTTACAGACAATTTAACCAAACTATCTACAGACAGTATCCAGTCCAGGTGAGCTCACATCCCTCCCACTCCGACCTAACGGACACTGGATGTTACAGAGGTGCATTAAAGTGCAGCTCTTTGAGAACCTTGTATAGCTAATCAAGTTTATCAGTTAGTCATGTACTGTATGTATGTATGTATGTACGTATGTATGTATGTGTGGGTTTGTATTTTCTTGACATTATACTAGACATTGCACTTATTCAACGTTTGCCTAAGCTGGAGAAAAGGACTGTCCTCGGACCTGCAGCAGTGGAGGAAAAGAGGGAAAAAAAATATTAACGGAGTCAGGAAAACTATATTATTCAACATCTTAACTATGTCTGTACTAATATGGGCTTTCAGTGTTTCCTGGAACTAAAGATTCCGACTACTGAATGGACTCTGAGGCACTGAAAGAGAGCGAACTGTAAATAAGGACAATGGGAGGACTCGTTTAACCATTTTGCAAAGAAAGAGACGGGTGTGTACAGTTGACTGTGCTAGAAACTGATGCCTGTTTTTTTTGCCAAGAGGTTTGAGCATCTGAGAGATTCTGTTCTCTCGCCGCCCTGTCTCTGGTGAGTAATGTTTTCAGAGATGATGTCAACGACAATGATGGTGATTATGAATATGATGAAAGGTGACAATGCAGGAGGAAAAAAAAGAATAAAGCCTGATTTTGCACAGTTTTACATAAAGTCTCCCTTTTTTATGTCTCTGTGGAGTGTGTGACCATTAAATGCAGAGTTATGTTGTATTTCAGACAGAAGGGGGCACCATTACTCCACCAATGTATACGTGCACCACCTGAGTCCTGTGCTTTATTTTTCCAGTCTCCTCTGGAGATCAAAACCAGACATTTTCCCAATCGTAGTCATAACTCTCTCATTTAGTTGTGTAATATTTTTTGTAAAGAAAGTTTGTTGACCTTTTTCATGCGAGTTCTTATGTAGTGACATAGATCAAGTACCATCAGCACATAAAGCCATTACGTTCTGCATTTATTTGAAACATGATTACATCTATTAATCTATTGAGTGCAATTCATCTGGATTGTGTTTGACAATGCATGTTAGTCACACATAACAAAATATAGACCTTCATTTATTATTTTTAATGGAAATAAGATGCATTAATGCTACGATGGAAGGAAGGAAGGAAGGAAGGAAGGAAGCACAGAGAGAAATTAGGCTTAATCATTATTATAGATTACAAGAAGCTAAAGAGCCAGAGTGCGGTGGTGGAGATCAGCTGTAGGTGCACACAATGGCTTGGGCGTGTCCTCAGAATGGACCTGAACCACATGCCGGAAACCGCCCTAAGATGGTCACTAACTGGAAAAACGCGAAAAAGGTCGGCCCAAAGCGTCATGGCGGTGAACTGTGACAGCCAAGCTAAAAGAGAGGGGAGGCCCAACACGTAGCCCAGGACAGGCCAGGATAGATGCAGATAGTCGATGCCTTATGTCCCTCAAGGGATGAAGAGGAAACTGTACACAAATAAACACCAAGCACACAAAATACTCTGCCCTGCTTTATGTTGTAAATGATACTGTGCAAATGTAATGTATGTAATTGATTTACTTCTGGAGGAAGTGGTGCAGGACCGATCCATGCACTGGCATATAATTATATACACCGCAGATTGTTCAGGCTAATGCTACATCTTAATATTTTCACTTTATTGCATCACAAATTGATTCAAGTTTACATCGATTTCTTCAAATCCAATCTCTGTATGTTTAAATGTGGCAGAGCCCTGATAGTTTTCTGATCGGTCGACTGCTCGCTGCGTCCTCCCTCCCAGTGCTCGCTCCAACCACAGGAAGCTCTCCTCTTTCAAACCAGTCCAACACTTCCTCGTGGATGCTCCCCTCAGCCAAAGTCCAGGCTGATGGCTGTTTTGGCAGAGGAGGGCCTGTATTTACACAGCAAGTGCTTGGTGTGTGTTTGTGTGGAGAGTAGGCATAATCATGGGGAAGCTGAAGCACTCCTGGCCCCTTGAAAGGCACTTTATGTGTGTATTTGTGGCTACGGTAATTGGGCCCCTCCCTTTTATAAGCTGACCCATTTGACGGGGTCCATGTCTGAGCCCTTGTACTGATATTTGTGTGTGTGTGCGTGTAGCAGATGATGTGTATGGTTCATGTGTTACAATGATCTCTGAAACCCAGCCCTCGTGTTGGACATGGTCCCCTGGTTTGGCTTTGTCCCCCATTACCAAAGCCAGCTGGCTGGTCGCACACAACTGCATGTTGCTTAGATTCAACCGTGGCTCATTCCTATGTGTAATTCAACCACTGAACACTGAGGGGAGCTCTAGTGTTATGCCGCCCTGCTTTGTTTCAACGACTTTCTTTGCATACTTAATACACACTGTGGCACATACACACAGGGCATCAGGACGTACATACACATGCAGGTAAACACACACCCGCAGAGTGGTTGTTTGGTCAGATAAAGGAGTAGTGACGGGAGGGCAGGGGGTCACTGAGGGTGTCTGGCCCTCAGCGGAAGTGACTGCTCTCAGCCTCCCTCTCTCCCGCCTCCGTAATAAGAGTGACCGTTTGATTCCTGCACAAAAGGAGCAATTACAAGGAGTTGTTTAATCACCCACACTTTTATTGAGCTCGGGGTCTCTTAGCTTGCAGCTCAGGCCCCCATCGGTGGTGGCAGCGGGTGACCGGACTGACAGAGAAGGTCGGTGGTTTAACGGGGCGCGAAGGGGTCTCGTTTGAGTTAAGACTTTGCAGACGACTCTGCATGCGGCGGAGGCCCCCGGGACAGAGACAAAGAGGTAGACGATACCAGAAGACAGGCCGAGCCAGCCAGGCAGGAGAGATAGATGGACTCAACAGAGGAGACGGAGACTAGAGGGCAGAGTTTGGGGGACACATTGGAATCAGAATGACTTTCTTTGCCTAAGTGGTTTAAATGTGCAGGAGGTTCTCTTGACAGACAAATCGGCATAATTTATGCATGTGGCGCAAAACTAAAGAGGTGTTTAGTTACGTGGTGGTGCACCTGCACTTGTTGAGCAGGTGTGCTGAATTCCCAGGACAGCAGCGGAACCGGCGTCCAATGATTTTAGAAAGAAAAGCTTGAAATACGCAACAAAGCATGGACATGATTTTCTGAACTTTACAAGCAGTGAACCACACAAGGACTTATGTGGACATTGTGGGTGCAGGGGTGGCATACAAAAATGTCGAACAAAGAGAGATAGAAGAAAAAACAACAGAATACGATTTTCCTACTTTACAGTCATCCCAGAGCCCCAGTAAGCCCAAACTCCCATTCAAAACAGTACGGAGCGCCGTCAGTGTCAGTGCTTTTTATTGAATTTTCAGCCCTGGTGTTACTTTATATTTGTGTGCATGCGGAGTGCCTCCTCCTCCTCCTCCTCCTCCTCCTCCTCCTCCTCCTCCTCCTCCTCCACCCCCCTGGATATGAATGATGGAGTACAAGTCCTTGTCTAGTCCCTCAGAGATGGAAAAGGATGGTGGTGTGAGGCGAGGACGGTGCAGGGGGTGCATGGGCGATGGATGGAGGAGCCGACGGTGGTGGTGGTCAGGAGAGGAAGGGGGTGGTTGTTGTCAGATGGCGCAAACTGGGAAAGAACAGCACCACTGTGCGGTGACCGAGGGGAGATGGGTGTGTGTGTGTAGGTTTGGAGGAGGGGGGGGTGTGTTGAGAAGAAGAGGGTCGAAAAAGATAGAAGAGGATGAGAGGGGAGAGGGAGGGAGAAACAGAGTACACCATTGCCGCTCATAAAGCCAACAGCTGTGTGGGTAATGTTTTGTGACACCGAGCCTCTCTGAGCCCTTCTGTTTCCCAGAGAGCGAGGAGACGCCATATTCCGTCGTCACAAATGGCTCTGTCATTCACCCCCTAAGTCTTAATTATCGCTCCTGGTTTTTTTGGCCACGTTTTGCTCAGGCGTATGGATCCATCTGCACGCTGTATAATTCCACTCCGCAATTTACAAGTGGCATTTATTACAATGGCCTCGGCGGCATCTCCTCTTTAACACTAGCAGCTCTTTCCAGAAAGACGAGGGGGGAACAAAAGAGCAGTGCAATCTGGTAGCAACAGTGCCCACCCTCAGTTCGCTCAAATCTCTCTCTCTTGTCTTTTTTTTCCATCTTTACCCTTGCTCTCCGTATGACTATCTCCCTCCACCCCCGTACCTCTAATTTTTCCACTTCTATTCGTGTGTGTGTGTGTGTGTTTTCCCTTTGTTATTAATTTAATTTTTATGGGATTCACAGTACTCGCACAAACCGCCCCCTATCTGCCTTGAAGCAGAGGAAAAGGAAATAGCTGATGTTGATTTTTTTTCCCTCCTCTCCTCTCTCCCCCCCTTCGTAATTCATTTTGGATTAATTCCCCTGTCTTCAGAGACAATCCTAATTCTTTATTATTTCCACTTCACAGGCTTGATGACATCCCCATATCCACATATCATATCCAGGGGAAACTTTACACCCAGCAGACATTCTTGTTTTCTCCTCTCCTTCCTCCTGTCTCCCCCTGTCTCCCCCTTTTCATTTTCTCTCCCCCTCTCTTTCCGTGAAGCTCCTGTTTCTCACTCTTCTACTTCCTCTCACCAACTTAGTTCTACGCAGCTGGGCACACACACACACACACACACACACACACACACACACACACACACACACACACACACACACACACACACACACACACACACACACACACACACACACACACACACACACACAGCGCTGCTATCATTATAAAGACTTTGCATTGACTTCCATTCAACCTAACAAAATCCTTATCCCTTACCTTAACCTAACCACAATTCACATCTTACTACTGACCTTAACCAGGAGCTCAGAAATTAAGTTAAGCCTCATTAGGACTTTGGTCTCCATGAAGTCTATTGGTCCTGACAAGGTCAGTGTTCATACTGGAAAAGCTCCTAAAGATGTAATAAAAACGAGTACACACACACACCTCTCAGTCATTGTCATAATGTGTGTGTATATACTGTCCATGCCAAGTGAGCTCGTCTGTCCATGTTCATATGGCAGTGAAATTACACAGAGCGTTCTTTGCCATTAAGGAGCAACTGGAGGAAAATCTACATTCATTTGTCCCTTGTCTTCTTCTCCTCATGAAGCAATGCACAGTGCTTCTCTTTGAATCCCTTACACTGCTCACATGTCGAGTTCCTCTGCTATTAGACATGTTCATTGGCTCATCATATAGCAGCTCTTTTTCATCCGTTTGTCTTTTTTCTCTCTCTTTTCCTCAGCTCTCTCTTTGTCCCTTTTATGTTTTTTCTCCCCCCTGCATTTTACTCTTCTTCTTTCAGCCTCTTTGCCTTCTCCCCCCCCCCCCCCCTCTAAATCTCCCTCTCCAATCATCTACTCCATTCATTCTTTCTTTCTTTCCCTTTTTCCTTTGTTTCTCAAATCAGTCTTTTTTAGATTTTTAGTAACCATTTTCGCTGCTGTCATGGGCGCTCTCCTTTGTCCCACACCTACCAAACGAGCACACACACACACACACACACACACACACACACACACACACACACACACACACACACACACACACACACACACACACAAAATGTCCCATCTCCAATTCACTATTAAGTGGGCCCTGAATTTCCCCTGAGCTCTGGTATGGTGGAAGCCGCCTCTGGAGTCCGGCTGTGCTAGATGTGTTGTCTGCTCCCTTACCATTCAATTACCCTCCTGTAATCTGACAGGCTCCTCATGGCCTGCACTGGGACAATCACCTGTGTGTGTGTGTGTGTGTGTGTGTGCTGTACGAGTGCACCTCTCCCTCTCTGTCTCGTCTGTGCCTGTTATTATCTCTGTCTCTCTGAGAGTGTATCCCTCGGTTTGAGATGCATACAGATGAAAGGATGTTTTTTTTTCATTGTGCGCTTTGCTTAACTTTTTATGTTTATTTCCTTATTAAATCTCTCAGTCAAAGTCCTCCCCCGTAGATCTCTGGCCTGAAGTCACTTGACATCCTCATTTCTGATAGAATGAAAGAAACTTGCCACAAATGTCCAAACCCAACATTTTCAGTCTCTTATCTGCTCTGTTATTTTTTTCACCCTGCAATCTCCCTCTTATTTCTTTATCACTCTCTTTACTCTGGAAAATTTCATCTTGCTCTTTTCTTTTCTACATCATATTTATCAAGCCCCCCCTCCCTAATCACTGTCCCTGTGTTTTCGCTTTTAATCTTCATCTAGCGCCCCATTCCTCCTCCTCCTCCTCCTCCTCCTCCTCCTCCTCTTCTCTGTCTGTGCGAGGCAGGCTGGCTCTCGGTGTTGACCTGAGAAGGACTGACATTCAGAGGCCGGTCCCCTGCCTGCAGCACTGACATTTCTGCCAGACTTTGATGGCGCCTTTGAACAGAGATGTGTGGAGGGAAGAGCTGCCTGTCTCTCTGCCTTCCAGCAGCTCTATATTGCGCTGCCTCGCCGCTACTCAGAGTAAGATTTAGTGTAGCGGCTGCTCTTCCATCACACACACGCACACACACACACACACACACACACACACACACACACACACACACACACACACACACACACACACACACACACGAACAGAACTGTGCTTACATGGGCTACATATGCATGCCTGATATTAATGCTCCTACATCTGCACACATATCTGTATAAAACACCATTCCACACACACACACACACACACACACACACACACACACACACACATACACAATCAGGCACCTCCTACTGAGACGCCTTCAAAGACCCTCATTGCCCCCCTCTGATAAAACTGGCGCAGGGAGCGAAGCAGAGGAGCAGGGTGTTGGAGGGGGACCCGGTTATCTCTCCCAGCTCTCCCCTATCAACCCAACCCCCTCCACCTTGCCAGCCCCTCCTACTGTGGCGCCTTCAAAGACACCCGTGTCACTCCAGTAACCCCATAGCTCCTCTCCGCCCACTCCTCCTCTTCTTCTTCTTCTTCTTCCTCCTCCTCAGTGCCTTTCCATCTCTAACCTCTCTGTGCACCACCACGATCCCTTTGTTAGCAGCACAATGTTAGAAAACACACAAGAGGAAAAAAATATATACATAAATAAATAAAACAGAGACAGGAAATCGCTTGATGTAACTTGCTCTCCTGACAATCAAGTTCAGCAATGATGTAAAAATGGCGATCTGTTATTCCGCTATTATTCAGAGCCGGTTCTGTGCCAAGTCGCCTGCTTTGGCAGATCCCCCCTCGCTCTCTGTTGGGGAAGGGGAATGGGATTTTTCCCTTTTAGGGACCAATGTGCATGTGGTGCTCTGTGGGTCTAATTAAAATGACTTGGCTATTTTGCCATGCGATGGTGTCTCAGAGAGGTGGATAAGAATTGAAACACTTAATTTCCCCTCGCTTGGTGCCTCCTCTCTGTGGAGTTGGACTGAGCCGAGTGTTGATGAGGGTGTGGCTTTGACAGCTAGATGCATATTTGTGTGTGTGAGTGTGTGTGTGCCTTGTAAAAAATATTGCAGGATCATTAAAATGTCCTGCTATACTACAACGATTTCATATCAGTTTTAATCCTGCACCATACATGCCTAAAATAGCAGATCACGTGACCACTCACTTTTTTGGGGCATGCACCTGTTGGTGAACACAGATTGCTCGAATAATATCTCGTCTCCTATACAAAATTAAACAGTTGTATCATTGTAAAATGCAGAATTTAACTGAACAACAGCTGTTAACAAAGACAACAGGGTCAGCAATGCTTGTAATTGATTATCCATGTTGCGTTCTACACTGGTAGCTGAGGCTGATGCCATTTGTTTCACAGGTCATGTGATAGGAACCAGACGAATAAGCGAAGGCTACAGTGTGACAGAAAAGATCCAATCAGCAAGCGGCTGTGAACGTCTACGTCATTGTTTCCAAACATTTCCGTTTCAGCCCCTCCAGGCTAAAAGGCAGCTCTTAAGTTTTAAAACTAAAACAGGGCCAGCAGTGTTTCCAAACTTCTCAGTTCAGGCGGCTCTAAACCTGCAGAGCAGGGTGGACGCCAGGCTTATCTGTAGCAGAGTTAATGCGTTTTTTTAAACGAAAAGGTAGTGGTGTGTATGTCGCCTGAATTTGAGTCTCATGTTGATTTTATTGATGTCCCTGGATAGAAGCAGCAGAGATCTATTAAAGATCTCCTGCCAAAAAAGTCCATCTCGTATTATTTCATCTTGTTATCTCTCTTTAAATCGGTAGTCTTGACAGTAAAACAGTTGAGCTTTAGTGAGACAAATTCACTTGTGTCTAATTCATCCAAATCACTTTCAAGTGCCTTCTTGAAAAGAAGCAGATTAATCGTCTACTTTGAAGATACTGTCACTTGTTTTGAGGAAAACTCTTCAACCAGGAAACACCGTTGAAGAAACATGTGAAACTATCTCTGTATAGAGAGATTATTATGAGCAACAATCATTTTTTTATTTGCTTTTGCCCAACTGAACTGCAGATTTTACAACTGTCTTTGCTCAATGAATAAATCCAAAAACCTCTATTTGTGCAATTTATGTAATCCAAGTAATGAAATTGAACTTGTATGTAGCCAGTTTTCTTTCTTCTAAGTCTCCCACCCTGAGTCACTGATAAATACTGCTTTTATTTCCTAAGCTGGACTGGAGGGCAGCTTCCTCCTCCAAGGTTGCCAGCAGTGCATTAATACTCTTCACTTAGTGTGTCGATTATATTAGCCTGGTTTTCCTTGTTTAAAAAAACAAGGAAGATTTGAAGAGTGAATTTGCAAACACTTTTGTTCCTCGATGTCATCCTCGCTGTGTGTTTGTGTGCATGTGTGGAGAGAGAGGAAGTGACAGGTCTCGCCCCTTCAAACAGCCCTCGGGCCCAGCAGCATGGCATGATACCACCTCAGCTCCCATCCCTTCCTCATCCCCTCCTCCTCCTCCTCCTATCTCCTCGCTCCAAGCTGGGGGCCCATTGGTGCCGGCAGCCTGCCTTGTACTGGGCTATTGATTGGGAACAGGGCTGCAGCTCACCTGCTAATTGAAAGCCGATTGGGGCCCTGGGGCAGAGCTGTAAATCAGGCCCCACATGGCATTAAAAGCTGAAGGCTGACGGGCCACGGTAAATCCAGAGCTGCTAACAGTGGTAATGTATATCCATCTGTGTTAGAGCTGGATTTGAGTGTGCGTGTCCATGTATGTGTGTCCCCTTTTCTATTTCATGTGCGCACACGTACATGATGTTAATGTTCGCATGGTGCATGTGTGTGCATCTAAATACAGTACACGTGCATGTCTTTGCACATGTGAGGTTGTTGACAGTTTTTGTGTGTATTCCGTGTGGATGTCAGCTGTGTGTTTGTGTAAGCACAGTAATAAAAATGTGTGCGTGTTTGAGTGGACACTTTGGTATATTAAGAGTGTGTGTGTGTGTGTGCGCATATAGACACCACACACACTTATACAGACTCATACACAGGTGGTTCATGGTGACAGCCTGGTCTCCCCCCGGAGCAGGAGAACAGTCTCGTCTGTAATGGACACATCCTTCCACTTTCTTCAATCCTCCTGACAACAGTGGCAACAGCTCTTCATCCTTCCCTCCCTTCCTCGTCTACCTCTCTCTCTCTACCTTCCTCCAGCTTTCCCTTCTTTCTTTGTCTCTGCACAAGTCACACCTGTGATCCTCCGCTGAGACATCAGCTCTTGAGCTGAGCCTTAATGTTTTTTCCTCTCCTCTGATTCTTTTCTCCACGACAGTCTGCTTCCTCTCTCAGCTCCTCTTCTCTCAGTCTTTGGTACATCTATGTATGGTGCATGCATGTATTCATAGGCTGAGTATCGTTGGTTCATAGTTGGTGTTGCAGTTCATCCAAAAGATGTGTGTTGGAGTTGAGGTCAATTCTCTGTGCAGACCAGGTCAATTTTTTTTCACTTTCTCGTGGATCTCGTTGTGCACGGGGGCGTTATCTTGTTGAAACGTGAAAGTTTCCACAAATTGCCTCCACCAAGCAGGAAGCACTACATACATTCTCTAAAATATTATGTAGGTTTAATCTGTGTCGTTTCCCTCAAGTGTAAAAACTGGCCCGAGACTAAATCAGAAAACAAAAACCTATTCGAGATCTTCAGTATGTGGACCTGGGTGTCATGCAATATATCTATCTATCCATCTACAGTATCTCTCTCCACGTCGGGCTTAGTTTTTCTTCCATTAAATCTCACTCTCACTTTCCGCTCTCGCTCGCTCCCCGTCTCTTGGTCTGTCTCTCTCTGAGCGGTGTGATTGAGTAGGGAGGGTGCTAGCTGTCCTGCAGCATGGCGCGTGGAAACAGAGGTTAATTGGATTGTAATTAGAGCGGAGGTGATTAATTGATAGCATCTGTAAATTTGGATGTTTTCATTGTAAATGTGACAAATGAGAGCGTGGCAGGCCAGAGGAGGAAGGGCAGAGCGAGAGAGAGAGAGGGAGAGAGAGGGAGAGAGAGGGAGGGAGAGAGAGAGAGAGAGAGAGAGCAACACATGGACAGAAGTTGAGTGGCAGAGACAGGAGAGAGAAAAAGAGAGGGGTGAGAAAGAAAGGTATCACTTAGTGCTGAAGCCCATGGTGCTGTTGTGTGGCAACGTGGATATGTGATTAATTAATTTGGGTTAATTTCATTAACGAAAACTGCGACAAAACAGGTTCGTCACCAACCTTTGAGATAGACGAAACAATGATGAGATGGCAGCAGCATCACACTTACTGTGACTAAATCCACATGCAATATCAATGACAAAAAAAGACAAGACTGAAATGTTGTTGAAAAGACAAATCACGAAAAAAGAGGAGCAAAGTCACACAGGGCATTTCTTCAAACACATAATATAACATCATATAAAAGTCCAGCGCTGCACGTCTGTCTTCCTGTGCACCTAAATCGTCTTTCTTCTGCTCAACAGCAGCACAACCGACGGTAAGGCGAGACTATGTGAGCGCTCTGGCTGTAGGAGATTGGATATCCTACAGTGAAGGTAAGAGTAGACGATGGCAACAAAACAGGTTGACATTTGTACACACTTCAAATATGATAGCGCTGGACTAAAAGGTGAGAGTATAGTCTGGTCTGGAGAGAAGCCCGGAGGCTACAAAATCACTGGGAAAAAACATCCAACCTGAAGACACAGCACACAGAACCTGAGGTAACCTGATGTTACCATGTTAAATAACATTATGTTTTAAAGCTGTATTAAGTCAGTGATGTACCACTTTATATTAGCATCTCTCATCTTATGCGTCGCTTCAGACAAACACCGACAATTTAACTGCTATTGACATTTCATATGTTTATAGCAGTTAAGTTTTGTTAAAAGTTAAATGTGGCACATCCAGTAATTCAAATACACATCTTTAATGCATACGATTATTTTGGTTTGGATTAAAGTCTGTTGGGTAGCCAGCTGTGTAGTTCTTAGCATGCTCCATGTAAGAGGAGGTTCCAAATCTCCATCCTTTAATGATCTATACATGCGTATTGTTTGAGGGTGGTGGGTGGGGGCTGGAGCCACTCTCAGCTGACATTGGGCGAGCGGTGGGGTAAATCCTGCACAAGTCGCCAGCGCATCACAGGGCCAACATAAAGAGACTAACAAGTATTCACATTCACACCTATAATCAATTTAGAGGCTTCATTTAACCTAACCCCAATCTACATGTCTTTGGACTGAGAGATGAGGGTTCCAGGTATTTCATTAACAAAATGAACTGATCATTATAAGGTGAGGATTAATTTCAATATTCAAATATTAATCTGAGCCACAATATTATAGGAGAACACCTACCTATAGGCTAGTTTAGGTTCATGTCTTGTTAATCGCTGAAAATCTGCAGCCTTTGAACTCATTTTAATCTTATATGTGATCTGATCTGATGCTAAGAAGAAACAAAGAAACGATTTGACAGCACAAGTCCCTCCTTAGTCTTATGATGTGTTCTTGTTGGCTGCAGTTAAACAATGTAATTATAGTTTACCAACATGGGAAATGCAGCTCAGCTCTTATACACAATCTTAAAAACTAGATGTGCCAGTAAAACTTAAACAATGTCTTCATTACTTTTGTTTAGTCATCACACATAACACATCTTTCCGATTCATTTCAATGACTGCTCTCTGGCCGATCATATACAGTATGTGTAGATCGGATCTGAACAATGTAATAACTCTTCTACTGTACCATCTCAATCATCATTGTTCAGACGAGAGTTGTCATGATAACTTAGTCCCTCACAGAGATTCATAGCTGTTATAAACCAGTGTTTCAGTGTTTCATTTTGATGTGCCACTCAACCTGGGTTGTATTTCATTCACTGTTCGATCAGCTAGGCTAAGGTTTTGATTTTAATATACTTTCCACTCAAATAATGTACACGCAATCTAATCATTATCATATAATTGCATTTAATTTATTCTGCTGAAACTCCATCTTCTCCATGTCAGCCTTTTTAAAGCAGAATGACGTCAACCCACCGTATCGCACCTGCTTGCATGTGATACATGCAGCAATTTAAAACATCAGATCTTACTATCACATTACTGTAATAAAGAGTTTCTATTTAAACCACTGGTTACCTCAGTAGATGGTTTTGTGCATTTTTGATTTGTGCAAAAAAAGATTATCATTAAGATATATGACAAATGTTAGGAAATGGTCGTTTAATTAAACGATCTTTTGAGCCTAAACTAAATTCAAAAATTCAGATGAAAATGAGTTGTAAAACCCCACATTAGGATGGCATTCAAAAGGATTTATTATTTATATTAATATTTTGTCAAATGGCTGTATTTTACTGGGACGCTCTGTAATGTGTGTGGTTGTGATGCACTGTTCCCTCATGTTTGATTGTCCCTGCTGCTGTTTATACAATGTTGTGACTCGTGCCGTTTTTCACATGGAGATGTATGCTGCACTGTAACATATGGAGAGGGTGTGAAAGATGCACCATGTTAGGTGAGAGTGGAATGACTTCATCACAAGTCATGTCTGAGCTCGTGCTGAGAGGCTGCTCAGGCCTCTGCCTTTTGCCCACACCTCTTTATATGCAACATATACAGTGAGATAAAACACTGTATGTTGACCAGGGGAGGAAAATCAACATGTTTGCACAGGAGTGGACAAGATGTGATGCGTTCTCAAGTAATCACAATTCACAGCGGGGCGCTGGGATAACACAAAACTGCACGAGCCGTCAAATTAAGGCATCACCCTAACATAGAGAAATTAACAAGGCCGTTTTTTCCATCATCTGAGCACAGAAAAATTAATAAGGCCCCACTTTTTTACACTCACAAGTTCTCCAATCTAATTTCTGGGGCAGGTGTCACAACTCTGCAACCCCTCTCACAGAGTTCACGGACGACTCACTGTTGCTCGTGCGGTTCGTTGCTCAACGGAACAAATTGTTCATTAACTGTGGGCCTAATGCGCGAACAAATGTTCCAGGAACGTTGCCGTGGTGGTCCACGCGAGGATGGAATTAAGCTAATCAAATAAGCCTCCAGTCAGGTCCTATCAGACAGCTCCAGACTGCAGCAAATGAGCCCACGTCGCAAAATTTACATTTCATCTTCCCCGGGGGACAGGTAGGGTCCCACCTCGCCACCGCCACCACCACCACCACCACCACCACCACCACTCCCCCACCCTCAATCAGCATCTGGCTCCTGGAGGTAGAGGAGGGAAATGCGGGGGGAAAAAAAGAGGGATGCGTTGGATCCTGAAGCTGCCGAACATCTCCTGCCACTTCCTGGGCATGCTTCCGATGAGTAAGGGAGAGAAAATAGAGAAGATGACAGCAGGGGAAATATTTGCTGTTGTGGTTAGAGCACCATTCAGATCCCAAGAATGAGGGGCCGGGTATATTTGCGCAGCTGTCCATCTTCCAGGCGCTGAGTGTATGAGTTTGTACCCGCTGGAGTCTATTTGTTTGTCAAAGTCACAATGCCTGCGTTCTGTAAGTTATTTGTGCCTTCGGTTGTGTGTTACTCTACATTGTTTGTTTGTGTGTGTGTGTGTGTGTGTGTGTATACATGCATGCATGGGAATTAGAGGGAGACAAACAGAGAGAAAGAAAGAGGAAAGAAGAAGAGACCGAGAGAGAGACTGAGAGAGAGAGAGAGATGTGTGTGTGTGTGTGAGTGTGATTGAGGGCGTATCCAGGGAGAAGCAAATCCATCTGTCTTTCTCGGATAAAGATGCCAGAAAAGGAAGAAGGAGAGATTCGGCTCCAAGTGAGGCTGCAGAAGGAAGGAGAGCCAAACAGATGCCCTTATAACTCCTAACTCGTCTCCTTGTCGCCTTCCTCCTTCCAGATGTTTTCTAACTTGTCATCTCCCCGTTTTTATATGGCATACCGGCCTCCAGTCTCAAGAGGAATATTATGCACCCCATGCAAATGTGTTATTTTCTCGAAACATTTTGAACTCATGTTCTGTTTAGAAATTCTAATTACATCGTTTAAATTGTACATATGCAATTGGGAATTCTTTCCAGCGACAAACATGTACATTACTTATAGTTTCCTGTCTTTTCAGTATAGTGGGGAACTGACAGTAATTTTAGCCGACTACAAGGTTTATGGATCCCCTGCAAATTCTTGGTTTCTTTTTTGAGTTGATTTTCCTGATTTAGTTATTGATTCTTACAGCCCCACAATTGTACAGTAGGATTTTGTGCTACTTAAATTTTCATGTCAGTAACCTGATGACCTGCAATATCTGAAACCCACAAACATTTGATCATCATACATCTTCTAATACATAGAGCATTGTATTGTAAATAATGCATCAGCGCATCAAATGTATTCAAGACGACTTCATTGATAGTTGATTTATTATAAATTTATGCTTGTGTCAAGGTTTTTTACTGTATGAATAAAAGAAAAAAACTTGGGGTTACAAAACCCACATTTAAATCAGGGTTTTCCCTGCAGACATTATTTGCTCACAATTCAAGTTATCTCTATGAACAGATTCTGCATGTAAATATATAGAATCTGTAGGGGAAGGACAAGGTTTTGGGTCCAGGCGCCTCTGGTTTCTGTTTCTAGTTTGACCACGTTTGAGCAGTCTATATAGTTACCCTGATGTAAAGAGTCCCTGTGGAGAGCAAACGAGGCGGAACACATTGACTGAAATACTGAAATGCATTGGCTATCGGCTTTATTTAATTTATATGCATTTATGTGCCGATAGCTGTTAAAAGCAACAAGCCAAAACCTTGTCTGGACCCAACATTTACAAAAATGTCGCTGTTTGTGTTTTTTGTGGTGAAACGTTCAAATAAACAAAACTACTCGAACTGCACAGTGAAAGGATGATAGAGTCTTGGCCCAGAAATCCACTGTCTACACTGGAAGCCCCAAAATATTGTCTGTTTCCCCGGGAGGCTGAATTGTCATCAGAGGGCTCCAAGATAGCAATTCAAGTATTATAATAACAAAAGATCCTCCCATGGACGGTTTGACTTCCTACCTTCTTTTCCATAAACTACTCAAAAACTTCTACTCAAAGACTCATTTACTTTAACTAACTGCAGGGTTGATAGCTTCTGATGAGTGAAAACACTTTTTTACTATAGAAGAGGCTTTGAAATAAGAGATCATAACCTGGGAATCCAAAAAATCTACCTGGAAACTCAAACAGCCTTGATGTTATGACGCACTGTGGGAAGTAAAAATTAAACAAAATGACATGCTGCGATAAAGACAGGAAACACTGTTAAAAACAAAGCAATATATAATTTAAAATATATATTTCATTGTAATGGGACTCACCACCTGCCAGGAAACAAACTGTGGCAGCAGCATTTCATTACAAAAAAACAGATGTGAGTAAATAAAAGCAGCATTAAGGACTGTCCCTGTTTCCCGTTGAAAGGAGAAGCAGCCAGTATTGACTCATGCCCGTCGCTCCGGCAGAAAAGAGGAACTTGTCACTGCGGTTTACATTGTACTTGGCTTTCACCAAGCTAATCTTGTTTGGAAGCTTGATGAGGACATTTGCATAACAAATTAGCACTGACAAATGACCCATTATCAAGTTTAAATATGTTAACAGCCTGGTGATAGGTTTGAGCTCCCCAAGATGTCAAAACTATGTTTGGCTTCCACTGAACATACTTATTGCTATAGACACACATCTTCTTTGCAGTGAGGCAAACTTCAGTCTTGCATAACCAGACCTGAACACTGCTGTGTCACTGTGTCTGCACGCATTACCTTTCTGATATATGGGGGAATGCTCTGGCTTGTTTGCATTGCGTTAATCCAATCACAATTGTCTTGGGCAGCGTAAAGCCCAGAATGCTGCAACAGTGCCGCTGCAAATTAATGTCTTTGGGCAACTTGTTTTTGTTGAATATTTGCATGTGCGAGGGACATGCAACATCATTAAAATGGCTACTTCCCCACAACAACCCCAAAAATAGTGATGAAGCTGAGCGCAACATCCATCAGGAAGACCGTCTCTGTATCTCATTCCGTCAAAATTCCCCTTCACTCTCCCCACCTCTTCTAATCAGCTGACCGTTGAATGGTTTACGGCGATCCAATAAAATCTCAATCAGCCAATCATGTTATTGCTGTCAAACTTTAAATCTGTTTTCCTCTCTGTTGCTGTCAGCTGTCAATTCAGTGATTCGCTGTGAAGCCTCCTCCTCCCCAGTCACCTTCATATCCAGTACCCACACTACTCTGGAGTTTAGGAGCTGCTAAAACGCCAATGGCGCCGTTTTAGTTTGAAAACTCTGGGGTCGCATTTTAGATGGGAAACTCCGGGGCTGCGTTTAGGCAAAATAGACTCTCATCTATATCACATCACTTTCATCTGTGCATTGAAATAAATTTGGTTCCTTCTTCAAATTGAATCTGTCCTGATGTAATAGCTGACTATGTGGTTGCATGATCCAAATATGCAACAAAACCTTTTCACCATGCAGGTTGCTAACTTGGAGGTTGCTCTCATTGTTTCCAAAGGGGAGCAGGATGCTGCCTGAAATAGGCAACCAATGGCAACCTCTGTCTATATCCTCTGAGTCACACTAAAATTGGACTTGACTTATGCAGCTGGTCAATGTCCTGCACTCTGTTCATTTTTCAGTGAATGAAAAGATAAAAGCTGTCTCTCTCAAACACAATTCATAAACCATAGAAGAGAATCAGTATTTATCAAATGTGCTTGAGAAAACCTATAAGATGCTCCTCATGTTACTTTTAAGCTCAGCTATAAACCTTGAAAAATGTCCTCTTCTCTGTACAGTACATCTTAATGAAATAATATTTGTTGCCATAATAGTGCCTCCTAAGAAATGCTGACTCATGCTGGTGCAAGGAGTGAGGATAGGTTTTGTTCTAAGTCAGAACTGGGTAGATCGGTAGCACTGAACACTAATATTATCAGTAAATTGTGTACTGCAGATTCATCCAACATGTACATATAATAAATCCTCTGGATACTTTGGAGACAAATATACAATCAACACATTTACAGCTACAAACAATAGAGATGTTAAACTGTAAATGTCAATGCAAAACATTATTGGTGTTGCTGCATAACTGAAGTTTGTGTAGCTAACCTGTTTGTACAGTGCAACTTGCTCTGGCCTATATATTGAGCATGCTAATGGATAGCTGGACAGCTTTATGATACAAGGGGTCAGATTGTAAAATACTGGGGCTTGTAACAGTGATGGCCACAACATGGCTTTAATTACCTCTGCCAAGGAGGTTCTGCTTTCTCAGAGAATAATTCATGGATCTTATTGAAAAAAATGTGGCATATTTAGGACTGATATTTATATGAGTGTGCTATTTGGAGCAGATCCAAATACAAATCCAGACATAATGAATTTAATTGTGATTTCATAAGGGGACTATTGGGCCTTGGTGGAGGTATGTGCTCCACTGAGTTCCATTCTAGTTAATAAATTGTCATGATAAACTCTTTTTATTGTGAAACGATGCACTGAGTCAAGAGCTGGAAAGAACCTAGATGTTTCCACTATTGCAGATCGTAACACCTTTATGGGATGCTGTGTTGTTTAAATTTGAGGTAACGCTCATGTTATATAAGGACATTTCATCTTTAGTTAAGAGGTAGAAACTCACAGAGAGTCTCTGTTAGCTTATGATACATGCAGCTTAATTTCCAATAAGACAGCGTGCAGAATAATGGCGACATCACTGGGAACCTGAAATGTCTTCCAAATATTTATATTATCTCTCCGACATGAAAAGTCTATAAATATTTTCTCCGGGTTTGCTCAGTCTGAAGGACTCATATCTCCCGTCTCTTCTCTTTTGCCCATTTACAAATTTGCTGAATCACTTTGGGGATTTTTTTCTTGCCTACTGTCACTGACATTATCTGAGACTGTCACATACCCCCTCCCACACATTTATTCACAGAGGTTATGAAGACTGTTGGTCCTAGTTTGATTTTTATTCAAAGCAGCTCTCTGTCATCTGGATGTGTTCCAGAGATTTGAGAGTGGCTTAGGATCACTGGGTGCCGGAATGATCCAGACTTGATACTTACACTCCGAAACTAAAGAAATTAGAGTAGTTTTAAAATCATCCTATATTCTTACAGTTATCGACAAAACTAATTTGATGATTTATTGATGACTGTTTATTTAGATGAGTGCACCTTTTTCCCTTTATTTGACCTTAGCACAGCCTTTGACGCATTTCACTCTGATCAGCAGGGTAACGTATAGTAATGGGTACATTTGGATCTGCCTTCAATTGATTCACTCGTTTTAATCGAGAGTTTTTTGTCTTAACTGATCATTTTAAATTGAAGATCATTTTCCTCAGAAATCTGTTTCTGTACTTGTACTGATGAATCACTATGACAAGTCTTACTGCTTTCTACGATGGCGTAGTCAAACTTTTCTGACACTGAAGTGATACATTCACACAAAAAAAACTTAAATATTCTCTGACATTATAAAGTCATACATTTGCAAGGAATTTTCTTTTTAATTCTTTGACATTAAGGTTACAAATTGATGTGATTTTGCAACCATTCATCCACTCATCCATCCATCCACACATTTCCGTCTAGTATACTCAAGTGGAAATACCAGAAATAAAAGAGAAATTTGTCTTTTATTAATATTGAGAGAATCATTTTCTTTTAAATTCTCAGGCACAGTTGATGGTTTGTCACTATCTTTTCCTTTTTACTGTATCACTCATTTACAAGTTATTTTATGTGGCCTGGTTCCAGGTTACGTCAGTGAGTTACTAACTTTACTGTGCTCCAAAGGCCACTGGAGTCTGCTGACTGTTCCAGAGTCAAGGTTAAAATCAACTTACTGTCTGATTTGATTGAGAATATAATTTCATGCCGATCATCAGCCCAATTTAAGGGACGGTCAGTTTGTAAACAAATTCATCTGTTCCAGTTACGGCACTTAGAAGCACCGAGTGACTGTGTGACTGTGAATGACACCTTTGTATGGGATGTGTTTGAACATGCAGAGAAAACTGTTAATATTCATACAACATAAATATAGACTTTGGTAAACACTAAACAGTTGATGCAATAATAGTGACTTTTACCAAGGTCTACTCAGCTGACACTTATTTTTTGCCTACCCCCTATATTTCAAGTATGTATGTATGCATTTGTGTATTGCTGTATGAATATGGATGCACAAACATGGATATGTCTATGTGCACTCATGTTTAGGTGAGCTTATGTTTGTATGTATGCACCCTGTGTTTATAATTACTTTATTATTACATTTTTTATTTCAATATTTATTTATTTTTAGCATTATTTATTTTTCTTTTTGTCTTGCCTTGACTATTACCTGAACAATTCAAGATCTGTCTATGTTGGTTGAGATGGTTAAGTCTGAGTTTCACCCGCTTGTTTAAGTTATAGAAAATGAAGCTATTCTACATATGAAAAACATAATTACATTGAGATATATACAATCTATAATATTCCATCTCATGTCATCTGTCATGGTTGTGGAAGATGTTGTATATGCAAGGATGGTTTAGGTGACAAAAGTTCAAAGTTCAGCTTTCATAAATGAAACGTGTCCGTGTTTACATGGACACACTGTGCCTGCATCGTTAACTGTGTGCGATGGTTTTTCAGTTCATTACACTCGAGGAAAGCATTCATTCTAATGATGTTTTGTGCAGAACCGTTATGCAGCAGTTGTAAATATTTATACCTGTAAAAAAAGAAAAACAGATATACCTCATTAAGCTTTGCTGAACTTGGAGGGCAAAGGACAAATGAGCTCTCGTATCAATAATGTAATGACTGTTTGTTTCTGCATTGATATTCTGCAGCTGTGTAAACACTGGTGACAATGGGAAAGCTCACAGATGAATGGGATTATGTCTTTTTGTGTATTGAAATAAGCATTATTGGAAAGTAATTCAATTCAGACGCAGATTACAAATTCCTCATTCCTCTATTAGTTATTATAATTTCCCTCCAAGCAAGTCTCCAGCCGGTGCCACAAGTGAATACGAGATGAATGCAACACACACACACACACACACACACACACCAACACATGAATAAAACACACCCAAACTCCTACATTTTCTGTTTAACACATACATACACACCCCCAGTCAAAACAAGCCTGTCAAATTGTACGGCAGCAGAAGTCCCACAGCACATACACAGCAGTGTGTGTGGTTTGGGCCTGCTCCCCCTCATCAATCACATCTAATAGTCTCCCTCATTTGTCCATTTGATATTTGTTTGGTTATTGCCTCTGCTATTATTGTTGCTGTAGTTTGATACATTTCCTGACAGCTCGTATTTCCATTATAAGTCATCAATTAATACAGAGAAATGTAATTATTGTGACAAGGCGTCTAATGCGGGCCGCGGAGATGAGAAATGGATTGTGACGGCGTGTGCTTCAAGCTGTCACAGACGGCGGTGCGTTCTCGCCGACCCTTCTTTACGGCGCCAATGACTTATCACAGCTCCGTCCTTCTAGTTTGTGTTCTGAAGCGCACGTCCCTCTATCTGCCTGGATGTGACTGAGTTCATCTAACAGTTGACATTTTAGCGGTAATCATACTGTCATTGAACATAAATGAACATTTTCCATTAATATCTCTTTTACCTTCTCTGCTAAACAAGTTATAATATCATTATGTTGCTGAGTTACGTCCGAGATATTGTGAAAGCTACATGACTCAATATGGGAGTAAGGAAATCAGCAAACAGCCAAACAAACAAAACAACAAAAAGCAGAACACCGGGGTTTGAAAGCTTGTGGCCCTGATGTTTCCGAGCCAAACTCTGGATAAGAAAAGAGCATGAAAGACTTATTTGAACTTTGTTTTCTCCCTGATAACAGGTCCTAGACTTTAAAAACAGGTTTGTGACTTTGCAATAAGGTGCACCTTAAATTAAATAACAGATTTGCTCTCTATGATAAGATTTTTTTGTTGTTGATTTGAGGGCGGCTAGGCCTTGCACAGGAAGGAAAATTTAAAAAGTGATGAATCAGAATGGGATGATAAAATACGGACTTGAACAGCAGATGAGGGGGTGGGGGAGACTTTTCTTCTCCTTCGAATGCCTTCACTAGAATATTTTCACTTTGCAACTTTCCTGCACAAGAACAAAGTTGTGACTTCCATCAACACCACAATTACTAAAAGTGGTCAGCTCATGAGGTTTTATGATTCTTGCAAAGCTACTTTGTTTAGCTGAGTGATGTGGAGTCTCATCAGAGATTGTGTTTGTGTTACTGTCCACTTTTCTCATTGGTTTAAAGTGGCCAGAAACGAGTTGGAATAAGTTCCTTGATGAACAAAGACAGTCATGAGGTTGATTTCTTTTGTTGCCAGGCTACTGTTAATAACAAATTATCAAACACACCCACACATTCCTGAGGAGGCAGATCTGCTGAATTATGAATACTGACACTTAATAAATAAAATCAACCTGAGCTTTTCCGTTATCTATTTACTCCTGATTAACTAATGTTATGGAGGATTATGTAAGATAGGACTCTTTCAGGGGTCTTTTTTGTCCCTATATTTGAAAGCAGGCTACAATAACTTTGGCCAGTAGGGTCTCTCAACCAAATCAATAAAAAAAGATTAAATTACATCATGAAGTAGCGTGGGATCATGGGAGTCTTTGTCTTGTCGATGAAAATCTACCTGAATACAACTCAGGTGCAAATCATGTTCCTGGATGAGGTAATGAAGAGAAATTATTCATGTTTCACAGCAAACGACAACGACTAATCGTGATCTATTACAAGTGGCAAATACAAACAGTGGAAGGATTTCCTTCATCATGCGCTGTTTGCCCTTGAAGTTACAGCAAAGATGGACAAAGTGGATATGATGCAATTAAAAGGTGACCAAAAACTTTCCTTGAATAAAAGTGGGGATATCTTGTTCAGTTTGAACTGTTGGACACATTTTGGATGATGTAAGTACACAGGTCAACAAATATACTGTATACAATATATGTCCAGTCGTTTTTAGAAATTGTTTTAATTGTTAGATATTACATCTTTAAATGGTATTTTGATGATTCTGTATGACATAATCCATGAGAAATTAAAAAAAGCTTAAGTGTGAGGGAAACAGATATTGCACATGATCATTATGCTGAGAGAGGCAGAGCACAGCCCTGTGTTTAGACAGAGCAGTGAACTGTGTCTAATATGATTACATGACATTCCTCACATTTTGCACCGGGCCCAGAGGCCTGGGTTTGCCCTGATGTTGACCTCTCTTCCCTCAGATGCCCCAGCCTTGACTCCTCCATGGCTCAGTTGCCGTGTCCTGTGCACTAATTCTCTGACTAATTTCACATCTTCCCTTCCCACTCATGCATCGAGCTGCATCCATCTCTTTTTTTATCCGTCTTGCTTAGCTCCCTCCTCTCTTGTTTCATCTTGCCTTATCCTGCCAATCTCATGTCCTTGTTATCCCTACCTCTTTCCCCTGCATGCTATACCTCCCCCAACCCTCCCTCACCCTCCTCTTCTCGTGCCCCTGTCTCTTACTCTTTTTTCCTCCCTCCCTTCCCTCCACTGTGGAGGTCAGCTATGATGCAGCGCCAGAGAGCTCGCCCGTGTTTAATTACATTAATAAAACACCCTGTGAGGTAGAATGACCTCGCACCCCACGTACCATCTCCACACCCCCCGCATCCCTCACCCTCTACCGCGCTCCCCTCCCCGTTGTTCTGCGGGCTGAGGCCTATCGAGGCTCCCTGCAGTCCCAGTCCAATTGGTGCCAGGTTGCATTTCATGGCTGATTGCGAGGCATGTGTTTCTCCCTCCTCGGCTTTGGTTCCGCCCCCAATCTCCAGCGGCTCCCCGACATGCTCACTTCACTCGAGGTCATGTCAGAAACGTCTCCCTCCCTCCCCTGACCTGCTGCAGGTGGAGAGTAGCGCTGGCAAAAAACGAGACCTCCCTCCAAACAGCTGTAATGATAGACATGCCCTTCCGGATGAACTCCACAGAGGTGTCAACTCTTTCTTTTTTTATTCCTATATAGCACGCTCTGACTCTGTCAACAGGAAGGCCATGTGCTCCCCTCTGAACCACATAGATGGGGAGAGAAGTGAAAAATTCATTCGGAGAAGAGTTTGTCCACTCGTGCCAGGTTGTGGTTCACTTGGCATCTGTGGAGGCCCTCCGCTCTTCGGCGTCATAAACCGAAATCGAAGGCACACAAAATGCCCCCTGGGCCGGAAGACAATGGTCCCGTGCACATAAATTACAGCTGAAGCAGGATGGCATATGACAAGCAGCAGTAACTTAGTATTATTGCCGGCAACCGATGATTACAATCCCCCCCGTTAGCCAACAGGCCGGAGTGATGTAATATGCATAGGATTCATGTAAATGGGAACGGCTGAAATGTGTCAGAAATATTGCTGGGTTGTGTCTTTGAGAAGCAGCCCTATTTTCCTGCTGACAACCATGATGCTCAACGTAGTTTATGAATAGATTTTGTGGGCCTCGGGGTCACACAGCTGGCACTTCGCACAAAGAACCACATAAACCTCCAGCTCAGGTTGAAACATGGAAATATTACTACTTGGACTTACAAGGGTTTCGTGCAACAGCAGGAATCTAATCTCCTGCAGCCACCTTCATGATTTTCATGAATAGTCAACAGCCTCGCCATAAAAAAGTGTCATCATCTCCTCCAAGAACATTACAGCTTAATGTAGACACATAACTAACATTTCCTCCACAATGGGGAATCCTAACCTTGTGTGGGGACTTGGCTCATGCTATTTATGTGCCGCATTTCTCCTGACTGTATATACGTTGATACTGTAGCGCCATTGTGGCATGTTGTTGCCAATATATTATGAGCTAATGGCAAAACCACAGGGGCTCTCTGGCACCCTAATAGCTCTGATGGTTCATACTTTGAATTTGACTGCCAGAGCAAAAAGTAGTTAAAAACGTTACTCGCTGTGGGCATCGCTCGTCTTTTCCTCGTCGCAGAGTCGTTTATCCTCCTTCAGCCATTTCTGTTCTTCAGCAGCAGCATTCATTCAAAGAGGGGACACAACAATCTGTGAGAGCAGAACATGCAGCTTGTGTTTATCTGATAAAAAAAGCTATCTCGATGATAGAATGAGATAATTTTATGTCCCTTTGGGTCAGCTTTTAAATTTTCTCCTGAAACATGTTTCACCGAAATATATATATATTTTTTTAGAATATTTGTTTCCTTCTTCCCTGGTCTTACCATAAAAACTTGTTTTATTGATCTCTAATATGTGTTTCAATACATGGCTGGCATTTTATTGTCTCTCCTTGTGACTTTGAATTACTGCTGGTTCAGTCTGCAAAGCTTTAACTGTCTTTTATAACTGTACTAACAGTGTTTATCATTATAATAATTTCATATATTCTCTCCCTTGCATTGCATCTCCTCCCTTTGTTCTACTTCACACACTGTTCTCTGTCTGCTTTGTTATTTGTTTGGAGGGTTTTCATTAGATTCCCCGACTAGCAATTAGAGATCCTCTCCAAAGCGATGGCAGAACAGTGGCACTCAATACCCCATCTCTTTATTGCATTGTTAAGTACCCTTCAGACTCACATGGTTATTAATAACATCACTGCTAAAGCGCACGGAAAAAAAGCAACGCGGCTAACTAGGTTACCACGAGGTTTACTTTGCCTCAAAACAGCAGGTTAAACAAATTTACCTTTCACCTCATTCACTATCTTTGTCCTCTCTCTCCCTAACTCTCTCTCCCCAGTTTGAATGTGGGGACAAAGAGAGGCAGAGAGAGGAAAGTTAATTAGATAGAGGTCCACGGAGGGGGGGTAGAGTGTGGAGGGGGAGCACCTGGTAATGGAAAGGGGCTGTATGAAAACAGATGGCCCAGAATTTATTAACTTGCACGAGCGCTTCAAGGAAGCCACTGCAACCAGACATTAGGCCAGTCACTGTCTGCAAGGCGGGGGCTGTATCACAGGCGGCTGGATACAGGTAGGCTGTCAGGGAACCAAAAATAGAAAGCAGATTTATCTCAGGATCGTTGCAAATGATCCATCAGAGTAGAACGATGGATGTGGTTCAGTTCACCGGTTGACGGTTTTAATGCCTTTGAATCCACTCTGCAAAATACATGACCAGATAGCAAAAGAAGTTACAGAGTTTTATGCGAGATTTATTTTGGAATTTACTCTAAAAGTTAGTTTGAGAAGTCATCAGTCAAAACCTCTACCGCTGTACCTCGACATCTCCCTTCAGCATTGGCACCACTGTACGTTATAATTCCTATTTTAAAACATGGACTTTTACAACAGCTTATGAATAATGTCCATCCATCCATCCCACTTATTCTTTGAGGGTTCTGAGGGGTTGCTGGAGCCAATCCCAGCTGACATTGAATCAGAGGCGGGTCACCAGTGTATCAAAAGGCCAACATACAGAGACAAACAACCATTCACATTCACACCAACGGCCAATTTAGAGTCTCCAATTAACTTAACCTTAATCTGTATGAGTTTGGACGTAAGAAAGTGTTTAATACAAAACTCACATTTCTGCCTATGCTTTTGTTTTAGTTTCAGTTAGGCACTGTCGATAATCAATGTCCCGTGCTCGAATGTCTTCACAGATAAAATAAAGGAAGAGAAACATCCCTACAGAGGAGAAACTGGTGAAATTTATAGACAATAAATGTACCACAAACGTCTCTGGCAGATTCAATACAGTATATCTGCATTTTACAGACACCCAGCTCAACAAAACAACAACATGAACTGTGGCCAATCAAGAAACTAAATGTTATTCCTAATGTAGTTTTAGCCAAAGGTCAACGTGAGCTAATTAATTTATGAATCACTCAGTAGAACAATCTCTCTGCAGCGTTCAATAGGGTTACAGAATGTCTATATATATGTATGCTTGTGTGTGTATTGTGTGTGTATTGTGTGTGTGTGTGTTTATTGTGTGTGTGTGTGTAAAAGGAAAATATTTCATAAAGAGCAAAATACATTAAAAAGTTTATGGACTGTTGTATTTGTACGCTGTCAGTGCAGTTATACGGTATTCAATGTAAAACCATGAGTGCTCGCAGACACAAAATACATCCTTTAGACTGCAAAACAAACTGAGCTGTCCTTCCAGCACAATAAACAGCATTATATTGGATGGAAGCACACTACTGGGAATGGAACACTCTTAGAAAATAAGTCGAAAACAACAATATTATATTGAGCCCCTGAGGTCTTCAGACAACTTAAGAGAGGTGGGCTTCGATTCTGCCACACACTCAGGCTGCTGTGTGAATCTTACAGAAGACACACACACACACACGCGCGCGCGAATGTACACTTCAACATTCCCTTGTGGCTAAAGTGAAAAGTATTCAGTTCAAGGAAAGAACTGAGGACAGTTACAGGTGCAGAAAAGGTGAAGAGTATATCATGTGCCTTGTCTTATTCTTCCCTTTTTTCTTATTAAAGTGGGATTGCGGTATTTTTCAACCTGGGCCATATGTTTATAAATGTGGGTGTGTAAATGAATGGTACTTAGAAAAACATATGGAATCAGTCCAGTATCGTCTCCGCTGGCAGCGCTGACATCGTGGCAGTGGCTACAATGTAATCTTATAGGGCAACAGTCTATGAAATGTCCATTCAATGTGCACTCTCAAGTCTCAGGAGGGTTGATGCAGGAAGCGTGAGTGAGAGTTTGGATTTTGCTGAGAGAAACTATTATGGCTGGTTAATTTTCTGACGCTGACAATGTCGATGAAGCATTTGACTTTGGTGGCCACCCCTACTTGTTTGAGTCGGAGGATGAGGACGAAGGAGTCTCCACTGATAAAGTTATATTTTTAAACATTTGGTACAAACACTTTGGTACAATTTTCATTGGAGCTGAGAAGTCAAACCTGCACAACTTTTATCAAATTGCCTTTTTTGGCACATGCATTTGTTTGTGTCTATTCAGTGTTTCCTATTTATGGACTCAAACACAGGAAAGGAACCTCCAAAGGTGTTCAGAGTTGTAAGGAGATGCAGGAGTTTTGATGTGTTGAGCCAAAGCTGTAAAGGCAGCACCGCTGGAATCAAACAGCTTGCACAATGCATTGCTAAAAGCTAATGAAAAATAGATTTAGTGGGGAGCACGTTACTTTATTTCAGTCTCTCCAAAGCACCGTGATAGAAAGGCAGCATGTGCGACAGAACAGCTTGTGAACTAGATGTGTAGGCTCTGTGAAGCAGTGCTGTTTGTGAGTCAATGGCGTGAGCTTCAAATGCCACACCGCTGAGCCTGCCGGGCCTCCACCAAAGTAAAAATAGACTGTGATGACAAGTCTGTGGTGCCATAAAGACGCCCATTAACAATGAGTGTTGCTGGTGCTGCCGGGGGGAGCTCCAGATCAGCTCACCTCAAGCTGTCAAAGCATCCTTCAGCAAAAAAACTAAACAAAACAAAACAAACCCAACACCCCTCCTTGATCAAACAATCCCAACCACATATAGGATAAACAAAATCCGAGATGACAAAATGCCCAGTCTTTGTAAACATAGGCTGAAGCAGCTAACAAGGTTTGACTGGCTGCAGTGCCAGACTGTGTGTTACATCTGATGGAAACAGAATGCAAGCTGTTGGTGCTGGGCATGGCATCGAGCCTGACAATAGCGGAGTGCTGTGTAAGCTTCACTGTGCTTTTGCTGTCAGGCTGCACAGCGGGAGAGTCCACAGTGTCCTCATCAGATTTTTTAAAAACTATAGGGTGAACTTGGACTTATGTGCATATGTTTGTGTCTGCTTGGGAATTAAAGGGCCTCATGTCATGTCGTGGTGACATGGGTGTCAGGCGGGGGGTTAGAGGTACAACGACAGAGGCGAGGTCAGAGGAGGGTGGCATGGCCTCACGCAGAACACAAACCTGTTCATAATGGGACTGTTAAGGTTTCCTAATGGAATCAAATGACTTCACAGGGGTGCCAAACCATCACAAAGAAGAGCAAAACACAAAGCACAATCACATGAAACACAAAAATAAAGCTAAGTAATCTAATCACAGACACGCAAACCAACTTAATTTAGATTTAAACTACGGTAAAGTCCAAATGGTCTATGAAGACAAAGAAAACAACCACAAATCCACACTAATCATTTACAAAGAAATGTAAACAACAACAAAGAGACCAAACGGTAAAGGGACTTAAATGGCTACAAAAATGCAAAAAGATAAACAAGACAAAGAGACACAAGCACAATAAGATGAAAAACAACTACAAGGAGAAGCGAAATCATCACAGACACACAACTACAAAAATAACGTAAAGCGACGACAAAGATGTGCAAAACAACTGAAAAGACAAACAAAACAAGCACAAATAGACATTAACAGCTACAGAGATGTAAACCAGTAACAACGAGACACAAAATATCTACAAAGAAATGTAAAACAACGACAAAGAGACACAAACCCTGTCAGGTTGCCTTGCAGCAGGGGAGGGGCAGGAGGTGTGAGGGAGGGGGCTCCTACATACGAGTGACCAGGGGCTCGTCGTTGTATAATTTGTCCACGGATGTAGGCCACTCCGTGATACAAATAGCAGCTGTTTCTTGATAGCTAGTCTCGAGTCTGTGCCCCAGTCTGGTTCATTCAAAAGTTTCTAAATTTGCTTTTTATACTGGGACGGTCTAAAAATACCAACGGGAACTTTTTGTATTGTTCAGTCATAACAAGTTTCATCAATGAACCAAGCGGACCCCGGCAGATTGTTTGTTTATTTACTCATCTGCAGCATCTCGCTGTAAATCAGAATTGAGTATTGCTTTTTATAAGCAGACTGTATATCGTCTGATCTCCTCTCCAATTGCTATACTTCACAAGCAATCTAGGCTGAGAAATGTGTATCCTACTCTGTAGTACATGTTGTCGTCTTTTGCATTGCACTGTGTATTAAGTCCATTTGTCCTTGTGCCATTGTTGTCTCTGTATGCACCGTGAATCTCTGTAAGTTGTCATTGTCTCTGCACCAATGTCACAAAGAAAAATCCCTGTACATTTAGTCGCAGTCTATGTCGAGTGCTGTGAGTGAGGACATGACTTTTTTACCATTAATGCACGAGGGCAGGATCTTTATAGGCATTTTACGAAGCTGATCTTTCAATCACGCTACCACACAGATATATTTTTTCATTGTGTCATGATGATTATAAACAGATCACTGAAACTAATTTCTGGTATGTTATTGGTTTCCATGCATTCGGGGTTCTTCCTTAGCTAAATATGAAATGTTGATTTGAAATCCAAGGACACTGCGGTACATCTACATTTCTGTCTAGCTCTAATTTCATATATACAAAAAACATCTGTCAAACCAGGCCACGGGAAATTGAAGCAGCAATTTCATCCCGACTTTTTCAGATGCTGATGACATTGTGCTGATGTTACTGCTGGTAATGACATGCTCAGAGGGGTGTTTATTTCACAGGCACTCAGGACTACAGCTTTGAAATCTCTTCTCTTTGCAAGCTGCCAATAACTTTTATAGTCTGTGGTGACTGTATTGTCTTTGCCTGGTCTATAAAAGAAATACATTAATTCATCTTCCAGTGTCTATACAATCAAATAAAGGTAATTCACAGCACAGTTACAGGTACCACCTGTCATTACATTCATTGCTATACTGTTTTATCAATTGGAATACATGTGTTTTATATACAGTATGCACACATTCACATTTATTGCAGCACAGTTCTACCTTTGACACTGTTTTTTAGCCCAATCATTGTATTTTATGTGATTATTAAATCATACTTACACTGATGAAGAACTGTAACTTTTTTTTAAAAGAAGAATGGTGCTTATCTTCTGCTGTCAAATGTTGAGAAAATGTCTTTAGTTTCCTGAAACCTGCAAAAAATAACGCAGTTCGGCAGCGATATTGTTCTATAACTTGGTATTTATAATTTTTACGAAAATACTATATGCAATTGGCAATCACTGTTTCCAGAAATAACTTAAAGTTATATATATATATCAGAATCATGTATTCATATAAATGCCTTTAACGTAGAATCATTGCATCTTTGTAACCTTAAAACCTTTCATATCATAGCTGCACTCTTCCATGGAGGCTTCCATGTTTTTCTACAGTAGCTTAAACAGACAGAGTACTGGAGGATTGTTCTTAAGTAAATGTTCTGTTCCCTAAAAGAATTAACTAGAAGTGAAATTATTGATGTAAAATGTACCCAGAAAAAAACTTACAAAATAAGTCACTTAATTGTAATCTAGGTAAATGTTTCTGCATTCCTTTTTTAAAAGGTAAAAGAGGAGGGATACAAATATTATTATAAATATATATGATCAAACTCTCACATCGAAGAGCATCTTTAGGCTAATGGGTGTATATGCATATACGCTGTTTAGGTGAGAACTGAACTGAAGAAAACCAATAAATCCCAGTCAGGCACTTTGCTACTTTATGTAGCAATATTAATCTACATAAATCAAAAAGCCTGTCACCTCTTATAGAATTAACAACATAATAAAGCAGCAGAAAATGTGGAAATTTGTAAACAACATAAACTCCACAGTGGCCACAGCCGACAAACACAGACAGAGAGCTACACTGCAAGGTACTGAAGTAGTTGTACAGTAACTTACAACAGTCAATGCAAATAAATTCTGGGCTCACCTCACACACTGAAGGTTCTAGCATCAGTATTTCAGCACTTAGTGTTTAGTCTGACCCAGCATGCACCTGTTTGTTGTGTTTGATTTGAAAAACTTTCTCTGATGCTGGTTCCATCGTTTCCTTTATTGCTTTCTCAAACACTTAATCATAACGTGGCTTTTGTATTTGCTCTGTAATGGCTTTAACTTAAAATGTATTCAATTAAAATAGGTGGGTTAAAAAACACTTAAGTAAGAGTAAAACAAAAAATTATTTCACTGTAATGATGGTAAATGTGACTTGTTAGTCGTGAGGGGAGGGGCATTTAGTTGGTTGCAATCTGCATCGTCACCACTAGATGCCAATAAATCCCACACACTGGTCTGCTAGAAATATGAGAAGAGTATGTAAAGTAGTCAGTAGCAGCCAGTTAGCTAAGCCTAGCTCATAGACTGGAAACATAAATTGCTGACCTGGCTCTGTCTGACAAAATCTACCCACCAGCACCTATAAAGCTCAATGATTATCAAGAGATCTCCTTAATTTACTGATGTACAAATTACTAATTGCACTTTATTAAAGGTTATGTTTAACTATGTCTTGTCCCTGTGCGGTAACCTCCTTAAGTAACTGCTGCTTTTCCAACAACCTTACAATGAAGACACCAGGAAGTTCATCACTGCTTAAAAATACTCCTGCACGTACAAAAACCCCTGTATAGCAACAAAACACATTCTGGTTTCTGTACTGATTTAACAGACAAGCTATATTGTGTTAGTTAGTGAGCAGATTTTGTTAACTTTGGACAGAGCCAGGCTTGATGTTTCCACCAAGTATGAGGGTGGAATTGATCTTGTCATCGAGCTCTCCGCAAGAAGCACATAAGTGCATTTCCCAAAATGATCTACCTACAAATTTAATTCCCGTTTGGCAATTTGACTTCACAGTAGAAGGACAAAGTTGCCGCAATGCTTTCTAATAGACTAAATTACAGAGCTTTGATTTTGATAAGTTGTGAACTTGGGTCGGAAGGTTGTGTCAATTCAGGCCTCACTGCCTTCTCCAGTGCTGACTCCCTCCCACCACTTCTGTACACTCATTCTGCTCTCTTTCTAAAGTCCTCTCTCCCAGTGAACCTCAGGTGAAAGCCTGAAGACTCATAGCCAAGATGCTGTCCACATCCTGAGTCTCAACCCCCGCCACCGCCCCCTGACCTCATCACCTCCCGTCTCCAGTCAGCTTCTCTTAACATTCACACTAAAGCGTCACACTGCATTCTGCTGAGGCACGGCCTTTGTTTGTTAACTGCAACGTAATTGTCCTGCAACACCCTCTCAAGTACTGAAGTAAGTGTGTTTCGACTTTCTGTGCATGCAAGCACTTTTCTGTGTGCAGATAAGTGTGTGTGTGTGTGCATTATAGTGTATTGTGTTAAACTTTTTAAAACATTTGCAAGATAAAAAAACTAGGTCAACTTATCAAAGTGAGGCCATGAAACAATACTAGTTCTAAGTGGCTTAGAAAACAGCTTTGATACATTTTACATCAAAAGGAAACACTGCAATGATATAAGAAACCCCTGACACATTATTGCAACTTCCGCCAAAGTTATAAATGACTATCTTTATTTTAGAGATAAATGGGAAAATGCCACTATTTAACACATTAACTTCATGCATATATATAGCAATATTTTTAAGAAGTTGTATGAGGTACTGTAACAGATATTGCTTTAGAACAGCCGCAGGCACATTTTAATCCATATCAGAGGAGTCTACGGTGACAGAAAAGTGACATTCGTTTAGTAAAAACAGCCTAAAGGAAGGGAAGTGAGGAGGAGAGGGTGTGTGTACCCCTCAATGCCCCTCGCTCACACACACAACACATATATGGTAAATCAACACCACTGAGCGGCACAGCAGTGTTGCAGATTTCTGTCGGACTCTGCTGCAATTTCAGCGTGCACACCAGCAATGCTTAGTAATCTTAGCAACAACTTGCAGCCGCTCTTAAAGCACCGACTATTTATGTATTGAAGTTTTCTTTTTAGTTCATAACTCGACCAAACTGACCTCAAGCCTATACCACTTGTTTTTCAGCAGTTCTGTCGGGAGACGTTGAGCGATATCCACTGCCCACACAGGATATACATATATTCTGATGCACAGTTAATACCCAAGAAAAAGCAAAAATGCTGTAATTACATGCAATAGCAGTGGAAGTAAAAGCTGTGTGACTGTACCCAGGGGAGGTCTGCACAGAGAATTCTGAGATTCATTAGCTGCTGGAAAGCAGATGACTCATTGTGGTCTCTCTGACCTCTTATTTGTTTTTCTCTCATTTATTCCCAACCTTGCGTCACTGGAGAACTTAAACATGGAGCAAGACGCCTGCTTATCATTCAGCAGAACACCAGCAGCAGTACAGACGAAACGCCATCCATAAAAAGGGAAAATAGAGATGTAATCCACCTCTTCAAAAATAAAAACGAGCAAAATTTAATTTATCAAAAACATTGTTCGGGCTCCGCCAACAATCATTCTTGCATTTTCCCTACAGCGCCGAAGCAAATGAACTGGCAAGAAATTGTGTTTTAAGAGAAAATTATGGCTTGTGAGTGAGTGGTTCTTTATCTTGCAGCACCCGTGTGGGGGGAACAGTGCAGCCCTCCCTCAGGCAGAGACTGCAGTTGAGGTTTGAGGCTGCTCTGGTATTACCATATACACTCACAGATTCACACACACAAAAAATACTGTCACACCTCATACTGGCTGTGCCATGAATATCAATGGTTGCTCTCCTTTTGGACTCACTCTACAAAACAGACAGTGAAAAATGTTCACGCATGACTACTTTTCCACCTGGCCCACTCCAAATATCCACTTTAATGGGATAATGAACTCACAATATAAAGGAATTGTGCATGACACCAAGCTGCTATGCACAATGCATGACTTATGTCACTGATTTTGCTCCTTCAAGGGATTATATTTGAGGGAGCTAACGCAGGTTGTGTGTCTGTGACATTCCAACAAGTCACCTTGACAGTGGTGTGAATAATCTTTGTAATAAAAACAGAAATGACATTCACTCTGGACTATAAAACAGCAGTTTTACTGTATGAAATATACTCAGATTAAGTATCTTTTTGCATTATTCTGAAAGTTGCTGACACGTTTACTATGTTCTCAGCCCTCCCTGATTCCAATTCTAGATAGTCCAGTGAGTGACAATCCTCGCTCATCACTAATGGGTAAATAAAGCTTCCATCCAGAAATAACAGGAAAATAATTTTAGTGAAATGTGTCTCTGGAGTGTGCAGAGATCCGAGAAGGACGTCTTTTCTTCCGTGTTGTCCCACTTCACAGACGCAGCTGGAACTGTTCTGACTTCTCTTTTGTCAGAGAGGAGAGCAGTCGGCAGAGGTGCCCTGTGCAACCATCCAGGTGCTGAGTGTGGCGCAGACAAGAAGAAGAACCCTGTCAACCTTTCTGATACGCTTGTCTGTGTTCAAACAAAGAGGATGCTTACACACAGGCATTATTGAAGAGATCATGCAGTACCTGCATTTCCTCCTGCCGGGCGGTTTCCCGAGTCCTCACAGCTGTGCGGGGAAACTATCCCGCAGAGAAATGACAAAAAAACAAGGAAACAAAAATCACAAAGCCAATAAGCAGCACTGAAGCTAAATTAGCTCTGTCTTTGTGGGAAAGAATGGCCCCGATGTTATTGACAAGGGAGACCCGTTGTGTTTTTGATCTCCATTCAGAGCCAAAAAAATATGCAGGATTTTTTTGTAGATGGTCTACAAAGACATGATTAAATTGGAAATAAATAAATATTAATAACAAAGCCAATGCAGCGCCAGATGTTTCTGTTAGTTACTCTCAGAATACCAGTATCCCCAAAGACCGTTCACTCTGACAGACATCAGGGGTGAACACACACGCGCACACACACACACACACACACACACACACACACACACACACACACACACTGAGAGAAAGAAAGAGAAAGGGAGGGAGCAGCATGCACAGAAAACAGCACATAATCCATCAAAGCTGACTTCTCGACTACCTGGTGACCAAACAAGTTCAAGAGGTACATTGTGACACTTCCCACTGGGGCGACTCCCTGCAATGTATGTGCTTATCACACTGTTAGATATTTTTTTAAAGGTTCCCCCCTGTTGTCTATTTGTGACAGATAAGACAGCCCCTCTGATAACAGTCAATAACTCAGTGAAAGTCGCTCAAATGTCAAATTTGCATCTGCACCAGAGTCAAAGTAAGCTGGTCAACTCAATCACTGACTCATGGGAAATAATGTTCACAATGTTTTTAAATGTGAATAAAATAACATAAGGTATGAAATAGCAAATAATTGATTCATTTGTATGCAGATAGATAGATAGATAGATAGATAGATAGATAGATAGATAGATAGATAGATAGATAGATAGATAGATAGATAGATAGATAGATAGATAGATAGATAGATGGATGGATGGATGGATGGATAGATGGATGGATGGATGGATGGATGGATGGATGGATGGATAGATGGATAGATGGATAGATGGATAAAGGTATGACACCAGCCTATTAATTCTGACCTAACAGAGGTTAAGCATGTCTGTTTAATGCTGTTCAATAGCAGACATGTAGTTTTTTCTGTGATTGTCTACTGATCCCAGAAGACGTGTTTTCTCTTCAGTTCCACTGGAGGATCAAACGTCAGGCTCAGTTACAGAACAACTCCTCCTGAGGTGTCACAGAATCTGTCTCTTTGACACTTCAAACAAGGTAGATCATAGTCTGCTGTATAGGTAACACGTAGCTCTTATTCATTTTAAATGTGCCACATGCAATCAATAATTGTTACATGATATAATCAAAGCATCACCATATATCAGTATGAGCTGAACAGCCCCTGTATTGATGTTATATTCCCATCTGCACTAATCAGACATTTCTGTATACAGAATAAACTTTGCAAACACAACCTTCCCTTTGTGACGTAAAGGGCAGTAATTGTGCACAGTAGAAAAAAAAACAGAGTGTGCAGAATTTGTAATACAACTATTTTTTGTAGAAAGAAAAATATATACAGCTTCAACAATCTATTTCACGCTCTCTGAATGGCAGCTTCGATTCAGCACCATGGACAGTGACACAAGGCTGTTCTGACTGTGGAGGTTTGGAGCTGACATCACTTCAAACTACAGCGTCTTTATTCTCTCCTTTTTTTTTCTTTATCTATTCACGTTGTTCTCTCTAGCAAAAAAAGAAGAGCATGTTTAAATAGTGCAACGCTCCAATGGCTGATAGTGAGTCACATTTCAGCACACTGCAATCTTTGTAATTATGTCTTTGATCCGAGCACCTGACCAAGCTTTCATTTTCTTTTTAAGTCATTCATTTAAAGGAAAGCGGCTAAGGTCTACGACTATAGAACATATTAATACATGAATAAGCTCTGTAGCATAGTGAACTATGTTGGAGAAAAACATCAGACGTGAAGAGAGTGTGTCACATGTATTAAAAGCATGATAGTGCTTGATGACAGAAAGGTAACCCTTTGAAAGAACTGTTGCACACTTCTGTTACATGTTTTCTTTAACTTGTTGGTGTCTCTGTGTGTGATAGAAATAATGAGTGAATGATTATTGCTAATGCTGACAGGGGTGGATCCAGGGGAAGGGCCAAGGAGGCACTGGCCCCCAGCTGAAATCTGATTGGCCCCTCAAGTGGGCGTGTCCTGTCGGTAGTCGTTTATTTTGGTAAACAAACTTACTAACAATACAAACAATAAATATGACAATTTGTTGGGGGAAAAAAGTTTCATCTTTGACTTGAACACAATGTCCTTGAACAAGGACAATTTTCAGTATCCAGTATATTCAATGATGTGTGACTTTGCTTAAAGCTACAGAGCTAACAGTAAACAGGGAATGATTTAATGTGCACCTCACTGAATCAGGAATGGATGCTGGACATATAATTGGCCCCCTCTGTATAAATTGGGGCCCCTTTATGGCCCCTGATTTTGAAAAATGGCTACTGGCTTGTATGGCAATACTATGAAAGCCATGTGACGCCTTTTTAAACTGAACACCTACTGTCACAGGCAACAGAGTCAAAAGCTGCCCCAGTGAACATAGGACAAGATGGAGAATATCTCTTGTATGTATACTGCCCTATTTAAAATGCCACCAGTTGATGTTAGCAGATGTAGCAACCACCAGCGGATGTTAGGGACACGTCTTCATTTATGTACTTTAGCATCATCAGGTGTTTCAGCCTTTTAATCACAGCCTTTTTTGAACACTTATGGCAAATTTGGAGTCGTTGGACAACTCTCTCATCACCATCATCATCAAAACATAGAATGGGGGGGATACATTTTGTAAGAATGATGTTTTATCCATCTAGGATAGCTTGCAGTAGCCCAACCCCTTTCTGAGACACTTGATTGGTTTTTCCTTTGTCATCCTTCAGTATTTCATTATAGCATATATATATATATATATATATATATATATATATTTTGAATTTTTTTTATTACAACCAATTCTCTACCATTTGAATGATAATGGTATTGTTACAACTTATTATACAATTGTTTTCATTTAAAAGTGTGTCATATTTCTGTGTTACCTACATCAGACCATGTGAACACAGAGCAGTGGGGATGGAGTTTCTATCCTCTCAGGTAGTTAATAGCATTCACCTTTTCCATCCCAGCTGTTAAGTAGTTCCTGTTACATGGTTAGAGCGAAAGACCAGCAGGATTGAGATCCAGTGCTACAGAGAACATTTCTACAAGACTTCACAGAAGTGGCTCTCATAACTCAGGTCTTCAGGACGTACACCTGTTTCATTTCTAAACATCTGACAGGGATGCTTTTATGCCCACTGTGCCACATGTATTTAGAAGAAAAACTACAGACCAGAATGCTAACTGATCTATATTTATATAGCCCATTCAGTGCATCTATGTGCAGCACTTTCTTTACCACATCACTCACACTGCCAGGGTTTAGTATCTTGCCCAAAGACACTTCAACACGCAGAACGGAGGAGACTGGGATGGAACCACAGACCCATGGTTAGTGGACGAAACGCTCTACCTTCTGAGCCACAGCCGCCCCTATGTTATAATGACAGGGCTTCATGGTCTACAAACTGTACATCATTGTACAGTATCTAAGAATTGAAAATGAAATTATTAATCAGAATAGAAGCATATAAATTCTCTGGAACCACAATTTTTACCAGTAAATTTGCAATAACCATAAAAATCTATTGATATTGAGCATCTACAGAGTGTTTAGGATTAAATGAGCTAGATGGCTGTGGCTCAGAGGGTTAGAGCAGTCGTCCACTAACCAGAAGATCTGCGGTTCGATCCCAGTCTTCGCCATTCCGCATGCTGTCCTTGGGCAAGATACTGAACTTTCTCAGAGAGAAAGCTGTACTGTGTGAATGGGTGAATGTAAAACTGAACTCTAAAGCACTCTGAGTGGCCGTCATGACTAGAAAAGCGCTTTATAAATACAGATCGTTCATTATTAAAGCTAATATTCCATCCACATTTTGCCTCGTTGCTATACCAAACCTAAATGACCTCACACAACAGTCGGAGCAGACCTTCACACCATTTAAATGTCCCGAGCTCTCTCCCCTCTACACAAATGTTTGCTTTCTTACTCTACCCTGTGGGGCCCTCAGCCATCCTACTCTCACGCGCTCATTATGCAAATATGGGCTAGGTGGGCGGGGCCTGCTCACCGAGAGTACGACCTGACGTCACGTTGTGAAGTGGCAGGCTGAGTGGAGAGTGGAGAGTGGGGGGGGGGGGGGGGCACTTAAAAAAAAGAAAAGAAATGAAAACACAAAGGATATGAGAAAATAAATAAATAAGGTTGATCTCCAAAAACAAGAGAGGAAAGAGGAGTAGTAGGGAGGGAGAGGCGGAGGAGGAGTGGAGAAGAGAAGAGGGGACATATAAGGGAGGGGGTGCAGTGTGCGCTGTGCAGTTATAAGTACAGAGAGAGAGGGAGAGTGAGAGAGATAGAGAGAGAGAGAGAGACAGAGATAGAGAGAGAGTGAGAGAGAGAGAGCGAGAGAGAGAGAGAGAGAGAGAGCAGCCCGCCGGCCCATTGAGGAAAGATGGCTACAGTCACTGCAAACGGAGTGCAGCAGGAGAATGGATTCAGCACCACGAACAGCGCCGGCAGGATGAACGGGCTCACCATCGGCCAGAACACTATTCCAATGAAGGACCACGACGCCATCAAGCTTTTCATCGGCCAGATCCCCCGAAACCTGGAGGAAAAAGACCTGAAACCGCTGTTTGAGGAATTCGGAAAGATATACGAACTCACTGTACTGAAAGACAGGTTCACGGGAATGCATAAAGGTTGGTTATTTTTATTTGGGATATGTCACTTTTATGCTCCTTTAGAAAAAAGAGGGGCATAAACGTCCCAGTTCAGGGGGACGGCGCAGGAAAAGTGTGTTAATTTGCAGATGTTTGGGACACACACGCATGCACAGACATATACATGAAGCGTGAGAGGGAGCACACGTGGAGGGGCACTGCCTCCCGAGCTGCAGGCGTGATGGTCCAGCCCGTCCACGTGAATACTACAGCTGAAAACGCCTTTGTGTGTTTACATTGACGATCATGTGGCTGCCGAGCATCCCGGTTTAAAGGGGGGCGGGACAGGCACGGTGGGCTGTTGTGTTATTTCTGCAGCTGCACACATTTCATCACAACTTAGAAGAAAAAGAAACAGCCCCTTCCTGCTCTCCTTCCAGTCCATTTGCCGCTGCACATATAGTCGCAGTGAAATAAAATGCTTTCAGGGGAGCGGAAAATGCAAAACCATTATCAGGGCAATCAGCACCGGTGATTAACGTGGTGCTGTAGTGCTGCTTTGACCTTTTCAGCGGGCTAATATGCAGCGTGCACGCTCTCAGACGTCATTAGCGCTGGAAAATACTATGTGCATGGCAGATGTATTGTAATGCTGCTGCTCCGTGGGCGGGTTGCAGTCAGGAAGTACAAAGCAGGATAGTAGAGGAGGCTGAGATCCAGCATGCATCGCCCCCCCCCCCATGCCAACCCTCACTTCACTCACACACACACACACACCCATTGTCTAAAACGTCCGGGGAGCTGTGTTCACTTAGTAATTAGTCAGACAGGCCACTGATAATCAGGGATCGATCACTTCTATAGCTATCATTATAAATGATAGTTGTAATAATGGATGTCAGAGTGTGGTTATAGGGCTGGAGGATGTTTTAGCTACAAAATAAAAGACCAGGTCCAGAATTCCACCTCTGTTACTTTATGCACTATTTATACAGTGGCATAGATATAATGACAAATTTTAAAAGAAGACGATTGAATTAAGATGTTTATCTATTATTAATTTTCTATTAGTGTTTTATCTTATTCTATTATGGGTCTAGTATTAGCAAAATGTAATTGCAAGCTATTATTTTTTAATATCATTATTAAATTAACGATAATAATTCAAATCCAAAATAAGGTCACATTTCCTGTTTTAGTCCGTGTCATTATAAGCAAGCTGTCTTGAGCTGCAGGTTTTTATTTTATTATCAGTGAAAATACTGTGCTGTATTAAAAAAACAAACATCTATATATATATATATTATCTGCTATTGCTGCTTGTGACTTATGGTATTTTGTAGATAGTTCATCTTTATTTCAGTTTTTATCATTTTAATAATTTCAAATCACACACACACACACCACAAGTTCACATTTGCACACAAGCATTAGCTGCGTTGAATTCACAATCAGCTCGCCCTCAGTAAAAAAATAATGTATTCACAGGGCAGGCAAATTATGTATGATATGTAAGTCAGTGGCTACAGTTCATGATCTCATCGATCAGCACGAGGAAAGCTCTCTTGTGGGAGAAAGGAGTGTTGGGCTCAGAATTACTTTCCTGTGCGTGCACGCAGCCCTGCAGGTCTCCATGCACCACCTGTTCCTCCAGCCATCAGTTGCTGGTGCTCAACACGCTCCTCGTCTTCCCAGCGTTCCTCTTTGGCGCCCGGTGATCGATTAAAACAATATTTCTGATGTTCATGTTGTTTACGCCTGTCCTCAACCATCCCTGAATGTCAACACTCTGGAGGATGGTTGCCTCGGGAAGGATAATCCTGTTCCAAAGCCAGACAGTGTGCCCGCTCAAATCATCCTCCACCAAGGCCACTCTGATGTATGCAGTATGCCCACTTCATCCCGCATGACATTCAAAGTCACTTTGGGAGCACAGGCATGCACTTTTAATAAGATTTCACAAATGCATTATATGGATGAGTTTTTCTTATTGGCCACTCACCTAAACCATGTTCATGCCTCCTGCCGCGTCCATGTATGATACCTGTAGACCGAAGCATGAAGGGACAAGAGTAAGGAAATGGGATTAGTGTCGTTAACAAAACATAAGTAGGTAGAGTGCAATCATTAGCTGTGTCAGTCAAGGAGAGCAGTTTAAAACACGGACTGAGAGGCCAGTCTGAAACAGAGAAAAGCTTCTGTAGGGGAAGTGAAGGTAAAATGAGTCACTTACTTAACTGTGACTTCTAAATGCTGCACATTTATTCAAAGTGAATTATGTTGTAAACAACTCACTGAGTCTCCCATATAATTAGATTTAGTCTACAACTTTTAAATTAAATTGTAATTTATGTTTTACAATTTAAGTCTTACACAAGTCCACTTAACAAAACAGAAATATAATATTTACAATGATAGTAATTATAGGAACAAACTGTAAATCATAAACAATTACATTGGGTCTCATGATGCTGGTGAATATTATCACCCTCTTTTGAGATGTAAAACCCTGCAATGAAATTGTATACTTTAATTTCATCAGTATGTATCTGTTTGCTGTATTTGAACTGATGCTTCTGGATGTTCGGCTGTTGTAGCTGCAGAGCTGTGACACGGTTGTGTTGTGGACAAAGGGAATATCTGACAATTCCCATTTGACTTGTGGCTAAACGCAGAACATGATCAGGTTCCCTCGGGTTAAAGGTTCTATATCACAGAGTGTGCTCAGCATGTCGATACCTCGGAAATCAAAGACTCTCCTCTGCTTCAGCTTTCAGGGATGACCATTTAATACACAGGTTTATGGAATATAATCATTTTATATGGTTGATCATTGTGATGGAGCTTTGAAGCATCTTCCAGCTCATTGTGTTGATTTTCAGTTTGATTGTTTTCACTGATGACAGAAAGTCATGTAGTGCCGAGCTACAGTGGAGCATTAGGGACCAGCCGATGAATATACTGGAGCATTTAGCAGCTAGAGATTCACACGTTATCATCAGAGCAGAACAACAGAGCTGCTGAAGGGAGAGTGAAAATTCAACAGGTGGCCAAAAGCATGACTCCTATTATAATGTATGCTAATTGTTATGTGTCTGCTAGATATGTAAATTAACAACCATGTGTCAAATCAAATTATGATGATTGGTGGTGAAGCGTGGACGTTTGAATTCCTCTGGGTTGGTCACATGTCGGGGTCACATGTGGAAGACTCACCGTAGAAATCCCTCGTATCAGTGTTGATGCTTCTTTATCTGCAGCTACAGGCCTGTGGGTAGTTTCATTATCACCCGATGTTGCACTGCACTGGATGAATGGTATTAATCTGCACAGTGTTGTAGCTGTGGAACCATCATCAACAATGTTTAGTCATTTCCTGCGCCTCTACACAAAATAAAGTTTGGTAATAATATTTTGTCCATAGATTATGTATTACATTGTGGTTTAAAAAGTAGTTTCTTTTCTGTTCGCTTCACAAAAAATGGGTAATGTGCCATCGGATAGTGGTTGGCTATTATGTCAAAGGCCTGGGAGGCATCTAATGTTGCAGCATTATCCCACATTCAATTCACTTTTTTATCATAAACAGCAACACAAACATTTCTCACAGCAGGACAACAGGAGAATGGGGGGATGATATAGCTTGGATCGACTATCCCTTAAAAAAAGAAAAAAGAAAGTTCATAAAGATTTAGTGCGGTGCTGTAAATTTAGTTTGACTACCACTTCCACATGCCTCTTTAAACTGAGTTTGTGGCTGAGAACGGTTTGATTTGTTCCACACAGATGATGTATATGGCTGTAGGTTATCAGTTAGTAAAACATATTTAATGGATGATTTGTAGCATCTTCTTTTACACAGACCCGTGACATAGAATCACACCACAATTAAGAGCAGATCAAAATATGTCATGTTTGCTCACGACTAATTCACGTGGACCGTGCCGCATCAGTTTGAACACATGTTTTGTGCTTTGTGAATTCCTACTTTGGGCATGTGAGGTGCCTCCAGGGACTTGTCTGAATATCTACTTGTTACATTTTTCCTGTACGCGTCAAACCGCCATCGTTTCAGAGAGAAAATCTTTTTATTTGTTCCCTTAAACCAATGATTACATCCCACCTCGGAGTTGTTCAACGCTGTTGCCTTTAATGTGGCTTTGATAGTTTGTGGGTCGTCAGGGAGCCTTAGACTATGCGTGGGATGACTTGACACTATTGGCGGGCACGACGCTCATCATTGTGTGCTGCAGCCAGGTCGTGCTGTTTAACATCCATCATTTCGGCGAGCACTACATTATCATAATACTTAGCGTCGGTGCCAGAGCGCGTGCATTGTTCAGACATGCTGAATGTTGGCGGGGGGCAAATCTTTTGCTTGAGTCGCGTAATCTATCAATCCGTCTCTGATGCTGAGAGGTGGGACACTGAGCCGCAGCACACAGCCAGGAGGAAGAGATACAACGAGTTTGTTAAATATCTTCATCCATTCTGCTCCCCCTCTGTAGGTCCATGCAGTGTAATTGGCTATAAATAGTCCGACAATTTGACATAAAAACCCCTCACAGGCTCTGACATGTCAAAAGTAAACCTCAGCAGGGCACTAATATCTACTCGCAATCGACTCATAGGCTGTAACAACAAATCTTTGAAGGTGTCCTGACGATTTGTAGACAGTTTCTTTGTTGAATTCAATTCTGTTGACTTATAGTAATGACCAGTGAGTTACAGATCCATGCTTCTGTAGGGTTTTATCCACCGAGTGAGTGTTATAGAGGAAGCGTGGGGCAGTGACTGACAGTTTGTGTAAGTTGAGTGACAGGTGTAGTTTAAGTCTACAGAAAACCTGTTTGATCATTAGAGAGGGGGCTGTGTGTGAAGCAGACAGCTGAACAGCCCACTCCGAGTGGAGATGGATAGAACGACTGAAAGAGGCTCTGCAGGTAATAGCGTGGTTAACATGAAGAAACATGAAGCGCTGGCTGAATCCTCACATCGTATTTGTCTCAGTACCCGTGAGGGGGTCAGTCCATCACACTCTGCAGCATCCTGTTGTTTTACATATTTTTTTTTTAACGTGCCTGGATATTTCTCAGAAATTAATTTGCATCCTTTTCCCGGTTTAATGAACATTCTGGGATCAGACATGTGTGAAGAGAGCAAAGGCGAGCAAATTGCTCATGATTCATGAATTCACTGCTAATGAATTCAAATTTTATACAAATGTTCTCTAAAGTTATTTCAATTACAGGTACCTGATGCTTTAAAAAGCACAATTTACTTTTAATGCCTGGATGCATGTAATTGTGAGCACATACTAATTTCCATTTTAAAACAAATTGTAAGAAGAAGCGTTACAGGGGGAAAAGTTCTTTAAGTAATTACCCGGAACGTGTCTCGCAAAACCAACAACACATTTCCTGCTTCTGTCTTTGAACCAGTTTGCAGGGTTTAATTTTTCATTTTCCTTCAAATATAATTTGCTGAACTTTTGTCCATTGCTGAAATTATAGTGTCTTAAATTGTCTTTGATTACCAAAGTATTATTTTCACCCCACTTAACCTGCTCATCACAGGACGCCAACAGTCCTTCTGTTCAACCCCCACCAGAGCTCAGTCTTCGTTTCAGGACCTTGTCCACTTGCACCTCCTTTTCTTCTTCTCACATTCAACTCATCCTCCAGTCTTAAGAACATTAGCTTCATTCAAAATTTAAATCACAGTGGAAAGTTGAAATATTATATGAAGAATTTGCTTAAAGCATATCTTATCTTAAGCATTTAGTTTTACCATGTTTTTTTTCTTTTTCACTACAAATAGTATGTCCTTGACATTACAGTTAAGAGATCTTGCTTTAGATCACTATACATCACACAGAAGCAGGTCTTTTATTTTACAATTAACATTATTTTGTGGCAGTGTAGTGTTGTGCACCTTTTAGAAATCAGTTTGCACTTTCTGCTGCTTAACAAGTGGTATGTTCTTGCAATTTTTGCATGGTTGCATACCGAGGGGACAACAATGATAATGTGTAATATGAATGTAATCCCATGCCAATTAACCGACCCTAAAATTTAAGATGACAGCGCTAACTTTCTACCAGCTGCTACGTCCCTGTTCCCTCCTCACATTATATCACTGTGCCTCTTCTCATGTTCTTCAAGCTGAATGCTCATCTGTTCCACAACTCGCTCTCCCAATCACCGACTCCTCTGGGCTTCATGTCCCTTGAGCCCACAGTGTCGGATATGAAGCTTTCTTAAACTCCTGCTGATTTCCCACCACCACAAGGAAGCAGAGGCATTCATCTTGCCGGTCTGAATATATAAAGGCTGCAATGCACTAAAAATCTTTAATTTAAACTCCCAAGTCCAGTGCCCGTTCTCAACCTGCCTGTTTGGAGTGGACTGTTCTCTTGGCCTGTGTTAAAGCTCCAGAGATACTTCCGAATTATTGCTTGTCATTAGTGAGTCCTCCTCAAACAGTTCTACAATATACTTGTTTATTGATTGTGTATTGGCGTTGTTTGCAGAGCTTTATATAAACAGTCTATGGTGCAGAGTGAAGTTGAAGACGTTGTGCTCATCCTACCTGGTTTATCAGATTTTATAGTCAATGTTTATTCTAAAATGAAACTGAATTTGCTTTATTAAAGTTCACATGTGGGGTTTGTATATAAGTTTGAATGATTTACTGTGGTCTGTTAAGCCATCAACCCAAATTTACAGATTTTCAAAATAAAAGATCTGTAATTAAGCTAAATGGTTTGTTCTTACTTTGAATACAACTTGCCAAAGAGGAAGTGATTCCATGAATGTTGTTGCAATGACAGAGATCAGCACTCGTGAATGTGTCAGCCTGATATGGTGAAATAAATTAAATTATCTAAATGATTTGGACCTGAGGTTTGTCCCAGTTTTCAGCCACTGCTGTAGATGATCAGAGGATGTAGAAGAAGACCTGTTAAACTCAATCCACAGACTGAGTGTTAGCACGCTGCCTCGTCCTGGTTGACTGCTGTAGCGCGCTGGTTGTCTGTTACATTTTTATTATTATTGAACGTATCATGTGTCTAAATCGTAACAAAAATCAGCACTGCAATCTTTTTTTGTAATTTACAATACACGTGTCATGTGTAAAGCAAATAAGATGAACGGTTAGCTCAAGATGCATTACATATACAGACATACAGACATGAGAGACGTTTATGGAATTAGTAGGTAGATGAATGCTATTTTTCTTGAAGCAACTGGACAACATTTGCAGTGGGTTGATGTTGCTTCCCTTGTTTCAGATGCGGTGCCATTGGCTTTGAGAGTGTGTCTGGAAAAACCGAGTCAGTGTTGAGGATCTGTATTTAGGTCAAGTAAAAGTAGCAAAGTACTCCATTAAAAGTAAATGTTCTGCAAAGTACGGCAATTAAAAGTACTCATTATACAGAATGGCTTACAGTATATGTGGTTTTATTTTTATATGATTAATATATAAGTGCTACTTAAATGTTGTAGTTGCTCAAGGTGAAACTGATGTTAACTGCTTCATAAACCGCTGGTTTATGGAGAGTTTTTGCATGTAAAATATTAATCCTAAAAGTACGTGGTGGTGTATAGTTTAAAGCTTCATAAAGGAACAAGTGCCTGTTTTGAGGCACAGTGCTTGAAAGCAAACAACAAAAGAAAAAAAGTGAAAAGATTTTTTTTTTTAATTGTCAGGTTTCAGGAAAATGCTGGACTCTAAAGGCAAAAATAAGGAAGCTGAGACAAAAGAACTTTTCAGGTGCTTAATTAAAACTAACCTGACTGTGAACAGGTTTGCTGATTGTCAGGTTCAAGGTTCGGGTATAGGAGAGAGTTTCAGAGATCCAGTTTCCAGAGTCCAACCTGGACAGGCAGCGGAGCAAGCAGGCATCTGAGTGAAGTGGTCAGCAGAGCGTGGCAGAAATTTCAGGTATTAGGTTTTTAGCAAAAACCAGAATAGGCTGAAGAAGAGTACGAACTTCAAAGTTCAGGAACAGCTGGAGCGTGTCTGCCACTGACGGTGTCTGAAGATCTGGCGGAGTCTTGATAGATGAACCGGTTCTAATGCTTCAGGACGTATTGGACAGTGTGGCTCAGGTGTGCAGGTGAATTGGAGGGACAGCAGGAGCCATGACAAAACGAAACATAGACAAACAACACACAAGAGGGAAGAAGCAGGGGGTGGGAAATAAAAGGAAAAACTTGGCTGGAGGGTTTTTACCCCAATAACTTTAAGAAATCATCAAATTCCTTCATTTCAAATGAGAAAGATTGAGAAAGACTGTATCTAAAGATTGACAAAATGAGTGCTCCCCAAAAGTGAAGCCAAGGCATCTCGATCGCCCTCTGGTGGCTGGCTGCAGTGTATTTCATAAATCTCTCCTCCACCATGTTTGTGGATTGGACATGAACCAAACTGAAAAGTCAAAACACATGTTGAATAATATTTTCTCAAAAATTATTTCTGTAATTTTAGTTAGTTCTTATTATACTGACGTATGTTCAATTTGGTTTTAATTATTTATTTGATGCTACCACGACTCCATCACATGATGACATTGGCGCAAGATGACTTTGTTCCTCTCTGGGATATGTTGGCTTCATTTCTAGATAGGGGCAGGACGTGGAGAAGTGTTGTCCATCTTTATATACAGTCTGTGGTCTAGATCAACTTTCCTGGAAGGACAATGGCCCAAACACTTTAACTGGTAAAGCGCCGTTGCTCCTGTATTAGTGCTGTACTGATTTCTGTTTACAAACTCACACCACGTAAAATATCATGTGATGAAATCTTGCTAAGATATATAAAAAACACTGGCAAAGCAGCAAGGTGACAAATATATATATAAAAAAGACCTTATAGGGCAGTAGCAGAATGTCAGCAATAGCCTACGATTTCAGCTTCTGCTAGGACATGGCCCCCCGGGGCCTTGGTTCATGTCCCACAGTTTTGTAATGTCACAAAGGATGAAGAGTGTCACCCCAGGCCCCCAAACTTTTCTGCTTTGCTGTGTGACACGCTGTTTCATCATTGTCATTTAGGTGATTTTTCCTCTTGAGTAACTGCCTAGTTGTGGAGGAGGTTGAAGGTTGTCGTGAATGGGAGCTCTCTTGGCCGAGCGCCAGAGTGTGCCGCTGGGTTTCGGGGTTGATGGGTGCTATGTGCTGCACGCCGGGTTTTGTCTGTATGTGTGTGAGTGTGTGTGTGTGTGTGTGTGCGTGCGTGCGTGCGTGTCTCTCTTCCCATGGGAATCCTTGGCAGCAGGTGTGACATGTAGTAATGGGAAATTATGCTGCATAGTGCAAAACCTCTTCTGAACGGGGTCACCCACTGTCAACGCTGCCAAGCACGTAACACAGCAACCACTCAGTCTTTAATAAAAGCCGACTTATTTACTGATGCATATTCATTCTGCTTTCCTCAATTTTTCCAACTTAAAGAAAAGTCTCCAGAGATGATACAGTTTCAGCTCATCAGCAGAGCTTTATTAATATGTAGGCAGTTAAAACATGTGCATGCTGTTTGACTTTGCTCTCCAGTGTCCTGTTTAACAACTAATTAGAAAGAAGTATAAAGGGTTTTAGACGATGAAAACAAGTGGCTGGAGTGAGAAAGAATTTTCCATGACCCCTCTGCTTAAACTCCTCCTCCATGATCACACCACTATGTTTATGTTGTTCTATTCTACCTTGCTTATGTCATTTTACTATATTAAAATCAATAGATTAATAGAAAGAATTAGATGACAAATAATAATAATAATACAAGGTCTGTGGCAAATATTTTATTCTGACAGGCTAAAGAATGAAGGTATGCACAAGGCCAGTAAATCTAATCTGAAGCTGTATTCATTTTTTGAAAAGAAAGTGTAAGATTTTAATCTAACCCAGCCCGTTATTTTCTCGGAGAGTATAGAGCTATTAACGTCAGGGAGCCACATTCCAGCTGTCAGCGCAGTGTATGAATTCCATTGTAATATAATACATGTTTTTGGCAATAGCTTGTAAAACTCCAGTTAGTCTTATATTATGGCCCGGTGTAGATTGGAATAAGTTCAGTGAAGTCACAAATCTCTGGGTTCGTTTGGAAGGCTACAATGTGGTTTCTGGAAGACGACTGTAGAAACGCTTCATCTCTGAACAAACAGCCAGAGGGAGAGAGGTGTGAGGCGGCTTTCACATCGACTTTGAGACCTTGATTTCATTTGTTACTGTGCAATCATTTATGATGTTTAACTTTTTATTGCTTTTGTATGTTTTATTCATTCTCTGCTTTTAAACATTTAAATATTATTTTATTTACATTTTAAGTCGGTTCAGTTTGTTTTAAATGTGCTATATGAATAAACTTTGACTTGACTTAATTTAAATGAGTTTCATATTCACAAATGTCCATTTATATCCTTTATATGGCTTGTACTTTTTCCTTTATAATCAGTATTTTTACATTTTAAATATTATTCTTGATGGATATTTAAAACTAAAATCCTTTAGATTACAGTATCATCATGACATTAAAATGACCCTAACCCTAAATTCTCAGTCACCAGATTTTCTTTCTACTTCATCTTTCTTTTTTATCATTAATGGTGGTGTGTAGTTGTTTTATAACTATTGTCTGGTTGAATTAGCCTTTGTCTCTCATGTCTCCCTGTAGGATGTGCCTTTCTAACATACTGTGCCAGAGAGTCAGCACTGAAGGCCCAGAGCGCCCTCCATGAACAGAAGACTCTGCCAGGGGTAAGTGCCCCCGATCTGCCCTCTGTCATAGGCTAAAGCCCCCGGGGCAACCAGGGGATCTACATTAACATAGGAGTTATATCACAGTTGCTCACAAAAACACACCCACACACACACACACACACAAACTGTTGCACACTGAGGCACATGGCGACACAGTTTACATTAAGACACAGATTTGGAAACAGATGGAAAAAGTCACTCACATTTTCTCAGTCTCCTTCTTTTACCCTCCTTTTTTTGCTCACTCCACACACACACACACACACACACACACGCAGAAACACACACACACACACGCACGCACGCACGCACGCACACACACACACACACACACACCCCCCCATACACAGAAGAGAGCGAGTGGCCTATCTCACCTTGCAGTGTCTTATTACACTAATCACCCCGGTGGAGATATTTGATAAGCGCTCCCTCATAGCAGCCAATGCCGTCCTTCCCCTGTCCTCTCACAATATGGCTGCTGGAGACACTAATTGCCTTGAGGAATCCCACTCTCATTATCACGTATAATCAAACAGTAAGTATAAACAATCATTTTTACCATGTATGTCACCATCTGGTGTTTTTGTTTTAATTCTCTCCCCCGTTTTTTCCACCACCCGTCTTCTATCATTTGCCTTTAGCGAGCAGGTAACTTTTTCAATTAATATAATGGCCTCTTCAAACAACACAGGTAACACATAGCTCTTAAGCCCACCCAGGAGGAGACCCTCAATCTGGGATGAGCGTGAGCTTGTGGTGTCTATCTGTACTTGATGTGTGTGAGGGAGGATTCGTCTCCCACATCAGGGGAATTATCGAGGTGTGATTGAATTACCCCTGCGGGTCCCTGAGAAGGAGAAGCTGCTCCAGTACCCAAGCTCCTTACTGGCCCCCTCCACCCCTGCTTTTCTTTCACAACGTACCAAAACATCCTCTCAGGTTGGGGCTTTAATCGGAGCCGGAACGGAGAGAGAGAAAAGGAGGGAAGAGATTGGTAGGAAAGAGAAAAGGTCGTGATAGGGAATGGTTTGCAAAGAAAGAGGTGGCAAAGGCAGGTGATGGAGTTGCGGAGCTTCATATTGTTCCTTATTGTTGTGTTAATATGTTGTTTGCACTTCACTGAATGTCAAGCACACTGGCACACTGTGGCGAAAGAGTTCCTGGGAGATCCGGCTCCCTGGCTCGTTACACCTCCCCCAGCTCCATAATGAGATGATTGTCGTGATGGTCCTGGATAGGTGTTCACTCGCTTTATTGCCCACATTCTTGTTTGTCTTCTATCTAGAAAGAGGTTAATGGCATGTTCTGTGGGGCTTGGGTAAACATTTCCCCTGTAGAGCTCACAGCGAGGGGTCAGGCCTGCAATCTCGGGCTGAGCACAGCCTGCATACAGAGGGCTAATATAGATGTTCTGTCTCTCTGAGAGGGGAAGAGAGAGGGGAAGAGAGAGGGGGAGAGAGGGGAGAGAGAAAACAATGTGAATGGGAGAAAGGGAGAGACAGACAAAGACTGGGAGAGGTGACACTTCTGGACAAGCCTCATTGTCACTGTCATGGCCTGATGGGTTGAGATGCTCGCTCGCATAATGCTGCCATTTCAGGAGCTTCTTTACACAGCACTGTGGACACGACTGTGCAGTGTGCCTGTCAAGAAACTTAGAGACAAATTTTCTTTAAACGATGAGACATCGGCCTTTAAAAAAATATCAACATCTGTCTATCAGAAGGAGAAAAAAAGAGACAAAGTGAGAATAAAATATGGGACGAACAAAAATCTGATGTAGGTAAATCACATTTGCAATAACAGCCATAGTTATAATAATAGTATAATGCCATGAGGTTAACTGTAAAGTAGAGTGGTTGTTGACTTTAAACGAACTCTGACAGTCATCACACTAATTCATCATGTTTATCCCTTTCTTTGTGTGAATGAGGAGACATTTGGGTAAAGCCAAACTAAACCTTTTACCTAGATTAACAGATGAAGGCGTCATCCTTTAGTTTATCATCGTTTTTAGGTCAGATTGCAGTTTACATATTTAACTGCCAGGTTTGATCCAGACAATCAATCTTTTAGCTTTTTATGGTGGGAGGAGGAGGGCTAGAGCCAATCCCAGCTGACATTGGATGGGGTTCCACAGGTTGTCTCATATATATTGACATACAGACACAAACAATCATTCATAACTATGAGCAATTGGGAGTCTCCAACCAAAGTGCTGACCATACTTTCCGTGTCCGCTGAGAACTGCATACTCGTTCCGGTCACACATGCATGCCCACACTAAAATGAGGGTCCGGTCTGGCGTTCCATTCAGGTTGTTGGATATGTTAGATATGGAGCCTGTGCAGTCAACATGCGTAGTCAACGTGGTCACAAATTTGGGGCTGCACGCAGATATCGACATAGGGGTCTGTGAATACCCTAGTTGACATTAATGGATGACCACATTTACTTCATGAGGACCATAGCGGAACCCAGTGGACTGGCAGACGTTAAAACTATGAATTCGTCTTAACCTCAGGCAGAAGTTGAAGCAGTTAGAGGAAACCCACACAGGCACGATGAAAACAAAGTTTACTTAGAATCACCAGCGGGGGAGTAACACCGTGCCACCCTGATGGATTCATACGGTACATTAAAACATTCCAACCAAACTTTAGGTGGACTGGGAAAGAAGGTGTATGTGAGTTTGATGAACCATAGTCTTTTTGACCAATTGGCTTTGGTGTGCGACAGACAGGTGATTATGGTCTTGGACGACATGTGTCAAAAGGAAAGTAATCTGGGCAGAGAGAGTTGATAAAAGCTTCACAATTCTTGCTTCCATTTTTGTTGTCTATGTGCAGCAGTATGGTTTGCAGGAGTTGAAAAAGTAAGAACATCCTCAGCATCAAACAGGACACATACACACATTGTTGAGATATAGAGATAATGTTTTCACATAAGATACAGTGGTTGGCTCTCTGACATGTGCACACTGTTAGTGCAGCTGTATCTGACAACAGGAGACTTGAAACTCCCGTTGTCTCTTCATGACTCACGACACTGTTGCTTGTTCATGAACAGCAACATAATGATGCAATATGTTGTTTACTGAAGATATATTGTATATATGGCATAAAAAGTAGCATGGTAGCTAATGTGGTAAGATTCATAGATTCAGGTTTTTCTAAAATCCCAAAGACAATTTAGTTGCTGTTATAACTCAATATAAATGATTTGATTCAGATGAATTAAGCATTTTTACATTAACACCTTGAAAAGTTTAAGCTTACATCTTGAAATATACCATAAAAACTTACTACGACTCGTGAATTGAATCGAAAGGAACATGTGTAGCCTCCTGAGTATCTCACTCAGAGTGTATTTCTACTTTTCTGTCCTTAGTGCAATATTTTATTGTTTCATTTTAAGGCAATGTGTGTATTTCACAAAAAGGAATAGTGAAGAGCAGTGTGATAGAGAGGAGACAGAAATATTTATGTGTGTGTGAGAGAGTGTGTGGTCTCAGCAGGAAGCTACGACTCTTACATCATCTCCAGATTGGCTGCGAGTCTCATACTTCCCATAATTCACATCCCCTTTATTTACTAAATCTTGTACTGCGTGTACCGCATTTGGATTGCCACCAGGGAATCTGCCTCTGTCTGCTGTGGCTGAGGCGGGCTTTGTTTACATTGTTTGATTAATTGCATGTAAATAGCATAATGAGCTCTTGATGTCCTGTGCATCAGATCCTGCTGCTACAGTTTGTACAGTAAATGTAATCAGAGATTCAGCCTCTTGCCCTTAGTGAGCTCGGAGTTGTTGATGTGTTTATGTGCACATTCAGCATATTCCCTAATGTAGGGCAGTGTGGTGCTGTATGTGGACAGGTTAGGTCATGCCTGTGAATGATTTCTCCCTGGATCTGATTAATACCTGGGATGTTAACACACAGACCTGAGCCAAGTTGTAGCTTCTGCTCGATCCATTCGCTCTTACCTTTTACCTCAGGACAGTTTGTGTAGACCAGCTAAATTGATGATCACAAAGTTGTGATGACCACACACACCTCTCTCTCTATATATACCAATATGTGTTTGTTTGAAAACACATTAACTCTACTATGGATACGCCTGGTCTCCTCATTACTCAAAACAGAGATGTTTGAAAACAATGACGTAGACACTCAGAACCACTTGCTGATTGGGTCTTTATGGCCATATTGTAGCACTCATTGTGAGTGGCTACTTGATATGTGTTTTCAGGTGTGTTGGGTGGACTGGGATTAAAACTGATCCAGAGCCAAAACACTTGTGTGGACAGAGATTGTTTGAATAAAGAAAGAAAGAAAGAAAGAAAGAAAGAAAGAAAGAAAGAAAGAAAGTATAAATAATATTTGCAGTTGCAGAACCACAATGTTATTTCCAACTGTTTGCTAAATAGCCTCCCAGCCTGCTGCTACTGGAGCCGCAGATCTTCAAATGAATCCTGCTCTCTCTCCTTTCTGGATCGTGCTGCTCTCTCCTCTCAGGCCAATTAGCTCTTGGTGTTCGCATGTAACAAGCATGCTAATTGGGTGCTAGTGAAGCCCAAAAGCCAATTAAAATTTCCAAGGAAGAAAAAAAAAGAAGAAAGATCCAGCTTCTCTTTGTCTCTCATTCACTTGTGCCGTTCTCCTCTTCCTATCCTTTCCCCAACGTCTTCTCTCATCATCAATCTGTACCACTTTCACTCCCCCACTCTCGTTTTCCACCCTCTCTGTGAGGAATGTGCTGAGTGTGCGATGGCGCCACAACCGTACTTGTCATTTACGCAGAGGGTTTTCTGTGGAGGGATCCAGATTCCTTGGTTTCTGAGTGAGAGCACCAGCAGCCCAGCACCTGACCCCTGTATAAATGACAAGGCAGCCAAGCGCAGCAAAGAAGAAGATAGGGGAGAGACAGTAACCAACTCCTACTTTCTCAAGTGTTTCTCGTCAAATTTGAGCAGGTAAGCTTAAAGGTTTCAGCTCTCGCCAAAGTGAGTCGCAAGAATGCTCGGGCTTCTCAATTTTTTTTTCTTCTTCTTCCTCTTCCGTGCATTAAGAAAGTGCAGTAAATTGACTTCAGCATGTGTCACACAAAAATGGTCTCAGGGGGGACATTGTGCAACACCAGTATTATGTGTCACTAAGCACTCTGCCATGGACCAGTGCATCTGTGTTCTCGACACCCTCGCCCTGCATCGCACCACAGATGTGGCCATCTTGGACCTGCCATATGTCTTTGTCTGTGGCTCAGTGCATGCTGACAGAAAGCAACCAGTAGTTTTTCCCCCTAAAAATCACCCATACATTGAGTCACACATCATTTCACAAAATGTGTTCTCAAATAGTTTATCACTTCATTTTGCTCTTTATTAAAGCAGTTTTTTGGTCACTGAGGAGTGACTGCTCTTCACTGACTTCCAACTTGTGAGGTGGTATAAGCTCACGTGACATTCGCACTAACTCAGCCGATCCCCTTCCTTTATTCTCATTTATCTAGTTGATATATTAAGTATGAAATGAAGCGTAATCCAGTTGTGTGTATGTGGGTGTGTGTGTGTGTCACAGTCTTATCAAAGGACACACAAAGCTCCTCTACAGCAGGTCCACTTCTGGACAGACATGCTGCAGGTTAAACTAATTACTCAGGCCACACAGAGCCTTTACCCGTTCTTTTAAGGGACAAATTGTGCTCTGTTGCCGATCAATTTGTCCTCCGTGCCATATTTGTCAACCTCCCGTGCCCCTGAGCAGTTGCCATTATCAAGCAAAAAACAAAAAAGAAAGAAAGAAAGGGCCGGGCACTGGACGTGAGACCTCTGCTGAGGCTCCCCCTGCTCCCTTCATCATCAATTACGTCTATATCATTTTCTTTTTGTTGCCCGCTTTAGAAAAGAAATTAAAAAGGGCCATTGTTTTTCTTATCCCCCTGGGATGAAAGCATTTACTACGCTGCTGCACCGTGCGCGGCCATCCTGCCGATTAGGGAGTGAATGGAATCACAATCGAGGGATGCACTCGGCATTGTCTTCTATTATGTGGCTGGTGGCCCTGAATATTGTACAAAAATTAATTTTGTTCCATCTGATGGGATTTTCAACCTTGGAGAGTGCAAAATGTTAATCCTGGCAGGCGGGTGGACACTGTGGAATGCCTGGCGTTTTCCACGGGTGAATGTGGATGGGCACACACATAGTTGTCTGTGAGAGAACTCTTAACCAGCCCATAAAGATGGCAGGCCAGAGGCACCAAGCAGATGAGCAGGAGAGATGGTTTTTCCCAAAGGCCGCGGGACAAGAGAGTTTTGGTGTTCAGAGGACGGCGACAACTAAGGCCCATTTGTCCTTTAGATCTCGAACATATACTGCAATACAGTAAAACAGGCTGGGGCCCAGGTTGTTTGAGTGAAACAACCTCAGCCTCACGATTTATTGAAAGATCGATCTATGGACAAAGTAGCCAACATGAAAACAAAACAAAGCTGTGAGTTTTTCTTCAAAATTCAAAGATCCAAAATTCTACACTTTCAAAAATCACTGAGGCTGATGGTATCCATGACATTACCATCATCCTCCCATGACAGGTGATAGCTTTATTAGTCTGTGCTAAAACCAAAGGTTTGAAAGCAAGAAGCTGAACCTGTAAAACCACTCATAATGATCATTAAAACAAAGAAAAACAAGGTTATACAAGTTTTAAAGATGATGAATACAGGGAATCCTTGATTAACAAAATGTGAAAACCTTTCTGCATAGCTGCCTTTATTCTAAAACATTGAACGGTCTGCCACGCGTCAGCCTCACTGACTTGGTTTTGTTTTAATGTGTTGAAAGCTTGTAAGCTGAGCAGCTCCCTTACACCCTTCCCCCACATCGACACATTCACTATCTCCCCCTCGCTGACAGGTGGAGTCGGACTCCGCCGTGCATGCTCTCTTGCACTAATTTATCCACTTCTTTAGCCGTAATGAGGCAGAACTGGTAAATGTAGGGACAGCATTGTTAACATTGCTGCTTCACTGGGGAAGAGGAGAAGGCTGACAAATAGTGGGAGAAGGATGGAAATGAGGCCCGGGTGCTGTCATACCTCCAAGAATTATGATTTTAGTCTTTTCCCTTTGCTGTCTATTAGACTGCACGCTGCAATATGACATTTCCTAAACCAATTAAACATCAAAGTTTCTGTCGCATCAAGATCAGGCTGCTTTGGAAATAACAGCTGGGAGGGAAACTCCAAAACAAACTAAAAATGAATATTTGATGCTGAATTTCTCTTAAACAAAATAATCAAATTGCTGCTGATTAGAGTAATAAACTTCCATCCGGCTCATATTGAGATGATCAGTGCGTAAAACTTCTTTTAAAGTTTTTCGTGAGACGTCTTCATCTAGTTTCAGACAATGTAACGTCTCAATAGATAGAAACAGGAGTTGACATCTCACAATGAGTTGGCTGCTGTCATTACTTAGACAGCTACAATGAAAACTGTTTTTTTCTTTACTTTTCTTTCTTGCTGTTTTCATTCTACGACGTAACGGCCACATGATGAAGAAGACATGAGATTCCAAGAATGGTGTTGTCACATTACAAGAATGAAGTCGTAATATTACAAAATGTAAGTCATAAAATTACGAGAATATAGTTGTAATTTAATGAGAAAAAAGCCAAAATATTATGAGAATATTTTGATTTACATTCTTTAACAAATAAGTACTGTGCTCACCACTCATGGATCTAAAGTCTACAACCAATCTCACTGTTTCTTGAGAAACAACAAACCCTCTTTGAATATCACGCAGAATACAGTCCAGCACGACCAAACATTTCCTCATCCACAGAAAAGGGCAACATCCTCAAAGTCTGTGTAGTTCTTTGTTTTCCGGGGAAGACAGTTTCTTGCTCAATCTTTATTAGTTATGATAATTTTGTGCTGATGAGTTTTTTGTTGTTTGTTAAACCCAAAGTACCAAAGTAAATCGTAACACGATATGCTATATTCTTCATTTTAACGCAGCCAAGAGGCTAATCTTATATTACCCCTCCAAAATGACACCTAGCCTAATATTACAACTTCATTCTCTAAATCTCAGATATTTGTTTCTCTTTAAGTAGCCCGTATACGCATCTTTCCTTTCCGTCCCTCTACCTCTCTCTGACTTCCTGTCAGATAAGGTAGTAGCCTTTCATTGCCATTTACAATTCATTCAGGCAGTCACACAAGACGTGCAGGACAACCTGCAGGCATTTGTTCAAAGACAAAACAGGGGGTGAAGAAAACATGATGTCGCTGAGTTCAGCAAATCAGCCTGAGTTAACAAACTCTGCAGTTTATCACACAGGGACAAGTGTAAACCGTCGTGCTGATTCAAAAATCATCTCCACATGTTGTGACACATATACACACACAAACATTAGAGGAAGACAAGTAGTGATGATGTGACTGTGTAAATAGACCCCCCCCCCCCCCCCCCCCCCCCCCCCCCCCCCCCACCCCCACAGCATGAGTTATACCTGGATCACACAAACGCACACACACACTCATAGTATCTTGTAAAAAACGTGCGATTAAACCTTTTTTGGGAGAGGACAGAAACACGGGATAGGGGAGAGAACCAGAGAGGAAGGAAAAGAGAGCAAAAGAGGAAAGAAAAAAACTGATGAGTCATCATGAGAGAGAGAGAGAGACAGAGAGCGAGGGAGAACGAGAGGACACACTTTCTTGCATAATTAACAACCGAGCATCACCAGGACAAACTCCTCCATCAGCGTGTCCAAAGGATTAACTACGGCGCGCTCCCCTTATCTCGCCCATTTTGTTTAAGAAAGAAAATGACCTTGCGCTTGTTTACATGCTGATTAAAGACAGGAGGGAGAGAAGGAGACAGCGAGAAAGTCAAACTGTAATCAGAAGAGTTTGTTAAGTGGAGTAGTGTCGGTGGTGGTGTGCTCTCAGCAGATACAGCAAGCAGCACCCAGACTGTGTCAGAGCAGTAACGCGAAACAAACCCAACCCTCACTCACACACGATGGAGCAGCTAACAAGCAATGAGTGGGCTGGGACCAAGAAAGGTGTGTGCTCTTGTGTGTATGTGTGTGTGCGTGTGCATGTGTTTGTTTGTGAAGGTGGTGTGCAATAAAAAAAGTATGTTTAGCGTGTGGGTGGTCCCATTAGTTAGTCTGCCTGTTTTATTGCACTGGGAATAGCTGGTGTTTCTGGGCTTCTATGAGTCAGTCTGTATACACTATCTCTGCGTGTGTGTGTGTGTGTGTGTGTGTGTGTGTGTGTGTTCTTATTTCTTCCTTTTTATCTACCAGCCAGAATTTAAGACCTTTGAAGCAAAGGCATTTGTGGCTTCTTCAGGGCAGTTAACTCTTTCTTATTTTTTGGTTTAAATGAAGTGACCTGGATATTTCTACTTAACTATAAATAATTGTAATTTCTTAGTAAAATCACAGAGCGTCTGAAAATGTGATTGAGACTCATAAGTCTCTATTTCAAATGTTTCTCAAAATGAAGGCCATGTTTCCTGAAATCTCTTCTGCTTTTTTACACGTCTGTGTGCCATGAAGCCCTTTGTGCAGTAAAGCTTTACAATCAGAGCACCAGCCTGAGAGTCTCGCTGCAAAAATCCAGCATCGAGGCTTTTAGATGCTGCCAGTACCTTTGGCAACGATCGACCATCAATGATTAATTGATTGTTAAACTTCACTACAGGCAGCGTTAAGATTTTGGTGGGATAAGAAGTCATGCTCAGGTTAAGACTTCATGCATATTACAGTTTAGTTCAGTCTTATGTTTAATCAGTCAGGGTCATGGTTATTCTACATCGGTAACTGATACATTTCAGATATACCTTCACAGTTTGTCATCTCAGTTAATCGATGAACACTGAAACAGGTATTTCTTGCTCCTGCTCATATTGTAGTATTCAGTCTTTCCAAAGTAAAGTAAAAGTGGAGATCTTCCAAAGTTAGTAACCAATTCTTTTTTTGTGTTTCTATTTCTCCATTGCAGCTCAGAGCAGTTACACTGTCTAGGGAAATGTACAGAGCGACTCAGGATTTTTGTTTTACTCCAGATGCAAAACTTTAGGAAGCAATCTCTTAATGTCCTGACTGGACAGAAGAATACAGAAAGCAAAACCTGTCCTAATTTGCACATGATTCCTTTCTTTCTTTACTATGTAGACTCTGATATGAAATGCTGTACATACAGTAGTTCGTGAGCGGCTTTTGGAATTTTTCAGCAAATACTTTGAGAACACCGTAAATCTATCATTTTGTCTAAAACAAAATCCTAGTCATGTATAGTAGATACAAATGTATCAAAATCTTAAATAAAATAGGATGTGAATTAAACAAAAAATGTTGTCATTAAAAAGTAATCAATGTAATTATTAGTCAGCCATTTCAGTAATTAATTGATGTGATCAATAAATGGTATCACTCTAAATGAAAGATTTGCGAATGCAGTGAAGACTCACTAGGGATGGGAACCGAAACTCTGTTCCAAATTAGAACCGAATCCAAAATGCCAAGTACCGGGTACCCGTAATTTTTATTTATTTATGTTCTGCTTATCGGTTCCTAAACTGCAAGGACTCGTGTGTATCTGCCAGGACCTGCCCACGTGACTTTGTCACACACTACACAACAGCCTGTCCATTTGTTTAGACGCGACCTAGCATGCATGGCTAACGTGGCTAAGATGAGCCGCGATAAACGGTCAGAAGTGTGGCTTCACTTTAAAAAAGACAGTGACGACAAGGCAAAGTGCAATGCATGGGGGAAGCTCACCAAACATTTAAGGCAGCACGGCGTCGATCTGAAAGACTGTACAGCGTTTAATGTCGTGCGGCCTCCAAGCCCGAGTGTGACATCTTCAGTTAGCGCTAGTAGCACCTCGCTGGCACCTCGCTAGCACCTCGCTAGCACCTCCAGTAGAGCTAGGGAGAGCGAGCCGCGACGGCAGCGACACACTGTTCTTGCTGGCATTCAAGGGAAAGCTGACCAACATGACTTGTGTGAATTATGTCAGTAGGTTTCCTATAAATAAGACAAGCAGCTCAAAACGTTATCATCCACAAATGGTTCAGATGCTACTGAGAGATTCACATTCATCACAGATCTTAAAGTTGACAATTATTGATGTAACATTAGTTTACAGGGACAATTGGAACAGTTTCTTATACTAATTATCTACAAATATGACTGTGGGTTGTTTGGTTAATTTAAAGACATTAAGCATGTCTGATAAGGCTCTGAGATGAGTTGTGTGGGTTTTCTTTTTTAATGTTGCCTGTCGACCACAAGGCATTACCACTGCTGCCCCATATAACTAAATAACTAAAACCATTCTCAAAAGACAGTCTTGTTGTCTTTCCAATTTGACATTGACTTTGGTATCTTCTGTGTATCCTCTTTTTATCCTGAGATATTGGTATTAGTTCTGATGTTTTCAGTTTTGCATCCATCACGTGTTATAAATATTGACACGCCCAATCGCTCATTGTGAATTTTCTGGACATTTCCCTGCTGTATTCTCACATGGACTCACTCAGACATTTTCCACACATTCCACTAGGGGGCTGGCCGAAAAAGTTGCAGAAAATGTGCATTCTCACGTACAGCCCCTTTTTTTTAGGAAAATGTCCGGAGCGCAATGGATTTCTGAAAAGGCATCATTTTCATATTTGTTACTCACTTGGTAATATAAGCTTTGGTAATCGTAACTGTAAATATTGTAAAACTCGTATAACATTGTCACATCGTAGACAGGCTGTAGTGAGACAGACGAGGTGAAATGAGGGTGCACAGGCCCCCGCAAGTTTCTGATCAGTCGGGCCTGCCACTGCAGAGGAAGGCTCTGACAGGGAGGTGTCAGAAATAGCACCAAGGCTAACACCTCTCCTCCCGCTTATTAATGCATCCTCTCATAGCAACCTCACACACACACACACCCACACACACACACACCCACACCCACACACACACACACAAACACACACACAAACAATGGAACACACATCAACAAAGTTCTCACAGCTCAGACACTTGTACACATGGCTGGTGAGAGCATATCTCACACAAACACACACATACCTGCACACCTTTTGCACAGACACGCACATAGACACACAAAACACTGTCAGATCAATATTGCATTACTGAGGTATGTTCTCCTCTCAGAGGTTACAGTGATAGGTGAGGGGCGTGGGTAAGAATCTTCTCTTCTGTCTGTACAGTGGCCAGACACACAGGGCAGATCTGAGGAGACTTCACAGCTCAGACAACCAGTTTCACCTCCTGCCTTCATCGCTGTCGCTCCACTGTCTCATCCACGGCTCTAAATCGGGCCTATGATCATCTGTACAGCATGTCTATGGTAGATTGATAGATAGATAGATGGGTAGGTAGAGATAGATAGATAGATAGATAGATAGATAGATAGATAGATGGGTAGGTAGAGATAGATAGATAGATAGATAGATAGATAGATAGATAGATAGATAGATAGATAGATAGGTAAGTAGATAGGTAGGTAGGTAGAGATAGATAGATAGATAGATAGATAGATAGATAGATAGATGGGTAGGTAGGTAAGTAGATAGGTAGGTAGGTAGAGATAGATAGATAGATAGATAGATAGATAGAATCAGAAGAGAAGTTACTGTTCTTGATTTGTTTAAAAAAAGTTAAACTTCCAGAGATCATACTGATGTGTGTGTATATAAGTATATATTTGTGTGAGTGTGCGTGTATGTGTGTGTGTGTGTATGTGTAGAGGGAGTGGAGTCCTTGGTGCCGGCTGAAGCTCCAGCTTTTCCATTTAAACTGTATCATTAAAATGGGCAGAGAGGCGAGGGAGATGGCCCCTCCACACCTCATAAAGTGTGAGTGCCATGCCAGGCGAAGTGCCACGCACCGCTGCGTTTACGGCGCGCCCAATGCACTTTTTACACACCTTGTCCTCTCTCTCTAGCTCTTGATCGCTCCCATGAATATCTGTTTATATGACATTACTCACTCTCTGCTTTCCTACTTTTCTGGTTTGCCCCTTGCTAAGTATTGACCGGTATTTCAACTGCCCCCTTCGGATCCTCCTCTCTCTTTTTTTCTGTCAAATTTCTCCAACAAGGAGTTGGAGCGTAACATTGAAAGGGTATAATCAATGGAAAAGCACCACTTAGGGAGCCCATTTGATGCATACTGTAGGGCAGAGTTGATTCAAGGGTGTAGATTGAGTCAAGCCTCATTTCATATCCTCCCCAATTAGTCATCCAGCTTGTGCCCTCTATAACCCCCTTTTCTCAAAAAGCACCAGGCCAGACGGGCTCCCATTTCACACTAAACTACGAATGAGTTATTTTCTTTACATCCTCAGTCCCAGAGCTTTTTTTTCCTGCTAGAAGATAGAGCCGTATCTTCTTTTTTTTTTTACCTTTCCTCCTGCTTCTCACCTTTGCAGGGATAAGCTGAGGTGCCCCCCCCCCTTCTCCCCTAACCTCTACACCTCCTCTCCCACCTCCTCCTTCACTCCCTTGCACTCGCACCTCACCAACTTTTCCGCCCGTCCGCCCTTTTTTCCCTCCACCATAAATCTCTACCCAAATCCTACTTAAACCTGCATCAGCAGCTGTCCTTAAAACTCCATTATCTACAATTACTCCAGCATTAGGGAGTCAGAGCACACCTGCCCCCACATAAAAGTGCCCTCGCCTAAAAATATTAAACCTGCCCAAAAGGGATTTGTGCTATTTTATTTTTTTCTCTCCTTCCTTTGTTGTACCTGCTTTGTGGCTGCCATCGCGATGAGCCTGTGAACCGAAAATTCCTGCAGTCTAGATGAGTGCTTCTGATTATTGAGTGGGTGGGTGTGTGTATGTGGGCTGTGTGCACAGTATTGAGATGGGTTGGTTTCCCAGCACGATTACAGATGGGAGGTTACGGGCTCTGCCTGACTGAGAGAGAGTGACATTGGGCTGGAGTGTGTGACCGTCCTTTAGGTCATTGCTGTAAGTACATATGTAAGACTAAAAGAGAAATGGTGTTTGCAGCATCAAAAAAATGATTTACATATCGAATGAATTTTTCAAACTAATTGGATTCATGGCTAATGGGTTGGGGTCTTTCCAAGGAAGCACTGGACAGAAGAAGTATGATATTTTTTTTTTAACAGTGATAAACTGAAGAATAAAACTATGAATTGACTAAAACTAAAATTACTTTTCATACCGAAATGCCAAACATAGAATTTATGTTCTCATTTTCTTATTTAACTCTGCTATAAAACATGGCCGACAAAGCAAGTTTAAAGTACCCCTAACATTTATTTTGGGCAACATTCCTTCCTTTCTTCATGTGCACCAGGTGAAAATAAAAGCAAAGATATTTGCTGATCCTGTGATACACGCACTGTAAATGGTGATTGCAAAGTAACAGTTGTAAAGCTAGAATATTTACAACGGAATTATTGCTGCACTTTGCTTCCTTTCCCTTGAGGAAAGTTTTAATCAAAATTAAATTTCACTCGTGTATTTGCCATGAGCAGGTACAAGAAGGGATCTGGTAATTAGCAGTTACAGAGTTTAGTCTTCAAATATGCTAATCGGTTCCTAACAAAGATGGAAGTGTTTGTGGTCACTGAGCAAGACAGATGCCAAGAGAGGACATCAATTTAAGGCAAACTCGCACAAAAGATGCCAATGCTGATGGGGCATGTGCGTGGAAGACACTGCGGGCCGGAGCGTGCACGGTGCGAGTGTTGTAATGGACATGTACAGGGAGACTGGTTGGCGGGGGGCAGCGGGGGGGAGTGGGGTTGAGCGGACTCAGCTGTAGGTAGCCTGATCTGCTCTGATTGACAGTGATGGCAGATAAGGTGCTTGCGGAGAAGGGAATGCGAGTGGAGCTGCAGGCGAAGATAAGGGGGCGAGATTAGCACCCTGCCACGTCACACGCAGAGAGAGACAGAGAGGCGGTGAGGCCGAGGGGCCGAGTCCAGCCGAGAGTGAAGGATTGAGTTGTTAAGGCGGAGAGGTATTGGCTGCAGCGAATACAATGGTCAACCAAGAGTGAAGACTGACTTTATTGTATGTATGTGTCTGAATGAAGACTGTGTGTGTGTGTGTGTGTGTGATTGTTCATCAGACCGTGTCCCAGGTAGTATGTACACACCCTGTTGAGTGGAGGCAGCTCAAGGAGGAGGGCAACTAATCAGCTCATAATCCAAACGGCTGGCGTTTCCACGGCAACACTGCCGTACACTCATGCGTGGCAAACAGATACACTCGCTCCCTTATTTTCTGTCTCTTGCTTTATGTTTCTTTTTTCTCTCCTCCTCGGCCGTTTCCTGTCAACACGGCCCAATTCCTCCCCTCTCCTCTCTTTCTTAATGTCTCTTTCTCCTCTCCTCCCCATCTCGCCGTCTCACTCCTGCCTCTCTCCATTCCCAATTTTCTCCCTTCCCTCCGTCAAACCCATCCCTCTCCCCTCCTAATTTTCTCTCTCCTTTTACCTTCCTTGTCATCCCAGTATCCATCTATTCTTCCCTTCCCCCTGTGCCGTCTTTCAGTCTTTCTTCAATCTTCAATATTCTCTCTCCCTCTCATTAATTTTGTGTCTTCCTCCCATTTCCCCCCCTGTAAACACAGACCCCCTTCTTCCCTCTCTTTTTTTCTGCCCTCCACTTTTTAATTTCCTTTCTCTCCCCCTACACCCTTTTCATTTTCACTCTCCCTCCCTTTTATTCCTGTAAACACTCTTTGTCTTCACCCCCTCCTCCCTCCCCTCGTGCCAGGGGGTCCAGGGTTGGTGTATTTGTGCAGTGATGTTGGAGGCCTTGATGATCACTCTCTAGGAGATGATTATGTGGTCAGGGCCCTGCAGCCTCCTTTCCTGCCCCGCACTGCTGGAGCTCTGCTCTGCGTCTGTTTGTCTCTATGTGTGTATGTGTGTTTACCCACTATGTGAATATGAGATAATTTGCTCGTTTGTGTATGTGCGTGTGTGCATATTCCTCTCATTAATACGATAATATCGGCTGCTAATACATATGCATGTAAAGGCTGTTTTAATACTTGCTACGACAAAAAAAAAACATCTCCTGCAGATCAAATCTTTAAAGAATGCATGCATATTTTATGTATTAAATACCTTTCATTACATAGTTGGAGAATTTAAATATTGATGAATGGTGCTCATTTTGGACATCATTTTCCAAATAGGCTTTTGCTATGATGAGCAAATTCCAGTCAGTTATATGTTAGTGTGTGAGTGTGTGTATTAGTGTGTGTGTGGTGTGTGTATTAGTGTGTGTGTGTGTGTGTGTGTGTGTGTGTGCAGTCTCCCTCTCTCTTTGTCTAAGTCAGCCACACGTCCTTCCCCTGCCGTCTGTCTGCAAAGGAGCTGAGCACTCTTCTGGAGCGATGACTAACTAACACACACCTGTAAATAAACAACGAGCTGGATTTCTCTGCTCCCTTACTGCTATCTCTCTCTCTCAATCTTTTTTCTCCCCTTCTCTTGACCTCTGTCTTTTTTGTTCCTTTTCGTCTTCAGTATCCCTCCAAACTGCTGAGCCCCACCCCGGAATGCAAACACAGATGCCTGCTGCCCCTGGCATTCGAACTAGCTGTCAATATATATATACTGTGTATATATATATATATATATATATATATATACAGTATATTATATTTATTATATTATATTTTGTTTCGTTTTTTAGCAGACTGGGTTGTCTGATTACTCAGATGTCTTATTACTTGCTGTAAATGTGGAAGAAGTACTGGTCATGGTGTTCCGCCCAGCCAAATCACTCTCACTCCTTCTCTCACTTACTGCTGGAGCAATGGGCCTGACTGCGTTCATCGCTTTCACCAAGCCGAGGTTGGGCTGCGCCTCCACGCCACAGAGACAATCGATTGCTTTCATAAAATAAAATGGTGGACATGAAAGGAGCTTGATAAATGGCAGGCTATTTGGCCCTAATTGCAACCCTTTAAAATGTCTTAGGTGATGATTTGAGCAAGCTTCGAGTGAAGTTACTCAGATCAAAGTGAAGAGAGAAAGATTAAAAACGCACTAGCTGGCTGCGTCTTAACTGCACGTCTCCGACTCATGACCCCACGCGGCCCCCGGCTCCAAAGAACAGCCGATATTCTGCACCTTACAGCCAAATAAATCAAAGTCTCGGCAGAGAGCTGTCTTATCATGAGTTATGCCAGTTCCTGGATCCTGTTGCAGTTAATCATCATCCCTCAACCTCAGCCTCATTATGGCTTACTAGCTCAGAATAAACATAGAAAGATGGTAGTTGGAGAAAATATGAGGGTCGGGCTTCGGAAGCACAGACGCAGCGTGCACATACACACACACACACGCACACATATATTTTGATGACAGTCAAAAGGAAACTTGTAGCCGTAGAACATACGAGATACAGACACACACGAGCCAAGAGAACAAATATTAACAAAGACAGATGACATTCAAACAAAGGGAATACCGCTAGTAGAGTAAAGCCAGGGGAGTGAAGAAGTGCGTGTGAGTGGGTGAGTTAGTGGGTGAGTGGGTGAGTGGGTGGGGGGCATTGAGATGAATGGGGTTAGGTCAGACGGAGCCATTAGGACGATGGAGGGGAGCAAAGAAGGGGGAGAGAGCGCCGAGCAAGTGCCAGTCCGCCCGGCATCCCCTGAGCCGCCTCGGAGACGATGTTTAATCAGGCCTGTGAACCTGCGAGACTGAGGTCACCTCAGCACACTCATTAGCCTGATGGGAGCACTGTACCACGACAGATGAGTACAATCTTCACTACGTTCATCCATCTCTCAAAACACACATATAATCACCTTGCAACCCCCTCGCACACTCACATACACACACCCCTTACCCCAAATGGCTCATCTCTTCGGCTTATTATTTGTGTGTGTAAAGTGTGCTCCTGGGCACGAATATACACATACTTACACACCGCACACAGACACACACACATGCTTTGGCTGGGCCTCTACTTCATGGCTTTGGACAGTATTGAAGAGGAAGATGAGGCTCACAATTGATAAAGTGAACAAAGGGAAATGACTCCGTAAAGGACGGCAAGACTCGTAGGGAACAAATAAATACAATCAGATTAATAGAAGTCAGTCGTCATTACATACATTCATAGAGACTAAACGCAGTGTTTAATCAAACTGGCCCGCCACCTTGAAATGATGACGACTCCTCTCGGACCAAACAGGTTGGAGTTGCGCAGGGGATTGATAAGAGGTGAGACAAGGATGTTTGCTGAAGCTAAAAGCACACAGTCCTGTCTGTATGCCCCCCCCCCCCCCCCCCCCACACACACACACCTACAGTAAAAGAGCAGAAATTTATTACCATGCAAATGACAACCCACAGTGCATGCCAAGGACTTAATTACATGCCAACCTATCAGACGAGTTACATGACAAAATAGACTTGGCATTGGCAGGTTAGGATGGAACCAGGAGGAAGAAGATTAGAGAAAGGGAGACGGGAAGGTGTTTGCATCTGTGCTGCGTCCGTCGAGAATAATCCAGGAAATGGTCACACAACTGCACAAAAACACACATCAGACAGGTTAGCCCGCAGTATTTTTTATTGCATCCAGTATTACAAAGAAAGACAATAAGTATATTGTCTGTGTTTTATTACCTCGGTTGTCTCTCCCTAACCAGTTGAAAATACCCACGCTGTTTATATTGCAGCACTTCCTTTGCTGAATGTTGGTTATTGAAACTGGCAAGGACGAGAACTGTCAATATAATGAGACAATATTCACACCCCGTGCACTCAGTGTACAATACAGAGTAAACACGGTTGCATAGACATCCCAGAGCAAACACCAATCTCAGCGCCATTGTGCAAAAGAAAAGAGGGAATAAAGCATACTTTGTATTTCTCTTACGGGAAGAGCAGAGAATGTCCTATAAATCCCGATCGTGACAGCCGTGTAAATATTTATGTTCACAAGCCAGACTGAAACAGCAGAGGACATTGTGACTGGGGAACTGGGAAGTGCAGCTCCATCCTGCTCAGCACATTAACTCAATATTCATCTTCCTCCCCTCGCTCTATTTCTCCCAGTATCATCCCTGCTGCAGACCACACCATGTATATTCATTACTGACCTCTGAGCATCTCGACCATGGAAGCCGCGAGCCCCGAAGGCCAGTGTGTCGGCACCGTGAAGCCCCGTCACGAGCGTGCGCGGCATCGGCTCCATGAGAGGTTTAGCGTGTCAGGAAAATGAGAGGTAATGAATGCGGGCACGAGCGGTGCGGGGCGGCCATTTGTATCTTTGTTTGCTTCACTGTAGTTCTGCCAGCTCCCTTTAGGGCAAGTGACTTGTGCTGTGGGTGGACAGAGGAGGAGGTGACAACATGGGAAAGGACATGATGTGGTGGGCTGTTCGTGATGTTTGTGGGGTGGGCGGATTGAAAGGGGATATTGTGGGATTGGTGGCAGTTGGTGTGACAGCCACTTTTTTGTGCTAGTTTCAGAAAGCACGGAAAAAGACATTAGGAATTGTTTTTACGTTAATGTGCGAGTTTCCAGCAAAAAATGTATGTGAAGGGATTTTTACTGTTTAAAACTCTTTAATAGCAATGCAAATACAACACCTGATTTTGAGATTAGCTGCAAGTACTTTTGCCTCAGCTGTACTTTAAGGTAAATATTAGCAACACACTAAGCAGTTGGACCAAAGCACCACTGTGTGTAGATACAGCTTCACAGAGCTTTTAGCATGGCTGTAGACCCTTTGTCAAAAATAAGCCAATATTTTCAATATTAATAAACTTTGAATAAACAGGCGACCAGCGCTCTGCAGCGGCAGTTGGGACTCATCAACGTAAGATTCGTCGTGATCGACAACGGGTGCATTCACAACATCACCTGATTCTGCAGTACGGGGTTCTGTGTACTGAGTTGATCTTCACTGAACTTTGAATAAGCAGGTGAACAGCTCTTTGTGCTGCGGTGGTGCAGCTTCAGGGTTCTGTGGACTGAGTCCTACAGCAGGTCTTTACTTGTACTGGCTAGATAACTGCAGGTCAAAACTGCAACCAGCATCACCACAGGCCAAACAAACAGCCCATCCCAAACAGACACATTTAGAACAGGCACTGTACTAGTTAAATAGAAATGAAACTAGAAAAAATCTAATCAAGGAATAAGAAAACATTATGAAAAATACATTTGATACATTGTGTGGACACACTCAACAAGTCAAGTTTTATACCCAACCATGTGCATCTTGCATGCACTAATTGTGCATTGCCAGAGTAGGAATTTTTCAATCTAGTGAATGTAGTTTAGCGATGGCAGAATGTGTGTGTGTGTATGCTTGCTTTTGAATGTGTGTGTGTGTGCGTGTGTGTTGACTTTCTGGCCGCTGGGAGACAGGGGGTCTAACGAGGATGTATGGCTGTTTCAGCATCCATCTGCAGACATTTTTCTACCGTCATTCACTCCTTCTGTCTCCCAACAACACACCTCATCCCACCTTATCACACACACACACACACACACACACACACAGAAAAGCCTCCTTGTGCCATTACGTCCACTATTACAGCATTTTCCCAGAGCTGACAAATCAGAGGCGTGCTTGGAATCCAGAGCTGCGGTGGCCCGAGCCTCGTCTTAGCCCCTGTAATGGAGGTAAAACCTTTATCAGTCTTCTAAGCTGCCAGGGTCCTATCTCTGCCTTACTTCTGAGTTATTTAGACCCATTTTAGTTTCGGCTATTCGCACACCGGAAAGGTCGTATTATCATCTCAATTCGTTTTTCCGCTGATTAATTAGCTGATAGATACATTTTCATTGAAGACAGGGGATACGTATGTCATGATTGAGCTTTGTCTTATTACAGAAAAGTGCTACAAGGGTAAGACAAACACTAAAAGGAACCTATTTGAGAGTTCTCAACTAAATCTTATTAATGATGTTCTGAACTTTGGTGTAAAAATATATTTAGTTACATACTGTACATACATATATGGACTGTCTGGATTTCCTCACATTTACTATTTATTCTTATGTTTCAGCATTTCATTTGCAGTAGTATGGACGTTTTTGACAGCCTGGATGATTGATAGTCTGTGTGTGGTCAAATGATTGCAATCCTAAAATCTATTAGTTTCAGAGATTATGTGTATGAGTAGGAATCTACAGTTACTATTTGTTTTAATGCTATTTAGATTGCAGCAGCTGTACAACCCCCCCTGATTGTGCAGCACATTTTAGTGCCAACATTATTTTGATGGATCAAGAAAAAAAACTAAAAAAACCCACTTTCAAATCATCATGCTCATGCAGACGGAAGAAATACATTATTTTTCCCCACACATCTGTTAGTCTAGTTGTATGCCGTTTTAAGACAGACAGGAACAACACTGGCAGTTGATCGCGTTAATTAGTTTTACAGTTAAAGAGAATTTGAGCGGAGTGCAACACTGTTTAAGTCATTCATGTCAGTGTTTGAGCAGGCTACCAGTGTTTTAAAGCTTTGACAGCTCGGACACTTGTTGATTCGTTCACATTTAGTCAACTGTGTAGTTGTTTCCAGCGCAGCAGGGACTCATTTGGAAAAGGGAATCAAGCGGTGGAGTCTCGTAATGTACATTTACATGCAATTTATGTTTTTGGAGTGTTGTAGTTGAGTAAAGCTCATTACCTGATTTAGTTTATAATCAGGATAAGCTAGTGCCGTGCACCTTCATATCCTCATCTTCCTCTGTAAACATGAATTGACAGACTATTACCATGTAAATAGAAATTACACGGACAGAAAATTGGATGAAGTGTTTACTTGACCCAGCTTTGCAGCTACTGTTTTTCATACCCCTACTATATTTTTGGTGTTTTAATCCAAGAATAATTTCTTAGCATAATTACAGTAGGCATTAAGTGCATCTACATGTTTGATTAAAACAAAAATTATAAACGAAATTCAAACAAGCGGCACTAATTAGCACAAACTCATAGATATTGGCTCTCTAAATATGGCTGTTTTTCCATCAAGATTGATCAAATCTGTGAAAATGTCAAAAAACAACCTATTTTGCAATCTTTAAGAAAGTGATAAAAAAATTCCTGGATCAACGCCCCCTAATCTAGATCTTCCCTGACTCATACCACTTCCTCCCACCAAGTTTGAAGGTAATCCGTTTTGTAGTTTTTGCGTAATCCTGCTTACAAACATACAAACAAACCAGAGGTGAAAACATCAGCTCCTTGGCAGAGGTAATAAATATGGTGAAGTTATTGGGTTGTGTTTAAGTGAATACATATAAGTAACACTTTAATCTCCAGGAATCACCAGAGTCCTTACAGAACCTCGGTAAACAGCAACAATATGGTTTCACAGAGCACAGAGCGCTGATAAACCACACACCAGCGAATACACAACACTGCACATATACAAAGAACACTTTTTAAAAAGGTATTTTGAACAACCCAAATGCCACATGGATCTAGAAAGGATTATATGAAAAGTCAATTGTTTACCTGTTCATTTGTTACAGCTGAAAATTTATCAAATTAAATTTCACAGTCTGCACTTAAACCTCAGCTAATCCAAATACTGAGCCGAGGAGCGCATTTCAATTAAAGCCCAGGGATCATAGTACAGAACCAGTCGGATTCAGGTGAAAGGTACAAAAATCACAGCGACAGACGGCAGCATCCACTTCAAACGACGTCCTCTGAATCAATAAACAGGAAGACAGGCTGATTTGCATCTACTGTACAAACACAATCAGTCTCTTTAGCTGTTTGGGGAGAGGAACGCTGCTCAGCAAGTTCCACTCCTCTCATTACTCATAATAATGCAAGTTAGCATACTTTATCAGCCAAAACAATGCAATCCGATTAAAGGCAAATTATGACAGCGCTGTTTGTTTGGACGGCTAAGACATTAGGCCAACTTATTCAGCTCAATTACTGTACGACTCGCCTGGCTTAATGAATGAAATTGTCAGAGACCAAAACTGTCGGTATTTGAGATGAATAACTCACAGGGGATTAATTTGTCATCTCGAGTTTCTTAAACACGCAGTGATCTTTTTGTTGAGCTCAAACTCACTATACGCACAATTACATTTATGAAGTGCTCATTAGAGATAATAAATAAACAATGTGCACAAAGTGCAGGGATGTGACATCAGAAGGTGTAAGCTGTGATCGGCCTATAGAGTCGCTTAAACATCCTGCGCTGTTCTGGTAAAGCATCTTGGCCCCACTGCTGTAGT